>NW_027507764.1:506414616-507614616 GCF_037356315.1 Lithobates pipiens | reverse complement strand
GGAGATATGCTGATCACCCGTCCAGCACACTGGATGGAGCCCAGGCCAACATGGATGAGTGCGCGGCCTACAGCTTGGTCATGGTGAGTGAGAGGACCCCATCCCCCACACACCATAAAAAAAATAATAAAAATAAACTACTGATACCAGTGGTGGAACTACAGGGCTCACAAAGGTTATACCTGTGACCACGCCCTGGAGTTCCACTGCCGGACTCGGAGGGAAGGGCCCTGGCTGGGGTTCAGGGGGGCCCTTCATGGTTTCTTGCATCGGGGCCCTGAAGGTTCTAGTTACGCCACTGACAGATCGAGAAATGTTTCGCTGCCTGTGATTAGTCGTGTTCAGTGTCGGCTTCCCGGAGGGATCAGGCAGGTGGGATACCGAACACGCCTGAGCCCAGCTCTACTTCACAGGAACACAGAATCCATGTCTTCTGTGCTCACGGAATTACATTCTGCCTTGTTTACATAGGCAGACTGTTATTCTCT
The DNA here is from genome assembly GCF_037356315.1 of Lithobates pipiens. Classification (NCBI taxonomy): domain Eukaryota; kingdom Metazoa; phylum Chordata; class Amphibia; order Anura; family Ranidae; genus Lithobates; species Lithobates pipiens. The sequence continues at coordinate 507,614,128 of NW_027507764.1, read as the reverse complement.
TTGAGTACAGAATGATCGGCGGCAGGGGCGTAACTAGAAATCACAGGGCCCCATAGCAAAATGTTGTATGGGCCCCCCCCCCCCAAAAAAAAATGGCAGGGCTTAAATTAAATAGTGGGCATGGCTTAAAGGGGATGGCTCAAAGGGGGTGTGGTTTGAGTCTGAGATGAATGAGGGATGGAGGAAGGAAGGAAGGAAAGAAGGAAAGAAAGAAAGGGAGGGAAGGAGAGAGAAGGGATGGAGGGACAACAGGCCCAGATCCTACACCACAATAGCAATATATGTGTAGCGCCGGTACTCCTAATGAGTATGCGCTATGTGTTTAAATTTAGTTTTTGCTCAAAACTGTAGTGAGTTTTGGGGTTAATTGTGTTAAATTGTACTTTGGCATCAGTTTGGCTGAGCTGTGTAGAAGTTCTGCCTGGTCATAGGTGGGGTTTTACACCTGTGGGAGGCTATAGAATGCAGTCTGGTTGGACGCATTGGGTACCAATCTCTATCTCGGAACCAATCAGTGGGCGCGTTTGTCTCAGCTGAGGTGCCATGGACATTGACTGAATCCACAATTCTTACAGTATCGCCGGACCAGCTGAAAGATTCTGGTACAGTAAGAAAAGTTCCTACTTCTCCCCTTAAAGTTGTAACTAAGTTTCCAATCAAGTTTGCTTGAGAGACTTTGAAAAGCTAGAATTACCTGTTGGCTGCTAAACCCAAAACTTAAGGATTTATCCAACAGCTAAAGAATCCAGTTGCGAGCGGCTGTTCCCTGGATTGTGTACAGAGAGACTTTTATTGAAGTCAGCAGTTCCAAGCACCTGAGCTAAACTTTATCCTGATACCCTCTATTCCCAACTTAGAGACTGAGTTTGTTCAACTGTTTTATGCTAAATAAAAATCATAACAAGGAATTCAAGTGTCGGTCTCTACAGTTACTGGGTTATCAACCCTGGGAACCCCTAGACAAGGACAACGAGTACGGGCTGGAGGAGGTAATCGTTTTAAGCCCAGAAAAATTCAGCAGCTCCTTTGGGGGATAGTGCTACATATGTATTCCAGAAAGTTTAACAATCAACAGATAAGGATACTCCAAACACCTGGTGTTAGCGCTTCAATCATCCTCACCTGTGCCCAATGCAGCATGACCAGTGTCCAATGTGGCCTGCCTGTTCCCAATGCAGCGTGGCCTGCCCGTGCCCAATACAGCCTCACCTGTGCCCAATACTGCCTGTCCTGTGTGCAATACTGCCTCACCTGTGCCCAATGTGGCCTGCCTGTTCCCAATGCAGCGTGGCCTGCCCGTGCCCAATACAGCCTCACCTGTGCCCAATACTGCCTGTCCTGTGTCCAATACTGCCTCACCTGTGCCCAATGTGGCCTGCCTGTTCCCAATGCAGCCTCACCTGTGCCCAATACTGCCTCAGCTGTGCCCAATGCAGCCTTAGCTGTGCCCAATGCAGCCTCAGCTGTGCCCAATGCAGCCTGGCTGTGCCCAATACAGCCTCACCTGTGCCCAATGCAGCGTGACCCATGCAAAATGCTACCGGGAGGATGAGGAATGCATACTGCAGCCCTCAAATGCTGTTGGTGAGCGTGGGGCTTCCTCGGAGTGGGGGCAGCAGACATTGGATCCATGGGACTTGGCAATCAGCTCCTGCTGTGTAAAATTGCAGTAGGAGCTCGCACCCAAAAGCCGGAAGTGCAGAATCACGTATATATTGCATGTGATTCTGCACACGGCGGCCTCTCTGTAGCAGTAAATCTGCTATTGGGAGCTTGTAAAGCGATTAATGAACACAGGGCCGGTGAATTGCACATTTGCTAGCCCCTTCTCCTACTCTTCATTCTTAAACATCCTCTGCAGGAGTCGGGGGGAGAGGAGGGAAGCCAGTAGCACTGTGGGGGGGGGGGGGGGGAATTGTGGGAATCGGCACAGCATGCAGTGATTAGGGTGTGCTCAGACACACCTGGCACACACCCTGTCCATGCCTATGGTTGTGACTAATCAACCTCCCATTTGATTATGCCCGCAAAGTTCCAGAGCCAATACCACTTGGCAAAGCCAGCAGCGTGACACAATTGATCTCTTTTAGTTGTCTGTAAAGGTAGAATTCTTCCTAATAACCACTAATATAAGGGACATTTTCCAAATTGGACTAGAATGTATTGGTTTTAGCAGGGGTTCCCTGAGAGATCAAAATTATTTTAGGGGTTCCTCTGGGGTGAAAAGAATGATCAAAATGTATAGTACTTGTCAATCTAACATTCAGCAGGTGGACATTACTGTTTTTCAAGAGTGAGGGAGTGAGTGCAGCCATCCTAAGAGAAGTGTGTTACTGGCCAGATCACCGGATAAAAATAAAGGGAAAGAGGCTAGAAAAAAAAGAAAATTAATGCAGCCACCTCATGAGAGTTCACAAGCTTCAAAATATTCAGTTTTTGTTTTTTTGGTTTAGATGGGTTTTAAGTGACTCTTGAAAAAAAGATCTGCTGGCCAGTGCAGTCTTGCCAGTGCCATCAGGTCATGTTCTGGTGATGTTCTTAAAGTGGTTGTAAACCCTTACATATATACCCAGTGAAGTGACTGGCCTCAGGTGATACACAGAGGTGAAAACAAATCTTCCCACATAATGTATACCTGTTTATCTGCAGTCTTCTCTTCTCTACCTCTGTCCAAAGTGCTGAATTTTAAAGCTTGTCTGAGAGTTCAAACAAAAGGCAGCAGAGAGTTAAAGCTACACTCTGCTGGACTCAGTGAGGAGAGTTCTGAGAGCTGATTGGAGGGAAGGGACACACCCCCTTCACATAGCACACAGGGACAGAGCTGAGGCTGTCAATCAGCTGGAGAATCCTCCAGTGTTACCATTTTTTATGTTGCTGTTAGGAAAACTTTTCAAACGTGACTCATATAGATAGCAGAGGAACAAAGCAGTGAAAAGAAATGACGCTCTTAACTAAGACAAGTACACATTATAGAGGGATATGCTTTGTTCATATTTCATGTCTGAGGTTTACAACCACTTTAAGGAATTATCTTCCCCCATAGACATGGTAAATGAGAAAAATTGAAGGCTAGTTCCTAAATGTCTTGCAGGTAAATTTCATGGTACAGATGGTAGACGCACCAACTAGAAATAAAGAGTTACTAGATCTACTGATTACCAACAATACAGACCTGATCACGGATGTGGAAATAAGGAGAATCACAAGTCAGTTGGCTTCAGTATAAATCATACAAATAGGAAACATAAGGGGAATACAAAGACACTGAATTTCAAAAAGCCAACTTCCCTAAACTACAAACCTTGGTAGAAGGCATGAATTGGGATAAAATCAAAGAATTGGGATAAAAACAAAGAACAAAGAACACGGAGGAGAGATGGGTTTGCTTTAAGAACATATTAAACAAGGGCATTAGCCAATGTATCCCATTGGGTAATAAATTTAAAAGAGCGAACAAAGGTCCTGGATGGCTTAACTCCAATGTAAAAATGCATATAAAAGCAAAGGAGAAGGCCTTCAAAAAATACAAGGTCATCATCAACATTCAGACGTTATAAAGAATGCAACAAGAAAAGTAAGGGTGCAATTAGGACAGCTAAGATAGAACACGAAAGACACATAGCATAAGAAAGCAAAAAAAATCCCAAGAAATTCTTTTAGTATTGTAAAGTTTGGAGGGTTGTTTAGCTCAGTGTAGAGCCTACCAGAGAACGGAGTCCACGCCAGTTATGCAATTTAAGGGCTTGTAGGCCCACTTTTATTAAAGAAAGAAAATGTCCATCCAGAATTCCCACGCAGGGGTTTCAGCAGTAATGTAGTAATAAACGAAAAATACCAAGCCACCTGGCTCTCGAACAGCACCACTGCTCAGGCTTATGCTTCAGCCCTCTTGGCTCTATAATGGAGTTCCTGTACAAACCCTCTTACAGCAATCTTTTCCAGCTTCCTTGCTGTTGCAGCCCACCGGCTTGGACCCTCTGTCTGCTCTGACAGACGGAACTGTGCAGACATGCACTCTTCTACCTTGCTCGCCTGGACTCCTCGGGAGGGTGGAGCCCACATCTTGAACAGGCAAGCTCTCGCCTGATCCACATACAACTTTTACCACACTTATTATCCATTCCCCTGTCTCGAGGACCTTATCAGGTTTGTCACATGAACCTATTAAGGGACTGGGGGCCCCAGTCTCTTTAACCACCTCTAGCTGAGTCCCGGCCAGGATTTCTGCTGTTTCCTGGTCCATGCTCTGCCCTTCCATCTCATGTGGTTTGTCCACTGGTGCTGTATACGTGCCCTTTACCATCACCAACAACTGACCAGCAACACCCTGAACCATAGCAACAGAAATGCTTTCCACCTGGCTGTTAAGAGGTGAAACCACAGACATTTTGGGCTCATTTTCAATTTTTCCAAAGTCTCTCTCATATATTATATTTTCCGGATGTAATTCAGAAGCATACGCAGTGGAAACTTTTAACAAAAGTAATAAATTCAGGAGTAAACAATCCCTGTCTTGTTCTCCTTTGTTCTGTACAGCCTGCCATTAAGTGCTCCACCTAGTGGTACTCTGCAGTACCAGACTGTCAGACTGTGGAGGAGACACACTAGTATAGATTGGCTGTACATCCCAAAGTTCAAACATCTCTTTTAATACTTTGGTTACAAACCAGACCTTTTATCCCAGACCAAAGTCCTTCCTGGGGACTGTTATTACACTGGGAATGCAGATAGACTCATTCGTTGAGACTTGAGAAGCTGCAACTTTCAAACGAACATCCTACCAGCTGGAGGTAACCACAGCCTAGAGAGCTGCCAGGTGCTGTGCTCATATGCAAATTTTCAGGCTCAGCATCAATGAACTGCTCCAGATCATTTCCAATGACAATGTCACTTGGACACTCCATGCCAACATCACTTTTGTGGATCACAGACAAAGTTTCTGCTGTGCGCTCGCCCTCATTTGGTCCATCTTGCTCATGAGGGTTAATCCCTGTAGCAGCCACCGCACCTTCACCTACAAGCTGTTCTGCAGTCCCTCCTGCTGGCACAGCATAAACCATGTCCACCTTATTTTTGTGCATAAAAGCCTTATCTATCATGGAGATAAGACTTTTACCCCAACTATCCCAGTCCATTGTTTGTGCACTCCTTTCACCGGTACTTCTCAGAACCGATCCATCCACCCAGGGGGACACATAACAACAGATGGGCTTAGTTGCAGACTCATAATTACGCAAATCATTGTAAATCATGTCAGACTTTGGCAATACCTGTTTTAAACACAATAGGTTGTGATACAGCACAACCACCTTCCTCTGGTGGTGCTTCTTAAACCTCACCCACTTTTGCATTTTCCACAGGTTGCACTAACCAACTATTTACCTTCACACTTTCCGTATTTGCAGATTGCACTAACATCCTCCCATTAAAAGGTGCAGTTCCACTCTGCCTCACCAGAATGACATCGCAGTTGTCCAGGACATCCTCTGGCTCCAATACATGACGTTCCCTGGAGATTTCTAGGGACAACTGTGCTGTCTTACCACCAGTTGCTATGGGCAACAGCCCATTTTTGTTTACAGCTTTTGTTCTGCAAGAACCTGGGGTTTTCCCAACAGCAGTACATTTTCCATAATCAACATTGACAACATTTGTACCTCTTGCAGGCTGTCCTAGCCGACTGCCAACTTGAGACTGGCAGACATTAGACACATCACTGTTCTCCTCTTGAGAAGCACACACAGATGCCGGTTTGACTTTAACCCCTGCCCAATCCCCCCCCCCCCCCCCGTACAGGGTACTGCACAGGGAAAAGTCACCCTCAAGAACATATTCAGTGGCCCCACTAACTGGGGTCACTCTCACATCATGGATAGTCTCATAACCAGTCCTTTTCAACATAAACTCAGTGGTTCCAGCCATCATTTAATTAAAGACAGTCTTACCCACCGCAGTAGTAGGGGTCATCATCTTCATTTAAGTATGGCGTCTCACGAACCAGTCCTCTGCTGCACTTTTACTGGCCAACTCCCCTGGTGGCCACGGGAGGAAACTACAGCAGGTATCGCCCACTGCTTAGCAGCCCCTACCGACACAACAGGAAACTCCTTCTTGTTGCCAGGGGTGACTGCAAACATGTTTGCACAGGAATTTGGGCCTGCAGACAAAAACTTTTGCTCAGCAATATTATCTCCAGTCATATTCCATAACCTAGGGCAAGAAAACATGCCATGCCCCAGCTGGCTACATTCCAGGCATGGTACTGAACAACTTTTTCCCAGGGCACTTCTCTCCTGGTGATTCCCAGCTGGCCGGAATGCACAGGCCCCTTTGTGAGGATGCTGAGCCAAATCTTCACAGCAGCTCCTCCTTTCAGCCACAATTTTCACTCTCATCGCCATGGGAGACTGCACTCTCCCAGCAGAACTTTGCTGGCTCTCTCCAACATGCTGTATCGGCTTCTCCTGAAGCCACTTGCCACAATCCTTGTTAGACATATCCCATGCTACAGAGACAGCCTGACTGGCTTCTTCTGTGTTGCTATGGGCAACCACTCTCAAACCAGGCCTTTGGTCAGCCTCTCTTCTGGCACATAACACTGGCACCCCTCTGCTGGACCCTGTCTCAGGCTGTGGCACTTTCCCTCTTTTCACAACAGCTGCTGGTGGTTTAACTGCAGCAGCATTGCCAGGGCCAACAACAACCCTCTTCCAGTTATGGATATCCAGCCGCTCTCCCCTGGCACTGAGGGTTGGCTTGCTTTGGTCGAGAGTCCTGTGGCCATACACTGGTGGGGTACCACACTAACACAGTATGTAAACAGTACAAAAGGGAGGACAGACCATATTGTTCCCATAACGAATGAGGAAGGACATCTGGTTACAAAGGATGGGAGACGGAGGTATTGAATTTATTCTTCTCCTCGGTCTTCACGAGGGAGTCAGGGGCTTCAGTAACCAAAACTGCAGTGTTTATCCTCATGACACATCACAGGAAGCACCTCCATGGTTAACAGAGGATAGAATTAAAATTAGACTTGGGAAACTTAACATTAATAAATCACCGGGACCAGATGGCTTACACCAGAGGGTACTTAGGGAACTCAGTCAAGTAATTGCCAAATCATTGTTCATAATTTTTACTGACAGTCTACTGACTGAAAAAGTACCAGCTGACTGGAGAAAAGCCAATGTAGCACCAATATTTTAAAAAGGCCCAAAATACATCCCTGGGAATTACAGACCAGTTAGCCTAACATCAATAGTTTGCATGCTCTTGGAGGGGATGATAAGGTACAAGATTTTAGTAATGAGAACTGTATCATTAGCAGTAATCAGCATGGATTCATGAAGAATAGTTATTGCCAACCCAATCTTTTAACCTTCTATGAGGAGGTGAGTTGCCATCTAGATAAAGGAAGGTCCGTAGACATGGTGTATCTGGATTTTGCAAAAGCATTTGACACAGTTCCCCATCAACATTTACTGTACAAAATAAGGTCCGTTGTTATGGACCATAGGGTGAGTACATGGATTGAAAACTGGCTACAAGGACGAATTCAGAGGGTGGTGATAAATGGGGAGTACTCGGAATGGTCAGGGGTGGGTAGTGAGGTCCCCCAGGGTTCTGTGCTGGGACCAATCCTATTTAATTTTTTCATAAATGACCTGGAGGATGGGGTAAACAGTTCTCTGCAGGATGTGGAAACCTTGCAAAAAGGTCTGAACAAATGAATGGTAACTACATGGCAAATGAGGTTTAATGTAGAAAAATGTAAAATAATGCATTTGGTTGGCAAAAATATGAATGCAATCTATACACTAGGGGGGAACCTCTGGGGAAATCTAGGGATTAAGTGATAATTCTCCCACTCTACAAGACTCTGGTCCGGCCGCACCTGGAGTATGCTGTCCAGTTCTGGGCACCAGTCTTCAGGAAGGATATACTGGAAATGGAGTGAATACAAAGAAGGGCAACAAAGCTAATAAAAGGTCTGGAGGATATTAGTTATGAGGAAAGGTTGCGGGCACTGAATTTATTCTCTTGGGAGAAGAGATGCTTGAGAGGGGATATGATTTCAATTTATAAATATTGTACTGGTGACCCCACAAAAGGGATAGAACTTTTTCACAGAAGGGAGTTTAACAAGACACGTGGCCACTCATTAAAATTAGAAGAAAAGAGGTTTAACCTTAAACTACGTAGAGGGTTCTTTACTATAAGAGCGGCAAGCATGTGGAATTCCCTTCCACAGCGGTGGTATCAGCGGGGGCATCCATAGTTTCCAAAAACTATTAGATAAGCACCTGAACGATCGCAACATATAGGGTGTGGTAGTGTGGTACCCCACCAGTGTATGGACCCAGCATTTTCAACCAGGCGGGTTGAGGGGCTCCAGGGAGCTTGCAATGTTAGGAGGAAACTGACTTTTCAGTTTCCTCATTATTTACTAAAATCTGTTTTGGGATCTGGAGCCCGGGGATTTCGTAGTGATTTGGGTGGGATGAAATCCCCAGTCCTGGGTCCAGATTTTGGGATTCACCAGCACACTGACTGGTCAGGTGTGTGTTGGTCTATTTCTAGACACCTGACCATGGTTCTGGGCTCCACCCTCCCGAGGAGTCCAGGCAAGCAAGGGAGAATCATGCATGTCTGCATGGTGTAGTCAGAGGGCCCAAAGCTGTGGGATGAGCAGTGAGGAAGAGTAAAAGAGGTACAGTCCGTGATCTCTGTTATATGGCCAAGAGGACTGAAGGGTAAAGCCCAAACGGCAGTACTGCTGACCATAAAGCCGGGTGGCTTGGTATTTTTTCGTTTATGACTGCTGTGAAATTGAAACCCCTGCGTGGGAGCTATTGATGGACATTTTCTTTTCTTTTTAATAAAAGTGGGTCAAAAAGCCCTAAAATTGAGTTTCTGGTGTGGATTGGTCTTGCTAGTGAGTGCTACACTTGAGTTAAACAACCCCCAATATTACAAGGGATATACAATGTAATACTGACATATAATCACACACATAGGTTGGACTTGATGGACTTTTGTCTTTTTTCAACCTCACTTTCTACAAAAGAAAAACATTGCAGCCAGAATCGCAATAGTGATGCTGGTTCCAGAGGATGTCTAAACAAAGCTGGCACTGACTTTCTTGGGAGAAAAGCCAGTGGACGTTTAGTGAAGAGGAATACTGTAATTGCGTGTGTGTGTGTGTGTGGGGGGGGGGGGGTGTTATCTGCCTGCAAGTGTTACTTAGCATGGATGAACTTAAAGCGGAGTTCCACCCAAAAGGGGAAGTTCCACTTTAACGCAGTAATAACCTGCTGGCTTTTTTTTTTTTAAACCTGCAAAGCAATGTCATAATGTGCTAGCATGCATTGCATACTAGCACGTTATGTGAAACTTACCTTAAAACTAAGCACTCCAGCAGTGCACTGTCACTGATGAATACACTACCATCTTCCCCCGGTCTTCTTTCCGGGTTCACGGACTTTGGCTGTGTAAATGGCTGTAACCACGATGCACGTGGAACCCACCATTTACGTTACAGGACTTTGAAGGAATGGCACGTGTATGCCGTTTCTTCAGAGCGCATGCGCCAGTGACGTCACTGGCTCCAGCTAAAGTAAATATCTCCTAAACGGTGTAAGTTTAGGAGATTTTAACAGTACCTATAGGTAAGCCTTATTATTTTGTAGGCTTACCTATGGGTAAAAATTATGCATGGCAGTCTTCTGTGACACTTTACAGGTCTCAGAAGACTGCAGGGCTAATCAAAATGTGCAGGGCCACTTGCGCGTGCACAGTGGGCACCCGGCTGCGAAGCCACAAGCTGTCACAGCTGGGTGCCCATAGTTAAGATGCCGCCGAGCTAAGCTGAGCTGAGCGCAGCACTGGATTGTGGGACAGGTGAGTGGCAATTTATTAAAAGTCAGCACCTACAAAAACTGTTAATTTGTACACAGGAGACTGGAGCGCCTCTTTAAAGTATAGCTAAAGGCAAAACATTTTTAGTTTTAGTTTTGATTAGAGTAAAGAAGCATTAGAACCATTGCTGTCAACCTACTAGATTGAAATTTACTGGCACAGCCACGTTTTTACTGACATTTCCAAAAGTTACAATATTACAGCTTTAAGTGCAAATTTCAGTATTTAGGCTACAAACAAGTACAATATGCAATTAGCAGTGTGATTTAAGGTAGAGTTTAAGGCAAAAAACATATTTCTTATTTTACTTTCGATATAGTACGTAAGTTGGTCAGTGGAAGGACTCAGGAGGGCAGGAAATTGGAGTGGCCAGGCACACACATGAAATTTACTCTCACAATGACACACAGAACAGATCACCGACACGACACGTCCCCTCCTGAGTCACAGTGACAGTCTCTCTCCACACCAGGAGGTCCCTACATTCCAAACAGCACTGACAGTCCCGCTCCCGGCTTTCCTTGCTCCCATCCTGCAAACCCATATGGCTCGGCTCCCTTGAACCATTACATCACACGACATGCTCAGGCACCCTCTCCGCCAGGCCCCCACACCGATGCTGCCAGAACACACTGTAGCAGACCCTAAGTTGATCCTGGCTGGCTCCGGACCGGAACTGTGCATGTGCAATTCCGAGCCGAGCGTCACAGCCATATTTTTTACTGGCATCCTTTTCCTGTCACTCCCATTTACTGGCAGTTTAACATTATAGGAATATCCAACATTTAGTGTTGCCATCAGAACAGTAATAATGGTGAAATCTTCCAATGAGGACACCAGTTCTGCTGACAACTAGGGATTCCCTAACTTTGGAGGGATTTCCTCTCACTTCCTGTTTTGGTTATGGGATAGGAAGTTAAGAAAAATCTCCTCGATGTGACACAGATGGTAAAAAAAAAAAAAAACTGTCATTGGTTATATATAATATCTCTTATTCTATCCAAATGAAAAAAAAAAAAGAAAAAAAAAAAGTTTTACCCTTAGTTCCACTTTAATGTAAAAAAATTATATCTGATGCTAAGTCCACTTTAAGACCGCAGTAGAAGTTTTAGACATGGGTTTATTTTTTGTTTGATATATACTGCTGCCTTGTTTTCTTCTACCTTATAGGTAATTTAATCAGAAATATAGACATGTAAGCAAATGTTCCTTCCCTGAATGCTTTATGCTACTGAATTTGTATGATAGATTTTCTATGTGATGTCACCCAGGGGCAGAGAGAACCGCGCATAAATAACCAGGAGGAGAATATGCCAGCTGGCAAACGCAGACTATAAACTATAAAGAAATGTTCCACGGAAGACAGGAATGTTTTTCATACACTTTCCTCTCTCTCTGATTACATTCAATTGTAAGAAGAATTTGTTATCATAAAATGGTGTATAAACAGCCCTCCAGGATCGCTATAAATTGTTGTATGTTGGGGATCATTTAAATGTAAAAATATAAAATCGCAATGTTACCGTTTGAGAGCGACTTTCGCTTTTAAAAACAAATGAGTCATACTGTATGTACCCATTAGGAATTGTTTTATTCCTTGTCTCTTATTTTTGTCAGGTAACAGTAAATTTTTTTCAATATCATCAGGGGTGGGAACTAGCATGGCATCTGCTGTGTCAAAGTTAATCAGTACTTATGTGTCACAGGGTTACACAGCAAAACCAATACAGTGAAGTTTCTCAACCACCAGGCCATGGCCTGCTACCTCCCTTCTGTTGGCTACAGCTTTCTATTTTACCAGCTATTATTATCAGACCAGGCTTGGACTGGACCACCAGAGGACTCAACAGGCACCTTACACAGTCAGGATCGAAGACCCCCCCCCAACTGGAGAAATGGGGCTAATTAGTGTCTCACTGTCATGGCAAGAAGGAATGTTCAGAGAGGACATTTGTGTAGAAAGATGTAGCTTTGACAGGACTACAGTAGACCCCCCAAAATTTGTGGGGGCTACGTGGCTAGAGCACCCACGAATTGTGAAAAACCACAAATTATGGATGTGGATGCTCCAGCCCTTACTGCCTTGCAAATCTTCAGGCTCCAGTGCTGTTGATGGTCCTGGTTGCAATTCTTTGGTACCTTGCGCATTGTCTCCTGTAGTGAACTGCTGGTACAATTTCTGTGCTTTCTTACGGATGATACAAAACAGATTACAGCGCACACATACAAAAATGACATTTATCCTGCAAGACTAGTTAAAAACACCTGAACATAGTCCAAAAATATGTTCATATAGTGCTAAGCCCACTTACTGCGACAAAGTACCCCAAATTAGTGGGTCATACCCTAGTAATAGAATGATAGAACCTGTGTCTCAACCATGGGAGATAAACTCCTCTATGTGGGAGAACTGAAGGGATTCTTCCTATGCCCTGGTGGCCACTAATAAGAGGTAATGAGGATTTTTTGAATATGTTCAGGTGTTTTTAACTAGCCTTGCAGGATAAATGTAATTTTGGTATTTTTTGAGCTGTAATAGGTTTTGTACTGTTTTTGGTCTTATAGCAGCACCATCTTGAATGTAAAGCATTTTAGGGTGTGCCCCCAAGTATGTTTTTGTATATTGTATGGACCCTGACCAGGTCTCTTGGGCCGGAGCACCCCTCCCCCTCCCCATTACCTCTTATTAGTGACCACCAATGCATAGGAGTAATCCCTTCAGTTCTCCCACATAGAGGAGTTTGTCTCCCATGGTTGAGACACAGGTGCTTTCATTCTATTACTAGGGTAGGACCCACTAATTCGGGGTACTGTAAGTGGGCTTCGCACTATATGACCATATAGTGTGACCAAACCCTCCCGTATTTTATGAATATGTCCAGGTGTTTTTAACTAGCCTTACAGAATAAATGTCATGTGTGCGCTGTAATCTGTTTAGTACTTTTTTTGGTCTTATAGCAGCACCATCTTGAATTTAAAGCATTTTAGGGTGTGCCCCCCCAGTATGTTTTTGTTTGTATGGATGATGTTACCGTCCAAGGGGATGTTCTTCTTCTTGCAGTCGGGAAACACGAGAACACTCAGCAAAACACTTGAGATAGCTACACGCGAAAAACCGTTATGATGCCGGAATGCTGGGCTGGAGTTTCTGCAAAACAATTATTAGTTAGCTTCTAAGGAAAAATCCATGAACGACTGAGGCCGCAAACTCTGAACCGCAAGTTTGCGGGAGTCGACTGTATAAGCATATTGCAGAGATGGGAAATAAGTGGAGTAGTAGCATGTATGGGCCAATGACTGCCCTATATCACTACGCGTTTATAAGATTTTATATATGGTGCTACAGGGGTTCATATTAAAGGCTAATAATATATATAGTATAAATCAAGAAGATCACTCACAAACATGGCACTGGTAATAGTGCAGGATAAAAATAACTGGCAAAAAAACTTACACTTGTAAGCAGGGGTTAGTGCCATTTTTAGGGAAACCCCTCCCCTGGATGGATACTGTGGGGTTAAGATAGTCCTTTATAATCTGGGGACAGAAGAGCTAGAGGCTGAGGCTAATGGGAAGGGATAGCCTATAACCCACCACCATGCAGGATAAAGCTCAAGGGAAATGTGCCTTTGGGGTTGGCCTGGTGAATGGGGCCTTTATCAAGGAATAAGGAAGTACTGGAAGGCATTGTATTATATTTGAAATAGGACTGTTCTGTTACACTTTTGACTGGTGTATGGAGGTGGTCTCCTTATTTGTTGAAAATAACTGTGCTCTTTGTTCTGATACAGTAAAAGGTTGGAAAGGCTGATTGTGTGGACATTCCTTTATTTTGTGAGGTGACTCTAGAGTCAGGAGCGTGTGCCTGTTCAAGATGGTGCAGGAAGATGGTGGGCGGTTGCTGGCGGCAAACCAGGGCCCTGCTTACACACTGAGAAGTAAAAGCATAGTGGATCTAGTATGAATAGTCCAGGTCCCAGATTAGCTCTGATGCAGCAGTTGATGAAAGTGCCAGAATGCTTTGGAAGAGCCTGTCAGGAGCTGGGCACTGTGAGATGGAAGCGCTGGAACAAGCATGGAAGGAAAGCTGCTAGGTGTGAGCAGCGTAACAGAGCATCCTCTCGGAGTAATCTTGTGTCACCTATTCCCACGTGGGGCCGTCCACCTGTTTCAGCAGGTTCTGATATTACTTCTAGTTCTTAACATTACCAGAGTAATCCTAGTTCCAGGACTATCCTCTCCAGGGCAGGTACAAGGATTTGTGGCACCCTAGGCGAAACCTAATTTTGCCACCCCCTTTTCTCCACCCCTGACCCCACCCCCTTTGCCCTGCCCATGTGACAGGAGGTGGCACTATGCAGGAAGCATTGGCTTTGCTTCCTCTAGCGCTGGCTTGAGTGCTGCGCCTCTAGTTACACTAACGGTCGGACGGAGCAGCTGCACGAGACTGAGTTACTTACATTCTGCAGCCTGCAGAGCATGCAGACGTGGAGGGAAACCAGCGGCCGGGCGCCCCTAGGCAGCAGTACACCCTAAGCGGCTGCCTAGTTTGCCTAGTGGTAGCACCAACCCTAATCCTCTCCCAGAGTGCTGCAGCATGGTTCCAACTCCACAGATTTATCTTTCAGGTCTGATCTGCCCCATGATGACCTGAACCAGTTCTTGGCCTACAGTTCTTGGGTAAGCCTATCGTATCCCTTTTGGGTATCAAGTGCAGCTAGAAGGTCCACATTGGTATAGTTGGCACACTGACAGTTACAGTACCTTGAAAAAAGTATTCATACCCCTTGACATTTTCCAAAAACATAGATGTATTTTATTGGGATTTTATGTGATAGACAACACAAAGTGACACATATTTGTGAAGTTAAACGAAAAATTATAAATCGTTTTCAAAATTTTTGAGAAATAAATACGTGAAAAGTGTGGCGTGCATCTGTATTCAGCGCCCCCCGAGTCAATACTTTGTAGAACCCCCTTTCACTGCATTTACAGCTGCAAATCTTTTTGGGGATGTCGCTACCAGTTTTGAACATCTACAGAGTGCCAATTTTGTCTATTCTTCTTTGCAAAATAGCTAAAGCTCTGTCAGATTGGGTGGAGAGTATCTGTAAACAGCAATTTTCAAGTCTTGCCACAGATTCTCAGTTATATTTAGGTCTGGACTTTGACTTGGTCATTCTAAAACATGACTATGCTTTGATATAAACCATTCCATTGTAGCTCTGGCTGTATGTTTAGGGTAATTTTCCTTCTGGAAGGTGAACCTCCGCCCCAGTCTTAAGTCTTTTGCCGACTCTAACAGGTTTTCTTCTAAGATTGCCCTGTATTTGGCTGAGGCTCCATCCATCTTCCCATCAACGCTGTCCAGCTTCCCTGTCCCTGGTGAAGAAAAGCATCCCCACAACATGATGCTGCCATTACCATGCTTCACAGTGGGGATGGTGTGATCAGGGTGATGTGCGGTATTAGTTTTCCGCCACACATAGGGTTTTGCTTTTAGGCCAAGAAGTTAAATTTTGGTCTCATCTGACGAGGGCACCTTCTTCCACATGTTTGCTGTGTCCCCCACATGGCTTCTCGCAAACTGCAAACAGGACTTCTTATGGTTTTCTATCAACAATGGCTTTCTTCTTGCCACTCTTCCATAAAGGCCAGATTTGTGGAGTGCACAACTAATAGTTGTCCTGTGGACAGATTCTCACCTGAGCTGTGGATCTCTGCCTGTCCTCCAGAGTTACCATGGGCCTCTTGGCTGCTTCTCCTTGCCCGGCCTGTCAGTTTAGCCATGTCTTGGGTGGCCATGTCTTGGTAGGTTTTCAGTTGTGCCATACTCTTTCCATTTTCAGATGATGGATTGAACAGTGATACGTGAGATGTTCAAAGCTTGGGATATTTTTTTATAACCTAACCCTGCTTTAAACTTCTCCATAGTTTTATCCCTGACCTATCTGGTGTGTTCCTTGGCCTTTATGATGCTGTTTGTTCACTAAGGTTCTTCAACAAACCTCTGAGGGCTTCACAGAACAGCTGTATTTATACTGAGATTAAATTACACACAGGTGGACTCTATTTACTAATTAGGCAACTTCTAAAGGCAATTGGTTCCACTAGATATTAGTTAGATGCATCAGAGTAAAGGGGGTTGAATACAAATGCATGCCACATTTTTCAAACATTTATATGTAAAAGATTTTAGAAAACCATTTATCATTTTCCTCCCACTTCAATGTTGTACTACTTTGTGTTGATCTATCACATAAAATCTCAATAAAATACATTTAGGTTTTTGTTTGTAACATGATAAAAAATGGAAAATTTCAAGGGGGTATGAATACTTTTTCAAGGCACTGTATTTTTTATTCCTTCATTTTTATATTCACTGTATTTTTTTGTTTACCTAAAATAATAAACAAACATGGTACACCTGCTCTATGCAATGGTATTGCACAGTACAGTCCTATACCTCCTCTTCTGAATGTGCCCCTTAGGAAGCTGTGTGTTATAGGTGCACACATGAGGGTCCACTTCAAAGTTGGGCAGTGTGCATCCATAGCCCACGTACACACGGTCGGAGATTTTGCCAACCAAATCCGTCGGATTTTGCCGGTCGGATTTAGTCCGACGGATTGTGTCCGAAACTGTTGCATACACACGGTCGGGCCAGGTTGGCGAAAAATCCGATCTTTCAGAACGTGATGACGTAATTTCGTTACGATGGGACTACATTCAGGCAAGTAGCCAATAGCTTTGATGTAGGAATTTGATCTGAGCATGCGTGGCACTTGGTCCGATGAAAATGCTCTACACATGATCGGATTAGGTCCGTCCGGCCCAGTTGGTCGGGAAATATTTCCAACATGTTGTAAAATTGGGTCGGACGGAGATTCGGACGGAATCAGTCCGATGCATATCACACACAGTCGGATTATCTGACGACACGGTCCGATAAGACTCATTCCGACAGATTCTCCGACCGTGTGTACAAGGGCATAGACTCAGCCCCGCCTCCCTCTCTCTGCTCATCTGATTGACAGCAGCAGGAGCCAATGGTTCCTGCTGCTGCCTCTGTGTCCTGTGAGAGCGGGGAGAGAGGCGAGAGCCGCAATAACACTGGATCAAGATCAGGCTAAGGTAAGTATTGGGGGGGGGGGGGGAGTACTACTGGGACATTAAGGTAAAAGATGTTTTGCCTTTAGAACCACTTTAACATGGGGATACATAATTTGATACTCTTCTATGATGCAAGAACTTTGTCTCTATTGTGTTATAGTGTTACACTAAGTTTGAACGAAACTACAAACTACAGCGGTGCGATGATGTCATGACATGGGATGGCAGCAAAGCTGGTCAGCAGCAGGTCTGGACCTTAGGGCTGGATCACCCGTTCGCACTTTTGAAGGAGGATTCTGCAAAGGACATGGTTGGTGGACTCATTTGCCCAGAACAAACAGCTTTACTATAATGATACTATTCAGGCATTTTTTAGTAAATCAATACATTGAATGATTTCTAAATTAATTCATAGCTGGATTACAGTGTTTTTTTTTTTTTTTTTTTTTATACTTGCTTGGAAATACCCACTGATTTATTTATTTGGTATTGTAGAAAGTGGGTTAAGTTGTAATTAAAATTACATGTGGTGTTTAAGGATATTGAGGTTAATGCATCTAGAGAAGGGATTACAACAAGACACTGCAATACAAGTAATCACCTGATATGATAGCCGCACTGGACATACAGCCTGCAAACAGTCAGCTGGTACAGCACAGCTTAGTAAACCTGGGCATTTGGAGACTAAAGACCCTCTAGGTTATTCATGGATGAGTTGTTTTACTGCATCTTTTACTAGAAACCATAAAACCCGTTAAGGCTCTTAAAATAAAAAGTGTGTTTAATCTGTCAGCAATAACCTAAACATTTCAGTTATATTTTCAGGGGCAGATGGCACAGTTTTAATATCCTTTTAGATACATACATGGGAAATGTTGAGTTGGCATCAACACAATTTAAAGAGCCCCTTTCAGAGTCAAGATCCGTGAAAAAGACAAAATTCTACTCTTCTAAAGTCTCGTAGACACACGGTCAGATTGTTGGCCAACAAAACCATGGACTTTTGTCCGAAGAGCGTTGGCCCAAATTTTGTCTTGCATACAAACGGCAAAGAATTGTTGGCCAACAAACACGAACGTAGTGACGTACTACGTGTTTTTTCAGCTCTTTTAGCCACCCTTTGGGCTCCTTCTGTTAATTTCATGTTAGTAGAAGTTTGGTGAGTGTTGATTCCACTTTTCATTTCTCACTTTTCATTTCTCGCTTTTCAGTTAGTTACTTAACGGCCGATCGTCAACCAGACATGTTGCGGAATCGGAGGAGATAACATGTTATTTATTATTGGCCTTGGAGTTATTGCTTTGACATTATTTTTTTTGGTTGAATAATGATTTGATTTGGTATATTTTCTATATTTTTGGATACATAGAATGCACTTTTTGGTTAAGTTCTATTGGCAGACAGCACGTCTAATTTTATTTGTGTTCTTTTTTTTAATGCACAATAAAACAAATTGTGGAGAATAATACTTGGCTACGTGTTTTACTTCAAATGACAGTTTGGGAGTAGGCAGTTACATTTAAAAAAAATACAATGTAAAATTAACAAGAGACACCAACATGTTGTATCTTTGATCTTAAAAACTATGGGATAATGGTGTTGTGGTAACTTGCCCAAATAAAAAAAAAAAATAAATAAAAAAAAAGCATAATAGTATTATTCTTGATATCACTAGAAAAAAAAAGCCTTTGAAAATTTGCTTGCAATATCTCCATCAGTATCACCAGCAAAGCAGCTTCATTATTATCCCATTAAAGAAGAAGATAATTGTGCACTGCATTTCGAGGTTTCATAATTTGCCACGTCACAAATGTTAATTCTCCATTACAAACGCTAGTTTACAAGACCGATTGCTTCTGGCTCGTCCTGTGTGCTTGTACTTTGGACTTTTGTACGACAGACTTGTGTACACACGCTCGGAAAATCTGACAAAAGACATTTGTCTGTGGAAAATTTTAAAACCTGCTAGCCAACATTTGTCCGCGGAAAATTCAACAACAATTGTCCAATGGAGCGTACACACGGTCGGATTTTCCACCAACAGCCTGTCATTGAACATTTCCCGTCGGAAATTCCAATTGTGTGTATGCTGCTTTAGTCTTCCTTAATCTCAGGTTTATGTATTCCATTGTAGCCAGATATGAAAATTCTTCAAAAGAGACTGTGGCTTCAGGGCCGTTCACCATTTCATCTGGTAAATTAGGCCAAGCAGCTGTGTCCATGCAGCTGCTGCATCCCCATATGCTGACAAGGGATGCCTGCATGCAGCAGCTGGCAGATTAAGCAGCATTATCATGCGGCCCATTCTTGGTGTTCAGGCCTCAGTGGCCATATGAATGAGGCCTTTACCCTCAGTTTTTCAAGAACTCTCAGCAGCCGATTTATTCACTTACTGAATATGCAGCTTTTTTATCTTTAGGCTCCATGCACACTAGCGTTTTTCATAAGCGCAAAGAAAGCTAGAAAAAATGCTGGGTGGAAAATGCTGATAATAGCATTTTTGTGCCAGCTTCTAGAAGCATTTTAGTAGCTTTTAGAAGCAGTTATGCCGCGTACAAACAACCGGAATTCCCATCGCTATAAACTCTGAAGGTTTTTCCGACGGAGTTCCGACGAAACTGTCATGTGTACGCACAAACACACCAAAGTCCGATTGTTAAGAACGCGGTGAAGTAAAGCACGTACTGCTGGACTAGAAAAAGGAAGTTCAATAGCCAGTAGCCAATAGCCTCTGTCTTGTACTTGCTTCAGAGCATGTGTAATTTTTGGTCCGTTGGAACAGCATACAGACGAGCGGTTTTCCCGATAGGAATTGGTTCCGTTGGAAATATTTAAAACATGTTCTATCTCTAGGTCTGTCAGAATTTTCGTAAAAAAAAGTCAGATGTGGTATACACACGATCGGAATATACGATGAAACAATACCGTCTGACTTTTTCTGTTGGACATTCGTGTGTATGTGGCATTAGAAGCTTTTAGGATCATTTAGGAGCAGTAGCATTGTATTAGCATTTTTGCAGTACATGAAGAAAGAAGAAAAACAAAAGCTCACAAAAAGCTGTTAGGAGCATTTTAATAGCATTTAGAAGCAGTGATGCCGCGTACACACGACCGGACTTTCCGGCAGACTAGGTCCGACAAAATCAGTCCGTCGGACAATCCGATGGCGTGTGGGCCAATCCGATCGTTTTTCCTTTAGAAAAATCAGACAGACCTAGAAATAGAACATGTTTCAAATCTGTCTGACTGACTCAATTCCTATTGGGAAAACTGTGTGCTGGTCCGACGGACAAAATACGACGCAAGGGAAGCTATTGGCTACTGGCTATTGAACTTCCCTTTTTAGTCCCGATTTATGTCATCACGTTCAAAACGAACGGACTTTCAAACGGACTTAGTCCTTTCATGTGTGTGCAAGTCCATTCATTCGGAAGTCCGCCGAAAGTCCGGTCGTGTGTACGCGGCATTAGGAGCATTTTGAAGAGTTTAGGAGCATTCAGCATTTTTTTCTGATTGAAAAACACTCCAAAAAACTCTACAAAAACTATTTTTGTTTCTGCTCCTAGAAGCTGAAGCTCAAAAAATGCTAATAGCCTAAAGTAGTGTGCACGGACACATACTGTAGGATAGCACTATTAAGCTTCTAGGAGCAGAACAAAATGCTAATAACAGCTTCTAGGAGCTTAAAAAAATGCTAGAATGCATGGGGCCTTAATCTTTCCTATGTTCCAGTTCAAGCTGGTGCCATCACCACCACCAGGGCCATCTTTAATATTGTTTGGACCCTGGACAAAAATTTTCTTGGCCCCCGCCATGCAATTTCACTCTCCACCTGTTCTGAGACATACAATAAATAGCAGCTAGACTTAAAATCAGTTACTGTATCAGATCACGTAGCAATTGCAATTGGTTGCCAGCGGTTACAGCTATCATTACTGCTTACTGAAACAAACAGGAGGACTGGGGGTTGGGACTTTAAATGAAGCAGGCAGATGTAAAAAGTTTGAATTTATTGGAAGTCAGTGATAAGTTACATGAGTGTAATCATGAGTACACCAAGAAAACCAATATATTTTGTTCAAAGGATAAACATACAGCAATGACAATTATCCATTAATAATACAAATCACATATTACAAGTGATCATTAAATCAATAAAACATATAGTTGACATAAAAACATGGCATATAATAGCTCTATGCATTTTGTGGTTTCATCTACTCTTCAGGAGCATGCACATGGAAAACTGAATGCCGTAGTATAATAGTAACAAGAATATCTGTAAGGTCTGACCCTGTCACGGAAGGAGGTTAAGATAAAATAGAATAATTAGAGGTAATCTTACCTAGTATAAACCCCCCCAAAACCACCCTCAAAAGTACTTACATTGTGTGTGTCTATTCATAATTAGGGATGAGCCGAACACCCCCGGTTCGGTTCGCACCAGAACTTGCGAACGACCCCCACGTTCGGTACGAACGTAGAACCCCATTGAAGTCTATGGGACTCGAACATTCGAAATGGAAAGTGCTAATTTTAACGGCTAATATGCAAGATAGTGTCCTAAAAAGGGTTTGGGGACCTGCCTCCTGCCTCAGGGGACATGGGTCACTGCAAAAAAAAGTTTTAAAAACTGCCGTTTTGGCGGGAGCACTGATTTTAATGACGATTAAAGTGAAAAAAAAAAGTGAAATATTCCTTTAAATATGGTGCCTGGGGGGTGTCTGTAGTATGCCTGTGAAGTGCCACGTGTTTCCCGTGTTTAGAACAGTCCCTGCACAAAATGACATTAAACGGAAATAACACCATTTAAAACTGCTTGCGGTTTTAATGTTATATCTGGTTCCTGCAATATGGTTGAAAATCATTGAGAAACATGGCATGGGTAGCCCTCCCTGCCCATTACCAGCCTATTTGGGTCTTGTATGCATATTAAGGGGAACCCCGTACCCATATTAAAAAAAGGAAATGCGTGTGGCCCCCAGGCCCTATATACTCAGAACAGCAGTATACAGGCGGTGCAAACAAGACAGGGACTGTGTAGGTTTGTTGTGTTAAGTTGAATCTGTTTGTCATTTTCAACCGGTACATTTTTAAAGTGTAGCTCCAGTCAAAAAAAATATTTTTAAGCTTTTTGGAAAACATAGGGAAGGGTTATCACCCCTGTATAATTTGTTTTGTCGTCCATCTTTTTTCATCTCACTTGCTGCTGTCTCCTTGCGTTTGCAAGTAGGAGATGTTTGTAAGTTGGATGTTTGAAAGTAGGGGCCTGCCCTATATTATAGCGGTATGTACTGGGTACAGAGCACGCAGACAGCACGCAGACAGCATGCACTATCTCCTAACACTACTGACTGCAAGCTCTATTATTAACCAGTTGCCGACCGCCGCACGCCGATGTACGTCGGTAGAATGGCACGGGCAGGCATAAGGACATACATGTACGTCCCTTGCCTCCCGCGGGTCGGGGGCCCGATCGGGCCCCCGCCCGGTGCCTGCGGCGGTCGGTTTTCGTCCGGGAGCGATCCGGGACGAGGGGGCGGCCATTCATTCATGGCCACCCCCTCGCGATCGCTCCCGACGAATAGAAATCCCCGGTGACATCACTTCCTCTCCTGTAATGTAAACACAGGAGAGGAAGTGATGTATTCTCTCCTCCGTGTCGGTATTTTTCGTTCCGACACGGAGGAGAGCGGATCGGTGAGTTGCACCAACACTCTACACACACAGTAGAACATGCCAGGCACACTCACACCCCCCCTTTACCCCCCGATCACCCCCCCAATTACCCCTGCCCCCCAGTCACAGTGACACCAATGTCATTTTTTTTTTTTTTTTTTTGCATTGGTGTCATTTGTGACTGTAATAACTGTTAGGGCAGTTAGAGTTAGCCCCCTTTAGTTCTAATGTACCCCCCTAACCCCCCCCAATAAAGGTTTAACCCCGTGATCACCCCCCGTCGCCAGTGTCACTAAGGCTGGGTTCACATTGCAGCGGTTTATGAGAACGAATGTGATTCGCACCGCACTGCAGTGCAAATCACATCCGATCTCTGTGCGATTCGAGTTCAGCCATTCGCCGCACCCGCCGCACCCGCCACACCCGCCGCAAATTCGCACGGGACCCTTTTTTTGGCCCGCAGCAGAATCGGATCGCATGGGTGTTCACACCATGCGATCCGAGTTTGCAGATCGCACTGCGATATGCGAACTGATCTGGGGGTGTCAGTAACATTTCACTGACACTCCCAGCAGTTCGCATAGGGCAGTGTGAACTGCCGCCGGGAGGCATGCGATGCGGGAACCCGCCGCGGATTCGCGGCGTTTCCGCATCGCTCCAGTGTGAACCCAGCCTAATAAGCGATCATTTTTCTGATCGCCGTATTAGTGTCACAGGTGACGCTAGTTAGGCAGGTAGGTATTTAGGTTCGCCGCAGCTTTTTATAGCGCCAGGGACCCCCATATACTACCGCATAAAGCCCCCTGATTGCCCCCTAGTTAACCCTTTCACCAGTGATCACCATATAACTGTTACAGGTGACGCTGGTTGGTTAGTTATTTTTTTATAGTTTCAGAGCACCCGCCATTTATTACCTAATAAAGGTTTAACCCCCTGATCACCCGGCGGGTGTCATTTGTGACTAATAACTGTTAGGGCAGTTAGGGTTAGCCCCCTTTAGTTCTAAGGTACCCCCCTAACCCCCCCAATAAAGGTTTAACCCCGTGATCACCCCCTGTCGCCAGTGTCACTAAGGCTGGGTTCACATTGCAGCGGTTTATGAGAACGGATGTGATTCGCACCGCACTGCAGTGCAAATCACATCCGATCTCTGTGCGATTCGAGTTCAGCCATTCGCCGCACCCGCCGCAAATTCGCACGGGACCCTTTTTTTGGCCCGCAGCAGAATCGGATCGCATGGGTGTTCACACCATGCGATCCGAGTTTGCAGATCGCACTGCGATATGCGAACTGATCTGGGGGTGTCAGTAACATTTCACTGACACTCCCAGCAGTTCGCATAGGGCAGTGTGAACTGCAGCCAGGAGGCATGCGATGCGGGAACCCGCCGCGCATTCGTGGCGTTCCCGCATAGCTCCAGTGTGAACCCAGCCTAATAAGCGATCGTTTTTCTGATCGCTGTATTAGTGTCACAGGTGACGCTAGTTAGGCAGGTAGGTATTTAGGTTCGCTGCAGCTTTTTATAGCGCCAGGGACCCCCATATACTACCGCATAAAGCCCCCTAATTGCCCCCTAGTTAACCCTTTCACCAGTGATCACCATATAACTGTTACAGGTGACGCTGGTTGGTTAGTTATTTTTTTATAGTTTCAGGGCACCCACCATTTATTACCTAGTCTCACTAGTGTACCCCTAAATTTAGGGGTGTCTACTTTCCAAAATGGGGTCATTTGGGGGGGTTTGTGCCATCTTGGCATTTTATGGCCTTCAAAACTGTAACGCCCTTAGAAAGCCTGAAGGCGGTGCTTGGTTTTCGGGGCCCCGTACGCGGCTAGGCTCTCAAAAAGTCCCACATATGTGGTATCCCCGTACTCAGGAGAAGCAGCAGAATTTATTTTGGGGTGTCATTTCACATATGCCCATGGCATGCGTGAGCAATATATCATTTAGTGACAACTTTGTGAAAAAAAAAAAAAAAAAAAAAAGTTTGTAATTTTCCCGCAACTTGTGGCAAAATATAAAATATTCCATGGACTCAACATGCCTCTCAGCAAATAGCTTGGGGTGTCTACTTTCTAAAATGGGGTCATTTGTGGGGGTTTTGTGCCATCTTGGCATTTTATGGCCTTCAAAACTGTAATAGGTAGTGAGAAGTGAACTCAAAAATTTACGCCCTTAGAAAGCCTGAAGGCGGTGCTTGGTTTTCGGGGCCCCGTACGCGGCTAGGCTCCCAAAAAGTCCCACATATGTGGTATCCCCGTACTCAGGAGAAGCAGCAGAATTTATTTTGGGGTGTCATTTCACATATGCCCATGGCATGCATGAGCAATATATCATTTAGTGACAACTTTGTTAAAAAAAAAATAAAAAAAAAAAAGTTTGTAATTTTCCCGCAACTTGTGGCAAAATATAAAATATTCCATGAACTCAACATGCCTCTCAGCAAATAGCTTGGGGTGTCTACTTTCTAAAATGGGGTCATTTGTGGGGGTTTTGTGCCATCTTGGCATTTTATGGCCTTCAAAACTGTAATAGGTAGTGAGAAGTGAACTCAAAAATTTACGCCCTTAGAAAGCCTGAAGGCGGTGCTTGGTTTTCGGGGCCCCGTACGCGGCTAGGCTCCCAAAAAGTCCCACATATGTGGTATCCCCATACTCAGGAGAAGCAGCAGAATTTATTTTGGGGTGTCATTTCACATACGCCCATAGCATGTGTGAGCAATATATCATTTAGTGACAACTTTGTGTAAAAAAAAAAAAAATTTTTTTTTTTGTCATTATTCAATCGCTTGAGGCAAAAAAATAAAATATTCAATGGGCTCAACATGCCTCTTATCAATTTCCTTAGGGGGTCTACTTTCCAAAATGGGGTCATTTGGGGGGGTTTTGTACTGCCCTGCCATTTTAGCACCTCAAGAAATGAGATAGGCAGTCGTAAACTAAAAGCTGCGTAAATTCCAGAAAATGTACCTTAGTTTGTAGATGTGACAACTTTTGCGCAAACCAATAAATATACAATTATTGACTTTTTTTTTACCAAAGACATGTGGCTGAATACATTTTGGCCTAAATGTATGACTA
Source organism: Lithobates pipiens (assembly GCF_037356315.1). Taxonomy (NCBI): domain Eukaryota; kingdom Metazoa; phylum Chordata; class Amphibia; order Anura; family Ranidae; genus Lithobates; species Lithobates pipiens. The sequence continues at coordinate 507,588,334 of NW_027507764.1, read as the reverse complement.
AAATTGAGTTTATTGGATTTTTCTAATAACAAAAAGTAGAAAATATCATTTTTTTTCAAAATTTGCGGTCTTTTTACGTTTATATCGCAAAAAATAAAAATCGCAGAGGCAATCAAATACCATCAAAAGAAAGCTCTATTTGTGGGAAGAAAAGGACGCAAATTTTGTTTGGGTACAACATTGCATGACCGCGCAATTACCAGTTAAAGCAGCGCAGTGCCAAAGTGTAAAAAGACCTCTGGTCATTTACCAGCAAAATGGTCCGGTCTGAAAGTGGTTAACCACTTGACCACTGGGCACTTAAACACCCTTAATAACCAGACCAATTTTCAGCTTTCGGTGCCCTCACATTTTGAATGACAATTACTCAGTCATGCAACACTGGACCTATAGGAAATGTTTGTCCTTTTTTCACACAAATAGAGCTTTCTTTTGGTGGTATTTAATCACTGCTGGGTTTTTTATTTTTTGTGCTATAAAAGAAAAAAGACCGAAAATTCTGCGAAAAAATGAATTTTTCTTCGTTTCTGTTATAAAATTTAGCAGATTAGTCATTTTTTTCTTCATAAATTTTGGCCAAAATTCATACTACTACATATCTTTGGTAAAAATAAGTACAAATTGGTGGATATTATTTGGTCTTTGTGAAAGTTATAGAGTCCACAAGCTATGGTGCCAATATCTGAAAATTGATCACACCTGAAAGAGGAAGTAAACCCTGATGGGTTTACTTCCTCTTTTTTTCCCTGCAAAGGTAAAGCATAATGGACCACTATGCATCGCATAGTAGCTCATTATGTGTCACTTACCTGACACAGGAGCCAGCGAAGTCGCCGCTGATCCCTGTAGTCCGCCGCATCCATGTTGCTGGTGGCGTCTCGCAGCTCCGACGAATCACAGCGGCGAAGCCGCGATGACGTCACTCCCGTGCATGCGCACGGGAGTCGCGTCTCGCAGCTCCGCCGCTGCCACTCGGCGAAGCCGCGATGACGTCACTCCCGCGCATGCGCACGGGAGTCGACAAATTAGGCAAATCCATTCATGGATTTGCCGCATTTAGTGCGCCTGCGCGCCGCTGTCTACGGCGCATGCGCCGTAGACAGCGGTGCCCATTTTCGGGCAAATATCTCCTAAACCATATAGGTTTAGGAGATATTGCTTGGACCTACAGGTAAGCCTTAATCTAGGCTTACCTGTAGGTCCAAGTTGTTTGGAAGGGTTTACTTCCTCTTGAAGTACTGACGGCCTATTTCCTTTTTTTTTTTTTTTCACAAAATTGTCATATTATCAGGTTATTTCACACACACAGCATATGCATACCACAAATTACACCCCAAAACACATTCTGCTATTACTCCCGAGTACGGCGATACCACATGTGTGAGACTTTTACACAGCGTGGCCACATACAGAGGCCCAACATGCAGGGAGCGCCATCAGGCGTTCTGGAGCACCCAGGCCAATTCTGACATTTCTCTCCTACATGTAAAAATCATCATTTATTTGCTAGAAAATTACAGAGAACCCCAAAACATTATATATATATTTTTTTTTAGCAAAGACCCTGGAGAATACAATGGTGGTCGTTGCAAATTTTTATCTCACACGGTATTTGCACAGCAATTTTTCAAACGCGTTTTTTGGGGGGAAAAAACAGTTTTGTGCTCAAAAAACAAACAAAAAAAAACAGTAAAGTTAGCCCAATGTTTGCATAAAGTGAAAGATGAAGTTATGCTGAGTAAATAGATATCAAACATGTCACTCTTCAAAATTGCACATGCCCGTTGAATGGCGCCAAACGTCACTACTTAAAAAATCCCCATAGGCGACGCTTTAATTTTTTTTTTACTGGTTACATGTTTTGAGTTGCAGAGGAGGTCTAGGACTAGAATTATTGCTCTCGCTCTAACATTCTCGGCGATACCTCACATGTGTGGCACATGCGAGCACATGGGGACATGGGCGCTTTAATTTTAATTTTATTTTTTTATTGTTCATTTTACTTTATTTATTTTAGTTTGACATTTTTTTCCCCAAAAATATATTTTTGATCACTTTTATTCCTATTACAAGAAATGTAAACATCCCTTGTAATAGGAATATGGGGTGACAGGTCCTCTTTACAGTGAAATCTGGGGGGTCAATATGACCCCACATCTCACCTCTAGGCTGGGAAGCCTGAAATAAAAAAAAAAAAAAAGATTCTGGCTTTGATCGTACTGGCGAGTTGGTAGAAGCACCGGAGGGCGGTGAGGGGTGGGGGGCGTCTATGGCTGGGTATTTCAGGGTATCACCGAGTATGGCTGGGTATCTCTGAGTATGGCTGGGTATGGCAATTTATGGCAGGGTATTACAGAGTATTGGCGGGCTTTGGTGGGGTACTACAGAGTAATAGCAGGGTACTGCAGAGTATTGGGGGTACTACAGAGTAATGGCAGGGTACTGCAGAGTATTGGGGGTACTGCAGAGTAATGGCGGGTACTGCAGAGTAATGGCGGGTACTGCAGAGTATTGGGGGTACTGCAGAGTAATGGGGGTTACTGCAGAGTAATGGGGGTTACTGCAGAGTAATGGGGGGTACTGCAGAGTAATGGCAGGGTACTGCAGAGTAATGGGGGGTACTGCACTGCAGAGTAATGGCAGGGTACTGCAGAGTAATGGCGGGGTACTGCACTGCAGAGTAATGGCGGGGTACTGCAGAGTAATGGCGGGGTACTGCAGAGTAATGGCAGGGTACTGCAGAGTATGCACTGGTATTGCAGAGTATTGGCAGGGAATTGAGGGGTTAAATTCGGTGAGCAGCGATGTGGGCACTGCAGATGCAGCCCACATCGCTGCTGACACCGATCTCTTTCCCCTCCGCTGTACCGATCGGTACAGAGAGGGGAGGGAGGAACCGGCGTCATAACATGACGCCGGTTTGTTTCCAAGTGATCACTCCGTCATTTGACGGAGCAATCACGTGGTAAACGGCCGCTATGAGCGGCCGTTTACCGTGATCCGTGATGCGCCGGGTCCTGTGGACACGGCGGTCACGGATGCTCTCGAGTGCGCGCACCTCGGGGCACGCGAGAGCAGAATTCTGGGAGGCCGTTAATTAACGGCCTCTCAGAGTTAAACAACCGCCCTGAAGCCGTTAATCGGCAATGGGCAGTTGTTAAGTGGTTAAAGCTAGATCACTAGCTATATAGGTGAGGTGAATATAGTGGTGTATACTGCAGTCAGGGCACAGACAACAACCACTACACAGCAGCAAGATAGGAAATCAGCCAAAAACGATTGGTGTGTACTGTGTTGAAGGTACACAGAACACCCACTGCTTCAGATGCTAAGTAACACACTACACGAGGCCGTCAAAGGCGGCCTTATATAGTGTGGGGCGTGCACTACACAGCCTGAGCTATGATTGGCCACAGGCAGGATGCCTGTGGCCAATCATGGCTCTCCTCGCTGCTGGCGCTGCGATTGGCCAAGCATGCGAGGTCACAGTGCATGCTTGGCCAATCATGGGGCAGCAATGCACTGCGCCACCGCAGTGCATTGTGGTCCGCGCGCGCGTCACTCGAATTTTGACGCGAACGGCCCAAACGTTCGGAATTCGCCGAACGGCCGAACAGCCAATGTTCGAGTCGAACGTACATTCGACTCGAACACGAAGCTCATCCCTATTCATAATTCATAAATGTGCAGAAGAGTCTGCAAAGATCCAGTGGGCTTATATTTACATGCTGTTATCTCCTTACCGTAAGGCAGGGGTCTCAAACTGGCGACCCTCCAGCTGATACAAAACTACAAGTCCCATCATGCCTCTGTCTGTGGGAGACACACTTGTAACTGTCAGCCTTGCAATGCCTCATGGGACTTGTAGTTTCACAACTGCTGGAGGGCCACCAGTTTGAGACCCCTGCCGTAAGGTAAGGGGCCATTGCCTATTGACGTGTGTGTTCATGGAGTGATAAAACACCTGGACGCTGTCACTTTCTGGAGATTGCACATTTTGCACAGTGAAGCACTTGCACTTAAAGAAGCTTGCCTTGCACTGTTTATGAACTGAAGACTCATTTATATTTTTAGATTGAAATATTGAAATGTGGACTGATATTCACCTGTATATATTGGATTGATTTTTATTTTTATTTTTGTTTTTTCTGGCTGCCTTTGCAGTGCGTTTGTTTATTTGCACAAATTGGGTGTATAGTGCATTGTTATATGCATTTTCTGCATGATATTAGTAGATACACTTTTTATTGGGACACTTTGCACTTGGATGCTGATAGAAGTACTATTGTTTACAGCATACTTATACCATTATTTGTTTAATATTGGGGCACTTTGCACTTTATGGATGTTGATAGAAGTATTGTTGTTCACAGCATACTTATGCAACTATTTGTTTAACCTCTTCCCGCCCGCCCTATAGCCGAATGACGGCTATAGAGCAGGCGCTTTCGTCCGGGAGGCCGTCCCTGGACGTCCTGGTGTTTACTTCCGCAATGCACGCAGCCGCGGGCGCGCATCAGGGAAGTTCTGTGTTTGCCTTGTCCCCCGGAGACAGGCAAACACAGATCGCTGTAAACGGCCAATCACAGCAGCCGTTTAAAGCGCGATCGGCGTGTCCAATGTGAGATGATCTCATATGTAAACATATGAGATCATCTCTCAGCGCCGCTCTCCCTCCTCACACAGACAGCGTGTGAGAGGGGAGAGATGAACGGCTGGAGCGGCCGTAAGTGGGAAAATAAAATCACACGTCATCGGTGCCATCCTCTGGGACTGTGACACCATAATGGGCGGGGACATCATCCGGTGATGTCCCTATATAAGTCGCCGTGCGCCCGGTCCCAGTCATTGTGAGCGGAGGGAGCGACGAGGCAACATCTGAAGAGAAGAACAGAAGAACAGAAGGCGGCGACGACAGCGGGGACAGAAGACCGGGCCACCGCCTGTAAAAGAGCTATAAGAAGGCGCGGTGGCCTGGCAGAAGAACCGAAGAGGGGGACAAGACCCCCGAAGTCGGAAGAAGAGGGTGGTGGCGAGGAAGAAAGCCGGGGCTCCTCCGCTAGTAAAAGAGCTATAAGAAGATAGTGGAGGAGTCCGGCGAGAAGACCCCCGAAGACGGAAGACCCCCGGAGCTGTGCAATAAACTACTTTATCTTGTGTGTTGTGTTTTTTTTTTACTTTATTTTATAGGTGAATGGGTAGGGGTACATTGTACCCCATACTCATTCACATAGGGTGGAGGGGCGGTATCCGGGGCCCCCTTATTAAAGGGGGCTCCCTGATTCCGATAAGCCCCCCGCCCGCAGACCCCGACAACCAACGGCCAGGGTTGTCGGGAAGAGGCCCTTGTCCTCATCAACATGGGGACAAGGTGCTTTGGGGTGGGGGGGCTGCGCGGCCCCCCCTTCCCCAAAGCACCCCCCATGTTGAGGGCACGCATCCTGGTACGGCTCAGGAGGGGGGGGCGCTCGTTCGTCCCCCCCCTTTCCTGGCTGGCTGGGTAGCGTGCTCGGACAAGGGTCTGATGTGGACCTGGGGGTGACCCCCACGCTGATTTTTTTCGGCGTTGGGGTTCCCCTTTAAGTCCATACCAAGTGGCGGGCCCCGCCTACCTGGAGACGCGCTCAAAATGAGCGGACTTTCCTCCGCGCGGGTGGGCGAGTCCGTTCATTTCAAAAGTACGGCGGATAGTACGGCGGACTTAGTACGCCGTATTAGTCCACTGAAAAAGTGCCGTGTGTGGGCAAGTAGCCCGTTCGGAAAGTCCAGTGGACAGTCCGGCGGGAAGTCCGCCGGATAGTCCGCTACGTGTGTACGCGGCAAAAGTGTGAGACCACCGAAAGCTGAAAATTGGTCTGGGCAGGAAGGGTGTTTAAGTGCCCAGTAAGCAAATTGTTAATATTTTGGCCACATAGCTTGTTTGATAAGCATTCGATTTTCATTTTTTATTTTTATTTATATTTTTTGCACAACACTCTACCTCATATTCTGTGTATGTTTACATTTATGATCATTGCTGCTAGAGGTGGGAGATAGAAATAAGGCCTTAATATAGGCTAACCTGTAGGTAAAAGTAGTTATACAGGGTGTAGGGGTGTCCAACCCGGTGTTCTGCCGAAAACTCCAACTCGCAAAAATCTTCAGCCACATCATTTCCGGTGACTCTGCAGCAGCAATAATTGGAGATTTTGGTAAGTTTGCTGTTTTCAAAGAACACCTGCAGCATATACTGTATACTAAGGTACATGATATCATGAGTGGACATTGTTAGTCCGCCTGCTACTAATTAACAACATGCCCGTCTCCAACTTTTTTCCTCCTTACCCAGTGTTCTTTGAAAACAGCCAGCTCGTCCTGTACCATAGCTTGTATGCTGTCAGTAACCATAGCTTGTATGCTGTCAGTAACCATAGCTTGCATGCTGTCAGTACCATAGCTTGCATGCTGTCAGTACCATAGCTTGCATGCTGTCAGTACCATAGCTTGGATGCTGTCAGTACCATAGCTTGCATGCTGTCAGTACCATAGCTTGCATGCTGTCAGTAACCATAGCTTGCATGCTGTCAGTACCATAACTTGCATGCTGTCAGTACCATAACTTGTATGCTGTCAGTACCATAGCTTGTATGCTGTCAGTACCATAGCTTGTATGCTACTGCTGTTCTGTGAAAACAGCCAAATCGTCGGAATCTCCAATTATTGCTGCTGGAGAGTCACCGGAAGTGACGTGGTTGGAGATTTTAACGAGTTGCAGTTTTCGGCAGAGCACCGAGTACTAGCATGGTGTACCAAATAAAGTGCCCGGTCAGTGTATTTATTAGCATAAAAGATATGAAAGAGCAAGCAGGTAAAGCTGTAAATATAACATTAGGTAACTCATTTAAAAATGAATAACAATGTGCTAGTTGAAAGAGTTTTGTATGTTTCCTTCAATTGTGTTTCTGTTACATATTATTCCTTTGTGTATCTCTCTTTGTGGGCTTTTGGAGTCAGACGCGGCCCATACAGAGGAAGTTGGGCACATGCAGTAACCCTGGAGACAATAAATAAAATGGCAGAGAGATGACAATGAATAAAAACTGCTTGCAGGATATGTTATTGTTTTTCTGCGTTTATTTTGGCCCCGGATTACATTACTAGGAAGCAAAAGTCATTACTGTGTGCTGTTTACCTTCGTGCTCTGGGTTATTTTCTGTTATAGAAAGACCGGGAATTATTTCACCATTACTCTGAAATGATAACAATTTTTGTTAAATATTTGTACTTTTTGTGAGACTTTTTTTCTGTTTTAGTTTCATGCATCAGAAACATTTACATACACAGGTTATTGTTAAAATAATCCAATGACTTGGGGTGCTGATGGTGGTATGAAGAGCAAGAAGCAATTCTCTACTAGCCAGCCACTTGTATGGACCCCCCATCCATACCCACCAGTCACTGACCCCATAAACCATACTTCCCAACCTTTTGAGATTGGAATGAGGGACACCTATCAGCAAAAGTATGCAGGCATAGGACACACCCCTTGGCACGCCCCTTAAAAGAGAATGTACAAAAAAACAAGATTGGTCAAACCCACAAGTGCATTTTTAGCACTACTATTCCTTTATATTGGCTTTTAAAATTTACAAATGCGGCAATTTAGAAATTGGATGAAAGGTTTAGCACAGGAAACACTTTTTTGATAGATTAAAAGTGCATTTTATATACATCTATGTAGCACTGGCTCCTGACGAGCAAGTGCTATATGTTTTTTCAAAGTTAATTTTCCTGAAACCACAGTTGGGTTTTGGGGCTCATTTTCTAAATTTCTGGTTTCAGTACCAGTCCAGCTGGGTTGCACTAGGTTCTCCTTGGCCACAGGTGTCGCTGTCACCGCCGGCGAGAGTAAAAATGCAGTTTAGCTGGGTGTATTGAATGCCACTGTCCTCTCGGAACAAGCCCAGTAGGAGTGTTCTCCTGCTCTGCATTCTGGGAGGTGGTATTTAACCACTTGCCGACCAGCGCACGACGATGTACGTCGACAGAATGGCACGGGCAGGCAAATGGGCGTACATGTACGTCCCTTTAAATTTGCCGCCCTGCCATCGGCGCTGGTTCGGGACCCCCGTGAGTCCGGTCGCGGGACTTGATCGCCACAGGCATCCCTGCGATCGTCTCACGGAGCGGCCAAATGAAGAAATGCCGTTGTAAACAGCATTTCTTCATTCTGCCTAGCAACTAGTGACGCTGATCTCTGCTCCATGTGATTGGAGCAGAGATCAGTGTTCACTAAATGAAAGCCCAACCCCCCCACAGTTAGTAACACACCCCTAGGAACACTTAACCCCTACACTGCCACCCACTGGTTAACCCCTTCACTGCCAGTGTCATTTACACAGGAATCACTGCATTTGTATAGCAGTGATGGTCCCAAAAATGTGTCAAAAATGTCCGATGGGTCCCCCACAATGTCACAGTCACAATAAAAATCGCTGATCACCGCCATTACTAGTAAAAAAAAAATAATAAAAAATTATTAATAAAAATGCTATAAAACTATCCCTATTTTATAAACGCTATAACTTTTGCGCAAACCAATCAATAATCGCTTATTGCGATTTTTTTAACCAAAAATATGTAGAAGAATACGTATCGGCCTAAACTGAGGGAAAAAAATGTTTTTTTTATATATTTTTGGGGGATATTTATTATAACAAAAAGTAAAAAATAATGCGTTTTTTTCAAAATTGTCGCTCTATTTTTGTTTATAGCGCAAAAAATAAAAACCGCAGGGGTGATCAAATACCACCAAAAGAAAGCTCTATTTGTGGGAAAAAAAGGACGTCAATTTTGTTTGGGAGCCACGTCGCACAACCGTGCAATTGTCAGTTAAAGCGACGCAGTGCCGAATCGCAAAAAGTGGTCTGGTCTTTGACCAGCAAATTGGTCCGGTCTGAAAGTGGTTAAGGTACTGACATCACGTGCTTTGGGGTTCCAGAGATTATTTTCTGCCTGTTCAGTCTGGTGGTCCTCCTGACCCAGCCCCATGGCCCTCCTGGCTTGGGTTGCGGAACCATGCATTTCGAGTCTCGGGGCTGGCTAGCCCGAGGCAACGCAACTGCAGGGACAGGCCTGAATGGATTTCAGGGCCTATTGATCCAAAGGTGGCCCGGTGCCGTATCATCTGAAAAGAGAGGCCCAGAAACTGGAAAAACCCCAGGGAAGGACTCTTATGGAGAAGGCCGTGCGCAAGGCTGGCTTCTCTGAAGGAGCCTGGAGGCTTAGTTGAAGGACACAACCTGGATCTACACTCATACGGTATCGCCGGATCGGCTGAGAGATACTGGTACCATATGATAGCGCTTTAAATTTGTCTACATCCCTCAGTAGCGTACAAGTCTGTGGCAGAGGCTGTCAAACATTCTACGCTCAAGTGTAAATCATCTGTGGCAGAGACTTTGTCAAACATCCTACGCTCAAGTGTACATCACAAGTCTGTGGCAGAGACTTTACCTAACACCCTACCAGATGCTAGGCCTAGTGAGAGGAGGTCTATCCAGGGGTTGTAAAATCCAGTTGCTATTCTTTGGATTTTCCTATAAGAGACTTTCCATTTTTTTGCAGTCTAAAGTACCTGAACTTAATCCTAACCCTCTACCCTTCATTGAGAGACTCTGTTTCTGTTTCAAATAAATAACCCAAAAGAAGATTCAGTGTCAGTTTCCACATTTCTTTGGGCCATCAACCACGGGAATTCCTAGACGAAGAAGCAGTCAAGAAGGTAACAAACAGTAAGCCCAATAAAACCAGCAGCTCCTTCAGGGGTCAGTGCTACATCTATATAGGTCAGACCAAAACGAGGGACAAATGAGGAGGAATGAGGGACATTGCTCCAAATCAGGGACAGTCCCTCAAAATCAAGGACAGTTGGGAGCTATGGCATAAACAGCATTCTATACACCCTACCTCCCCAGCAGTAGGAGTAGATCAAACCATTAGAAGAGGGGGCAAAGTGTAAGGACCGATTCACACTTACTGTATGCAATTGTATGTGCAATTCCATAAAAATACATTGAATCTAATGAGGCCATTCACATCTGTGCACTACATTTGTAAAATTGAGGCATGTCCAATTCCTTGTGCATTTTCATACGCTGCAATTCCGAATAAAATAAGGAAAATGCATGAAAACACATATACAGCTCACTTTAAAAACAGAAAAATATGGATATGGATAGATGTGAACCTGGACCTACCCTGTTCTGCCATTAGTTTTGTATGAATATGTATATAAGTAGGACTGTATCTGTTAAGGGTATGACTATAACAGTTCACAAACATTAGTAAGTTCCATGCAAAAAGAAAGCAGAATGTAAACGGTGGAATATCTCAAGATTGCAAATTCCACTTCTGGTACAATTAGTCCCTCTTTATCCTTGCTGACAGGTCGTACTTGGCTGAACTCTGGAAGGTACAGACCATGTTAGACATGCACTCCCTTCACTGATATAGCTTGTGGGTGCTCATAATGAATCAGTGGTTGGTGCCATGAAGAGATCAGATGAGAAGACAAGTCACCAGCACTTCAGAAAAGTCTGTTTCACTCCAAAACGTTGTCTATTTTTGAATTATTTGATGATGCCAGGTAACACTATCTTTTTTTGAAGTGCTGGTGACTTGCTGTCCACTTACCTGAGCTCTGGACTCTGGAGGGAGCAAAGTGTAACTTTTAAAGGTAAGAGTGGACAGGTATCAAAGAATTGCAGTTCTGACACTTAAGACACCTCGGAGTTGATGCAAGGCTGGTGGCCCAGAAGCCAGGGCCTAGTAATGCCTAGTTAACCCAGTATATTCTAAAGCCCAGCATTCCAGAACTCAGCAGGTGTGTTTTGGTGTGGTATGGATGCACTGCTGCTATATGAACTGTTTTATTTGTCCAACTTTTGATATCCATTCTAAATGTTAGGTAATTCCAAGTTATTTTCTAACAATCTACCAAAACTACCACCTCGTCATATACAATATATAAAACTCAGAAGCCAGCCACTTTCAGCACAGCCTGTTCTAAACCTATAAATATCAGCAATGCTATTTCATTGATGGTGGGTACGTGAAAACATAATGATAAATGAGGCATTTCTGTTGCTAAGCTATGTAAATGAAGCCATAATAGTTTCTGCTATGCAGGAGCTGCCTGCCCACCAATCTAAGGAAAAAAGTAAAACATAGACAGGACTCTGCTATGGTGAGTGAAAGTATAAATAGCAATAACATATAAAATACAGCATTCCCGTTATGGAACATGTTCCGAGTTTATGCACACTAAAGCATTAACATATTCTCTACTGTACAAGCACTTTAGCACACCCTCACTTACCTCTGATGCTATAAACATTGTGGAGAAATAAATTTTCAAAAGACGCAGACAGTGAAATCAAACTTTTTTGCCAGCTTTCAAAGACTTTCCAGGCTCCTGCAGAAATATTTCAATATTAGGACACATACCTATCCAGGAATCCATTGGGTACTGCTGCTGCCAGCTCCACTAAAGGAACCCAGCAGTTCTCTACTGCGCATACACGAATCGCGCTGCACTCTCTCACTGAGCCAGCTACAGGGGAAGGGGGAGGGGGGGCCTGTGACAGACCTAGCCAGGACAGAGGCTTTTGGGGGGGACTGAATGCTAGCTTCTTGCCTACCGATCACGGGCCCTGGCATTTGGAGGAACGGTGCTCTTAGTGAGCTGTATGCCTGAGGACCCTTGAGGTGGTGTTACTTTGGATTCAGGTCCATATCCCCCCAAGACACACAGACTCTGGGAACCCTGTATATGCCATATTAGAAATAGTGACTGATTCATACTGTTGGGACATATACTGTTAGATGCTAATGTCATCAACTCCAGCCACCTGTCTGTTGTCTTCTATAATGTAAAGGAGTCTAGTCTGGCTTCCCACAGTTTCTAAGAGTATTTCACCCATTGTTCTTTGTGCTAATTAACCCTGCAATTGCATGAAGGAGTTCTGTGTTGATGTTTATGATAATGTGTATTGTATAGTCAGTGAGCTAGGAGACTTGAAGTCTAACCTAAAAGGTCATATCTCTGAGTCGTGGGTTGTGAAATGGTAAAGGGGGAGCTACAATAAAATAGTAACAATAAAGTGCTCTAGTGCTTAATACCGTAAGTATCTTATTATTCAATACATACTGCATACCTCTGAGTCGTCTAGTCTGGGTAAATGATTAGATAACTAGCTCATGTTAATTAGGTTTCTGGTTACAGTTTTTATTGTAAGCCTGCTGTATATATTTGTGTGCCATCTTAAATAAATGAGTCCATGTTCAGCAACTAAACAAGTATCATCTCGTTTTGTGCTTGTGAGCGGTTGGAATATCTGATATCTATATTCAAACTGGGAGGAAGTGGTATATGATGAAAGCACTGAAGCATAGTGTGGGGCGTTCCGTTACAGGGCTGAACTTCCAGATGAGTTTGCCATGCCAAACCCAGCCGGAAGTAGGAGCAGGTACCTGTCAAAACCAGGTACCCACTAACCCAATCCCCAAAAGGTGCCAAATGTGGTAGCAGAGGGGGGAAGGAGTCGGAACTATCCCTTTTGGGTGGCGCTCCGCTTTAAGCGCTTCAAGGGAGGATTCAGTGAAGGACACTCTGCGAGCACCCACTCTTCTCTAAGAGGGACAATGTACATGAGGGTGTACCTATCATCAAAATGTAAAATCATCCTATTAATTTCTACATTGGATTTCAATTATTTCTATTCATCTGAACAGTCTGGAAGCCTGTAAACTTACTTTGTGAAGATTCACACACATTTACTTGCTTGTAGTCTGTGACATGTATTCATACCTCTCAACTTTTAAACTGCAAAATGAGGGACACTTGAGGAAGGAAGTGACCTGCGACATGCATAGCACGTGGGGGCAAAAGTAGGTAAGGCCAAACTCTTGACGGAGAAGCTTAAGGAGCACGGGTAAACAAAACTTGGGCTTCCTTGTACCTATAAAATATGCTTTGAATATTGTTCCACAAGCAAGAGTTTCATGGATACATACAAACCCCAGCACAATGATAAAAAGAAGAATAAAAAGCTTCCATTACAAATGGTTTTGCACAGACTGTGGAAGTGTGCATTACACAAAGTGTGGAAGTATTATGGAGTGCAGGGTTCAGGAATGTGCTAAGTACAGAGTGCAGGGTTCAGAAGAGCGTTAAGTGCAGAGTGCAGGGTTCTGGAGTGCGTTATGGACAAGGTACAGGGTTCTGGAGTGCATTATGAACTCTGTGAAGGTCTCTGGAATGCATTATGTACAGGGTGCAAGGTTCAAGAGAATGCTAGATACAGAGTAAAAGGTTCTGGGGTGCATTATGCACATGGTGCAGGGTTTAGGAGAGCAGTAGGTACAGATTTTAGTGTCGGGAGTGCATTATGCACAGGGTAAAGTTTTCAAGAGAGCGCTTGGGATGGAGTCCATCCATCCACATCTCATTACTACACCCCTCCTCAGCTATAACTCTCAGCCAGACCAGCACTTGTGCAGGCTCTAAGTGCAAAGCAGGGAGGATGTTGTAGGAGCTGCAGGAAAGCTGTTACTTTCACTTTTAAAGACGGGCTTCTGTGTTTTAAAGTGAAAGTGGTGAGCTGTGTGCACAGGGTTACCACCAGTCTGAAAAACAATGATGTGGGAAAAACCTTCTGGAGAGCGCAAGGTACAGAGTGCAGGGTTCAGAAGAGCGCTAGGTACTTAGTGCAGGGTGCTGGAGTGCGTTATGCACAGGGTGAAGGGTTCTGGAGTCCATTACATACAAAGTGCAGGGATTAGGAGAGCACTAGGTTTAGGGTGCATGGTTCTGGAGTGCACTATGGACAGGATGCAGGGTTTTGGAGTAAGTTTTGATCCCTGACGTGAGTAGACTACTAAACTGGACAGATACTTACCATGGAGGTTACCTGCATCTCTTATGGGCCTTGTCTGCCAGCACAGCTAGTTACAATATCAGGTGCCTTGCTCCCCCAGTAGTGGACACTCTTGCTGCTGTGGGTGGACTCTCTAACACTGTCACCACTTGTAGGCCGGTGGGCTCTCTGGCTGGTCCCCCCCTGCCCCCACCCAGGTGGGTAGGTGTGGTGTGGACGTAAATACAGCGATTCCTGGAATCACCATCGGGGAGGAAGCTTGTTTGGGGCTTTTGGAATAAAAGACTATGGTTTATGTGGAAAGGACTCCTCTGGTAAAGGAAATGTGGAGAGAAGAGAAAAAATCCCCCCTGAAGAAGGCCATAAATCGTCCAAGGCTGAAATGCATTGGGGTATCAAGCATGCCAGATGGTGGGGTATCAAGCATGCCAGATGGTTATTGAAACTACAAAATGGATATTGATTTGAATACTTTTTTACTCTTCTTTACTTTTAGAATGAATGTATGAATTATATGTGTTTTGTGTACCTTGTATCTTTACCACAGTAGGATCTATTTTCTGCTGTACACCAGAGCTGACATTTTAAATTATGCATGTATTGTATATGGTATGACTAGTTTTTTGACCAATAAAACCAAGTACATTTTTATTAATCTTTTGCATCCTCATTGCTGCCTAAAAAACCCCACGGGGAACTTCTTCTTTCTTCTGGGTTTTGGAGTACGTTAACCACAGAGTGCAGGGTTTTGGAATGCGTTATGCACAGGGTGCAAGGTTCTGGAGTGCGTTAAATACAGATTGTAGGATTCAGGAGAGTGTGAGGCACAGAATGCAGGACTCCAGAATGCGTTATGCACAGGGTGCAAGCTTCAGAAGTGCGTTATGTACAGATTGTAGGATTCAGGAAAGTGCTAGGTACAAAGTGTGGGGTTCTGGAGTGTATTATGCTTAGGCTGCAGGGTTCTGGAGTGCATTATGCACAGAGTGCAGGGTTCAAGAGAATGCTAGATACAGAACTAGGTACAGGGTTCAGGAAAGTGCATTATGTACAGGGTGCAGGATCTAGGAGAGCGCTAGGTACAGAGTATAGGGCTCTAGGGTGCACTGCCTACAGAGTGCAAAGTTCTGGGATGCAATATGCACATGGTGCAGGGTTCAGGAGTGCATCACGTACAGAGTGCAAAGTGCATGAGAGTGCTAGGTGCAAAGTACAGTGTTCTGGAGTGCAGTATGCACAGAGAGCAGGGTTCTGGAGTGTGTTACACACAGAGTGCAAAGCGTAGGAGTGTGCCAGGCACAAAGTACAGGTTTCTTGAGTGCATTATGCACAGAGTTCAGGGTTCTGGAGTATGCTACATACAGAGTGCAGAGTTCTGGGATGCGGTACGTACAGACTGCAGGGTTCTGAGGTGCACTACGTGAAGAGTGCAGGGATTCTGGAGTGCATTATGCACAGAGTGCAGGGTTCTGGAGTGTGTTATGCACAGAGTGCAGGGTTTAGAAGAGCACTAGGTACAGAGTGCAGGGTTTTGGAGTGCACTATGTACAGAGTACAGGGTTCTGGGATGCGCTACGTACAGAGTGCAGAGTTCTGGGGAGTGCTATGTACAGAGTGTATGGTTCTGGAGTGAAACATGTACAGGGTGCAGGATTTAAGAGTGTGTTATGCACAAAGTGCAGGAGAGTGCTAGGCACAAAGTACAGGGTTCTGAAGTGTATTATGCACAGGGGGCAGGGTTCTGGAGTGCGTTATGCACAGGGTGCAGTTTTCAAGAGAGAGCTAGGTATGGAGTCCATCCATCCACATCTAATTACTATACCCTTCCTCAGCTTTAACTCTCAGCCAGACCAGCACTTGTCCAGGCTCTGAGTGCAAAGCAGGGAGGCTGTTGTAAGAGCTGCGGGAAAGCTTTTACTTTCACTTTTAAATACAGAAGACAGGCTTCTTTGTTTTAAAGTGAAAAGTGGTGAACTGTGCGCACAGGGCTACCACTAGGAAAGCCCTGCCCAATCAAGTTGTTATGGGTAAACTTCCACTTTAAAGAAAGTGGAGATTTCGCTGTTTACCCAACAGGCTAATATAGCAGTTTATGGCCTATGTGTAGTAGTAAAGGCTGAATTCTCTTATGATAATTATAGGGTTGCTGTAAATAAAAGAAAATTAAATAGGGATTAATTGAAAGAGGGCATATGTGGAAAATAATTCATATAGAACCTTTTTTCACCCAAGGAACTTTCACAAACCACCTACCTTCATCCATTTGGATGTGCCTTTGAAAGAGGAAGTAAACCCCTTCAAACCACTTTGACCTACAGGTAAGCCTAGATTAAGGCTTACCTGTAGGTCCAAGCAATATCTCCTAAACCTATATGGTTTAGGAGATATTTGCCCGAAAATGGGCACCGCTGTCTACGGCGCATGCGCCGTAGACAGCGGCGCGCAGGCGCACTAAATGCGGAAAATCCAAGAATGGATTTGCCTAATTTGTCGACTCCCGTGCGCATGCGCGGGAGTGACGTCATCGCGGCTTCGCCGAATGGCAGAGGCGGAGCTGCGAGACGCGACTCCCGTGCGCATGCGCGGGAGTGACGTCATCGCGGCTTCGCCGCTGTCATTGGTCGGAGCTGCGAGACGCCACCAGCAAGATGGATGCGGCGGACTACAGGGATCAGCGGCGACTTCGCTGGCTCCTGTGTCAGGTAAGTGACACATAATGAGCTACTATGCGATGCATAGTAGTCCATTATGCTTTACCTTTGCAGGGAAAAAAAGAGGAAGTAAACCCATCAGGGTTTACTTCCTCTTGAAGGTAATTTATGTGATATTATGTAACATACACAGGGCAAAAAAAAAGATGAAGAGTAAATCCATTGAACAAAGTACAAAAGTATATAATGAGCAATCAGATTTCAGTTTATTCCAGCCAGATGAGCAAAAGCTGATCTCTTATTTTGAATGACTCCATTGTGCCCAGCAGTACATTGCAGAGGTGAAGGGAGGGCTCAAAAAGGTGCAGGTAAGGTAAAGAGGATGAAAACAGAAGCAACCAGGGGCTGGAAAAAAGAAGCGTCTAAAGCTTAAAATCCTAGCCTATGTCTTTGACAAGATACACTGGCTTTGTATAATTTCATTTTATGACCATTCTATCAATTTTACTGCTTATTTTGAATATCAAATAAGCACTTACTACATTTGTTTATAGAGTGTTTTTATTGTTTTAAATGATCCACCAAATCTTTTCTGTCTTGTGAAGGTGCACCAGCAATGTAAGGGCTTGTTTACACATACAGCAAGGACTGCCACTCCTCTAAATAGTGATATATGCTTGGATCGCTTTTCAGAGGCATTTGACAGATGGCCAGGAAGTGATATGTTGCCTCCTCGCTGCCTTTGCAGCTTAAGAGGGAGCATTCGGAGGGCAATAAAAATGCAGTGCAATCGCCCCCCCCCCCCAACCACAAGTATAAACAAGCCCTAAAGTAGCTTCAGGCTCCCTCCATTGGCCACTAACAACTTCTGTGACCATTTAAAGTGGTTGTAAACCCTTTTTGTTCATTTTTACCTATAGGTAAGCCTAGAATAAGGCTTACCTATAGGTAGTGGAAATATCTCCTAAACATGTGCCCTTTAGGAGACATTTCACTTGTAGTGCGCCGATGTCGTCATCGGCGCATGCGCTGTGAAGAAATGGACCACCGTGCCAATTCTTCCCCCAGTGTGTGCCGTGACTGACGGCTCCCACGTGCATGTGTTTCAGAGTGATGTCACGCGACTCGCGGCCTGCTCAGGGACAGCGCGGTCTTCGTTTGCAGGTAAGTGTCGTATAATGGGCTAGTATGCAATGCTGCATACTAGCCCATTATGCTTTTAATTTGCAGGCCTTGCGGCGATCAAAAGAGGAAGTAAAGCCCATTGGGGTTTACTTCATCTTTAAGACATACGTACAGTCAAAATATCTTATTTTTGGACAGAGTAGGGCAAAGTTAACACCCTTATCAGTTTATAAGTCCTGAAAGCATATCTAAATTCAAGAGGAAAAATTGATAGCATTACATTTTAGCAATTCTTTTAGATGTGGTGGCTGCATTCATTTTCCTTTGTTTTAAGCTGACAACTGTACTGGGCAGAAGCACATGATTTTTGGCTGGATAATTAGCTATTTTTTTGCACTTGCCGAGCAGATATAATAAAACACTTTCACTTTGATGTGAAAGGGAGGAGGACTGAGGACTCTGATGTAAATGATGAAGGGGGGACTGAGGACTCTGATGCAGGGCCATCTTTAATATTGATTGCACCCTGGGCAAACATTTTCTTGGGCCCCCCTTCCACACAATTTCGCTCTCCACATGCTTTGAGACATAAAATAAATAGCAGCTAGACTCAAAATCAGTTTACTGATTCAGATCAGGCAGTGATTGTGATTGGTTGCCAGAGGTTACCATGTATCATTACCGCTCACTGACTGGCTGCTAGAGAGTACAGCACACATTATGGCTCACTGTTACTTTCTAGAGGTTACAGCACATGACTTCTGCTTGTTTATTGGTTGCTAGAGATTACTGTACATCAATACTGCTCACTGATTGACTGCTAAAGGTTACTGAACACCTATATCACTCACTAATTGGTTGTCAGAGGTTACTCTACATTATTACTGCTCGCTGATTGGTTGCAAGAGGTTAGTGCACAACATTACTGCTCACTGATTGGTTGCTAAAGGTTACAGCACATCATCTCCTCACTGCCTGCCTGCGTATTCACATGCACCAAAATTCAGGGTGTTGTGGCACCGTTTTATTTTGAAGAAGGGTTCCACCTCCAATTTGCTTACTTTTGCAGAACAGGCTGATGTTAAGCTTAATGACCACAGTTGTAGGCAAGACTTTCAAGCATGCTCCTTTACCTCCCCAGTGGGCGGCATTCAGCAGAAGTAATGGTGGATGTGACTTCAGAGGGACATAATATACATTTGAATGCCGCCTCTATTTACATATCAATGCAGCAGTCCACGACTATTTACATATTACTGCCGCCACTATTTACATATCAATGCAGGTTATTTACATGTAAACACAGGGTCTGCTGGTGAGTCATCTATACATGGCAATAGGGCAGAGCTGGGCAGCAGCAGCAGAAGTTTACACTGAGATATCGGGACACAGCAAGGGACTAAAACTACAAGGGACAAGGGACTACAAGGGACAAGGGAATTTAAACTGGGATGGTTGGCAAGTATGAGGCAGCTGCTTTGGGCCCCACTACAATGATGGGGCCCAAGGCAGCTGCCCCTTTTGCCCTGCCTTAAAAACGGTCCTGCTCTGATGCAGTGGCAGCCCATCCATAAGGGGCGCAGGCTGCCCCTAATCCATGCACCCAGCCCCTAATCTACACTCAGGGTGCCAGACACATGGATTTCAATGTTTTTTTTTTTTTTTAAGCACATGATTAGAGCCCGAGGCTCAAATTGGCTTCAAAAAAGGGTGGTCTCGGAGCGCAGAGCACTGTGCCCTGAGCCCACCCAGTTGTCTAACAAAAGCAAATTAATATTCGTTATTGTCTTCCTGATCTTCCTCTCGGCCAATCAGGAAGCGGGTCCTGAGACCCGATTGGCCAAGAGTAGAAGTGATCGTATTGGCTGGCGAGAAGGAGGAGACGCAGGGTGAAGCCACCGAGGAGGAAGTGCTGCCTGCGACCTAGATAGGATAAGTGTAGGGTTGGTGGGCTGACGATCGAGTGATGGGGGGTTCGACTGAATGACTGAGGGGGGAATGGTTTGTTTGCCGCCCCCCCCACAAAAAGGGGGGACTTGGGGCTCTAATGTGAAATGGGTATTTTATACGGCTGGGGAAAGAGGTGGAGGGGGACTGAGAACTTATGTAAAAAGGTACTAAAGGACAAAAGGAGAACTCTAATGTGCAATGAGTGTAGAGGAAAAGTGAGGTAAGCACTCTGATGTAAAAAGGATGGGGATGAAGACTGCGATTGAGGGCTCTGATGTGAAGGGGGTCTGAGATATGGTTGCCACCTGTTTGGTATTTACCCAAACAGTCTGGGTTGTGAATCGGTCCACCTGAAACCCGGACATGTGATTCAAAACCTGGACTGGCCGACATTATTCGCACAAGAATGTGGCCTGACAGGAGGATGAGGGGGCACTATGTGCACTGCATTACTATTCTCTTTGGAGTGCCCAGAGGTGTCCCAGTTCTGTTACAATCCTATAGTGTATACTAAAAAAAAGATTTAATTGCTGTGCGCCACTAAAGTGTTCGGGTTTGGCTTCAAGAAATAGTGGCAACCCTAGGCTAATGCCTCCAATGTAAAAGCGGGGATTCTGTTATGATAGGGTCCCTTATCTTAGACTTGGATGCCTCAAGATTTTGCATACTTTCAAAGAGTGCCATGACCGAACAATGAGAAACACTGATCCAGTGGGTGGATTGTAGTCTAATGTCGTGTACACATGGTCGGACTTTCTGGCAGAAAAAGTCAGACGGAATCATTTAATCGTATATTCCGATCATGTGTGGGCTTCAGCAGACTTTTTTTTCCCCGAAAATTCTGACGGGCCTAGAAATAGAACATGTTTTAAATCTTTTCTATCAATTTCTATTGGGAAAACCGTTCGTCTGTATGCTGTTCCGACCGACCAAAAATGACACAAGGGCAGCTATTGGCTACTGGCTATTGAACTTCCTTTTTTTAAGTCCCGACGTATGTGTTGTACGTCACTGCATTCTACACGATCGGACTTTGGTGTGATCGTGTGTAGGCAAGTCCGTTTCAGCGGAACTCTGTCAGAGAAACCGTCAGAGTTTATTCTGACAGAAAAAACAGTTGTGTGTACGCGGCATAAGAGGTAGATGCTGATCCGGAATGATATCTGAACGAAGACTGTGCTGATCTTCTGTCACCAAACTAAGTACAGACCGCAATAGAAAAATAGATATGTTGCCAAAAGTGCTAATTCTTACCATCTTTGGAAAACATCTGATATTGATTGATATTGTTTGTCTCTGACTGAGTTATTTTTCATCACTTCCTGCTGTGAAACCAAGAGGCAGCAATAATTCCCTTCTTCACTTTTATAAAACTTTGGCTGGAGTTTGGTTTTAATTACCTAAGGTCTTGTTTACATGGACATGTAGTTACAGTATCTCACAAAAGTGAGTACACCCCTCGCATTTTTGTAAATATTTTATTATATCTTTTCATGTGACAACACTGAAGAAATTACACTTTTCTACAATGTAAAGTAGTGAGTGTACAGCTTGTATAACAGTGTACATTTTCTGTCCCTCAAAATAACTCAATACACAGCCATCGATGTCTAAACCACTGGCAAGAAAAGTGAGTACACCCCTAAGTGAAAATGTCCAAATGGGGCCCAATTA
The DNA here is from genome assembly GCF_037356315.1 of Lithobates pipiens. NCBI lineage: Eukaryota > Metazoa > Chordata > Amphibia > Anura > Ranidae > Lithobates > Lithobates pipiens. Next base: position 507,567,015 of record NW_027507764.1, on the reverse strand, counting down.
GCTATTTTCTCTCCCCGGTGTCATGTGACTCTTTAGTGTTACAATGTCTTAGGTGTGAATGGAGAGCAGGTGTGTTAAATTTGGTGTTATCGCTCTCACTCTCTCATATTGGTCACTGGAAGTTCAACATGGCACCTCATTGCTGCCAACACTGGGGAGCTACAGTTCATTGAAGGAACCATGAATGCCAACATGTACTGTGACATACTGAAGCAGAGCATGATCCGCTCTCTTCAGAGACTGAGCCGCAGCGTAGTATTCCCACATGATAACGGCCCCAAACACACCTCCAAGACGGCCATTGCCTTGTTAAAGAATCTGAGGGTAAAGGTGATGGACTGGCCAAGCATGTCTCCAGACCTAAACCCTATTGAGTATCTGTGGGGCATCCTCAAATGGAAGGTGGAGTAGTGCAAGGTCTCTGACATCCAACATCTCCGTGATGTCATCATTGGAAGAGTGGAAGAGGACTCCAGTGGAAACCTGTGAAGCTCTGGTGAACTCCATGCCCAAGAGGGTTAATGCAGTGCTAGAAAATAATGGTGGCCACACAAAATGTTGACACTTTGGGCCCAATTTGGACATTTCCACTTAGGGGCGTACTTACTTTTGTTGCCTACAGTTTAGACAATAAAGTGGGGTGCCCCTAAAAAAAAAAAAAATTTAAAGTCAGTAGCTACAAATACTGCAGCTGCTGACTTTTAATAATCGGACACTTACCTGTCCCAGGGTCCAGCGATGCGGGGGAACGAAGCCCCCCCTCATTCCCAGCTCTGTTCGCAGCAACGTCATTCATACTGTGGGCACCGGGCTGTTCACAGCCGGGCACCCACTGTGCATGCGTGAGTGGCGCAGGGCGCCGTGATACGCCGCACAGTCACCTGGGACACGTGACAGGTCCCAGATGACTGCGCGGCGCGAATTGATGTCACCAGCCCGGGCAAGGAAGAAGGCAGACTACGAGGGACCCCCTAGCAACAGGTATTTAGAGGTGAGTAAAAAAAAATTTTTTCCAATTATATATTTTTTCTTTTTTTTTTTAAAGAATTTTAAACAATTTTTTATTTTTTGGTGGCAACACCACATTAATGGCTGTGTGTTGAGTTATTTTAAGGGGACAGCAAATTTACACTGTTATTCAAGCTGTACATTTAGTACTTTACATTGTAGCAAAGTGTCATTTCTCCAGTGTTGTCACATGAAAAGATATAATAAAATATTTACAAAACTGTGAGGGGTGTACTCACTTTATTGAGATACTGTATGTTAGATTTTTTTAAGAACCTCAAACGTTTCCTTTAAGAAATGTTATGCTTATCTATACCCAAAATGTAAAATCATATATTTCCACATTGTATTTCAATACAATGTTACCTACAGCAGACCTACTGCTATTAATCTGGACAGTCTTGAAGTTTGGAAACCTACTTTGTGAAGACCCCCACATATTTTCTTCCTTTAATTCTGTGACACGTAGTCACTATGCCCTGTGAGAAGGCACTGCTGTGTCACACATTTCACAGAGCCTGCCACCTGAACTACAGAGGTGCTGAGAGGAGGAGATTTAGGAGGCGGAGTCAGTACGGGAATCACTGCTTGCAGGGAACAAGGTACTGTGGGATATGTTGTATAACAAACTCAAAAATAGATTGACACGTTCAAGGCCATTGCATGGGTGAATGACAGGTTCACTTGAAAGCTGCATTCATTCTTAATACATTCTTTAGAAATCATTATGCATGTTTTAGACACAGTACACAATTACATTGAGCTTTAAATGCCATTTTGTAAGACAGTTACAGGTTATGTAACAATTAGCCAGCTACTTCTTATCAAGGTACTATACATATACAGTAAAACCTTGGATTGCGAGCATAATTTGTTCCAGACGCATGCTTGTAATCCAAAGCACTCTTAAATCAAAGAAAATTTCCCCATAAGAAATAATGGAAACCTCAGATGATTTGTTCCACAACCGTTTATTCATAAGTCCTTCAGTTTAAAGTCCATATAAAAAGATTACAGCAATGTAAGGAAGGTTGTGTAACCATAAAATGTCCATCCACAAATGATAGCCTCCACAAGGGGATTAGAAGCAAAATCCAGCAGGAGTTACAAAGTATAAAACAGAACAGAGGCATCTCTAAGTGTAACAATATGGTTACATTTAATGAAGGTACAACATTAAGGCTCGGTTCACACAGGGGGTGACACGAGGCGACACGACTTGCCGTGCCGCGACCTGACGAGTCGCCCCCGTTCTGTACTACGGAACCGTTCTAAGAGGAGCGACTCGAGTCGCTCCGACTTAGAAAAAAGGTTCCTGTACTACTTTTGGGCGACCTCGGGCGACTTGCATTGACTTCTATACAGAAGTCATTTGCAAGTCGCCGCTGAGGTCGCGGCAGGTCGCGGCACGGCAAGTCGTGTCGCCCCCTGTGTGAACCGAGCCTTAGCAACTCACATGGTTGATCATTAAAACAGTCACATATAAGGGCCCTTTCACATGTGCGGACCGTTCAGATCTGCCTGTCTGTTTTTTCAGGCGGATCTGAACGGTCGCTCCATATAGCTCCATGGAGCGTCGGATGTCAGCGCTGACATGTCCGCAAAATCCAGATAGATGGATATCCTATTTTCCATCCGGCTGGTGGATCGGACCGGATGAAAATGGACAGGTGGTCCGTAATCATCCAATCCCCCCATAGGGGAGAGCGGACTCTCTGATAGGTCTCTCCCTGCACACAGTGCAGAGACGGACTTGTCATCCGCCGGCTCAGTGGGGATCAACGGAGCGATCCCCGCTGAGCAAGCGGAGTACTAATAACAGACAGCCCCGTGTGAAAGGGGCCTAAGTATGCAGGCATCCGGGGTAAAGCTGTCCACATAGACCATCCTGCGCATCGCTGGCTCTTATTGCTGTCAGTCTGCAATCGTGACCGGAAGACTTTCATCGCTCGTGGAGCGCAGCGTGGAAGAAATTACATCAATGGAGGATGGCCTATGTGGACAGCTTTACCCCGGGTGCCTGCATACTTAGAAGGGTCTCTTTTAATTATCAACCATGTGAGTTGCTAAATGTTGTACCTTCATTAAATGTAACCATATTGCTACACTTAAGCCCCGTACACACGAGAGGACTTATGTCCGACAGACTTCGGAAGGAGTTCCGTCTGAGTTCTGCTGGAATTCCGACGGAGTTCTGACAGACTTTTCGGCTGAGCGGACTTGGCCACACACGATCACACTAAACTCCGACGGATTCGAACGTGATGACGTACGACTGGATTAGAATAAGGAAGTTCATAGCCAGTAGCCAATAGCTGCACTAGCGTCGGTTTTAGTCCGTCGGAGTAGCATACACACGAGCAAATTTTTCGAAGGGACCGGGTCCGGCGGAGTTCCTTCAGAAAAATTTGAAGCATGTTCCATATTCTAAAGTCCTTCGGACTTTGGTGAGTCAAAAGTCCGTTGCAGCCCACACACGATCGAATAGTCTGACGGACTCAGTCCGTCGGACTTTGGATGTTGAAAAGTCCGCTCGTGTGTACGCGGCATTAGAGGTGCCTCTCTTCTCTTTTATACTTTTATACTCAGTTGTGACGCTACTTGTCAATCAAGACATTGCTCGTTTATCAAGTCAAAATTTTCCATCTGGAAAATTGAGAACATGCTCTCAAATCTTTGGTGGCGGGAATTCGGCCAGCTAAATTCTGATGGAGCCTACACATGGTCTCATTTTCCGATGAAAAGCTCTCATCTGTCTTTTGCTGGCTGAAATTCCGATCCTGTGTACACGGCATAAGAGCTAATAGAGTAGGAGATAATCGGACATCTAGGTCTTTACAAATATTCAATAGGCTAAATACTAAAAACAGTGTTGTGAAAGTGCAGTTTTTGCCTAATGGAAAGCACGTCTAAACACACAAGTTTAAGTGGACCCTTCAGAGAAAAAAATGAACTGTGCATATAAAAAATGAATATAAAAAAACTAGCTGTATGTATAAATTATCCTTGTAGTGTTTATTTAAATAATCAATTTTACATTCCAGAAAACTGATTTACAGTCCTGGGAGAAAGCAGGATGGAAACATTCTTGCAGCAGGTGTTTCAATTAAAATCAGTAATTTGGAATAAAATGAGCAGCAGGTTCTATACTAATTTAATTAGCAATGACACACTGGAAGACAGAACAATTCCCCGAGCTGGTACTGTTCTGGCTGCTGAAACTGCAGATAAGTAGTACAGAAGTAAGAAGAATACAAGGCTATAGAGACTTGAAATGCAAACATGGATAGCGTATCCTAGCAGCCAGTGTTTACTGTAACCAGGCACGAGCTCCCTATATAACAGAAAGTCACGTCCAGACATTCCGCCCTGTATACCTAGAATCATTCTAGAGTGACACAATGTTACCTAACCAAATCTGGGTACCAACATACTGCGAAATCATGAACTATGGACCCCTGAAGAGACCTGCAATGTTTTCCAGTCTTTGCAGATGACTCCTTAAACCTGTAGTCTCCAAACTGTGGCCCGGGGGCCAGATGTGGCCCTTTGCTTGTTTTTATTTGGGTCTTTGGACACTATTTTCATCCACTGATACCAATTATGGGCCATAATTCCCCCCCCCCCCCCACACTGACACCAATGAAGGGGTACAATTCCTCCCAATGACAGCAATAATGGGGCACAATTACTCCCACTGACACCAACAATTTGGCCCAATGACACCAATCATGGGGCACAATTCCTTCCAATAATGCCATTGATGGGGCACAAGTGTTTCCATTGACAACAAAGATGAGGCATTGTTTCCCACTTGAGGGCAGGACCTTTTCTACTACCAGTGGCTACAATCCAGCCTCCCACAAGTCTGAAGTACAGTAAACTGACCCCTTGTTAAGAAAGTTGAGACCCCTGCCTCAAATAATCACTACTGAACTACTTCTACTACTTCTAAAGAAACATTTAACTCTGTATTGCTACCCCCGAAAGGGCTGCTGGTTTCTTTTCCCAGTGGATTGTCAGGCACACGTTCACAGGCACTGTTTGACTCAATAACTAGCCTAGGGGTGTTCATTTTGTTTTTATTTTTAACTGTGGTAGAGGTGAGGGAATTAGGTGGGATAATCTAAAAACAGAAACTATGTACAGGTTGAGGACAATGAACTCCTTTCTGAAAAGCTGAAGCAGAAGTCCTTGCAATAGCAAACTGTGGACTTGGCTTGTAGTAGAAGCAGTGAAAAGCAGGCTTCTTTATTTAGAGACTAATAGCAGAGTCCCTTCACAAAGAACTGGATAGCCTAAGCTCCTCAGGATACCAGCCAATATCCCCTTTGGTCAAACATACACACCTGACTCTCTAGCACAAGAGGGGTGGCAGTAGCCCAGAAGTCTCTAAGATTCCTTGAAGCAGTTTGTACTTGGAAAATGTTCATGGAAAGTTGTTTGCCTCATTTCAACTTCCAAACCGCACCTTTCTCCAGTGATACCAGACCAGATCTTCAGCCAACAACCCCTCAGTCAGCTCTCTGTAGTTTCAGCATCTAGGCCCTCGGGTCACCCACCTGAGGCCTTACGAGCAGCAAGACCATGGCAGCATTGCCCTGGAGGGCAGCAAGCCCTCCAGACTGGACCTTCCCTACGTAGGCAAAGACGTAGCAGCTTTGTGTCTCAGAGTATTTATATAGACTCCCAGAAGCCTTCAGGGCCATCTTCCCTAGGATTGGCCAGGGCTGTATAAATATTCACACTGTCATTTGCATTGCCTCACACCTCACAACTAGAGTTCTCTAGTTCTCTGGAAAGCAGAGGAAACAGTCAAGACTAGCAGCAGCTGAAACACTGAGCAGACCTAACTAATCACATGCAGCTGCACTGATCACAGTGAGCAAGCTAAATTTACCTAGCAAACAAAAGCACAGCTCTGCTAAATACAGTGAGCCAGCACTAAACCTAACTAATCCCAGCACCTTTCTAGGAGGGTGTACATTTTTAACCCATTAAAAACCTGCCATCACACACATCTTCCATACTCTACCTGAGGACATTTTTCTATTTCAAATTTTTAATTTTTTTTAAACCAAGGTGTATGTAGAAAGGAGTAAAAATTGCCCAAGGTAGAGTACACAAAAATAGAAAAGAGGTCAACAGATGTAAGGTCCTTAGATGTGTCTTAAGGTTTTAATAAGCATTTATAAAAATAAGAAAGGCAGATCTCTGGTATAATATGTGTTTTGATTTATGGAAATATCCAATTCTAAAAATGTTTTTTGCATTTTTTGTATGTTGTCTAAAATGTGAAAAAAAATTATAAAAAAGATATTGTAAACAAATATACAGGGATTGGCATTGTTCAAATGTGGGAGCACAGCGATAGAGCTTCGGTACAGTGGAAGACGAGAGCCTGGGAAAGGGCTTGATGATTCTAGAGCCTGAGGACCTTTCTTGCTGAAGAAGATAGGTGAAATACATTTATGCTCACAAATGATCTGCGTCTGTTATATGTAAAAAGAGTTTAGGATTGTGTCCCTCTGGTATAGAACTCCTCTATAATTTAGCTATACTTTTCCATTAACTATGAACCTGTAATGGCGATCCATATACCCAGTAGCTATATATCTACATCTGGTGGGACTGCGACCAAATTAAAGCCTTTTCAGACCACCTAACTTATAGTCAATGAGCATCTAGGAAATGAAAGCTTTTTCTCAGCGGGCTTTCTTATTTAAAAGAAAACCACAAAAATTTGTTTCATGGAGTTTTAATTGCCCTAGTTACTCTGTGGGCAATGAGGGGCTTATAGCTTGGGGAATTCTTCTTTAAGAAGAGATCAATCCCAAATTTATATGTTGCCATCTTTCTCACATCCTGGTAATTTTGGAATACAGTGAAGGCCTCAGTTCTGATCCATGCATGATGCAGTAATTCAGCTTAGTGAATGGAGAGAATAAATGCATGACTTTTTTGCTTAGTCTTAGTAAGATGAAAACAGACTTCCATAATATTGGTGTTCTTATTTTGTATACTTTACAAGGAAATACCCTGTAGTGGTCCCTGGCTGCCACCTATTTATTCTTTATATAATTGAAAAACAATTATTGGGTGGTGCAAAGTAGGGTTGACATCTGTCCGGGATTCACCCGGACAGTTCGGGTTTGGATTTCTGGGTTTCAGACACATTATTCAGACTGGACTATGGCTTCCCAGCAGGTTTGCTGGCTGCAGTTAGCTAAGCTAGAAGTGTCTGTTACACTGTCTTTCACACTGCCCAAAGTCAGAACTAACAATCCCCCTCCCCCCCAAAACCACACAGACGGCAGAGGAGAGAGGGCTCGAACTGCACCTCTTTCTCCCACCCCTACCTCTCTGTGTCTGCCCACACTCCAATCCCCAGTGATGTGCCTCAGAAAATAAAAGAAATTTGAAGTCTAGCAGCCTCAGATACATCTGAATGAGAGGTGCTGACTGCCAAGGGGTGAGTGAGCTTACCATCCATCCCTATCTGTGACTGAAGTTTGCCCCCTTATCTCTCCTGCTTACATAAGATTTCCCCTTTACACCAGAAGCCGCAGTGTTCCCCCTTACAGCAGAGCCCTCTCCATACATCAGAGTGCTCAGTGTCCCCCCCCCCCCCCTTAAATCAGGGTTCTCAGAGCATCCCTTACATCCGGGTTCCCCTTTACAGCAGAAGCCGCAGTGTTCCCCCTTACAGCAGAGCCCTCTCCATACATCAGAGTGCTCAGTGTCCCCCCCCTTAAATCAGGGTTCTCAGAGCATCCCTTACATCAGGGTTCCCCTTTACACCAGAGGCCGCAGTGTTCCCCCTTACAGCAGAATCCTCTCCATACATCAGAGTGCTCAGTGTTCCCCCCCTTAAATCAGGGTTCTCAGAGCATCCCTTAGAGTCCCCAGAGTTCTCCTTTACATCAGAGTCTGCAGAGTTCCCCCTTACAGTGAAACAGAACTCTGCGAGTTCAGATGTAAAAGAGGAACTCTATGGACTCTGATGTAAAGGGGGACTCTTGTTATTAACGTCATGTGATTAGAAATGTTATTTAATAGCAAAATATATGTATAGTTTATACTATAAAAAAAAAATGCTATGCGCTGCTAACGTGTTCGGGTTTGATTTGAAGAAAAGGTGACAACCCTAGTGCAAAGTTGTGTCCTAATTATTGGGTGTGCGATTTCAATATTCATAATTTTGGGGTTCTTGCTTCTACATATTATAGTATTTATATATTATAAAATGTATATATAATAAAACAACAGAGCTTGGAGGAGGTGAAGATGGCTACACAAATGCGTAGTACAGAGAGGCCTGTAGTGCACCCCAAAAGCAATAAACGAAGGGCCAGCATGACAGGAGTTAATGGGGCTTGAGACTGGGAGTAATGGTAAGATGGGAGGGGAGTATGTGTCAAGGATTTTGTTAGGGCTTTGCTGAATGGTTTAGGTGATATGGGTGGAGTTCTGGGGGGGGGGGGGGGTGAGCTGGGAAAGAAAGGGGGCATGGTGATTCAGTTGCAGGTGAAGAGCCTGTGAATTAGCTTCCCACCCTCCCGCCCTACAGTTTTTGGAGAATTTGTCTTGTTTGGGGGACTTGAGAGTTCTTGGGGGCAGGAGTTGCACTTGGCGGGGCGCAAGGTCCTTTTATATCATATGTCCACTGAAAAAGTATGGTGTAGGGACCCGTCTGAGGTACCAGTTGGTATGGGTACCTGCTAGTTGTCTCTGAGTCGGTGGTTTTGCGACTGGAGGCCTGCGAAGTGACTAGCAGGTACGGTTATGGTTTTTATGCCTATTGGGACCTTGGGCGCCATTATCTTTAATAAAGCTGTATGTTATGTTTTGAAAGGTTATTTACATGTTAATTATTGGTATTATATTTGGTAAAATGGCTGCTATGGCCAATTTACTCCAGTTATGTGTGGTGTGGTCATTAAAATGAAGAGGGTGTGGGGTTATTGGTATAGCAGGTAACAAGCCATGGTTAATACCATAGTCATGTGTTTTCTTTATTTCATAGGCTAACCTGGCTTTGAACCCTCCATTTTCTACAGTGAAGAAGGAGAAACAAATTAGTCCCTAAAACATTTTACGGAATAGATTTAGTTGTAAAGTGATTGGAGCACTTTAGAGAAAATCTTTGTAAACATGTTAAATAACCCTTACAACTCTGTAGCTGGCAGGCCCGTGTGTATCTTATTTAAATGGTGTCTATGGAGCAAAAGATTTGTTGATATATTTTCACACATTCGCTAACTCATTAACCAGGTAATATTCACCCCTATTTCTAAAACACATTTGCCCCATAATACCTGGCTGAAGAAAACTTCACTAACATTTGCCAACATCAGTTACATTTTTGAACCAACACCAAATATGGCGTACAGTATATTGATACGTCTGATGCTTCCTTGGGTCCCTTGAGTCCTTTAACTGCTTAAGGACCGCCTCCTGCACATATACGTCGGCAGAATGGCACAGCTGGGCACAAGCACGTACCCGACCCGGTCCTGAGCTCCGTGACCGTGGCCACAGGACCAGCAGACCCGATCGCCGCTGGTGTCCCACGATCCGGTCACAGAGCTGAAGAACGAGGAGAGGTCTGTGTAAACAAACCTCTCCCCGTGCTTCCTACTGTGGATATCACCGATCGTCTGTTCCCTGTTATAGGGAAAGACAATCAGTGACATCACATGCCAGGCCTCCCCCCCAACAATAAAAAAAAACACATAACGTCATACATAACCCCTCCTCGCCCCCTAGTGGTTAACTCCTTCACTGCCAGTGTCATTTACACAGGAATCAGTGCATTTAAATAGCACTGACTGCTGTATAAATGACAATGGTCCCAAAAATGTGTCAAAAATGTCCGATGTGTCCGCCATAATGTCGCAGTCACAATAAAAATCGCTGATCGCCCCCATTACTAGTAAACAAAAAAATTTTATAAAAATTCTATAAAACTATCCCCTATTTTGTAAACGCTATAACTTTTGCGCAAAACAATCAATAATTGCTAATTGCAATTTTTTTTAAACAAAAATATGTAGAAGAATATGTATTGGCCTAAACTGAGGAAAAAAATGTTTTTATATATATTTTTTGGGGATATTTATTCTAGCAAAAAGTAAAAAATATTGAATTTTTTTCTAAATTGTCAGTCTATTTTTGTTTATAGCGCAAAAAATAAAAACCGCAGAGGTGATCAAATACCACCAAAAGAAAGCTCTATTTGTGGGAAAAAAAGGACGCCAATTTTGTTTAGGAGCCACGTCGCATGACTGCACAATTGTCAGTTAAAACGACGCAGCGCCAAATCGCAAAAAGGGGCTTGGTGCTTTGACTGCAAATTGGTCCGGGGCTTAAGTGGTTAAATGATCTCAGCTCCTGAATTCCCATCAGTTCTCAGCTGAAGGTTGAGAAGAGAAGAGAAGAGATGGTAACTTTTGCTCCCTCATCATAGGCGGCCCCCTGGATGAGAGTTGCTGTTTGATTCCACTGGGAAATAAAGGCCCAGACTGGGTTATTAGCTGCAAGCGATACACAGCTTGCTGTCTGGTAAGCGTGAAGGGATTGTCGTGTTGTGAGTCACTGTCACATCGAGAAAATTCTATACAGCGATCTATTCACTTTGAAGAGCGATTTACACAACTGTGTTATTGACACTTTGCAAGAACTCTAAAAAGTGATTCACACACTTTGAAGAGCGATTCAGAAAAATATTTTCATTTTGTATTTAATTGTGATGTTCTCATTTGAGAAGACTCAGAAGAGTGATGCACAGATTTGCTCTCTCATTTTTCTAAGTCTGTTACTGATTACATTTTTTCACGTTTGATTAATCGATTTTTTTTATTGATTAATCAACAAATTTTGATTAATTATAACGCACATACAGATCCAACGACTTTTATCTGATCTCCTTGCATTGCAACTCTGCATTAGTCAGTGGTAAATGTGTTATACACTATATACAATCACCCGACACTAGTTAGTTTCCACAATCCATGACTTAAATTCACAGTTCACACAAATACATTTTAATTTCAAACTGTAGCACTGACGTAAGTAATTTTTTTCCCACAGTAGTGTGACAATCCCTCCACCTCCAGTCTAACGAATCACTCTCACCTTATGGCATGGACCCCTGTGCAAACAGATGGTCATGCAAGCGGGTATCAAAAGGGTTACCACGGACCATACATTTCTCTCATGTCTCCTTAGATCTCAGCAAGGATGCCAGGTCATGGGTAGAAAGAAGAGATCTAAGTGCTCACCGCTTAAGTATAAGATTAAATTTTTGTGTTCAAACACAAACTACTCACATAAAGATGATAAAAGCACAGCATGTAAAGCCGACAATCGTGTTAGTTCCGTAGGGCAGCAGCGGGTGACGTCATGTGTAGCTCCTCCCCCGTACGCGTAACGTTCAATCAGAACTTCAATGTCACCGGACTCCTCCCCCCTTCCCTTCGTTAGCAGACGGAGGCATTGGGGAAGGGGGGAGGAGTCCGGTGACGGCGATGTCCGTGACGTCACTGGATCTCCAACTGAACTCCCTGAAGACCCGGAAGCCGGCGGAGAGGTGAGTACCAATGAAAATCATTTTGATCGATAAAAAAAATTAAAGATTAATCGAGGAATTTATCTTTAATTTCCACAGCCCTACATTTTTCATAAATTTTTATTTCTTATATTATTATTGAATAGCGATTTACATAACTACACATTCACCACAGACTTATTGTCTAATTGAAGACACTTAAAAGTGATCCTCACACTTGGAAGACAGATTCACACATTTCTAATTCTGACTATTAGGGCAGCTCATATACACCCTTTTCTTTTTTTTCTTTCTTTTTTTTTTACAGATATAGATATGAAGTCACATCATTGTGCTAACAACCTTCATTTTCCTATACTTACTTCTTTCATGTCACACCAGTTGTATAGGGTGACTAAATATAACTGTGCAGTCCAATAGACACCAGAGTTGGACCCACAGCTCTCAGTAATCAGCACTCGGAAACAGACTGAATTGGTCAGACACACCCCCTTCTCCTCCTCTGCAGTACAAGTCTGTGTAAGGCTGTGGAGGAGTGTTGCTGTTGTTGAGCTCTGCTAGAAGAGATCACAGGAGTGGGTGTGCAGGAAGCAGCATTTTAGTAGGAGAAAAGGGTATTTTAAAGAGACACCATCCCCTTGCCCATTTTGATAAAAGAAACAGTGTCTGTGCAAAGTGGCATTTCCCCACAACACAGGAGTGGGGTATCATGATACCCCTTAGCAAAGACTTACTATACCATGACATGTTTCTCTAAGGAAAATATATATCACAAATTTTTAAAAAAACGCAGGGGTACAGACCTATAAGAAGGTAAATTCTCATCTATCTAGCTTAAAAGTTATGCCGCTTACACACGATCCGACTTTCCGGCAGAGTAGGTCCAACGGAATCAGTCCGTCGGACAATCCGATCATGTGTGTTCTAATCCAATCATTTTTCATTTTAACCAGTAGAGACCCGCGCTATAGCCAAATGACGGCTACAGCGCGGACCTCCTTTGCCGGGACTACGTCTATTGACATTGTTCCGTGCACGAGCGGCCTGCGCGCCCCCTGAGGGGCGCGCGCGGTGCACTCTGTTATCGTCGAGTCTACGAGACTCGCCTGATCAAGGATCCCGACCCCTTACCACGTGATCAGCTGTCAGCCAATGACAGCTGATCATGTGATACAACGGAGCCGGTAATCGGCTATTTTTCCTCCTCGCGCTGACAGCGCGAGGAGAAAAAAAAAGAGCCGATCACCGGCGGCCGTGATCGGGACATCAGTCCCGATCACGGCCAGCTTACCAGTGCCCACCTGCCCCCTGCTAGTGCCACCTCTGTAATAAAAAAGTGCCCCCCCATCAGTGCCACCCATCAGTGCCCATAGTGCCACCCAGCAGTGCCCACAGTGCCACACATCAGTGCCCACAGTGCCACCCATTAGTGCCCACAATCTGCCTCCACAACGGTGCTGCACCCCAGTGCCACATATCCGTGCCCATCAGTGTCATCTACCAGTGCCCATCAGTGCCCATCAGTGCCGCCCATCAGTGCCCAGCAGTGCCACCTATCAGAGCCACCTATCAGTGCCCATCAGTCCCATCTATCAGTGGTACCTAGCGGTGCCACCCATCCGTGCCACCCATCCATGCCATCTTATCTGTGCCCATCAGTGCCGTCTTATCTGTGCCCATCAGTACTGCCTTATCTGTGCCTATCGGTGCCACTTTATCTGTGCCTATCGGTGCCACTTTATCTGTGCCTATTAGTGCTGCCTTAACTATGCCTATCAGTGCCCACCAGTGCAGCCTATCAGTGCCCACCAGTGCAGCCTATCAGTGCCCACCAGTGCCGCCTCATCAGTGCACTTCAATGAAGGAGAAAAATTACCTGTTTGCAAAATTTTATAACAAACTATTAAACATGATTTTTTATTTTTTTTTGCTTCTTTTTTTGTTTGTTTAGCAAAAAAGAAAACTCCTAGCTGTAATTAAATACCACCAAAAGAAAGCTCTATTTGTGGGAAAAAAATTATAAAAATTTCATTTGGGTACAGTGTTGTATGCCCGCGCAATTGTCATTCAAAGTGCATCAGCGCTAAAAGCTGAAAATTGGTCTGGGCAGGAGGGGGGTTTAAGTGCCCAGTAAGCAAGTGGTTAAAAATCCGACGGACCTAGAAATAGAACATGTTTCAAATCTGTCCGACTGACTCAATTCCTATCGGGAAAACTGTTTGTCTGTATGCTGGTCCGACGGACCAAATACGACGCAAGGGAAGCTATTGGCTACTGGCTATTGTACTTCCTTTTTTAGTCCCGTCTTACGTAATCACGTTCAAAACTAACAGACTATCGAACAAACTTAGTCCGTTCCTGTGTGGCCAAGTCCATTAGTTCGGAAGTTCGTCGGAACTCCGCTGAAAAGTCATTCGGGAAGACCATTGGACCTAGTCTGCTGGAAAGTCCGGTAGTGTGTATGTGGCATTAGCCTCACCAGGGCAACTCCTATGCTTAGGTGTTTATATGCTTTGTATAAAGAGGGAAAACACTGCGCTATAGTTTGTAAAAAGATGGCCACAACGGCCACAACAGCAGCCAACACCAAAAACAAACAAAGTTCAACAGATAAAATAATAAAAATAGTGTAGCGCTTCAATAATAAGTGTGATCAACACAAATTATATAAAAATAGTAATAGCAAAACAGAGATCGCACAGAACCAAATGCCTAGAAATAAAAGTCCAACATAAGGCACTCATTCAACTATGTTGATGGCGTAGGGGTGACCAAACCGTCACATAGAAGGAAAATGGTGTACTGGACGAATGTGTTCATGCGGGTAAACTTGATTGTAAGCATCAAAATGAAAAGTGGATAAATACTTCTTACCGGAGCAGTTGGACTCACACAGTCATATGACGGTTGAGTCTAGAAGGCTTGGGGTCACACTCTGGGACCAAAGACTGTAAGGAGAGAGGTCAGTTGAGCTGGTGGAGGAGCTCCAGGCGGTTGTAGGCTCAATGGTGGATCCTTTCAGATGAAACATCAAAGGTCAAGGTAATCAAGCTCAGACGCAGCCCGTTGTACCAATACTCCAGCCTCCCCCGAATGGGGAGGGGGGTGTTTGTGAAATTTTACACCAAAGCAATGGAGAGAAGAAAAAAGAAAAAAAGGCTCCACATGGTGCGGGTCAAATAATATAAGAACGTTGGTTTATTAAAGTCAAAAGGTAATAAATGACTTGGTGATCACATAAAAAACAAAATGAACTAAAAGCAATGTGGGGTACCAACAGCTCGCCCGACGCGTTTCGACATATGTGTCTTCAACTGGGGCATGTTGGAACCCACCACATTGCTGACGAATATATAGAGAATGAGAAAGAGGTCACGCCTAACAAGGGGCGGGACATCCAATCTCAGACAGCCTCTTAAAGCTACAGTGTACAATTTAGTCAAACCAAAGTATACCAATTCAGACACTATAAACAAATACAAATAACATCTAAGAATGTCACTCATGCAGACTGTTAGATAGGTATTAATGGCAATAAAATCAAAAAAATAAATAAAAAGTAAGTCACCATGCTCGCTCGTAGATAGCACTGAATAGATTACATTGTTCACAGCCTAATCAGATATATAGATACAGCATGATTCAATTCAATTGTAAAGCATATGCAGAGAACACATCAAGCACTAATACATAAAAATCAGACCTGCGTTGTTCGTTATACATAAATTATATTAGACCTGTGCCAGAAGCTGCCAGTTTACATTTAAATTATTCACAGCCTCATCGAACTTATAAATTACCATCCCAATGCACACACAGAGCACATACAGAGAGCCCATCCAATTCTAACACAAACAATCAGACACGCACTGTCAATTATACATAAGCTGCACTATACTGTCCCAAGAGCGGACTAGTTTGTTTATATTATAACATAAATGGAGCTGTAACAATCTCAGTGATAGTGTCTAATAGAGATCTATCATTATGTGATTTGGATGTTTCTTACTTGTTGTACCAACAATGTATAGCATGGAGATGTGCATGAGTACTCATGGTAATAATTCATACATGATGATCAGTTTCGTAAAGTTCAGATCAGATAAACTGAAGTGTCGTGACGTGTAGTGACACAGAAACGGCTGAACCAATCACTCAATGTGTGTGTCATGTGGCTAAATGTGGGAGTGGTTAGAAAAGGCTCAAGTCTAAGGGGTAGAGGCGTGTATATTTACATGTCATCAAGCAAAAATGTAAGGAGGAGGTGTCATTCAAAGCTTGGCGCCAATTTACTCCTTGTTGTGCGTTCCACTTTACGGGCCATATCAAGCATCGTGAGCGCTTATAGGTGCATAACGACGAAATGGGGCGTGTGTATAGAAACGTCACAAGTTGCGTAGTCATGCAAAAAAATAAAATAGGAAGGGGGCGTGTAAAACGTCACACTCCATATCTCTCCACGGAAGTGTAGGAGAGGGGGAGGCATTTAGATCTGGCGCCAATTTACACATGTGTGACGCTCTCCATGTGTAAATTGGCGCCAGATCTAAATGCCTCCCCCTCTCCTACACTTCCGTGGAGAGATATGGAGTGTGACGTTTTACACGCCCCCTTCCTATTTTATTTTTTTGCATGACTACGCAACTTGTGACGTTTCTATACACACGCCCCATTTCGTCGTTATGCACCTATAAGCGCTCACGATGCTTGATATGGCCCGTAAAGTGGAACGCACAACAAGGAGTAAATTGGCGCCAAGCTTTGAATGACACCTCCTCCTTACATTTTTGCTTGATGACATGTAAATATACACGCCTCTACCCCTTAGACTTGAGCCTTTTCTAACCACTCCCACATTTAGCCACATGACACACACATTGAGTGATTGGTTCAGCCGTTTCTGTGTCACTACACGTCACGACACTTCAGTTTATCTGATCTGAACTTTACGAAACTGATCATCATGTATGAATTATTACCATGAGTACTCATGCACATCTCCATGCTATACATTGTTGGTACAACAAGTAAGAAACATCCAAATCACATAATGATAGATCTCTATTAGACACTATCACTGAGATTGTTACAGCTCCATTTATGTTATAATATAAACAAACTAGTCCGCTCTTGGGACAGTATAGTGCAGCTTATGTATAATTGACAGTGCGTGTCTGATTGTTTGTGTTAGAATTGGATGGGCTCTCTGTATGTGCTCTATGTGTGCATTGGGATGGTAATTTATAAGTTCGATGAGGCTGTGAATAATTTAAATGTAAACTGGCAGCTTCTGGCACAGGTCTAATATAATTTATGTATAACGAACAACGCAGGTCTGATTTTTATGTATTAGTGCTTGATGTGTTCTCTGCATATGCTTTACAATTGAATTGAATCATGCTGTATCTATATATCTGATTAGGCTGTGAACAATGTAATCTATTCAGTGCTATCTACGAGCGAGCATGGTGACTTACTTTTTATTTATTTTTTAGATTTTATTGCCATTAATACCTATCTAACAGTCTGCATGAGTGACATTCTTAGATGTTATTTGTATTTGTTTATAGTGTCTGAATTGGTATACTTTGGTTTGACTAAATTGTACACTGTAGCTTTAAGAGGCTGTCTGAGATTGGATGTCCCGCCCCTTGTTAGGCGTGACCTCTTTCTCATTCTCTATATATTCGTCAGCAATGTGGTGGGTTCCAACATGCCCCAGTTGAAGACACATATGTCGAAACGCGTCGGGCGAGCTGTTGGTACCCCACATTGCTTTTAGTTCATTTTGTTTTTTATGTGATCACCAAGTCATTTATTACCTTTTGACTTTAATAAACCAACGTTCTTATATTATTTGACCCGCACCATGTGGAGCCTTTTTTTCTTTTTTCTTCTCTCCATTGCTTTGGTGTAAAATTTCACAAACACCCCCCTCCCCATTCGGGGGAGGCTGGAGTATTGGTACAACGGGCTGCGTCTGAGCTTGATTACCTTGACCTTTGATGTTTCATCTGAAAGGATCCACCATTGAGCCTACAACCGCCTGGAGCTCCTCCACCAGCTCAACTGACCTCTCTCCTTACAGTCTTTGGTCCCAGAGTGTGACCCCAAGCCTTCTAGACTCAACCGTCATATGACTGTGTGAGTCCAACTGCTCCGGTAAGAAGTATTTATCCACTTTTCATTTTGATGCTTACAATCAAGTTTACCCGCATGAACACATTCGTCCAGTACACCATTTTCCTTCTATGTGACGGTTTGGTCACCCCTACGCCATCAACATAGTTGAATGAGTGCCTTATGTTGGACTTTTATTTCTAGGCATTTGGTTCTGTGCGATCTCTGTTTTGCTATTACTATTTTTATATAATTTGTGTTGATCACACTTATTATTGAAGCGCTACACTATTTTTATTAGTTTATATGCTTTGGCCAGCATGGCAGAAGACTGCACACTTGTTGCTTTAAGAATACAAGCACATCTGCTTGGTGTCCTGGGCTTGTAAGGTTCTGGGAAAGGTAAGGTGGGTACATTTTTAAATTTGTTAAGTGAAAAGGTTTAAAAAAAAACTTTTAAAAAGAATCATCTATAGTGTAAAAATACAGTACTAGCACTATGGAGAGATCCAGACACTTGCTTGGAGATACAGTTAAGCCGCGTACACACGATCTGACTTTCCGACAGGAAATGTTCGATGACAGGCTGTTGGTGGAAAATCTGACCGTGTGTATGCTCCATTGGACAATTGTTGTCGGATTTTCCGTGGAAAAATGTTGGCTAGCAGATTTTCACATTTTCCGCGGACAAATGTGTATTGTCGGATTTTCCAAGCGTGTGTACACAAGTCCGTCGGACAAAAGTCCAAAGTACAAACACGCATCTTGTAAACTAGCATTCATAATGGAGAATTAACATTCGTGAGGTAGCAAATTATTAAATCTCGAAATGCAGCGCACATTCTCTTCTTTAATTAAATAATAATGAAGCTGCTTTGCTGGTGATACTGATGGAGTTATTGCAAACAAATTTTCAAGGTTGTTTTTTTCTAGTAATATCAAAAATAATATTATGCTTTTTTTTTGCAAGTTACCACAACACCATTATCCTGTAGTTTTGAAGAACAAAGATACAACTATGTTGGTGTCCCTTATCAATTTTACATTGTATTTTTTTAAATGTAACTGCCTACTCCTAAACTGTCATTTGAAGTAAAACACATAGCCAAGTATTATTCGCCCCAATTTTTTTTATTGTGCATAAAAAAAATACAAATAAAATTAGACATGCTAATATAACTTATAACGAATAGAA
Organism: Lithobates pipiens; assembly: GCF_037356315.1. Lineage (NCBI taxonomy): Eukaryota > Metazoa > Chordata > Amphibia > Anura > Ranidae > Lithobates > Lithobates pipiens. Next base: position 507,548,122 of record NW_027507764.1, on the reverse strand, counting down.
CTTAACCAAAAAGTGCATTCTATGCATCCAAAAAAAGATACCAAATCAAATCATCATTCAACCAAAAAAATAATGCCAAAGCAATAACTCCAAGGCCAATAATAAATAATACGTTATCTCCTCCGATTCCGCAACATGGCTAGTTGACGAACGGCCATTCAGAAACGAACTGAAATGAACAAAGTGAAAAGCACTAACTGAAAAGCACGAAATGGAAAGTGCGAAACGAAAAGTGCGAAATGAAAAGTGCGAATCAACACTCACCAAACTTCTACTAACACCCAATTCGCAGAAGGAGCCCAAAGGGTGGCGCTAAAGAGCTGAAAAACAACGTAGTACGTTACTACGTTCGCATTTGTTGGCCAACAATTGTGTGCCCTGTGTATGCAAGACAAGTTTGGGCCAACGCCCTTCGGACAAAATTCCACGGTTTTGTAAGCCAACAATCCGATCGTGTGTATGAGGCTTTATGCTACATTCATACTTTAGCTTAGTGTTTTCAGGCGTTTTTTTTCAAGCATAATTTTCAAGCCTTTTTTTTATCAGATTGTCAAATTTTATAGGCATTTTTTCATTCAGGCATTTTTGCTGTGGCCAATAGAAACCTGTGTAAGGTGTGGAGTGACGCAGTAAAAGGGGAGGGGAGCTACTGTTCGAGCTGAAAACGCCTGAAAAAATGATAATTTCTCACTGTTCAGGCGTTTTCCATTGTCCATGGAGTCCAAAAGTCTATGGAGACAAAAACACTCAAATCTGCCTGAGAAGTAGCTCATGTACTTTTTTGAGCGAACAGCGTTTTGCTACAGGTGAGAAAACGCTCAAATGTGAACAAGGGCTATTGAAATTAGTAGGATTTTGCTTATTGAGCGTTTATGAGTGCCAAGCTCAAAGCAGAAAAATGCTCAAGTGTGAACGGGGTCTATGAGTTTCAGTTTAGTTAACTTTGACTTTGAATTGATCCTAATCAGACATTCTACAAGTGTCACTTTTCCTGGGAGCATTTTTGCTGTAATACAAATATGACAATTGTAATAGTGAATGTTGCTGCTGGAGAATGTGCTATGAACTCTTTACCAGCCAGCCATATAAAAAATGTGTATACATATTTTTTTCTGTATACTGTAATATTTTAAACTAGGTCACTAGCAATCCCTGAAATTTACAGGTCATTTTATATTATATATATATATATACAGTAGGCCCAAAGTATTTTTAGACATACATTGCTATGAACAAGGTGTTAATCTCCAGACAAACCTTTTTTTTTTATTTTAGTTTTTAATAAAGTAGGGTAGGATTAGACCCTCTGTCAAGTTTTTAATGTTGTGTGTCCCCATAGGGGAGGTTTAAGTCTACATTTGTAAAATAAATAATTTGAGAAAGGTTTTTTCCTTTTAAACGTATTTCCTGTACCAGCCTATTGTGACAGCAGTGAGTCCCTGCTATAAAATTCAGAAAAATCAATAAAGGAGCTGCTCAATGGGTTTCTTTGTATTCCTTGTATATTTACTACTCTATTATCCTGTTGTCCATTGTTACAGAGAAAGTGAAAGGAAAGCCAAAATTTGGGAGTTGTCCCCAAAACTAGAGGTGAATGAAAACCATCCAATGAGGATACTTGTTCTGGGGAGGACTGTACGAGAGGGAAATTCTTTCACTTTAGGAGATTTTATCTATGTAGCAAGATCCCCATTTGTCTAATGAGAACCTCCAGGACCAGAGATAGCTGACATCCTTCTGTATATGGTGGGTTGTGAGGCATGGTGGGTGCAAAGCAGTTAGAGTCATTGGGCACCAGACACTTCTTGAATGCAAAAGAGATTTTATTTTTCTTAACAGAACTTTGGGAGAGAGGGTTAGGGCCAGGACACCCTTATGTAGTTGCAAGATTATTGTCAAACTCCGAGACTTCAACAGGAGGACAGCCATGCAGGGAAAGGCATCCAGCAATACACCACAACTACACATGTAATGCCCTGTACACAGTATCGGACTTTCTGCCAACAAAACATATTGATTTTTGTTCGAAGGATGTTGGCTCAAATTTGTCTTGCATGCACACGGTCACACAAATGTTGACCATCAATTACGAACGTTAGAATGTGGTGACGTACAAGGCGTATGACGAGCCGAGAAAAAGGAAGTTCGATAGCCGGTACGGCTCCTTCTGCATAATTCCGAGCAATGCGTGAACTTTTGTGCGTCGTACTTGTGTACACACAATCGGAAATTCCGACAACAACGTTTTGTTGGCAGAAAATATGAGCCCCTGCTAGCCAACATTTGTTGGCGGAAAGTCTGAAAACAAATGTTCGATGGAGCATACACACGGTCGGACTTTCAGCCAACAAGCTCATATCCAACACTTGTCGGAAAATCTGATTGTGTGTACGGGGCATTAGAATGCTGTCTCCTATGGTAACAGTCTTTAACAGTTCCTAGCACAAAGTGTAACAGTTCTTTCACTTCCACTACACTCACTTCTTGTAGTTCTTCAGCCCAGAGCTCCCAGTCTCTCTCACTAGTCTAGTTGGTTCACTGCCACTGAATCCCTTGAGCTCCACCAATCTTCACGGTAGTATCTTCCTCAAGTGTCACCCCGTGTCTCTGCTGGGTTCCTAGCTTGGCACTCAAGATACTTTTCAAGCTTCACCCCACTGGCCTGCTTGGTCCCTGGCTTGACACACAAGGCTGCTCTGAAAGCGTCACCTCCACTGGCTGGGTCCCTGGCTTGATACCCACCAAAGTTTCCAGATTCTTCACCATTCACAGTTGGTGAGAATACTGCTCCAGTACTTGCTTCAGCTACTCACTGTGGTCCCTGGTAATAAGGAGGTTGGTCCCTTAGTGGCGACAGCTTCCCCTCTACTCCTGACTATGACAGGTTCTCCGGCCGGCAGAACCGTCACTTCTTGTTGGACTGCAAGCCACAATCCCAGCCCAATCCTGCTCTCTCTTGCTTCCTGATAGGCCCTCAGACAGCCTAGCAGCCAGATGTGCACAGTATAGGCCCAAACTTTGGCCTAGCAGCCTGGGCAATACAACAGACGTCCACCAAGACAGCCGTCCAGGTGGCACAGAACACAGATCACCTGACTCCATCCAAATATATAGGTTCTCCCAGCAGGCCAAGGGATTTAAGAAAACCCTTGACCATTGGCTGGGATACCCCATATACCCATAATCTGACCTTGCATTGCCCTTCTCATATCTAATGCCACCAGGTACCCGGCCACCTAGTGGCAAAAGAGAGAAGTGCAGCAATCACAAACTTAGATTGAAATAAATTGATCCTAAACAATTAGCCAAGGCAGCTATATCTGGCAGGTAAATTTAGGAGTAACCCCGCCTAAACACCAGGATGCTACATCTAATATCCTGTTGAGTCATTGGAACAAAATGTTGCCATTGAGATACAGACAGCAAAAAATAAACTGAAAGGAGTTTTATCCCTTTACCACTCTACTCAAAACTAAAATAAAGCTTTTTTGGCTATACATACACTTTAAGTGCAAGTGTAGACTCTAAAAAATATAGGAATCGAAAAACAAACGCAAACATAAAGTGGAAAGTTATTTCACAATCATAATCATACTTTCCTTTGAATCATGTCTGTTACCGAGATGAACGTATGACTGATTATACACTGGATGTGGCAATGCTTTCCTGTTAAGGTGACACCCCAGGATTTTCACACATTGGTGAAATCTTTAGCATCATTTGTTGACCTAGTTTCCTGAACCAGGAACTGGTCTACAACTTCAACATTCTAAAAACAAATATGAGAGGTATAGGGCACAATCTGGTACATTCTTAACTACTTACCTACTGAGCCAATTCTGACACTTCTCACATACAGTACATATAAATATCAGCATTTTTTTGGTAGAAAATAACTTAGAACCCTCAAAGCATTATATTGTTTTTCTGTTTCTATCGTTTTTATTCAGTTTTAAAAAGTGGTTAATATGCAAAAGTTCTGCCCACGCAGGGGCTAGCATTGAAGTTGGATCAGGTATTAGCTCATAAAAGGGCAAAAATAAAGCGATACAAGTAGAAAAAAATGTAACAGTAGTACATCTAGTGGTCCAAAAGAGGCTCCCCATAACTACTGGGGCACCCACTAGGACCCTCAAAACCCAAAAGAGGAGGTGCAATGTACAGCCAAAACTGAACTAACAAGGAAAGAGGAGCTGAAAATAGAAGAAAGTTAGGCAGACAGGTGAAGCTAAAGAGAGGAAGGTCGCTCACCTACCAAGTAGGGAGCAAGAGAAGGGATAGGGGAGTCTGATGCTGCATCCACCTAGGCAAGTATGAATCTAAAAGAAACCCAAAAAATCCATACTTCACTTTTAAGCATCAACGCGGTCATGCGATTTTTCATCCCCTGAATGGGGACGGGTGGCTTTTTCCAGGCTTAGGCAATAGTTCTTTTGGCTGACAGAAATAGGTAGAAGGCAAGTTTCTGCTGATAAGAAAACAGGCCTGAAATTGAACAGTGCAATAAAGCAAACAACCTCTTTTGGTACCGGCAAGTGAAACAACGTAAATAAGAGGCCAAATACCTGAGACCAGAAGCCAAATAGTGCAGGACATTTCCACCATATATGTATAACGTCCAGTCCAGAGGAGCTCTGCCTTCACCTTGGTCAACATCACAGAAACTCCTGCGATCCTGTTCCAGACTTGCTTTGCTGACATCCCTTCTGGCTCAAGATCCTGCTTGCTGTTCCACTACATTGATCCCTGACTTCTGGCTTGGTTGACTATCTGTTCTGGTTACTGAACTTTGTTTAAACTACGTTTGTTCTTTTTACTTTTATTATTAAACAAGTGTGATTTAACTGTACTTCGGTCTCGGCCTGATTTCATGGTTTCTGACAGGGAGCCGCAGTATATGTGCGTGAGTCCGTTAAAATTTTGTAAGCCCACGAAACAGAACCAAATTATGGTACCTAAAAATCTCCATAGACTATACTTTAAAAGCCTTTACCGGTTACCAGTGTAAAGTTACAAATGAGCTCTGGTGCTAAAATTTTTGCTCCCGCTCTGACGTTCGCAACAATATCTAACATGTGTGGTTCGATCATTTACATACAATATGTCTGCAGGACTTCCGTATGCATTTGTATTGGCACATGAGCAAAGGGGATGCAAAGGGCACTTTAATATTTTTTTTACATTTATTTTTTTTTTTACTTTTTTTTACATTGTCCCTTTTTTTAGCAACTTTATTGCTATCACAAGGGATGAGCAACATTCAGGTGCTTCAGTGAGCACTGAAGAGGCAAAGGAGAGAAGCAGTGACTGACAGTAGGCTCTCTCTGCTCAGAGGGGACCCAAGAACTGAGTGATCAGCAGTCTTTGATCGCTCAGTTCTCAGGCTTAGTGGCGGAGAGAGACAGCTTGCAGCATCAGACCGATGCTTCAGCATGTAGGTACTGTAAGTACAGTATGTGCCTTTACTTTTTTCAATCCCACACTTCTCCTTTAAGGTATGGATTTTGTAACCTTTGCTCTGAGGTCTCCTCCTGGCTTACATACATTTAAAATGGTTATGTGCTCATTTATTCAATGACATCACTGGATATACCATGCCGTTTTTGCATTTGATCATGGCAGATGTCAGGAGTGGATCATGTCTGTGTTTTGATTTTTCTTTTGGTGAGTTGGTGGGTATTCATTGTGATTTGTGTGGATCTACAGTACAATACTGAATGACATGATTGACAATAGATTTACCCCTCTACCTCTTATTCATTCAAGTGGAGGATTGGGAGTGGGGCACATTTTTTTTTTAAAGGGTACTTCCATATTCTCAAAAGTCCCCCACCTGCAGACCCCCACAACCACAGGAACAGGGTTGTGAGGATAAGGTCCTTGACCTAATCAAAATGGCAGGCTACTCTCCCCATATTGAGGGCATGAGGCCTGGTATGGTTCTTGAGGGGCCTGTCAGGATGCATGATCAGATAAGGGTCTGATATGGATTGTGGGGGGCAATCCTACAGTTTGTTCTTTTTTTCATTTTCATTTTTTTCATTCCTCTTTAAAATCCATACCAGACCAAAGGGCCTTATATGGAATTTTGGTGGACACTACAGACTCTGATGCCACAAATACCGGTATTTTTCCTGGTCAGTACTTTCTGGTCAGGGTTTATAGAGTTCTAAAAACATTAGTTGGTTATGACAGCCAGACAGTTAGCATTTTGAAAAACAAAGATAAGCAACAGCAACCTACTCTATATAACAAGTTTAACTTAACGTGACACTGAACTCTGATTTAAAAAGAAAATGAAGTATGTATTCTTTTGACTTTTCTATTGAAACAATACCTTGTAAGTTGTAAAAATAAAAAAATCCTTTGGTTTTGCTCCTGCCATCTAACCTAGAGTTAAAGGGTGTCTATGTTAGTGATAATCACTATTTTGTCTGCCTAGACATCCTGCTATTACTAGGAAACCTGAACAAAAGTGTTATCAAGGCTGCAATTTCTGTATATGTTGGTTCCTTGGCTGTCATGCTAAATGATAACTCCATTTTTTTCTGAATCACTGACCTGAAACAAGTTTGCAGATTAGAAGTTCTGACTTCTAGAATTTATTGATATGCATGATTGACTTGACAAGAAAACCACCCAAATATTATAAAGCCACCTAAACACCTAAAAGAAGCAACTAAAACACCTAAAAGCAGAAGACTTATGCCCTGTACACACAATCGGATTTTCCGACAACAAATGTTGGATGTGAGCTTGTTGGCTGAAAGTCCGACCGTGTGTATGCTCCATCGAACATTTGTTGTCGGACTTTCCACCAACAAATGTTGGCTAATGCCGCGTACACACGAGCGGACTGTATGGCATACTTAGTTCGTCATACAATCCGACGGACAGTCCGTCGTACTTTCCACTGAACGGACTTGACCACACACGGATGCACAAACAGTCCGTCGAAAGCTTGCGCGATGACGTGTACAGCACGTACGACGGGACTAGAAATAGGAAGTCCAATACACAGCAATGCAACCTTTCGCCGTGTAAATCCTTTCTGAGCATGCGCCATTCTTAGTCCGTCAAACTAGCATACTGACGACCGTACTGTCCGCTGAAACCAAAGTACGACGGACAGAATTTCGAAAAAACCGAAATACTTAGTACGCCAGACTGCACGCTGAAAAAGTCTGCTGAAGCCCACACACGAGCGGATTGTCCGCTGAAATGTGTTTTGACGGACTAAGTACGCCATACAGTCCGCTAGTGTGTACACGGCATAACAGGTTCTCAAATTTTCTGCCAACAAAACTTTGTCTGAATTTCCGATCGTGTGTACACGAGTCCAACGCACAAAAGTTCACACATGCTCGGAATCAAGCAGAAGGAGCCTCACTGGCTATTGAACTTCCTTTTTCTCAGCTTGTCGTACGTCTGGTACGTCACCACATTCGTAACTGTTGGCCAACATTTGTGTGACCATGTGTATGCAAGACAAGTTTGAGCTAACATCCTTCAAACAAAAATCCACGGTTCTGTTGTTGGAAAGTCCGATTGTGTGTATAGGGCATTAGGCTGGGTTCAGATATGTGCAGCCGTGGGTTTAATGCCTGGGTTCCAGTGCGTTCCTGTACACAGGTTCAGGTGCGATTCAGGTCCAAATTTTAGCCTGAATTCGCACCAGAACTGGACCGTTTTTTTATCTGGACCACGGTTGCCCCGGACATGTGTGAACTGACTCCCTTGAGAGACAGTCATAGTGGCCTGTAATGCAAATTGGATGCGGGGAAACCCGTAGCCAATTCGCATATGTGTGAACCCAGCCTTAAGTAGTGGGGACTTCAGCTCATCAATAGGCAATCACACATACTCACTTCAGTTAATTAGCAGCCCAGAGAAATAGCAACAAGTGGAAATTATGGTTGTAGCATTTTCTAACAATCAATCAGCATCAGTAGTAAAGTCAATTTTTTTTTTTTTTAAACAGGTCCCCGCCACAGCATTAAGGCATAATGTACTAGTATTCACTGCATCATGGCAATTAACACTGGCTTGCGGCCTTCAGTGTATGCTGCCATAAAGATGCACCAGGAAAAAAAAATTACAGAAAGGTGAGTATACAATTTTCCAACCCCTCTTCACAAGGCCCCCTATAAAACTGTTAATATTTAAATAACATATAATCATCGCTGCTAATAGTTCAATAGCTAATACAAGCCAAAGCTTGGATAACGAGCACTCTTTTTGCATGCCACGTTGTTATTTAAATTTGATGTATCACCATACTCTATTTTATGTGTCACCATAGCCACACATGCTATTCATTTTCCTTGTACTGTCAACAGGAATATTGAATAACATGAATCTGGATACAGCACATTTTTACCCAGTTTCAATATAGCCCCCACTATAACCTCATACAGAAATGCCGGTAATAAATTAGGCTCAGGAGATGCATTAATAGTATCCAATAAGGGCGGCAAAATAATTATTTAAATAAGTGTTGTATACTTCAGCTGGAAGGACATCTCCCCCCAGGGGCCTAATTATTATGCCGCATACACAGGATCAGAAATTCGGCCAGCAAAAGCCCGATGACAGCTTTTGGTCAGAAAATGCGATCGTGTGTATGCTCCATCGGACTTTTGCTGCCCGATTTCGGCCAGCAAAAGATTGAGAGAATGTTCTCAATTTTTTGGTCGGAAAAAGTTCCTATCCGAAAATGCGTTCGTGTGTATGCAATTCCGACACGCAAAAACTCACGCATGCTCAGATTCAACTACGAGACGGAAGCTATTGGCTACTGGCTATTGAACTTCCTTTTTCTAGTCCCATCGTATGTGTTGTACGTCACTGCGTTCTTGACTGTTGGAATTGGGTGTGACCGTGTGTAGGCAAGACAGCTTGAGCGAAATCCCGTCAGAATTCCGTTGGGAAAACCATCAGAGCTTTTTCCGACCAAAATTCCGATCGTGTGTATGCGGCATTAGGCAGCGTCTCCAATGTTTTTTCCAACTCCCCTAAGGTAAATGAAGAATCTATGTAGTACACATTCCCCAGCTCTTATTTGCAACTGATAGTGTTATCTGTTGCAAATAAACATGTAGTTATAAATCTGAATGTGATCGTTTAGAGGTAAACAAATTACTGTAAAGCCCACAAAATGCATCTACAATTTTAGTGGTAGACAAAACCACTACTCCCATTTCATTAACTTTTGCCCCAATATATGCTGGTGGCTGCTGAGCCCTTGCTATATTATTATTATTCATTTAAGGTACTTATATAGTGCCATCAGTTTACGCAGTGCTTTACATTGTACATTCACATCGGTCTCTACCTTCAAAGTGGTCCCTAACTCACATTCATATACTAGGGCCAATTTAGACAGAAGCCAATTAACCTACCAGCATGTCTTGGGAGTGCTATAGTTGTTAAAAGAAGACAAACTCTACATCAAACTTCAAAATAATGTTGCTTAACACAACAAAAAACTGCCTATTTTCAGCTTTTTCAATGTATTTTTTTCCCCCTCCAAATCCTGTGTCACTTCCCAATTATTGAGGCTCAGTTCACACCTAGGTGTTTTTGGGAGGTTTTCTGCTCCAAGCCTGAGCTCTAAAAACACCCAACAAGACAAATCCCATTCATTTGAATGGCCCCTGTTCATATGTGAGCGTTCTGTCGCCTAAAGCAAAACGCCCGTTGCTCAAAAAAGTACATGAGCTTCTTTTTTGGCAGATGACAGGCGTTTTAATGCTTTTACATAGGTTACCTTTTGAACTTCAAAAGCCTGTACAAAAACGCCTGAAATAACGCCCAAAAAAACACCAAAAAATAAAAAAGCCTGTAAAATAGCAAAGCATAGATGTGAATGAATCCTTAAAGAAATGGAAGTAGGGTTGCTAATACATTCCTCCTCTGCTTGTTCTCTTCTTCCATCTAATTCTTCTCCCGTTCTTTTGTATTAGCTTTAATGACGTTTGTTTTGCCAGTCTTAACCAATAAGCATCTAATCTCCATAAACTAAGAGTGTAAACTAAAATTGTATTAATAATAGAGAATTATCAGAAATTCCTCTAGCCATATAATCTATCTTTTGAATTAAAGTGATAAAAATAAAATAATAACAAACATGTTATACTCACCTGCTCTGTGTGGTGATTTTGCGCAGAGCAGCCCTGATCCTCCTCTTCTCGGGTCCCCCATTAGCACTCCTGGCCCCTCCTTTCTGCCCCCACAACAAGCAGTCTGTTATGCGGGCATCTGAGCAGGCTTGCTCCTGAGCCGCTACCCTGTGTGTCCATTCACACACAGAGCGCAGCTCGGCTCTGCCTCTGCTCTCTCCACATTGGCTCACTGGCTGTGGTTGACAGTAGTCAATGGCTTCTGCTGCTGTCTCAGCCAATGAGGAGGAAGAGAACCAGGAGAGCCGCTGCTCTCGCACACATTGCTGGATTGAGATGGGGCTCAGGTTAGTATTGGGGGGGCTGCTGCATACAGAAGGTTTTTTTTTACCTTCTTGCAAAGAATGCATGAAGGTAAAAAACATTGAGCCTTTACAATCGGATCACCCACTGTTAATATAAGTCTCTAATTTGCCTTTAAATACCGGGGTTACGGCAGCAGATATTTTTTTTAACGGTGGGGCGGTTTGCTTTAAATAAAGGTGGTCTCAGCGGCAGATTCGGTCCCGTTGGATTTCGCCGCTTACCGGAGCCGTGGGGAGCGTCAGAAACGATCCAATCCCTGGGATGGATGGGCAGAAGTCGAGTGAGGGCAAGATTGCCCCCACTCGACTCTATGCCCTTGGAGGACCGGAGCAACATCAAACGTCACTTCCGCCCTCCACCCTTAAAGGGACAATTTTTTTGTTTTAAAAGACATTTTTTTTTATTGCTATTAAGTGTAAATTTGAGATCTGAGGTCTTTTTAACTCCAGATCTCACATTAAAGAGGCCCTGTCCTGCTTTTTTTCTGTTACAAGGGATATTTACATTCCTTGTAATAGGAATCAAAGTGATCAAAATTTTTTTTTAAAGGGACAGTGTAAAAATAAAAAAATATAAAAGTAAAATAAATAAGAAAATAAATAAGGAAAAACTAAAAATGTAAATAAAAACATTACATTAAAGAGGAAAACGGTCCGGAATGCTGAGCGCTCTTTCTTCTAATTCTCGCATCCTGGTTTTGGCTATAGCATTCTCCTTGTGTGTCTGTCCACTTGCAAGGTGGTTAACGTGGCCAGACTCTGGGTGGAGACCAAACCTGATTTAAGCTAGCCAAGCCTGCAATCTCATGCTTGTGGTAATGTTTGTAATACTCGATCAAACTACCTGTTTGTCTGCTCTGCTCTTCTAGATTGGATTTCCCTGTATATGACCTGGGATTGAAAATTGACTGTTCTCTGAACTCTGCGTGCCTTTTACCTGGACTGTCATTGAACCACTCTGCCTGTCTGCCAACCACAAGTACCTGTTTGCTTTGCTCAGTTCACGCCTGCCATGGCGTGGTGACCACGCACTTTAGCATTGTGTATAAGCCCTGGGGGCAAATGAGTACTGGTAGGCCCGCTTACCTTATGTGTAAGAGGGCTGCTATAGCTGAAGAACACAGTAGTCAGCTATAATGTCTGACCACCTGCATTAGGGGTAAGCATGACAAAAGCTAAGTAGGTTTTTTCAGTCCTGGGGTTTTTATTAAGGAAAACTAAAAAGGGTAAGCAGCAGTAAACTAAGTTCACTTTATTCAATACTGGACACTTTCACCTCCTTCCAGCCCAGGCGGATTTTCAGTGTTGTCGCACTTTGAATGACAATTGCGTGGTCATGCAACACTGTATCCAGTTCGTGGTATTTAACTGCTTCGGCCCCGGAAGATTTTACCCCCTTCCTGACCAGAGCACTTTTTGCGATTCGACACTGCGTCGCTTTAACTGACAATTGCATGGTCATGCGACATGGCTCCCAAACAAAATTGATGTCCTCTTTTTTTCACACAAATAGAGCTTTTATATGGTGGTATTTGATCACCCCTGCGGTTTTTATTTTTTGCGCTATAAACAAAAAAAGAGTGACAATTTTGAAAAAACGCATTATTTTTTACATTTTGCTATAATAAATATCCCCCAAAATATATAAAAAAGCATTTTTTTCCTCAGTTTAGGCCGATACGTATTCTTCTACATATTTTTGGTAAAACAAAATTGCAATAAGCATTTATTGATTGGTTTGTGCAAAAGTTAAAGTGTTTACCATATAGGGGATAGTTTTATGACATTTTTATTAATCATTTTTTTTTTTACTAGTAATGGCGCGATCAGCGATTTTTATCATGACTGCGACATTATGGCGGACACATCGGGCATTTTTTACACATTTTTGGGACTGTTGTCATTTATACAGCAATCAGTGCTATACAAATGCACTGATTCCTGTGTAAATTACACTGGCAGTGAAGGGGTTAACCGCTAGGGGCAGAGTAAGGGTTAAGTGTGTCCTGGGGCGTGTTTCTAACTGGGGAGCGTGGCTACGTGTCACAGAGGTCCCGGCTGGTGCGTGGCAAATTTAAAGGGACATACAGGTACGCCCATTTTCCCAGCCGTGCCATTCTGCCGATGTACATCGGCGTGTACCGGTCGGGAAACGCTTAATCACCACTGGGTTTTTATTTTTTGCTAAACAAGCTTAAAAAAAAAATACAAAAAATTTTCTTTAAAATATGCGTTTTTCTTCATTTCTGATATAAAAGTTTGCAATCAAATAAATATTATTTATAAGTTTAATCCCAAATGTATTCTGCTACATTTCTTTGGTGAAAATAACAGTGTATATTATTTGGTCTGTAGGAAATTTATAGAGTCCAGAAACTATGGTATATATCTGAAAATTTATCAGTCCTGATGTACTGAAGGCCTATCTTATTTCTTGAGGCCCAAAAATGTCAGGACAGTAGAAATACCCCCCCCCCCCCAAATGACCCCTTTTTGGAAAGTAGACAGTCCAAGGTATTTAGTAAGAGGCATTGCCGGTTTTTTGAAGTTGTTATTTTTTCTCATAATTTTTTGGAAAATGAAGAAAGAAAGAAGAAAAAAAAAATGTTCCCAATTTATTTATTTTAAATATTGTCACCGGTGCAGTACAGTGTCATCATATAATTGGTTGTGTCAGGGACACTGGCTGGTGACAATACGAAAAAAAAAAGTTATAACTTTGTTTTATTTTCTTTATTACATTTTTTTTAACACACTGTGACCAGAGCAATATAATGTTACCATAGTAACATTATACTACTCTGCGGGAGTGATCTTTTTTTTTTTTTTACACATTATGTTTGCTTATAGCAGTGCCATAAGCAAGCATTTTACTTAATGAAACTGATTAATTCAGGAAACTGGTTAAGCATCCTATAGTGAAAAGAACCAGCAAAGAAAATGCAGCATTGTAGACATTTCAGTGACATCAGCATCAATCAGTGTCACAATTTTCTTTATTTTTGACAATATCAACCATCTTGAAACTGTTATGGGGACCACTAGGGAGACATGGGTAGGACTACAGTCTAGATTTTTGGATCTGTGAGGGAAAATATAATTTTTCTCTCTATCTTTCCTTGTGTGTTACTTATATAGTGTGTATGCCTGAGCACATTTAGCAACTTTGGTTACATCATTTGTTGCTGTATGCTATTTATTCGCTGTTTTCTGTGAGAAGCCTTTTGATAGGTGAGGCTTCTCTGTACAGATCCTCTTGAATGCTAATGCTGTTTTTCTCATTGTGATCAAAATTTCTAAGACCTTAACAGCCTCTTCTAAAGTTTTCTTGCAATCTAGAAGAGCACTTTTACCAAAATGAATGTGCTTGCAAGAAAACTCACACATTACCTGTTTTTGCATTGTAGGAGCAACTTCCCTACTCACTCGCAGTAATCAGGCCCCTCAAATGCTGATTCAATTTTCCTTTGGATATCTTGAACAAACTGAGTACTATATAAGACATATGATAATTGCCTGAACTAGCAACTTCTTATTGTGAGGTCTTTCTGGTCCCAGATTACTGCCTTTATTTAGTTCACCTTCTAACTCCCCAATATTTGTAATCCCAAATGGTGCTTATTGGGCGTCTTTGAAGACAAATAAAAGAACAGCAAGGTGCGCCAGACTAAGCCCCTGTACACACACGGTCGGGGATTCTGCCAACCAAATCCGTCGGATTTTGCCCGTCGGATTTAGTCTGACGGATTGTGTCCGAGACTGTTGCATACACACGGTCGGGCCAAGTTGGCGAAAAATCCGATCTTTCAGAACGTGATGACTTCATTTCGTTACGATGGGACTACATTCAGGCTAGTAGCCAATAGCTTTGAAGTAGGAATTTGATCTGAGCATGCGTGGCACTTGGTCCGATCAAAATGCTATACACATGATCGGATTAGGTCCGACCTGCCCAGTTGGTCGGGAAATTTTTCCAACATGTTGGAAAATTGGGTCGGACGGAGATTCGGACGGAATCAGTCCGATGCATACCACACACAGTCGGATTATCTGACGACACGGTCCGATAAGACGCATTCCGACAGATTCTCTGACCATGTGTACAGGGCTTAAGTGTAGCAAGTTAAGTCAAACAAGGATTTATTAGAAACATCAGCCAATTGGCTACTCAAATGGTGTAAAGAACAATGAGCATTAAAATGGAGGCGTCTACGGTCAGTCAGGGGAGCCCCGGGATGTGTCACAGTGGGTTCCCTCAGGGTGGATGGATCGGCCAGCCAGGGCCCTGCCTCGAGGTAGGGAAACCAGTGTGGAATGCACTCTAATGCCATCCCGGACGCGACGTCAAGACGTGTCAGATGACAAGTTTCAAAGCTTACGCTTTTTCCTTCAGCTCTGGATGGCTGTTGGAACTGTCAATCTTATATAGGCTCGCCCATGACCGAGCCGGAAGAACGATTTAGCGCAAATGTGTAAAGCCTGATTTAAAGGGACCATTACATATACGGAGATGGACTACATATCCCACAACACACAAGTAAATAGACATACTACGCACATAATAAGTACATAACATTACCAATATACTGACATTCATATGAGATGATAATAAATTGGAAACAATTGGAGCAATTAAAAGACCACTTAAAATCATTCACAAAGGAAAAGAAAAGAAAAATGCAAAAAACACACAAGCTATCCGGATGTAAATAGAAGAATTTCAATAAAAGAGATGATGGACCTAACTAAAAGTAGTACATGTTTCTGTAAGCCCTTGTACACACGGTCGGAGATTCCGACGGAATGTGTCCGATCGGACCATTTTGTCGGATATTCCGACTGTGTGTGGTCTACACCGGACTGTTTCCGTCGGATACTCCGACGGACCAAGTTTTCCAACTTGTTGGTAAAATTTTCCGACAAAATGCTCTGATCGGACATACTCCGATCATGTGTAGAAAATTCCGATCGGACAAAGTGCCACGCATGCTCAGATCAAATTCCTACACTAAAGCTATTGGCTACTAGCGTGATTGTAGTCCCGTCGTAACGAAATTACGTCATTGTTAGAAAAGTTTTAAATGTTTATTGTGTGACTATTAGAAAAACAATAGTCCTGAGACTGATTTGTTAAAAAGCTTACTTCTGAGCACATTATTGCATTAACTCATTGTATTGTTTTGTCTTAATTAACTCCATAGTAGGTAGGATGATTAGATTTAACTTAATATGATAGCCTAAGAATGTACAGGAACATGAATAGCAAATAAAGTGCCATCCTGTGCCATGACAACGTTATTTATGTTCCCTCAGCCAATAGAAGCATAGAGGTGTTATTCTTGTAGGGTATGAGGAGAGAGAGAGATATTCTTTTGTTGGGACTTTTTTCTGCAGCTTGTCCTGTAAGCATGTCTCCCTGTTGTGGGCCACATCAGAAATAAATTGTTTGCTTCTCAAATACATCTGGAGTTTTGACTGATCACAAGGGAAGTTCCTAACATTTTTGGTCCTCTGAGCCGGAAGCAACACGCTGGTTTTCAGATCGGACTGCCACGACAAAACTTCGGTGAGTATTGGACTTTGAAGCTCACCGAACGATTAAAGTCCCCCCATTCAATGTTATTGGTGAAAAAGGGGTGGGGGCAAAAGATCTGGATTCCATTGTCTGTTTCCGAACCTTGTGTGATCCAGTCCAGGTGTTTGAGAGGTAAGATAATTTAAATTATTCTTAATTCTTTCTAAGAGTCTTTTCTTCTCTTTCTCTTTGCTTCTGGTTTAATGTGTTGTAATTGCCGACATTGGTATTGATCCTATAATATTCTAGGTGGTCCAGTGCTCGTAGACAGAGACACTTGGGGACGTTGTCTAAGGTAAAAAATTACGTCGCCCGCTGTCCGGACAGATAAGAAAAAGATTTGAGGTATACCGAATGTCAGAGGTTGAATGCCTGACTATTAAAGCGCTGTTTAGTTAAGTGATCTAAGAAGATCGCAAGGCTAACTTTCTTCTGTGTGTGTTTACTTTATCTTTGTTCATGTTTAACCCTTTTTGATTCTCTCGATAGTGTGGGGAGTGCTGATGTTTTTTCTCTTGTATTGCTTTGTTCGTTTACATGTTTTTGTGCTGCGTATTTCTAAGAAGAAGATAAGAAGCCAAGGCACTGAACTCTCTCCCCCTCCCCCTCCCCTCATGTAAGGATTGCTCCTGCCAGAAGTTGTAAAAGTTAACCCTTGATTAGCTATGACAATACAGAAGGGTTATATTGTAAATATTGAAACTTAGCATAAAAGAAAAAGAAGGTACACTGACAACACCAGGTTGCTTTATTATTTTAGCATGCCACGGTGTTACAGGAAGCAAGTGGCAGAAATTGTTTATAGTTTGAGTAGCTGGGAAAAGGTAGATTGCACTTTGGAGTGAATAGAATGTTGTAGAATTATTATCAGGTGGCTTGATGAATGTGAAAAGAAAAGAAAAAAAAAGGCTGAGAATGATTTCATTACTATGATGGTCAAGAAGCTGTTTCTCGAAAACAAGAAAATGCACATTGCCTGACAGAAGTCAATTTGTGCATCTGTGAAAATATTAGGACTTTTGGTGGGAAAGAAAGTCTGAATAATAGTCTTAAAGTAAATATTTATATTGGATTGGAGTTATTTTTAGAATTCACAGACTTCCAACTGTGAAGTGTTAATGATGCAATGCTGTTTATATTTGGGTACATTTATAAAGTCAAAAGGCTAAGTTCTGAATCAGAATACTAAAAAAAAAATTAAAAAGAAAGAAAGTTCTATTTTGGGGCCCTGTGGATAAGCTTAAATTGTCAGGACCCAAAGTTCAAAAAAGGATTGGAAATGGCGGAGTATTGGCTTCAGCATGCTAGAATTAGGGTAAAATGCCAAGCCCAATTGTCCCTAGTGGACAAAGAGGATGATCTCATCTGCTATACCCAGAGACCACCTCCTTATAATGGTCCTCCCCCTCAGGTGCAAGTAACTGCCCAGAGTAACACCTTCCCTGTGACATCCACCCCTGTCAAAGGAACCGCCTCTGAACAAAACCCCAACTCCACTTCCTCAATCTCTCCAGACAGTAGTTCAGTCCTGGAGATGAACAGATCGATCCTTGAAACATTAACTGATGCCATAACTCATGCACTGGGTGCCCCAGCAAATGCACAGGGACGGGGGGGATCCATTGCCTCCAGAAAGCCCAGACTTAGGGAACAGGTTGACTGCCTTACTGAACAGATGCCATCTTAGATGGGTACAACGGACTGATTGGCAAAAAATAAATATGACAGTACAAGAAGACAAGGAAAGTGTCAGTGACTACCTAAATAAATTACGAGAGATTTTTAGAGTGTTCTCCGGGCTCCCCGAAGCTGAGGATGTGTATAGTGCATATTAATAACAGCTAAAGATTGTTTTTTTTAAATGGATTGAAACAGGATCATAAGGATTACATTGTTAAAAACATGGTTACTTACCGAACTGCATCAGTTTTAGATGTTTAAAATATGCTAAGCATTCTGAGAAGTATTTGAAAACAAAGGCAAAAAAGAATGTGAAAGTAAAGGTTTTTGTGCAAGGTGATGAAGGAGAGGAGGATGCAGAAGAGTACACTGCTGAGGCAGAACCAGAGGGGTCTCATAGAG
The DNA here is from genome assembly GCF_037356315.1 of Lithobates pipiens. NCBI lineage: Eukaryota > Metazoa > Chordata > Amphibia > Anura > Ranidae > Lithobates > Lithobates pipiens. The sequence goes on along the minus strand of NW_027507764.1, from coordinate 507,529,979 downwards.
GAAGAGGCACAGGTGGTTTTAGAGGAAGGATTACTCTACAGAATTAGACAGTGCAACGAGAGTACTTCCACCCTGTGTACAAGCACTGGTAGCATCAGCGGTGTAGTGGTTAGCACTCTCGCCTAGCAGTGAAGGGGGTCGCTGGTTCGAATCCCAATCATGGTGCTGCCTGCCTGGAGTTTGCATGTACTCCCTGTGCCTGCGTGGTTTCCTCCGGGTGCTCTGGTTTCCTCCCGCACTCCGGGGACATGCAGGTGGGTTGATTGGCTTCTGTCCCGGGTTGGCCCTGGTATATGAATGGGGACGTTGGATCCTTGGGGGTGGAGAACGATGTGGGTGTACAGGGGTAGGGGCTGGACACTCACTCAGGCTTAACCGGATGGACTGGTGTCTTTATTCAACTTTACTAACTGAAAAGGTACCACATGCAGTGTCTGTTATCCTGTTACAACAAAAGGTATCACATTTGAGCCCAGCACGACACTTTTCCTGCATGACAATACTCTTGACACAACCTCACTTAACAATACAGAGGTGTACTACATTAAAACCATCCACACTACTACTACTTCCTACTGATGGTCATAAAACATGACTGCGCTGCTGCCATCACTGAAAAGGTACTGCCACGAAGTGATCTGAAAGATGTACCATTATCTAACCCTGACATGACACTTTTTGTTGATGGTTCTAGTAAGAAAAATCCAGATGGCACAAATGCAACAGGATATGCAGTAGTGACATAGGATGAGATTTTGGAAGCGGGGCCACTACCAAAACATTATTCAGCACAAGTTGCAGAACTTGTAGAACTGACAAGAGCATGTATACTGTCAGAAGGAAAATCTGTAACCATATACACTGACAGTCAATATGCCTTTTCAACAGTACATGTTTTTGCACAACAATGGAAAAACAGGGGGATGGTCACCTCCAGTGGTAAACCATTTTCACATACGGACTTCATTTTAGAACTCCTAGATGCAATACAGTTACCAAAAAAGCTTGCAATCTGTAAATGTCAAGCACACACAAAATATACAGACCCCATCTCAAAGGGAAATAAAAGGGCAGATGAAGCTGCCAAAATAGCGGCACAAGAAACACATAAAATAATGACGAGAAATCATAGTGATAGATCATACAGTCCTTACTGATATGCAGCAAAATGCCCCCCCCCCTGGGGAAAAACAATATTGGAAAACAAAGGGTTGCACAATAATTGATGACATTTACACATCACCTGAAGGGAAACCGATATTACCAAAATCTTTATTTAGGGATGCAGCAGTATTGACACATGGAGTAACGCATGTGTCAAACAGGGGGATGACTGAGATGTTAAATAAAGTATGTACAGCCTATGGATTCACAAATTACTAAAAAAACTTTTTGCTCTCAATGTCTTATATGTGCAAGACACAATGCTCAGGGAGGTATAAGACCACAGAAAGGGAAGTTCCCTACACCACAATATCCATTCCAACACATTTGCATGGATTTTATTGAATTAGACAAATGTGAAAGGAAGAAATATTGTTTGGTACCTAGGCACCCTGACCAAATGGGTGGAGATATTCCCGACAGGAAGTGCAGATGCACAGACTGTAGCCAAAGCATTACTAAGAGATATTATTCCTAGATTTGGAATCCCTGAAAGGATTTACAGTGATAATGGACCCCATTTTATAATTAAAAAATATACAACATTTGACAGAAGTGATGAGAATTAAAGGGAAATACCATTGTGCCTATCATTCCCAATCAGCTGGATTAGTAGAAAGACATAATGGCATTCTAAAAAGCAAACTGAGAAAAGCTATGGAAGAAATAGGTAAAAATAATTGGATGTATTGCCTACTAGTAGCTGTGACCAGTATGTATATCACACCCCCAAAAGAAGATGAAAAAGGTGCATGTGGGAGATTGGGTCTCAATAAAAAGTAATAAGAAAAAAGCAGTGGTACTCCCCAAGGTGGGATGGTCCTTTCAAAGTCCTTTTAACTACCCCTACTGTGATAAGGATTGCAGAGAGGTCTACCTGGATTCACCAGTCCCATTGTAAAAAGGTTTTACAGGCAGAGTAGGGCCAGATGGCTACCAGAGGTTCAGAAAATCCGGCTACAAAGGGAGGTCTCACACAAGGTGGGACTTGTCTCAAACCGGTGAAGTCTCCCTCCCCTTCCAACTCCCCTATCCTATCCGCTGGAACTCTGTAGCTGGTTAGGATGAAAGGGACAGTAATTATCCTTGGGTTACTGGTGACTCTAGGAGAGGCATCCATAAGAGGGGTTATACATTATGGAAGAGTAGAGGAACCTTTGAATTAGGAAAGAACAGGAAAAGCATTAAATCTAAAACTTTATAGAGGGAATAACTAGCACTATACTGGTAGACTTCTGTCAGATTGCAGATTGTGGGGATACAACTGGGGCTAGAGGACTTCTATGGGCAGATAAATATATCTGCTGGCTATGGAATAAGGCAGGATGTCAAGCATGGGATCGGGCCCTGTGGACTACAGCACATCAAGATTGGGGGTATAATCAACCAGGGGCTAAAAAGAGTGGAATAAAGGAGAGACTCATAATCACAAAAGCGGTCAACTCCCCCTTCACAATAGTAAGAACTGTAACCAACTATTAATAACATTAAAGGAGCCGAGGAAGGAAGATCAGCGGTTGTATTCCATGGGAGCATGGGTGTCAGGAACTGACCCCTCAGGAACATTTTTCCTTGAGGTATTACCACCTAATAAAACTAGACAACAGGAAAAGGTAGACTCAGAAGGGAAAGAAGAAGGCCATACTAAAATAGAAGTTCTGAGTATAACTATAAGATTCACTAACAATAGAAGATGCCATAGCTTTGGAGACGGGCGACCAAGAATAAAAAATGAGTGGTTACAATGGTTGAGGTTAAAACTCTGAAAAAGGAAAACTGTTTAGTTTGTGCTGGAGCCAGACCACATTTAGCAACAGTTCCTTTTCCTCTAGATCACAATACAGATCCAGAAGGTTTAAAATGTATGTTGCAATTGTATAATAAGAGCTATAAACCTGAAACAAATTCTACTTGTCACACATTGAGTTTGTTGTTTCCCCCAGTACAGAGACCTCAGATACCTCCAGCGGTTACCGCTTATCCGGGCAACTTTACTTGTTTTGCACTCCCAGGGACCCGTAGTGCGGTGGATCTTGGGTCACTGCCTGATGACTACTGTGTGGAGAGGATTAACACGGACAACGGTGACTGGGTTGGACATGACATTCAGAGAGCTGATGTCTGGTGGATGTTTGGGGATAAGAAACTGCGAGCTAGACTACCAGCCAATGCCCAAGGGGATTGCGCTATGGTCCAGCTGGCTATGCCCCTGAGAATCCTGTCAGAATACCCGTGGACTAAGAGTCACCGACAGTATCATAGGGACACCTCTCCCTTGGGGTCATTTGACTCTCAGATCTACATAGATGAGATTGGGGTTCTTTGCGGGGTGCCGGACGAGTTTAAAGCCAGGAATCAGGTGACAGCTGGGTTTGAGTCTCTTCTCTGCTGGGTGACTATAAATAAAAATGTTGACTGGATTAATTATATATATTATAACCAACAACGATTTGTAAACTATACTAGGGATGCTGTGAAGGACCTAGCAGAACAGTTAGCCCCCACATCTCTAATGGCCTGGCAGAACCGAATGGTTTTAGATATGGTCTTAGCTGAAAGAGGAGGGTATGCAAAATGTTTGGTAGCATGTGTTGTATCTTTATCCCTAACAATACAGCTCCTGGAGGGACCGTGACCAGAGCCTTGGAAGGACTGACTGCGCTATCGAATGAATTGGCGGAAAACTCAGGTATTAATGATCCATTCACAACTTGGCTTGAAGGATGGTTCGGTAAATGGACTGGATTTATCACATCATGTTTGATCTCAATCGCTGTGGCTTTGGCTGTTTTGGTTACTTGCGGATGCTGCTGCATTCCCTGTATTCGAGGACTTTCACAAAAACTCATTGCAGTCTCAAGAACAATGTATCAAACCCTCTCTACCTCTGAGGAGACCTATGTGGACATTGAAGCTCAACTTAATGACATACAGTCCGAAAGTATATAACACAGGGACTTTCATCGAAATGTGTTGAGATAAAATAGTCACACAAAGAGGAGGGAATGTTAGAAAAGTTTTAAATGTTTATTGTGTGACTATTAGAAAAACAATAGTCCTGAGACTGATTTGTTAAAAAGCTTACTTCTGAGCACATTATTGTATTAACTCATTGTATTGTTTTGTCTTAATTAACTCCATAGTAGGTAGGATGATTAGATTTAACTTAATATGATAGCCTAAGAATGTACGGGAACATGAATAGCAAATAAAGTGCCATCCTGTGCCATGACAACGTTATTTATGTTCCCTCAGCCAATAGAAGCATAGAGGTGTTATTCTTGTAGGGTATGAGGAGAGAGAGAGATATTCTTTTGTTGGGACTTTTTTCTGCAGCTTGTCCTGTAAGCATGTCTCCCTGTTGTGGGCCACATCAGAAATAAATTGTTTGCTTCTCAAATACATCTGGAGTTTTGACTGATCACAAGGGAAGTTCCTAACAGTCATCACGTCGGATTTTCCAACAACTTTGTCCGACTGTGTGTATGCAACAGTTTCGGACAAAATCCATCGGACAAAATCCATCGGACAAAATCCGACGGACAAAATCCGACGGATTTGGTTGTCGGAATCTCCGACCGTGTGTACAAGGGATTATAGATGACTTGGCCAATCGTGTTATATCTAGTGGCAACTGTTTTGGACAACTATTTTTATCATTTTAAGCTGCTTACTTACCACCCGACAATATGGAGGTAGTGAAATTGCAAGAGATGGAAAAATGACCCAAAACACCTGAAAAATGTGTAAAAGCATCAGTAGAGAAATTATACATAGAAGACCAAATTTCAATTTCTTTGCCTTTTGGTGCCAAAGTATCTAAAGTGTAAATCCAAGAGGTTTTTGAAGATTTGGATCTTAGTGCCACACAAAAACTTTATGAATTCTTCTATATCACACCAGGAAAATAGTGGCACTCCAGTGGACTGGATACATACAGAATCCCTCCATATATGTGGAAGACACTAATTAATCAAAATTTGCCTCTATTTAAACTAACCTAAGAGGCTAGAGGGTGTCCAAAAAAATTCAAAAAAATCTGGAGTGCCTAGTTTGATAGTCAAGATACATAGTTACATAGTAGGTGAAGTTGAAAAAAGACCATCAAGTCCAACCTATGTGTGTGATTAAAGAGACTCCCTTTTGTCTTTAAAGCGGGGTTCCACCCTAAAGTGGAACTTCCGCTGATCGGAACCCTCCCCCCCTCCGGTGTCACAATTGGCACCTTTCAGGGGGGAGGGGGGTGGAGATACCTGTCAAAGACAGGTATTTACACCCACTTCCGGGCATAGACTCCCGTGGGAGTCTACGCCATTTCCTGTCCTGCCGCGCTGTCTGCTGGGACACACACGGGTCTCAGAGACAGCGCGGACAATTCCTATTGTGCTGCGCGACTCGTGCATGCGCAGTAGGGAACCGGGAAGTGAAGCCGATTTGCTTCACTTCCTGATTCCCTCACCTAGAATGGTGGCGGCAGCAGCCGAGAGCCGAGCGATCGATCGGCCTCGGCTGCCGGCATCGCTGGACCCCGGGACAGGTGAGTGTCCATTTATTAAAAGTCAGCAGCTGTAGTATTTATAGCTGCTGGCTTTTAATATTTTTTTTGTAGGTGGAATCCCTCTTTAATTACTGACCCACCACTTTAGAAAACCCTGTCTTTTATGACGTCCCAGTGATTACATTGTGTAAAAATCACAAGACAAGGGTAAGGTTTGCTCTATGATCATTTTTTTTCTTTTTTTTATTTGGTGTAGATGGCAGGTGAAAACAGTTATAATCTGGCAAGTGCTTTCGTACTTTCATACAATGCTACCTTTGTTTTATGCCATAGTTTTGGAAAAGGATTGTTTTTACATATATCATTTGTTACGTACAAGTATTCTCTGCACAGCTGGTTTACTATTTCCCATAAATGCTATAATTTTCTCCTGAAGTTTGAAACTTGATAATACTGTCAATTATTTGATGTACCACAAATTTGCATTGTGAATGTATTTCTTTATTCCGATGAGGCAGGCTGGAGATGCCATTCGTAGAATTATCCAATTACAGCATATTGCCCATAGTCGATCCCTCGAAACCATGCTTTTGTCGCTGGATGTGAACAAGGCTTTCGATACGTTGTCTTGGCCATATCTTATGACCATTCTCCGCCGTTACGGTTTCGGAGCCTCATTCCTGCGTTGGTTGGCGGCCCTGTACGATGTCCCCCAAGCTAAAGTTAGATACTATGGGTTTGAATCCCATGTGTTTCCTATACGACGGGGCACCCGTCAGGGCTGCCCGCTTTCGCCTCTTTTATTTGTATTGGCCATGGAACCGCTGGCGGAGTCGATCCGTTCACATCCAGATATCAAAGGCGTGGAAGTGGCAGGTTTTCCGCATAAAATTTCGCTTTTTGCGGATGATATATTATTGACCATGACGTCACCTAGAATTTCGCTTCCCAATTTGTTTTCTCTCCTGGAGACATTTGCGTCCCTGTCCGGTTTACGTGTTAACCCCTCAAAGTCTAAAGCTATGTCAGTAAACCTTTCCCCATTGGAATTGTCAACCATAAAAGAAAGTTTCCCCTTTCAATGGCCTCCCTCACTACCCTACCTGGGAATTCGTATCACCCCCAAATATGATGGTTTGTACCAGGCTAATTTCCCCCCCCCCTCTTTCGTAAGCTAGACACCCTGTTATCTTCTTGGTCTCATTACCCGATCTCCTGGTTCGGTAGAATCACTGCAATCCGTATGACTTATCTCCCAAAGTTGTTATATTTTTTTAGAGTTTTGCCCGTTCCAGTTCCCCCCCATATGTTGCGAATCCATCAGCGTAAACTTTTGAAATTTATTTGGGCGGCTTCTCGCCCCCGAATTAATAAGCAGATAATGTACGCGAGGCGGTCTGAAGGGGGTCTCTCGGTCCCCAATCTCCGAGCGTACTATATGGCGGCCAATCTTGCCCAAATCACTCCTTTTCATGACAACTATCAAATGCCGCTCTGGGCCACTATTGATTTGGTGGATGCGCACCCTATTCCCATTTCCTCAGTGCCATGGCTCCATTTGGCTGGTCTCATATCCCCTCACCTGCCTTTGCTACGCCTCTCCTATTGCCCATTATTCCCCCCTAGTAGAGACAATCCTGGTCAGTTTTCTTGGTGGGCTACTAATGGATTCACGGATGTCCATTCTTTGCTCACTCCCATGAGAGTAGTTACGTTTGCTATGCTTCGCTCTTCTCACGACATTCCCCTACGGGAACATTACAGTTACCTACAATTCAAACATTTCATACAACAGCTCCTTCGGGCTCAGCCAACCCCGTATTCTCTAACTCCCTTCGAAAAGGTCTGTAGGGCTACTCCTCATTCCCCGGGGACAATATCATTGATATATTCCTCTATTATTTCTACCAACAAACCCCCAACAACCAAATATCATCTCCAATGGGAAAAAGAATTAGGGGCGCGGTTGGACCCGGCAGATTGGCAGATTATGACCACAAATCTCATGAAAAGTTCCAGGAATGTTCTCATATTAGAAAATGCATATAAGGTCTTTTATAGGTGGTACTACACGCCTGAGAGGGTGGCAAGATTCATTCCTTCACATTCCCCTAATTGTTTTAGAGGCTGCCCGGTACCAGGGTCCATGGCCCACATTTGGTGGACCTGCCCTAGAGCCTGCAGATTGTGGGTTCGGGTATACGCCCTGTTACGAAATATGTTCCATACCAACCTGAGAAGAGACCCTTATGCAGCTCTGTTATGTAAACCTATCCCGGAACTTCTCCGCCCAGAGCGTCAACTAGCCCAACACCTTTTTAATGCAACAAAATTGATCATTGCTAAGTCTTGGAAAACGCCTACACTCAGCTTCGAGGCAGTTAAAAACCGTATGAACGACATCATGATAAATGAAAAACTTACCTCCTTGGCTTTCGATACCCATGACCAGTTTCTCAGAACCTGGGGGCCCTGGATATCCTCTGTCCAACCTTCCAGATTCAACAACCAACTTTTGTCTATCTAGGGTCTCCGTGTGCACCCCCCGCTCCCTTTAGTGGAATGGACTCCTCCTCCCCTCCTCTGTTCTTTTCTTTTTACTCTTTCTGCTCTCTTTCTGTTTCCTACTTTCATTTACCTCTTCTTTTCTGCCTTAGTCTTTTTTTTTTCTCTAGAAGACTTTGGCCGAGACGGAGCCAAGTCAATTCTGATGGTTATGGTGGACTGAAATATCCGAACCCGACGGGCTATATTGCACTTCTTAATTATCTTATTTTACGATGTGTACTTCTTTTTTCTTTTTTTTTTGTTTCTTTTTGTTTTCATACGCTTTGTCCACAGTGACTATTTCTTGTCGATGATTAAGTCCTTCAGAATCGTTTAGGATTTTCATTTCCTCTTCATGAGCATTATGTACACAGCTTACTATAGCCAACGTTTTGATGTCGGGTCTTTTTTGTTGTTTTGTTATTTTTTATATCAATGATGCTGTCTGATGTCTACTGTAACCAGTAATTTTTATTTTTGTACACTTTTGTTATACTTCATTTGCAATAAAAACCTTTGTAAAAGAATGTATTTCTTTATGTGCATATAGAATAAAAACAGTTAAAAAAATAAAAATAACTAAAAAGAACTAGCAACTTCTTTCTACCTAGTGTGTCTCCAAGGATTAATTTATAGATCTTATAAGGTTACCCCCATTGTTCATGAAAACCTGTAAAAAATGAAATCCTTTATAATCCTTTTTTTGAATGGAATAGCAGGAACCTCCGGTTGCTTTGCAAATAAACGTATTTGAAATGTTGGGTCAAACCTTTAACTTTATGGCTGATGTTAATGTTTGTGTAATAAGGTGCCCCTGGGGTTTGAGGCACTGGAGTGGTCTTGAGAAGATGTTGATATGACTTGCAGGCACTAAGCCCACGTACACACGGTCAGAGATTTTGCCAACCAAATCCGTCAGATTTTGCCCGTCGGATTTAGTCCGACGGATTATGTCCGAAACTGTTGCATACACACGGTCGGGCCAAGTTGGCGAAAAATCCGATCTTTCAGAACGTGATGACGTAATTTCGTTACGATGGGACTACATTCAGGCTAGTAGCCAATAGCTTTGATGTAGGAATTTGATCTGAAAATGCGTGGCACTTGGTCCGATGAAAATGCTCTACACATGATCGGATTAGGTCCGTCCGGCCCAGTTGGTCGGGAAATATTTCCAACATGTTGGAAAATTGGGTCGGACGGAGATTCGGACGGAATCAGTCCGATGCATACCACACACAGTCAGATTATCTGACGACACGGTCCGATAAGACTCATTCCGACAGATTCTCCGACCGTGTGTACAAGGGCTTAGAGTGTCTTTTTGTTTAAGAGCCACATTGGCTCGAACGCAACAAGGCCCCCACCAGTCACCTAGAAGGGGTAACACATACAATAGACCAAATTTAGCATCAAGGCCACCTAATAGAGGGATGGGACAACGCCATTCCGGTGTTCCACCCCATGGTTGGAGAAGGGATACGACCTATGGTCCCGACGTATACCAACATCCAAACATGAGGTGGACACAAAGTGGCCCTCAAAATAGACGTCCCCCACGTAATCCGGTACAGGGACCTGATTGGACTCAGGTGCCATTTCAAAATAGGGTGAGAGACAATTACGATGTTGGGATTAATACCCAAAATCGTTTTTTCCCCCTGTCCGATTTAGAAACATCTGACTATGTCAGACAGACCGATGATTCTAACAGAGGGGGGTACAGCGATAACCCTAGAATTCACCATTATTCGGGTCACACACAGGATGTAGGAGGCAGGAGACCTCCTCACTATCCAGATTTTTCGGGAAGGGGAGGATCTCGTTGGAGACAGGATGACAGTAGGCCCCCGCAATTTCCAGACTCTCCCAGGATGAGAGGTGGTCACAGTCTGGATTTTCCCAGGGACAACAGGGGCATAAAAAGGCCCGTAGAACGAAGAGAGGAAGCAGAGGGGGGAGGAGAATCCAGTCAGCTAAAAAGAAGGAGACCATAGGGTCAGGGATTTTTAATTTGAGCAAACAGATTCTGTCAGACTCTGAGAAAAAATTATTGGACAAAGGTTTAAAATTTGCCCCACCTAGGAACATAAGTAAGTTTCAGACTTATATGGATATTCACAAATATGTCCGTAAACTTAATATCAAAAGATATATGCTCAATAATCCAATCTCTGATGGAGGGAGAACCAGGTCTGAGTTTCAACACTCTAACCTTTCCAACGCATCTCTTTTCAACCCCCCCGGCCCTATACCACCTAATATCAAGGTCTTTAGGGATGTGATGCTGCGCGACCTGGAGTCCCTTAAAGTGAGGAAGGTCAGGATGCAGAGGGACCTTGAGGCTGGGCTGGATTCACTGTGTACTAACAAGGCTTTGGTCATTCGGCCGGCAGATAAGGGGGGGGGGATTGTTGTGTTGGACCGTGAGGATTATTTAAAGGAGATGTACCGTATCTTGGAGGATAGAGATACATATACCATTTTGAACAGAAACCCTGTTCTGCAGTATAAAAAGACTCTTGAAAACATTGTGGCCCAGGGTTTCCGTAAGGGCATTCTTAATGATAAGGAGAGGCTGTTTTTGGTACCACGGGCCCCTCATACGCCCATTATCTACTATCTCCCCAAGATACACAAGAGTGTTACTTGCCCCCCGGGACGCCCGATAGTGAGCGGTATCGATTCCGTCACGTCCCGGGTGGGCAAGTACATCGATCATTTTTTACAGCCATTGGTTCACACCATGCCGTCCTACATTAAGGACACGAAACAAGTCATTAATATCTTGGCCGACCTAACCCCCAAGAGGGGTTTATGGCTGGTAACAGCTGATGTAACGTCACTTTACACCATTATCCCTCACCAATTAGGCCTGGAAGCGGTTAAACTGTACTTAGAGAGGGGATCGGGCCTTGTACCCACACAGATCAAATTAATTATGGAACTTTTGGAATATGCAGCAAGTCACAACTATTTTTGGTTCGATAACCAATTCTATCGGCAAGATAGGGGAGTGGCCATGGGGGCCAAATATGCCCCCAGCCTGGCCAATCTGTTCATGGCCAAGTGGGAGGAGGACGTCATCGATGCCCCTGGGAGACCGGAAGTGGCCCTATGGGCACGGTATATTGATGACGTCCTCCTCCTGTGGGACGGAACAGAGACTGAACTGAAATCCTTCATGGCCAACCTTAATGTTAACGATAGGGGCATTAGGTTCAATTTTGAGGCCAGTCAAACTGAGATCTGTTTTTTGGATCTCAGAATTAAGATAGAGGATGACCGCTTTATAACATCAACTTTTTTTAAAACAACTGATCGGAATTCCTACATCCCCTTAGACAGCTGTCATCATGAACCCTGGTTGAGGGCTGTACCCAAGGGACAGTTTACTCGCCTGAGACGCAATTGTACCGAAATAAACGTTTTTGAGGACCAGGCAGCTCTTCTTTCGAATAGATTTTTGGAAAAGGGATATAGCAGTGAGGACCTGTCAAAAGCCCTCCAAACGGTTCGAGCCAAAGATAGGGCAGCATTGTTAGGGGAGAGCAGATCTGCCAACACGGTGGCAACAAATGGGGTTCCATTCATCACCACTTTTTCAGTGCAGCACCGTAACATCAAACAATTGATACAAAAACACTGGCACCTACTAACAAGTGATTCAGTTCTAGGCACTATTTTACCACCCAAACCACAGGTGATTTTTAAGGGAGCATCGTCCTTGGGGAGCCGTGTGGCACCAAGCGTACACGACCCACCAAGGGCGATTAGATCCTTCTTTCAGGATATGAAAGGCTATTATAAGTGCAGGAATTGCCAAATTTGTACTTTGAATGGTTGCAAAGATAGGAGGATTTATAAGTTTTCATCTACAAGTACATCAAGATCCTACGATATTGAATCATTCATCACCTGCTCATCTGAGGGGGTTGTGTACCTGATACAGTGCCCTTGCGGCCTCCAATATGTAGGGAGGACCAAAAGGGCACTAAAGACGAGGCTCAATGAACATATTGGCAATATTAGGAGAGGTTTCGACAAACATCCGGTATCACGTCATTTTGACCAAGTACACAACAGAGACCCCTCCAACTCACTATTTGTGGGTATTGACAAGTACAGACCCCATTGGAGGGGTGGGTTATTGGTCAGGGAGATTTCCAGACAGGAAATGGCCTGGATTTATAGACTTAAAACCTACGTTCCCTTTGGTTTGAATGTTGACACGGATGTGAACGCCTTCATTAATAATTCGTGAGGGCGCTCCCATCCTTGCTACATTCTTCCGGCTTTTGGTCACCCCATGGGCCCCCTTGGGGGGTTGGGTGCCACATAGTGTGGGGTTAATATCGGAGTCTATATTAGATTCATCTCGGTCATCTACTACAATGTGTCTATTAGTAATTCTGTTATATTATTTTCTGATGGATATGATTTCAAAAATGATGGACGGAATTTCCATCATTAGTTTAGTATGGCTAAAGAATAGGTATTCCGTCTTATTGTTTTTATTCCTCACATGACACTGTGAGCTCCTTTCATCAGACCCCCGCTCTGGGCCGGCGGCTCCAAAATAACTCTGGGGACATTTTTGATGGTGCACCTGGGGTTGGGAGTGTGGGTGATTTTTAATGTACCCCGAGTTCATGGTTGCAATGTGAGAGATGTATGATGCTGGGCTGTAGGGACTTATCTTTTATTTTATTTTTGAATGTACCCTCTAAGAGCATTGGACCTGGTGTACTGGTTTGCAGTAGGATGTTCTGGATGTCACCTACATGGATTGGAAATATATGTATGTTGTTTGTGATGTAATTGTAACATTCGGACACTGGGGGGCGCAGTCATAGCTGCCAATATTGGGATTGAAGGCACGTATTGCCACTGTCGGCGGCGGTGCTGCGCGTGCGCGACAGGCGGGAGATCACTGGAGGCTGCGCACTGCAAAGGTATGGGCCGACGGTACCGGTATACGGAGGATCTTGCCCCGTCTGGCTATATGTCGGATGTGATGCGAGGCTGTGGGGGCGGGATCGCCATGGCCGCGCACCGGAAGTGACCTCACTAGATGCGAGTGAGGATTGGCCACTTCGGACGCATGGTCTCATTGGGTATCTGAGACCGGAAGCTTACCATGACAGGAAGTGGGGCACACTCTTGGATGCCACACACCGGAAGTGGGGCATAGGCGGAGGTAGTGAGGACAGGAAGTGGGGCATACGTCCGAGTACCAGGAACCCGGAAGTGGGGCATAGGCGGTCCGGACAGGGTGTCCCAGGTCTGTACTGGATGCTCATCTGGTTTTTGTCATTTAAAAAGGTGGGTGTTATGTATATGCACTGAGGGGGGATATATTTGGGCAGCCTTCTGTCGAATAACAACGGTTGATAGGCCAGTTCATGCAGGACAGGAAGTTATATAGGGATGATAATGAGGCTTGGTCATGAACCGGAAGTGGGGTCAGAGATTGCTTTTGGCAATTTACGTGCATTTCCCTTCCTCCTTCCTTATTTTCCTGCTGGAATAGAGGTATATATCTATAAACTTGGTCTATGTATTGTAGTAAGACACCATTATTACTTGTCTAGCATGACTCAGTTGATTTGACATGATAGGCTACCTATGGGGGCGGTTATTTGGGTGGGATTGACCTTTGACATCAAGTGCCTGACGAATCGGGTGCTGACTTCATCTTGAGGCTTGGTTTTGGCGGGAAAAGCCAGGTGCCCAGAGTGAGGCTTGAATGATTGGAGACATATAAATGGAGGTGACACAGCGTGCCGCTCGTGCCCCTGGATGACGCAATTTTGTTGCGAAACGCGTAGGGCTGAGCGGTACGCTATTTATCACCTCGTGTTTGTGACGGGTTCCAGGAGAACGGGTCTGTCCGTGTGCGTCCGGCCGGCGCCACGGACTTAAGGCGTATTTTCTTTTACACATCTGTAAGTGTATTTTTATATTTTTTATCCCAAAATAAAAGGGTTTTATACTATTTTGAGTTTTATCTCCCTTTATGATTTTGATGCCCCTGCCTTTGAGTCCTTCTTTTGGACCTTGAGCCAAGTACACGGGAGCGAGCTTTTCTTCCCAAGAGCTTCTGAAGCAGCAAGGTCAGGAGGACATCGTGGAATCCCCTCCCCCGTGGCTGGAAGTGGTGCACAATTTCATAGAGCTCTGTGTGACCCTCTGTAGTGGGGGGTCATATTCGTCTGGTAAGCAGCAAATCTCAACACATGCTGGTGGTGGATTGAACACGATTTTTCTCAGTTTGGATTACATGAACATTATGTTTTATTTTTAGAGGTCTTATATTTACAGCCTTACGTCAATCATTTTGGCGTTCTATACACGGACTTATTGTTTATACACTGGGTGTTGATGTTTTATATATTTTTCGTATTTATAAGTTATGTCATGCATTCTTATTTTATATAGCGAATCACAGCAGCGAAGTTTTGAATCTAGAACAATAATACATATGTGTTCTATATTACGCACATATTTTTAAAGGGTTGTTGTACCCTATATGGTGTATATCCTAATATCACTGTACCCTATATAGTGTATATCTTAATACTACTGTACAAGTAGCTGATCACATTTTTCTTTGTTTAAGCGCGGCTTATGTTTTTTCGTTTATCTATACTTGTTTATCACTTTAAAAAGAACTGCAGTCTGCTCACATAATTTGAAATAAAAACATCTTTGCCATTCGGAAGCTTCCCTCCAACCACTTTGCATATTATTTTATATATATTGTGATTCTGTACTTGCCTCCCTCCACTGAGGCCCCATGTACACAGGACACTGTTAAACGTATATTTGGAGGCAGTTGAATTCTTTTTTCACCTGCCCCTAAACTCATTCAATGTTATCCTATGTGACCATGTACATCCGTCAGAAAAAATCCAACGGATTTTGTTGTCGGAATGTCCAACCGTGTGTGCAAGGTATAAGACTGGCTGAAGTAATTTTAACTGTGGGCAACTGAAGCTGCTGCCTGTTCACTTCCTGGATTCACACAGACACAGAGGCACAACTCCAGCACTGCAGCTCTCATTGGCCATCTTATGACTCACCCCCTCCCCTTTCCTGGCAAACTCTTATGAGAGTGTGAGAAAGAGCTGTTAAGCCTAGAGAAGAATCAGGAAGTAGGCTGTATAATGTATTTGCTGGCAGAAAAAAAAACATGTTTTACTATCCAAAGTTAAAACAACAAGGGCCGAAGATTTAATAGATGCAGAGATGAAAAAATGACTGAAGTTCCGCTTTACCTCGTGATCCACCATTCAAACATTGGCATGTTTGAAAGCATCTAACTTGGGGTTTTAGCCAGTGATGGCCAGACCAGTTTTTATAAGCCCTATGGTCACTCTACTATGTTCCTCCCAGTTTGGTATGGTTTTTGCCTTGTGTTGTCTTGTATTGTGATTCATCACTATTGGCAGACAATACCTTTCAGTCATATCATTCTATTTGTGCTATTTACATAGTTAGGTTGAAAAAAGACACAGGTCCATCTAGTTCAACCAGTAGGAAAAAAAACAGACAACCTCGATATACACAATCTTATAAGTTGATCCAGAGGAAGGCAAAAATCCCCAATGAAGCATGATACAAGCCTGAAATGTATGTGTAGTCAAACCACTAAAGACACATCTGTGACGGTTCTCATTTATCCAGGTCATGGTTTATCTATAAGTAGTTATCCACACTCACCTGGGCTGGTTCTGTAATATTGTACATTTTTTGCAGCTTATCCAAGCCTCCTCTTTAGTTCTAATGAGTGTTGGAAACATGCTCCAGTCTCCAGGATTCATCTCCAAACAGGTAACACCAGGTTTTTTTTTCAGCAGGAACTAGGGGGAACTCAGTTCCACCACCTCTGGCTCAGGTCTTCTGTTCCCTGCTCACCACTATCACTTGGTAACATTGAAGTCCAGCTTCTGAGTTAACAAGTGATAGCTTATCTCCCAGTAGCTCCCACTGGTCAGATCTCCTGAGCAGATCCCACTGAGTGCCAGACAGGGACAAGGGAGATACAGAACAGGTGCACCCTAGGTGGTCTCCATTTTTTCCCTGGTGACCAATTGTTGATGCTCCTACTGCATGGTCTCCCTTGCAAGTGACTGTAGTATAGTATAGTATGCTCGGAGGTACTACAGTCGGATAGGTTCTTCAGCTTAATATTGAAACAAAGGTAAGACATATGACAGATGGTGGAGCTTTTAAGGAGGGGGAGAAGATGAGGGCAGTGGAAAGAGGAATTTTATGCAGAGGGAAGAGCTACTATCTGATGCCATTTGGCAGGTATGTGTGTGTGGCGGGTGTCATGTCAAATAGTGTCCCCCGTCGGATAGTGTCTGCTGTGTACTGCGCATACGCAGTACACATCACAAGCAGATTCCGAAAATATCCGAAGATGAACGGCGAACGGCGCCTGCGCCGTAAGTCCAGGTTCAAGCCTCACCATCCAAGTGGACATAGAGTTATAATAAAAAGAGCAGAGCGAAGCGAGGCCGTGCCCGAAGCGTGGCTAGCGAAGCGAGCCCGCGAAGGGCCATCCACTTGGATGGTGGGTCTTGCACCTCG
Organism: Lithobates pipiens; assembly: GCF_037356315.1. NCBI lineage: Eukaryota > Metazoa > Chordata > Amphibia > Anura > Ranidae > Lithobates > Lithobates pipiens. The sequence continues at coordinate 507,513,172 of NW_027507764.1, read as the reverse complement.
ACTTACGTGGCAGGCGCCGTTCATCTTTGGAGATTTTCCGAATCTCCTTGTGCTCCGTACTGCGCAAGCGCTGTGCCTGCGCAGTACACAGCAGACACTATTTGATAGGCGGACATTTTTGGACAGAACACCGGCATGGTTGAGTTCCTGCACCTTTTCTCTGAGCAAAAAAGCCCTGGGTAACACCATCACCTTAATCCACTCACCATAGAATTTGTCAACACAGATATTGAACGTCCAAGAGAAGGAAGAGGTGTGAAGGTTGTGGAACCACACTATTCTAATTACATAATGCCATCCCATGGTGTCAGGTCTGCAGGACTGCTAATGCCATTATTTACATGGCTTAAACTGGCCTTACACTAGTAGAATTTCAAACAAATGAAAATTCTCCATACATCGGATGACTTGATGAATGTTGTTCGAAAGCACTTTAAATAATCGTTCACTTTTATAATTAGATTTTGGAATAATCTGATTTTCCCAAACAAGAACCACATTCACTGGTATAAATTTGTTCCTTTTAAATTTTCTCATCATTGTAGTGAAAAATAAATGTGATTTTTTTTTTACCCCACTAACGATTAGAAAATCAAATGAAGGTTTTTAAAATGAAAACATTTTAACTACTTGCTGACCACTGCACACCGATATATGTCGGCACAATGGTGGGCAAATGGGCGTACCTGTACGCCCCGTGGGACTGGTGGACTCAATGTCCGCCAGCCTCCTGGCAATCGTGTCACTGAGCCGCAAAACGGGGCAAACAAGGCATTTCCCTGTTCTGCCTTGTGACATGACAGAGATCACTGCTCCCTGTAATCGGGTGCAGTGATCGCTGTCATGTGAATGGAAGCCCATCCCGCCCACAGTTAGAATCACTCCCTAGGACACACTTAACCTCTTGATTGCCCCCTAGTGTTTAATGCCTTCCCTGCCAGTGCCATTTACACAGTAATCAGTGCATTTTTTTTTAACACTGCTCGCTGTATAAATAACAATGGTCCCAAAATAGTGTCAAAAGTGTCCAATGTGCCATAATGTCGCAGTCATGATACAAAATTGCAGATCACTGCCATAAATCTATCCCTTATTTTGACACTATAACTTTTGCACAAACCAATCAATATACGCTTATTGTGTTTTTTTTGTTTTTTTTACCAAAAATATGTAGAAGAATACGTTTCGGCCTAAACTGAAATATTTTTGTGGGATATTTATTATGGCAAAAAGTAAAAAATATTACTTTTTTTTTCAAAATTGTCGCTCTGTTTTTGTTTATAGTGTTTATAGTGCCAAAAATAAAAACCGCAGAGGTTATCAAATACCACCAAAAGAAAGCTCTATTTGTGGGAAAAAAAGGACATAAATTTTGTCTGGGTGCAACTTTGCAAGGCTGCGCAATTGTCAGGTAAATCATCACAGTGACGAATCGCAAAAAGTGCTCTGGTCAGGAAGGAGCTAAAATCTTCCTGGGCTGAAGCTTAAGTTAAAGTCAAAGAGAATCTACTAGTGAATTTTTTTGGCAAATTGCCAAGACATCTCTTGGAGTGCACATTTTGGACAGAAAGAATACCTGGTTTGTAAAAGTCAGAGATAAAGGTAATTTTGATAAAACTGGGACAACCAACCCCAAACAAGGGAATGTGAATGGCACAGGAACCGCACCTCATTCAAGTTCAATTCACATGCGATTCAGTATGGTGTGATCCGTGCTCCTTCATTTTGAATGGGCTAAAATCACGCCAAAGACGTGCATGCAGCAGTTTTGGAACTGCACTGCAACCGGATCGCATGGTCGTTTTGTACCAAATCCACTGCATTTGCGACTTGCATTTGGGGTGCCATTCAGCTCGCTTTGACACCTGCTGTAAATCGGAAGGGCAAAGGGCAGTGCAATTTGAATGTAGTACGGGAAAGGTGCGCAGATTGCAGGGTTTCCCGCACCGCACTAGTGTGAACCTAGCCTTAGACATCTTTCTTTCACATACAATGCTGTTTTAACATCCCAGGCTATTTAAAACAATCTGTAATCTGCTGGGCTAGGCTGTCAGTTTGACAGCTGGATTCTGCTCTGTGTATTTGGAGTGTGACAATAGTTCCTGTACAAATGAAAGATGTGGTTGTAATCTTCATTCATAAATAGTAATTATCTGCAAATATTCTCCTTTCGATCTGTACATGATGATTCAGCAGGAAGGGGACAAAATTGGAGCCATGTATAGTAGGTCTAAAGTATAGCTAAAAGCAAAACTCTGGCCTGGCTCGCTCCAGGGTAAGATTTGTGGTGACCAGAGGTCACTTCCAGTTGTCTGCATTTTACAGAATTGGCACAGCCCAAGGAATCTTTTTGAAGATCTTGTTGGCAGTGGTGGTACCTTGAGCCAGGTGGCACATGAGGTTGTTTCAATTTGCCTTCTTTAGCCTATGAGCTCTTTCGGAGGCATGCCTCTCAGCCCAGGCGATAGGATGATTCTGAAGCCTGATGCCAGTCTCTGGGGCTGGGGAGTCCACCATCTGAAAGGACAAGTGCAAGGCTATTGGAGCGCGGTGAAACACAGACTCCCCAAGTATCTTGAATGGAAAAAAAGCCTTTTTCTAGCATTGCAAGCCTTTCAAGATTTTCAAGGGGTTGACAACAAGACAGTAGTAGCCTACATTGCCTAAAAAGGGACACCAAAAGTCTTTTTCTTGTTGCATCTTGCAAAGAAACTTTTTGTGGGGCAGAGAATCACTTAAATCAGTTAAGGTTGGTCTTCTTCCCAGGAAAGCAAAGACAATTATTGGCTCGGTTAGGCAAAATATTTATTTTTTCCAAGTGCCTCATACCAATATTGGTCCTATGGGGCGTTCCAGCAGTAGCTCTCAGGGAGACTTCACTGAACATGCAGCTTCTGATATTTGCAACAGGATACCAATGCAAAGACTCCGTCATACAAGAGGTTCACAGTGCCATGGGATTCTCTTTGATCTTTGTCTCTGGTCAAATTAAATCCTTTATGGCAAGGTCAGTAACAGCTCCCCAATCCAATTTGAGGTTGTTCAGACCTTGGTGACCAGAAGATCATCCACGAACGCTACATAGGAGAGGATATGAAAGAAGTCTGTTTTGTCTACTCAGCAAAAGCTTTCTCGCCTGTGTTCCCTGCTCTAGCCAATATCCTTGACATTTTACAGTCAGCGCTAGGGGTTGGTCTGGCATTCAAATCCATTTAAGGTACAGATCGCTACCTTATCTTTTCACAGACTGCAGATGGGTGCCAAAGCCAGTGACCAGATGATTCTTCCAGATGACAATCCATATGACCTTGAAGCAAATCCTGGTTCCCTCTGTGGGACTTAAGCTTGGATCTAAGCGCACCCTTTTGCTCCAATAGGTTTCATTTCCATTGAAGTACCTCACGGTAAAACTAGTTCTGACAGCAACTACTTCAGACAGATATTGAAGATTGCAACACTTTCCTGCAAGGGCCCTTTGGTGGCTTTTTCTTTTTACCAGAGATAGGGGTACCACTTCTATCTCCAAAGTTCAATTTTAAAGTGGTATCCAATATCAGAGGGACTACTTCCCAGTTGTTCTGGAGTTTTCACATGAGAGGCACAGCAGGAAGACTTCAGTTTTCTTACAAATAGTCAAGTTACTAACAGTGTACTTAGTCAAAAGAGGAAAAGTGTACAATTGTTTCATTTAGCCATCAGGTCCTCAAGAGTCATCCACTCTTGGGTTACCAGGGTGATTATATTTGCATGCAGGAAGCATGCTTTTCTGCTCTGAAAACAATTGCAAACCTATTTGACTAGAGAGGTGGCAGCCTTTGGGGCAGTTATGCCAGGATTGTTTGAAAGATATAGGTAAGGGCTAGCTTGAAGTTCTGGTGTGGTCTTCATTCAACCTTACAAACTAAATATGCAACCAGCAAGTTTGGGACAAGAGAGATCAATTCTTTCTGGCTTGAGCAGCTTTTCTTTGATTGTCAGTATCTCTTTTCATTTGTTCTCTCCCACCCTATGTTGGCTTTGGTATATGGCTTTGGTATATCCCGTTATGTACTGACGGGAGGATGGGCCAGGAAAATTTAAAATTGTTATCACTTACCGTCTTTTATATTCAGCTTGGAACATGTGGTCATTGGGGGCTCCAAAGGAGGTGTTAACAGACAATTCCTTGGACTTCATGGCTTTGTTTATGCTCTGACATGCACTGTTAACTGTGGGGCCTTATATAGACAGGTGTGTGCTTTTCCAAATCATGTCCAATCAACTGAATTTACCACAGGTGGACTCCAATCAAGTTGTAGAAACATCTCAAGGATGATCAGTGGAAACAGGATACACCTGAGCTCAATTTTGAGTGTCAGGGCAAGGCTGTGAATACCTATGTACATGAAATTTTTATTGTTTTTTATTTTTAATAAATTTGCAAAGATTTCAAACAAACTTCTTTCATGTTGTCATTATGGGGTATTGTTTGTAGAATTTTGAGAAAAATAATGAAGTGAATCCATTTTGGAATAAGGCTGTAAAATAACAAAATGTGGAAAAAGTGAAGCACTGTGAATTCTTTTAGGATGCACTGTATGTGGCCCCACAGAAAAAAAGCCCAGTCCAGTGGGGCCACATATATGTATACTGTCGGTGTGAAGGGGTTAACGTAAAATAATATCTGATGGTCCACTTCAGATTGGTGAAACTTTTATATAAAATGTGATAGGGCGATGAATGGATGAATGGCTTAATGGCCAGACAGTTTCAGAAACGTTATATTTAGCTCCAGTTTTCACACAGTTTCATATTTGTTTAGTCTGGGTTGAGAAATTGAAAAGGCAGACCACAATGTAGGCTTCCATGACTAACTTGACATTTTGAAATACTTACACCTTTCTAATGTAAGCGAAAAACACTCCACCTACGTGTAACCTAATTGTGTGACTTACTGTCTCAGAGATAACAACAGGCACACGTATTACACAAACAAGCCCCATTCATAGCGGTTTCACTGTATGCAGACTTTGAAACAGCTGCACAGGAACCAGTGGTTGGGATGGTGTCTGGCCTTTTACAATATCACTGCTGCTATTATGGTAGGAATTTATAGATGAATGTAGACTTCTGCAGTGCATGGCAATGTACGTGTGTGTGTGCTGTATGGCGGAGCCATTCATTGTGAAAGGCATTGTCAACACATTGTACAATACAGCACAACACACCATTTGTAGAGTGTTGCGTTACCAAAAAAGGGTCATGTATGTTTTTTTCACCTGGTGTTAGGGTGAACTTCTACTTTAATGCTTATATGTAACATAAGCATCTGAACAAACCCCAAAAAAAATCATTAAAAATAAACTATAAAATTATATATGTGCTTATCAATTTTTGTTTAACTTTGACACTTTTAATTTGTTTATTGAGCTTCAAATGCATATACTGATAAGCACCGTAAACATAACATAGTGTGACGATTGACAGTGTAGCATAGCTGTCTGAAATAACAAGATAGAAAAGTGGAGTACAAAAAAAACTCAGAAAATTGTATCAAATACTTACCGTAATTTTCCTTTCCTGATGCCAATCCATGGCGGAATACATGTGGTAATAGCCCTGCCTACTTCCTCCCACAAGACCAATGCAGAGCTACAGAGAGTTAACAGCCCATTCCCTGTACATCGCTAGGAACAAACTGGGTGAGTTTAGAATAGTGTCATGGATTCTTGCCAGGAAAGGAAAATTACGGGAGCAGTGGCGGCTGGTGAAGTTTTTGGATGGGGGGGCGCCAGACCCCGCCCATCATGACCCCGCCCATCATTTTGGCCCCTCCCACTTCTCATAAACCACGCCCCTTATGTAATCTGAAAAAAAAATTGGCGTGGGTTCCCCCCTCCGAGAGCATACCAGGCCCTTAGGTCTGGTATGGATTCCAAGGGGAACCCCCTACGCCGAAAAAACGGCATGGGGGTCCCCCCAGATCCACACCAGACCCTTATCCGAGCACGCTACCCAGCCGGCCAGGAAAGGGGGTGGGGACGAGCGGGCGCCCCCCCCCTCCTGAGCCGTACCAGGCCGCGTGCCCTCAACATGGGGGGGTGCCTTGGGGGAGGGGTGGCGTGCGGCCCCCCCACCCCAAAGCATCTTGTCCCCATGTTGATGAGGACAAGGGCCTCTTCCCGACAACCCTGGCCGTTGGTTGTCGGGGTCTGCGGGTGGGGGGCTTATCGGAATCCGGGAGCCCCCTTTAATAAGGGGGCCCCGGATACCGGCCCCCCACCCTATGTGAATTAGTATGGGGTACAATGTACCCCTACCCATTCACCTGTGAAAAAAAGTACAAAAAAAACACAACACAGGGTTAAAATATTTTATTGCACAGCTCCGGGGGTCTCTCGTCTTCGGGGGTCTTCTCGCCGGACTCCTCCGCAATCTTCTTGTAGCTCTGTTGCTAGCGGAGGAGCCCGGCTTTCTTCCTCGCCGCCGGCCTCTTCTTCCGACTTCGGGGGTCTTGTCCCCCTCTTCGGTTCTTCTGCCGGGCCACCGCGCCTTCTTATAGCTCTTTTACAGGCGGTGGCCCAGTCTTCTGTCGCCGCCGCCGCCGCCCGTTCTTCTTCTTCTTCTCCAGGAGATGTTGACTCGACGATCTGTCCGGCCGCAATGCCAGGGACGCGCTGCGCTGCCACTTATATAGGGACAATGGGGCGGTGTCACATGGGTTGATGTCACATGGGTTGGTCACATGGGTTGATGTCACATGGCGACATTCCCAGCATCCTCCGGGACTGTGACATCGTAAGGGGGCGGGGTCACCATGTGACATCAACCCATGTGACCAACCCATGTGACATCAACCCATGTGACACCGCCCCATTGTCCCTATATAAGTGGCAGCGCAGCGCGTCCCTGGAGAGATCGTCGAGTCAACATCTCCTGGAGAAGAAGAAGAAGAAGAACGGGCGGCGGCGGCGACAGAAGACCGGGCCACCGCCTGTAAAAGAGCTATAAGAAGGCGCGGTGGCCCGGCAGAAGAACCGAAGAGGGGGACAAGACCCCCGAAGTCGGAAGAAGAGGCCGGCGGCGAGGAAGAAAGCCGGGCTCCTCCGCTAGCAAAAGAGCTACAAGAAGATAGCGGAGGAGTCTGGCGAGAAGACCCCCGAAGACGGAAGACCCCCCGGAGCTGTGCAATAAAATATTTTAACCCTGTGTTGTGTTTTTTTTGTACTTTTTTTCACAGGTGAATGGGTAGGGGTACATTGTACCCCATACTCATTCACATAGGGTGGGGGGCCGGTATCCGGGGCCCGCTTATTAAAGGGGGCTCCCGGATTCCGATAAGCCCCCCGCCCGCAGACCCCGACAACCAACGGTCAGGGTTTGTCGGGAAGAGGCCCTTGTCCTCATCAACATGGGGACAAGGTGCTTTGGGGTGGGGGGGCCGCACGCCACCCCTCCCCCAAGGCACCCCCCCATGTTGAGGGCACGTGGCCTGGTACGGCTCAGGAGGGGGGGGGCCTGCCGCTCGTCCCCACCCCCTTTCCTGGCCGGCCGGGTAGCGTGCTCGGATAAGGGTCTGGTGTGGATCTGGGGGGGACCCCCACGCCGTTTTTTCGGCATAGGGGGTTCCCCTTGGAATCCATACCAGACCTAAGGGCCTGGTATGTTCTCGGAGGGGGAACCCACGTCAAATTTTTTTTCATAAATTTGGCGTGGAGTTCCCCCTTCAGAGCTCATTCTCTGATTGGCCACGGCAAAAGTCGCCTGGCCTGGGGAAACCTTTCTGGCTGTGAAAGCTTTTTTTCCATTCATTCAGCTAAATGCATGAACATTCTCAACAAAGTAGAAACTAGAAAGCCTTTATGCGGTGACTCACCTCCTGCCTCACTGTCTTGCAGCTCCGCTCGGGCTGAGGAACGGAGCTGCCGACGTCACTTCCGGGTTTCGTGAAGCAGCCGAAAGCTGGAAGTGACCTGCCTGTCTAAGAATGACAATGCTCCCGCCCGTAGAATCACAGTGATTTTACGGGCGGAAGCTAGTCGGCGTTCTACAGTGCGCCGCAAGGCGGGTTTTTAACCCGCAAATGAAGCGCCATGGATGCAATCTTGTGATTGCATCGACGTGGCGCTTCTCATAGTGCACTGTGACCGGCGCCACAGTACAATATGTTAAATTGTTAAATGACATTTTTTTATTTTTTTAAATGTCTTAAAGGGCCCGTTTTTTTTTTTTTTTTTTTTTTACTTTTTTTTTTTTTACACCTAGGGGGAGGGGGGGCGGCCACTGGAATGGTGTCATGAATTTGTGCCAGGAAAAGAAAATTACATTAAGTATTTGATACAATTTTTTGTTTTCCTGGCACTAACATGGCAACATACATGTGGTAGACAAAACACCTAGCTATTGGGGGGGCGGGGGGTTGGGGAATCTTAAGCAAATCCTGGGGGGCTACAGTTCATTGAGGAAACTTTGAATGCCAACATGGACTGTGACATGCCGAAGCATAGCATTGAGCATCTGTGGGACATCCTCAAACGGAAGGTGGAGGAGCGCAAGGTCTCTAACATCCACCAGCTCTGTGATGTCATCATGGAGGAGTGGAAGAGGACTCCAGTGGCAACCTGTGAAGCTCTGGTGAACTCCATGTCCAAGAGGGTTAAGGCAGTACTGGGAAATAGTGGTGGCCACACAAAATATTGACACTTTGGGCCCAATTTGGACATTTTGACTTAGGGGTGTACTCACTTTTGTTTCCAGCGGTTTAGACATGAATGGCTGTGTGTTGAGTTATTTTGAGGGGACAGCGGGAAGGTTTTTTTTAGAGCTGTGTGAAGTTGGCACCCCATGTTTGTAAAACCAAAATAAAAATATACCATTCGTTTGTGCCGCATTTGTGCTGATTTGTTTGGCAAAAATTAGCATTTTTGCCAGTTCGGTTTTTGAGATATTAAACGTGCAATTTAATGCAAGCCCTGCCCACTTTGCACCCCGTGTTGCTGAATTTTAAAGACAAACAACCCATCAGTTTGTATCGCCTTTGTGGTGGTTTGTGCCGCAAAAATAAAAGTTTGTGCCGATTTGGTTTCCAAGATATTGTGCGGTATAGTTGCTGAAACCAAGCCCACTTTGCACCCCGTGTTGCTGAATTTTAAAAACAAACACGCCATTTCTTAGTGCCACGCTTGTGCCGCAAAAATAAACGTTTGTGCCGCTTTGATTTCCGAGATACTGTGCGTTATATGTTGCCAAACCACACTGACTTTACACCTAGTTATTAAATCTTACTTACAGAACTTACCGAAAACTTTTACTCTGCAAATTATGCGCTGCATTTGGAGATTTCACAAATGTTAATTCTCCATTAAGAACGCTAGTTTACAAGACCAACAGTTTCTGCTTCTGAGCATGCATGTTTGTACTTTGAAATTTTGTCTAACAGACTTGTGTACACATGATCGGAAAGTCCGACACCACACATTTCTTGGAGGAAAATTTGAGGACATGCTAGCCAACATTTGTTGGCGGAAAGTCCGGCAACAAAAGTCCGATGGAGCATACACACAGTCGAACTTTCCGCCAACAAGCTCCCATCCAACATTTCCCGTCGGAAAATCCGATCGTGTGTATGGGGCATAAGGCTCGGCTAAATCTTCTGGCTCGCTGAGCCTCGTTAAACCCTGAATGATTGCTGTGCTATGCCCAAAAGTGCCTACAGCAGTTGAAGGCAACCAAAGGAAGGACCGCATGTAGCTGGGACGAACATACATGATCCAGCTCATCAAACACACAACACACAATAACTCCTTTATTTTAAAAGAAAAATGTCCACCGATGTAATCCACATGTCAATCACGTCATCGAGTGATGTAGAGTCACGCCAATCACTATGGAAGACGGCTGCCGCTTTGGCGAAAGAAAAAATTCCCTTCTGCCAACGCGACCGATCCTGCCGAACTCTTGCTACAAAATGACGTATGGAAGTTTTAAACAAAGGTGTAAAGTCAGTGTAGTTTGGCAACATATAACACACAATATCTCGGAAATCAAAGGGGTACAAATGTTTATTTTTGCGGCACAAACGAATTGTGTGTTTGTCTTTAAAATTCAGAAACATGGGGTGCAAAAGTGGGTGGGGCTTGCATTGAATTGAATGTTTAATATCTCACAAACGCTCGTTTTTGCAGCACAAATTAGCACAAACGAATGGTATATTTTTATCCAGGTTTTACAAACAGCTGTTTTCCAGGCCTTAGAAATTGTTTGTTTTGCTGCTGTGAGAACATGCAGCAATAGTTTGAAAGTGTACTTGTCTATGTCCAGGGGTCCTGATGATCAAAAGGGCGTATTAAGCAGAAGGGTTGAAGTATCTGAAAGTATTTCTGAAAGTTCCGAGATTATCCAATAAATGGTATTCCAAAAATGATGCACTACAGGACAGGTCCACCAGCCTTGGGTGGAGTATCTTGGGACATAATGTGCAACTCTAGAGGGGACTAAATACCAGTTAGTTAATACTTTGTAGTTGGTTTCCACAGGGAGGATGTTGATGGAAAAAGATTTATTTGTCTCCTAAACTTGGGTTTAATCCTGAGTGGCCAACTCTGTGCCTAGATCTGATGACTATTTATGAGTATAAAGCACTGGGAGGAGGTAGCTAAGAGCTGAGAATGAACAATGAAGATCAGACCAATGGCACGGTAGTCTGAGGCACATTTGGGTTAAAAGGAGGTGAGTATCCTGGGCAAGTCTGGATACAGGATATTTGTTTGCTCCAAAATATTTAATTTATAAATATGAAAAGAGTTCGCTCTGCGGTATCTTTTCTTTGTGTTTCAGTAGTGCAAATGGCTTAAAGTGGTTGTAAACCCTTACAACACACTTTGACCTACAGGTAAGCCTAGATTAAGACTTACCTGTAGGTCCAAGAAATATCTCCTAAACCTACACGTTTAGGAGATATTTGCAAAAAGACAGGCACCGCTGTCTATGGCACATGCGCCGTAGACAGCGGCGCACAGGCGCATTGAGCATACCGCTGCTAACGGTGATATGCCGTTAGTGGCGACTCCCGTACACATGCGCAGGAGTGATGTCACCGCGGCTCTGGCCAATCACAGCGCCGGAGTCACAATACCCGGAAAGAAGATGGACACTCAGTGGAAGAGGGGACAGCGGTGACATTGCAGGCTCTTGTGTCAGGTCGGTGACACATAATGGGCTACTATGCGATGCATAGTAGCCCATTATGCTTTACTTTTGCAGGGAAACAAAGAGGAAGTAAACCCATCAGGGTTTACTTCCTCCTTAACCCCCTGTGATTACCATATTTTATACATTACTTACCTGTAAAAACCTCCCTTGTGTAGTTATCCAAAAGCGCTGAGACAGCCGCTGGGCACCACTTTCATGGATGTAACATCAGCATTCCCAGTGGACTCCTAGGTGTCACTCAAGTGACATTCTATAGCAGCCATTCTCAATCAGTGTTTCATAGAACCCTAGGGTTCCTTAGTACCTAAGGATTCCTTGAGCTTTGGATAATTAACCTCCCATGTGATGGTTCCTGCATAGTTCTGGGTCCAACACTGCTTGGCATAGCCAGCTTCATGAAACAAATGTTCCTTTCCACTTCCTGATTTCTTTATGGAGCTGGTGATGTAGCCCTGGCCTTACAGATGAATCCTAGAAAGGTTACAGCACCAGTGCTGCCTTCAGGAAGATGTAATCTCTGTACATATAAGTTAAACCCTGTTTATTTGCAGTCTTCTCTTTTCTATACCTGTTCAAAGTGCAGAATTTATAAAGCTTGTCTGGGAGTTACGAAAAAAAGGGGGTGGAGAGCTGAAATTACACACTGCAGAGCTCGGTGAGGAGAGCTCTGAGAGCTGATTGGAGGGAAGGGATGCACCCCTCCCCACAGCACACAGGGACAAAGCTGAGGTTGTCAATAAGCCAGAGGAACGAGGCAGCAGACAGGAATTATACTTGGTGCTCTTAACTGAGACAAGTACACACTATAGAGGGGTATGCTTTGTCCATATTCCATGTCCAAAGTTTGCAACCACTTTAATTACACACTTATATAGGGGTCCGTTTATATAACATTCACTGGATGAACATCACACACATTCGTGCAGGTTGCATGGATTTTGCCCGTAATTTCTGTAATTTATTAATTCTTTTGATCGTCTGCTCCATCTAAAATGGTAATGTGGTATCGTTTGCTGAAATAACTCACTGAGAATATACAATGCATTTTTGCCACTAGATGGGGTTTACAATCATAGGAATTAATCTATTATGGAAATTATAGCCAAAATGTATGTGTGTGACATTTATCCAGTACATTTTTTATAATAGACCCCATAGTGTTGGCGGTTTTAAAAAAAGGAATGGGAAGGAAAGGATGCTTTAAATGATGTGCTTACAGAAAATACACTGTGGTTTCAGTTTAGAGCTCCGAGGCCCTGAAGGTCTTGTAATGGTTCTTTCATTAAAGTATAACTAAGGCACCTTTCACACTTGTTCACCTGAAAGTCGGGCGACTTTGATGTGACTTGAAGCAATGCCTGTGTAAGCTTGAGGTCTATGGCCCTCAAGTTACATAAAGGTCAGGCCAAAGTATGCAAGGATTACTTTGAAGTCGCTACGACTTGAAGTCGCACAGATATGAACGGTCCTCATTAGAAATCATGGGATACGACTTGTCATGTGACTTTGCAGTCCCAATTCGCAGGTCAAGTCGCACAAGTGTGAAAGGGTCCTAAAGACAAAACTTTTTTTACCGTTTGAAAGAGTGGAGAGGGATTAGAACACCTGTCAAAGTTTACTGCTGTCTGTGCCCTGTTAGGGAGCTTCACTGTCTCTATTCTCTATCATGTTCATTGTTATCAGCAAAGGTGAAAGTTAAAGAAAAAATGTTTTCCTTGAGTTCCGCTTTAATTCAGGCTTTGCATTGGTGCAGATTCCTATAATCGCGGATAATAAACGTGGTGCGTATAGTTATGAGTAGTATCAGCAGGGTTTTATAGAAGGGTGTGAGACTTCCTTTGTGCTCTGCTTAGAGGTGGCTCCTGGTTTGCGCAGTGAATCACTGTGTGGTTACTTTTCTCATAGATGGATTTTGGCAGGAGAGATCTGGGAACTCCCCATTCTTCTAGACTCAACCCCCAAGCAGATGGACACACTTCATTTGCGGAAATACACAACGATATGGAAAGACTATTTCAGAACTGATAATCCCGCAGGTCCACTATACACAAACAAAGGCAGACAATCTCCGTCTGATGAGTCATTTTTGGCTTCTCAGGCTAAAGGAATAATGTATGCTTTACAGGGTGCAACAGACTTAGTATGGTTAGAATAGTATGTTCCCTGGCAAGGCTCCCTTGCAGAGTAGTGTGATATACGTGGCTTGGCTCAGGAATGCTGAACTACTTATTGAGAACAATATGTGACCGTAGGCTGCGTTCCAAACTACGGCTATGTCAATGACTAACCAGGAGAAATATGAATGAGGATTTCTTTCTATTTAAAGAGGATGTAAACCCTGATGGGTTTTACTTGCTCTTTATTCCCCTGCAAGTAAAAGCGTAATGGGCTAGTATGCATCACATACTAGCCCACTATGTGCCACTTACCTGCAAACAAAGACCGCAATGTCCCCACTGGACTGGGTAGTGCTGGGCCACTCAAGGACATTTATTGAGTTGCATCTCAATATAGCACGGTCCTTTACTCAGCAGGGTCCTGATGCACTTACAAACACATACTAGGGCCAATTTATAGACAGGATCTGATTAACCTACCAGCATTTCTTTGGAGTGTGGGAGGAAACTGGAGTACCTGGAGGAAACCCACGCAGGCACAGGGAGAACATGCAAACTCCAGGCAGATGTTGTCATGGTTGGGATTTGAATCAGTGACCCTATTGTTGCTAGGTGAGAGTGCTAACCACTACACCACTGTGCTGCCCCGTAGTTGTCCTGTAGCCACTCCTTTCTTATCTTGGCTATGTTGGAAGATGAACCTTCACCCCAGTCTAAGTTCCAAAGCACTCTGGAGCAGGTTTTCATCAAGGATGTCTCTGTACATTGCTGCGCTCATCTTTCCCTCGATCCTGACTAGTCTCCCAGTTCCTGCCGCTGAAAAACATCCCTACAGCATGATGCTGGCACCACCATGCTTCACTGTAGGGATGGTATTGGCCAGGTGATGAGCGGTGCCTGGTTTCCTCCAGATGTGACACTTGCCATTCAAGCCAGCTGCCAGCAGCTTCTTTGGAGCGCATTAGGAGCGGTGTACTCACTGCTCCTAAAGTGCCCCTGCCCATTGAAGACAATGGGGCAACGCTGCTATACCGCTGTCAAAGCGCCACTGCAGCTGCAATCAGGGCTGATTTAACCCCTTTTCGGCCGGTAGGAGGGTTAAAACTGCCCCACTAGCAGCCAAATAGCGCTGACACCCAGGGTGGCTCAGTGTGAAAGGTGTCTTAGTGAAGGAGAAAAATTACACATTTGCAAAATTTTATAACAAACCTTGAAAAAAAAATTTTCAAAATTTTCGGTCTTCTTTCGTTGCTTTAGCAAAAAATAAAAAACCTAGCGGTGATTAAATGGCACCAAAAGAAAGCTTTATTTTTTTTAAAAACGTAAAAAAAACTTCAAGAGGAAGTAAGCTCTTGTAAAAAAAAAAAAAACCCAAAAAAGACAACTTACAAGACAAAAGCATAATGAGCTAGTATGCATAGCAACGGCACATAGGTGCGCATGTGCCGTCATGTCATCGGCACATGCAGGGGATAGTTCCTAAACCATGCAGGTTTAGGAGATATATTGGTTAACTACAGGTAAGCCTTAAAGTGGAGGGCCACCCTTAAAAAAAAAAATAGCATTAATATTCTTTAACAAAATTTTTTAAAAATTTCGATTTTTTTTTAACTTACCAGAAACTCCTATTGCTAGGCAGTCTTCCTAATCTGCCTCTTCCTCTTCCGCAGCACTTCCTCCTCATTGACGAGCGACCCCGTTGCCTTCTGGGACATGTGTGTGTCCCAGAACACAATAGGGCCATTCACAAAGTGCCTTGGGACTCGTGCATGCGCAGTAGGAAACGGGCAGTGAAGCCTCAAGGCTCCACTGCCTGTTTATCTTTGTTAAGATAGCGGCGTCGGCAGGAGATCCGATGGCAGATCGGCCTCGGGGAGGCCATCATCGCGGGCTCTCGCTGGACAGGTAAGTGTTCTTATTAAAAGTCAGCAGCTACAGTGTTTGTAGCTGCTGACTTTTAAAAAAAAATTGCGGCCAGAACTCCCCTTTAATATAGGCTTACCTGTAGCATAAAGTTAAAAAATAGGGTTTACAACCACTTTCATATGGGCACAGTGTTGCATGACCATGCAATTGTCATTCAAAGTGTGACAATACTGAAAGCTGAAAATTGGCCTGAGCAGGAATGGGATAAAAGTGCCTAGTAGGCAAGTGGTTAATATTTTTTTTCTTTTCTTGTTATTTATTGCTTTCTTTTCCTTTTTTAAAACACACTGTGACCAGAGCAATATAATGTTACCATAGTAACATTGTACTACTCTGGTGAAGTGCTCAGGATTTTTTTTTTTTTACACATTATGTTTGCATATAGCAATGTAATGCATTGCTATATGCAAGCATTTTGCCAAATCCAACTGTTTCATTCAGTCTGTTTTGTTTTGATTAGCTGTGATTGGTCAGAGCTAATTACGTGGTACAGATAGGCTGTGATTGGCCCTGTTTGTACCATGTAATCACACTGACCCATCCCATCTAGCAACACAGTTGTATTCAATGGATGGAATGAAAGGAAGCCATGTATTGTTTACAACTGTCATGTGACCTGCTATGATATGTCACGGGAGTCACAGTGCAGGGGGGAAGCCCACTGCAAGAGTAGTTTTTGTCATTCCCTGAGAAGGGGTTTAAAGCTGAACTTCAGGCAGATGTAAAAAATAAAAATGAATGCAGCTAATCACTAATACAATATTACAGGTGTTTTAAAAATGTAATCACTATATGTAACTGGATTTGGTTTGTCTCAGCCACTTGTAGTCTACTGTACAACAGAGCTTAGATAGGGGCAGAGAGAAACAGCACAGGGAGCCAGTCAGATGTGCTGCAGTAAAAAGAGGAAAAAGTGCAGCGCTATCTGGATACAAGTAATAAACTGATCACCCAAACTATGCATACAAAATAACATATAGTGACATAAATTATAAGAATGCAATGTGAATCAAATAAACTAGAATAGGAAAAAGTAGAAACTTTTTGCTAAATATGTGATGAAAAAAGTCCAAAAGATGGTAAACAATAAAATAATAAAGTGTCCAGAAAGTGTTGGTGAAGTCCAAAAATGATAAGTGACTATCAAACAAATAGCCATTCCGTGAGTGTCCAACCCAGCAAGTGACAAATGTAATGCACCACCGACAGCACAAAACGCCTACCGGAACACGATGACACACACAAGCATATACTTGGTGGGTCAAACAGGCTTATTAGATGCCGATCAGACCTTTCCAGGGATCGTTCTCAGATAATGGGATCAAATTATGACAGGATCAATCTCTCCAGAGAAGCCAGATAGGAAGAGAGAGGGAGGAACATAGCGTAATTCCATATAAAAGGTGTTTATTAGGACAATAATGTAGGAAATGCACTTACATGCTTCCGAGTAATGACAAGCGCTTATAAAGAATAAAAACAGCGGTAATGAACAGGTCAGCATACAGACCCGACGCGTTTCGCTTGATTAAGCATCATCTGGGGTTGTGCTGCAGTACACGCTGATGGAAGAAGAGAACAGAGTGGCAGAAAGATTAATTCATCAGTGTGCTGCTTCTCCTTTAACTGTCCAGTCGCAGGGTGGGGAAAGGGAGAAGGCCTGAAAGTAAAAAAAATGTACCTGCAGCAGAGTAAGATCAGGTCCTGTTGTGCGGCAAAGCAGTGTAAATCCCTGGACTGGATGGACAAAAATAGAAATCCTTTGGCTGGTAAACGCACTCTCATATGCTGTGTGTATTTCATCTGTGTATATAGCTGTTCTCTTGAAGAAATCAAAACAAATGCCTGCAGCTCATGCCTATTATTTGCAGGGTTTTCTGTTATGTAGCTGAGAATGCAACCCTCTGTTACTGTTAGCATTGGCTCCACAGACCAAATTGAAGCCAAACTCTTTGTTCTTTTTCTTTTTGGGATAAATATTTTACATAAATAAATAAAATCTGATCATTGTAAGCACCACTGCCAGTGTTAAATGGTTTGTCTCAACCCTCTAACTGCTACATTTGCAGGAGGGCTTAAAAACAAGGAAACAAATCCAACCATCACATCTAAGAATTGGTAAGATGAAATATAATAAATGTTTGCTTTTGGGGGTTAATACTGCTTTAACAGCATACACTGGGTATGGGAACCCTAGGGAAACTACTACTACTACTCTCCCTTGTGTGTGGGGATGCCTGTGGGTGACCCGTCCTGGCCTACTCGATACCCGTTGACCGTTCTCTGCACACCCATGGACCCCAATTTGCGTTTTGGCCACAAGTTTCATTTTAATAAGACTTCCCCCATATGGAGGTTAGGAGAAGGAGGAGTCCACACCAGAAATATCTTTTAACAGTTCTCTAAATCAATAGAAACAAAGGTAGCTGCATCCTTGAGCCAACCCTTGAAGGTGGTGTAACCTGTTTTTAACATTGGGGGTGTCTCAGAGTCTGGCATCCCAAGACAAGGGAATACAAGCAGTCCTGGAAATTGCATACAGTCCTCACACTGCTCCCGGCTTTCCCACTAAGGAGAAACTAAAGGAATGAGGCCCAACTATTTACATGTTCCACATATAGAGCGAGACCCCAGTGGGTTACCGCCTTCACTATATATAAGCCAGATTTCCCATGGTGCCCCGCAGGGGAAACTAGGCCTTTAATACTCCTGAGCTATTCCTTGACTTATGGCTAGGGGGCATCTAGCGGTTACAGAGGGAATTACAACAGGACACCTGTGCCCTACCCTTAAACGGGTTGTAAACCTTGCGTTTTTTCACCTTAATGCATTATGTGATGCAGCAGCCCCCCAGATCCCCCTGTTACTTACCTGAACCTGGTCTTTCCAGCGACAGGGACAAGAACACCAGCTCCAGCCACTGTATCAGGTTCTGATTGAATAGATTGATAGCAGCGCAGCCAGTGGGCATGAGTCCTGCTGTCTGTGTCAATGGACGCAGCAGCAGGACATGGGAGCATGCCCCGAAGGAGAGCATCTCTCCAATGGGGCATTCGAGAAGAGGAGGAGCCAGGAGCTCCGCTGAGGGACCCCAGAAAGGGAGGATCAAGGCCACTCTGTGCAAAAGCAAATGCACAGAGGAAGTAAGTATGACATGTTTTTTTTTTTTTTTTTTTTTTTTTTAAACTAACCTTTACATATGCTTTTCACCTAGTATGCACAGAGCAAATTTATTTATTTCAGGTACTTATATAGCACCGTCAATTTACATATACATTGTAAATTCACATGAGGCCCAGTGTTGGCCGGAAATGGCTGATTCAATAGAAACTGTCTGATTTTTTGTACAACCAGCTGGGATGAATGAAAAAAAAAAAAACTAGTGGCGTGTACAAGGCTAGTGATTGTAAAGTCTTGTTTTTTTTTCTATAAAAATAACAAACATATTATACTTACCTGATCTGTACAGTTGGTTTTGCACAGAGTAGCCCAGATTCTCCTCTTCTCGGGTGCCCTTTCGGCACTCCTGGCCCCTTCCTCCTGTCGAGTGTCCCCACCGCAAGCAGCGTACTATGGGGGCACTGGAGCTGAGCTGCAGTTCTCTGTGTCCATTGAAAGACAGAGCTGCGGTTTGACCCCACCCCTCTCTCTCCTGATTAGCTAGCTGATTTTGATTGACAGTAGTGGAAGCCAATGGCTCCACTGCTGCATCTCAGCCCATCAGGGAGAGTTCCGGACGACCGAGACACTCTTGGACATCGCTAGACAGAGATGGGGCTCCAGAAAGTATTACGGGGCCACACAGAAGGCTTTTAGAATGCATTAAGATAAAAAACCTTCTGACTTTACAACTCTCTTAACCCTCATTTACCATTACCAAGGAGGGAATTAAATTGACCACTTACAGACCGGACCATTTTGCTGGTCAAAGACCAGACCACTTTTTGCGATTCGGCACTGCGTCGCTTTAACTGACAATTGTGCGGTCGTGCGACGTGGCTCCCAAACAAAATTGATGTCCTTTTTTTCCCACAAATAGAGCTTTCTTTTGGTGGTATTTGATCACCCCTGCGGTTTTTATTTTTTGCGCTATAAACAAAAATAGAGCGACAATTTTAAAAAAAAACGCATTATTTTTTACTTTTTGTTATAATAAATATCCCCCAAAAATATATAAAAAAAACATTTTTTTCCCTCAGTTTAGGCCGATACCTATTCTTCTACATATTTTTGGTAAAAAAAATCGCAAAAAGCGATTACTGATTGGTTTGCGCAAAAGTTATAGCGTTTACAAAATAGGGATAGTTTTATAGCATTTTTATTAATAATTTTTTATTATTTTTATAATAATGTAATGGCGGCGATCAGCAATTTTTATTGTGACTGCGACATTGTGGGGGACCCATCGGACATTTTTGACACATTTTTGGGACCATTGTCATTTATACAGTAATCACTGCTATATAAATGCAGTGATTCCTGTGTAAATGACACTGGCAGTGAAGGGGTTAACCAGTGGGTGGCAGTGTAGGGGTTAAGTGTTCCTAGGGGTGTGTTACTAACTGTGGGAGGGTTGGGCTTTCATTTAGTGAACACTGATCTCTGCTCCAATCACATGGAGCAGAGATCAGCGTCACAAGTTGCTAGGCAGAATGGAGAAATGCTGTTTACACAGCATTTTCTCCATTCAGCCGTCCCGTGAGACGATCGCGGGGATGCCCGTGGCGATCGAGTCCGCGGGTCCCGCGACCGGACTCACGGGGGTCCCGACCAGCGCGGGAGCATTGCGCCGCCAGCGGCGCGCTCCCGATGGCAGGGCGGCATTGAAGATTGGACGTACCTGTACGCCAATATGCCTGCCCGTGCCATTCTGTCGACGTACATCGTCGTGCGCTGCTCGGGAACCGGTTAAACCGTGTTTTTTTCACCTTAATGCATCCTATGTATTAAGGTGAAAAAACACCTGCCAATGACCCACACCCCAGCCCCCCCGTTTTAGTTACCTGAGCCCTAGAACTTGACCTGACGGGGATGTGCTGTCCCTCTGCCTGGGGTTCTTGGCTCTTGTTTGGATAGATTGATAGCAGGGCAGCCATTGGCTCCTGCTGCTGTCAATCAAATCCACTGAAGTGGGCTGGGGGCGGGGCCAAGTCATACATTCAGCTGCTATGGACACCTGGGAGCGTGCCCACAAGGTAACCCCCTCAGGAGAGCTCATCTCCTAGGAGGTTATCTGATGTGGAGAAGAGCCGCGAGAGCCGCCGGGGGACCCTAGAAGACGAGGTTTGGGGCCACTCTGTGCAAAATGAGCTGCACGGTGGAGGTAAGTATGATACGTTTGTTATTTTTTTTAAAACAACCCCTTACAATCACTTTAGGACCAGCTAGGGCTGGGGAAAAAAATTGATTTTAATCTTGAATCGAGTTGTGAGTTCAAATCATGAAAAAAAATTTTTTTCCCTTCAGAGTTTCCGTAGCAGGGGGCGTGTCCGCAGGCCCGTCGTGACTGGACAGGCAAAACAAGCAGCTTTGCAGAGCACACAGAGGACACGGGAGGCTGTATTCCCGATCTAGCCAGCAGTGAGGGGGCTGGGCCGGGAGCTCCACTGACGCGCTGACTTGCCCCCATGTAGCCTGTATGCTCAGAAAAGAACGGCTGTAGTTAGAGCAGTGATCGGGGTGGGCACATCAGTGGAGCTCCCGGCCCCAGTCTCTAATAAACTCATGCAGTATATCCGCAGTCTCTGATAATCTCATGCAGTATATCCGCAGTCTCTGATAATCTCATGCAGTATATCCGCAGTCTCTGATAATCTCATGCAGTACATCCACAGTCTCTGATAATCCTGTGCAGTATATCCACAGTCTCTGATAATCTCATGCAGTATATCCGCAGTCTCTGATAATCTCATGCAGTATATCCGCAGTCTCTGATAATCTCATGCAGTATATCCGCAGTCTCTGATAATCCTGTGCAGTATATCCACAGTCTCTGATAATCCTGTGCAGTATATCCACAGTCTCTGATAATCTCATGCAGTATATCCACAGTCTCTGATAATCTCATGCAGTATATCCACAATCTCTGATAATCTCATGCAGTATATCCAGAGTCTCTAATAATCTCATGCAGTATATCCACAGTCTCTGATAATCTCATGCAGTATATCCGCAGTCTCCGATAATCTCATGCAGTATATCCGCAGTCTCTGATAATCCTGTGCAGTATATCCGCAGTCTCTGATAATCCTGTGCAGTATATCCGCAGTCTCTGATAATCTCATGCAGTATATCCGCAGTCTCTGATAATCTCATGCAGTATGTCTGCACTCTCTGACCCTCTCCTGTAGTATGTGTATTAATGTGCTGCTTTACTTGCTCAATTACTTTTCAGTTAGAGAAAGGGTTTGCCTTTGCAATTTTGTTTGTTGATGCACTATAATTAATATAATAAAAAAAAATTTGAATCGTAAATCGAGTTTTTTATAGAAAAAAAAAAAAGATTTGGGGGGGAAATAGCCCAGCCCTAGGCTGAGCATACATGGGTCAGGTTGTTTCTGATCAGCCAGTGGGCTGACTGAAAAAAAAAAAAACGGAACGGCTTACCCCATCTACACATTTAACAAATGGATGGAGGAATCCAGGGACTCTGTCAGAATACAGTGATCAGTGCTGCAGCTGATTGGCCTGGTTGTGGGGCGCTTGCAGAGCAGCCCTATTGTATGGGTTGACCTCAATGGGTGTGACATGGGGTGAAATTCCTGCCATGGCTGTAATGCTTTGCTTGTGTACACCTCTAGCTGCTGCCTCTGTAGCTAAAGGGGGAGCAGTTGGGGGGCAGTAAAAACATGGCTCGATTGTGAGGTGCCCCTGTCCCTAAGCCCCGAAACCAATAGTGTGAATGAGTCCTAAGAAAGTTGGTAGGTACGAAACAGCATATGCAACTATAGAATATTCTGCATGTATGACCTCATCTAAAGGGGGTTAGATAGGGTCCTGTGTGGGCCCGTTACCATAGACCCTTAATTAGTAGCAAGAATATTCGTTCTCTGTGATTACTCATGTCTGAGTTCCTGAGTGGAAAAGTACCTGCACTGTATTTGATCGTTACAAAATGAACTGCCTGCACTTGGCACCTTATCTTTATTAAGCCTCTGGGGTATTACGGAGCATTCAGTGCCAAATACTTTACACAATAACAGGCCATGTCATTTCCTTTCTTCAGAGGTATTACAGACTTTATCCACTCTTATTAACACACAGCTCAGGTAGAAGAAAAATTCCACAGGATTGTTAACAATAGGCAGTGGAGATTTTCTGTGGTGTTATTGCGCCATCATACTTAAAGTAGATCTAAATCCAATCACTAAAATCTCTTATAAGCTTTAACATATTAATGTATTTTCAAAATGTCATTTTCAATCTGCCTGAAGCTTTCAAGTGGTTTGAAACCCTTACATGTACACAGTGAAATTAATATCCTCAGGTGATACACAGAGATGAAAGAAATCCTCCTACATACGTTGTACCTGTCTATCTGCAGCCTTCTGTTCTCCACATCTGTTCAAAGTGATGAATTAATAAGCTTGTCTGAGCTGTCAGAAAAAAGGGGGCAGAGAGCTGTCATTACACTTTGCAGAGCTCAGTGAGGAGAGCTGTGAGAGCTGATTGGAGGGAAGGGACACACCCTCTTCACACTGCACACAGAGCTGAGGCTGTCAATCAGCTTGAGGTCCCTCCCCTGTCACCTTTTTTCTCTTGGTGTCAGGAAAACATGTCAGAAGTGATTCGTGCTGATAGCAGAGTAATGAAGCAGCTGACAGAAATTGCACTTTTAGTTGAGACGAGTACACACTTTAGAGGGAGTAAGCTTTGTTCATATGTCATGCATAGGATTTGCAAACACTTTTATTATAATAATAGCTGGTCAATGACCTGGGTTCAGTCTGAACCTGGAAGCTAGATGTCATTGCTGAGCAAATGAGCTGAGGGCAGGAGATTCCCTGATCAGCAGCTCACATACACAAATGGGCGGGGATGCTTACAACATCATTGACCTAATATGGGCACATGGCCATATTAGGTCAATGTCATCGGGTATGGAGAATCTCCTGCCCACAGCCCATTGGCTTAACAATAACAGATAACTTCCACTTTTGAACAAACCCTGATTTGTACTTTGTACTATGGCGATATCCTTGAAACGATTTTCCAGTCCCAGGGTACGCCGGCCAAATGTTATTACAGCTTATTGTATATTAGCATGACTGGTAAGTTGTAGATATGATAATAAAGTAAAGCTATGAACACCCACAGAGGACAAACCAACAGTAAAAATGTTTGTGCGCCTTTAAATCAGTGGTGAATGGAGAAATTACCTTTTTCATTCTTGTTTGTCAGTGGCATAGTACTTTTCTTTCACTGGAGGTAAGCAGAAAAGCGTTCCTTTATATTGATGATCAGTATAATAGTGCCATTTTCCTTTTACATTGGTGGTCAATAGAAGAAGTGCCTCCTTACAATGAAGGCCAGTGGGGTGGGTGCCCCCTTACATTGGTGGTCAATAGAAGAAGTGCTTCCTTACAATGAAGGCCAGTGGGGTGGGTGCCCCCTTACATTGGTGGTCAATAGAAGAAGTGCTTCCTTACAATGAAGGCCAGTGGGGTGGGTGCCCCCTTACATTGGTGGTCAATAGAAGAAGTGCTTCCTTACAATGAAGGCCAGTGGGGTGGGTGCCCCCTTACATTGGTGGTCAATAGAAGTGTAAAAATAAAATAGTATAATACTGCGCTGACCTAACAAAAGTGAACAAATAATATTAACTGCTGCAACTAAATTATGTGAGATACCCACACCAAAATAAAAATACCAATACTTATTAGCTGCACTGAAAAAATAAAACATACATAAATTGCCTCAAAATGCCAATGAGACTAATGAGACATTAAGGTGATAGACAAAAACATCCAAGGCAATCAGTGGAATGACATAATCCAAAGGCAAAACAAATTATTGAATAGAGCAATAGATGAATAATATAGTCCTGGAAAAAAACAGTCCAAAGGTGAAAATCCACCAAATAAAATGAAGTCCTTAATGGTCTGTTAATGGTGACATCACACAAAAACACCCAAGAAACAGTGACAGTTTCTGCTGGGAGTCTCTCTGTGGAATGCCAGGCTGTGTAGGTCATGGCGGAAGAACAGGAGGACAGACTCCAGAGAAGAACCAACTGGAAGGCAGGTCTCCTCAAGCCCAAGGAGACGACTGAGTCTGTCAGTGTCTGCTAACTCTGAGACTGTAGAGCAGACAGGGGCGGACTGACCATTGGACCACTAGGGCACTGCCCGAGGGCCCCATGCCACTAGGGGGCCCAATCAGGGTTGCCAGCCTCAGTAAAACCAGAGACAGTATGTAAAAATGTGTGTGTTTTTTACATCTGTCTCTGAAATGTCCCTTACCGACATCCTTTTGCTCTAAAAAGAGATTATAGCTGCCCCACCTCTCCAGTACATTCTCAGCCAATAGAAACATGTCTGTGTATACTGTGTTTGTGTATACTGTGTGGCCCCATAATCTCTGAAAACCTGGGGGGCCCCATAATCTCCTATTGCCCGGGGGCCCCATGAGTTGTCAGTCCGCCCCTGGGAGCAGATTAAGTTAACTTGTTATGCGCAGTGACTAACTGGTCACTGGAGTGGACTTAGCACCTCAGCAATAGCCAGGGACAGTCACAGGAGGGAGAGACTGGGTGGTCTGGCCTGGGACTGGGGCCTGCCTGGGGGTCAGTGCAGTGGGGAGAAAAAGCACAGGGCCGAGGAGGAGGAGGAAACAAGGAAAGAAGGTGCTGCTGGCCTAGATGCCTACAAGGTGTTTTAGCCTGTGAGATAGATAATATTAATGATTGCATGAACTCATTCAGGAAAACATGGGCTGCTGCATCACTAGTGCAGATTTGCAGAAGCTGCGGGTCTGTTTGATGCAGTGCCAAGCAAAGCAGTATGTCTGCGGTCTCTGATTCACTCTTGTACTATGTCTGCAGTCTCTGATCCACTCTTGTACTATGTCTGTGGTCTCTGGTTCACTCTTGTACTATGTCTGCGGACTCTGGTTCAGTCTTGTACTATGTCTGCGGTCTCTGATCACTCTTGTCCCTCTGGGGACCCTGGGGACCCTGATTGAAGGGGGGCCTTCTGGGGACCCTAAAGTAAGGGGGGCCCTCTGGGAACCCTGATGTAAGGGGGGCCCTCTGGGGACCCTGATGTAAGGGGGGCTCTCTGGGGACCCTGGTGTAAGGGGGGCCTCTCTGGGGACCCTGATGTAAGGAAAGGGCTCTCTGGGAACCCTGATGTAAGAGGGTTGGCTCTCTGGGAACCCTGATGTAAAAGGGGAGGCTCTCTAGGGACCCTGATGTAAGGGGGAGTTCTCTGGGGACCCTGATATAAGGAGGGTCTCCCTGAGGACCCTGATGTATGGGGGGCTCTCTGGGGACCCTGGTGTAAGGGGGGACTCTCTAGGGATTCTAATATAAGTAGGGAGGCTCTCTGAGGATCCTGATGTTAGGGGAGGCTCTCTGGAGACCCTGATGTCACATGTATATTATATACATGTATATGCCTGCTTAAGTGTATGACTTTCTTTACTTCGTTGCTATGGGCTCTAGCCCAAGATCTTTTGTATACCTAGCAATGCCCCTGGTGGGGGCCCTTCATGGTTTCTTGCACTGGGGCCCTGAAGTTTCTAGTTACGCCTCTGTAATGGAGTCTTCTAGACATATAATAAGCAAGGGGTGCTTTGATGCACTGGTGCCCACCCAACACTATGAAACATGAATTTTTGGTAGAGCTGGCAATAAACTGTACATGACCAAACAGTTCAAATCCTGCAGCTGCAGATAAAAAGAATAAACTTATGAGCCCAGAACTAGTAAAATTATGCTGCTTGTCCTATATAGCTATACAAAGCAAACCTCTTCTTCTATTTAATTGCCCATGGTGATTTGCAACAAACTGCGTCACATGTTACCGAATCGGCCAGCTTCCCTAAGATGTTTACTGAATGAATGAGAGTCCATTGTATGGACAGGACACTGAAAACAGGGACAGATGCTAATGCTGCTGTCAGACTAACACACAAAGGAAGGAAATGGTAACTCTTGATAAGTTGTGTAATGGTAAATTTGTCCTCAGGAGTGGCACTGCAATGTATTGTGTAATCAGACCTCTTTTGTCCCCTTCATAACGGCCCCAGGAGGTGACCCAGTTTTGGATAAATTAAAAGAAAAATGTGTCTGTTGTCAATTTTTATCCCTCTTACCTTCATTTGCTTTATAGATCTAAAGGGAAAAGCAAATATTAAAAAAATTACTGCTAATGCCGCGTACACACGATCAAACAATCGGGTGGAAAAGTCCGGCAAACTCAAGTCCGCCGGACAATCCCCCCGTGTGTAGCCTCCGGCGTACTTTTTTGACCCGAAAGTACGGCGGACTTAGAAAGTAGTTTTGCACTCCAATCTTCCCGCCGGACTTGCATTTCGGTGGAAATCCGGCCGTGCTTGTGCCAGTCCGCCCGGAGAAAAGTCCGCTCATTTTGAGCGGTTCTCCAGGTAGGCGGGGCCCGCGAAGGAGACGTCGCTGACTCCACCACCTGGTATGGACTTAAAGGGGAACCCCAACGCCGAAAAAAATCGGCGGGGGGTCCCCCCAGGTCCACACCAGACCCTTGTCCGAGCACGCTACCCGGCCGGCCAGGAAATGGGGGACGAGCGAGCGCCCCCCCCCCCCTGAGCCGTACCAGGCCGCGTGCCCTCAACATGGGGGTGCCTTGGGGAAGGGGGGGCAGCGCAGCCCCCCCACCCCAAAGCACCTTGTCCCCATGTTGATGAGGACAAGGGCCTCTTCCAGACAACCCTGGCCATTGGTTGTCGGGGTCTGCGGGCGGGGGGCTTATCGGAATCTGGGAGCCCCCTTTAATAAGGGGATCCATGGATACCGGCCCCCCACCCTATGTGAATGAGTATGGAGTACAATGTACCCCTACCCATTCACCTGTAAAATAAAGTTAAAAAAAACACAACACACAAGATAAAATAGTTTATTGCACAGCTCCGGGGGTCTTCCGTCACAAGAATGATCATGCCAAATGGAAACAAATATTCAAAGATCAAAAATAGATCAATTAAAAAAAAAAAAAGAAAAAGAAAAGAGTACCTGAACTTCCTTTCCAACCCTCTGATCCCAATGTAAGAGACTGTTCATTGTCTACGCTTTGCAAATAAAATCCATTCAAGTGGATCTGTTGTCAGTCTCTCGAGTTACTGGGCCATCTACCACGGGACACCCCTAGACGTGAAACGGGGAAAGCAGAAGGTAACGGTAAGCCCAAATCTAACCAGCAGCTCCTTCGGGGGTAGTGCTACAAATACAAATTGGCCTAAATTGATGAAGAAACTAGATTTTTTTTTTTCAAAATTGTCAGTCTTTTTTTGTATATAGTGCAGAAAATAAAAACCACCAAAGGAAAGCTCTATTTGTGGGAAAAAAAGGACATCACATTTATTTGGGTACAGCATCGCACGACCGCACAATTGTCAGCTAAAATAACGCAGTGCCATATCGCAAAAAATATCCTGGTCAGGAAGTGGGTAAATCCTTCCGGGGCTAAAGTGATTAAGAGCTTTGTGGTGTGATTGGTTAGAAAGGGGCATATTTTAGAGTTGTTGCTGAGGTCAAGGTGGCAAGATTGGATGTGGGGCTTAAAGGATAGATCAGAGTCCAGGATTACACCTAGAACCCTGCGGGGACGGGTTGATAGTTGTGCGATCGATTTTGACAGAGAAATCAGGGGAAGGGGCATGTGGGGGAGGAAAAATCATAAATTTGGTTTTGGATTGAGTGAGCTTGAGGAAGTGGTGTGACATCCAGACTGATATATCTTTAAATTAGTGATACGTGAGAAGACTGGGGGGAGTGAGCTGAGGGGTAAAAAGATAGATTTGGGTGCCGTGTTCGCCCTGCAAGGGGCGCGCAGGCCGCTCGAGCACAGGTGGACATCTATTGATGCCCTCCCAATCTTAAAAAATCATTAATTCTTATTCACCCTGGTTAGTAGAGACATATTCCAACAGACTAAAGGCTGTAATTAAAGCAAAAGGTGGTTCAACAAAATACTGACAAAAGTGGGGGATCCTTTTTCCAACTCAGTTATTCTATTTTTGAATTTTGTTCATTTTTTTTTTCTGACACGTTGGTGTTATATCTTTTACTTGGATGTTATAAGTTGAGTAAATACAGCTGCATAAAACAAAAACTGTGTCTGCCTTCATTTCAGACAGCAAAGGAACAAAATGTGATTATTTTAAAGGGGAGTGATTCTTTTCTATACCCTCTGTATTTTGTTTTTATTATTGTTTGATCTTCCACTGTCGGAGAATAATATGACCATTTAGGTAGTAATTGATCGGTTCCCCAAGATGGCTCATTTTGTTCCTCTTTCTGGTCTCCCTTCTGCCCCTGCCTTGGTTCCCATTTTTGTACGAGAGATTTTCCGCCTTCATGGTGTTCCTTCTCATGTTGTTTTGGACAGGCAATTTTATGGACTGGAGAACTGCTTCTTCTTTGAAGCTTACCCTTTCTCCCCTCGCTACTCCACTGGTAGTCTCGGCAATTGATGGCACTGTGCTTCCAGGGGGCCCTATCCGTTTCCAGACACTACCTATTAGGATGTCGGTAGGGATAATCCACCAGGAGTGGATCTCCTTCCTCATCCTACCCAAGGCCTCTACCACATTGTATTGGGCCTTCCATGGCTACAGCTTCACTCGCCACATGTGGACTGGGTCTCTGGGCAGATCCTGGCTTGGGGTCCTTCGTGTTCCTCGTGCTGTCTTCTCAAGGTGACCCCCAAGGGGAAACTTCCCATTGCTACCACATCCGTATCGTCTGATCTTCCCGTGGCATACAGCGATTTCCGGGATGTGTTCTGTAAGAAGTCTGCTGAGGTGCTTCCTCCCCACAGATCTTTTGACTGTGCTATTGACCTTGTCCCTGGAGCAACCCTGCCCAGGGGTCGTACCTACCCTCTGTCCATTCCAGAGACCCAGGCCATGTCTGAGTATGTCTCCGAGAATCTGGAGAGAGGTTTCATCTGGAAATCCTCATCGCCTGCAGGAGCAGGGTTCTTTTTCGTTGCCAAAAAGGATGGTACCCTCAGACCCTGCATCGACTATAGAGGTTTAAACGCAGTGACTATCAAAAACCGATATCCCTTACCCCTAATATCTGAGCTATTCGACAGGTTGAAGGGGGCTTCCATTTTCACTAAGTTGGATCTCAGAGGTGCATACAATCTCATTCGAATACAGGAAGGTGACGAATGGAAGACCGTGTTTAACACTAGGGACGGGCATTACGAATACCTGGTTATGCCTTTTGGTTTGTATAATGCTCCAGCTGTGTTCCTGTCAGACTCGAGTAGAGGAGAGCCGATCGGCTGCTCCTCTGACAGGGGGGGTCTGTGCTGATCGATTATCAGCGCAGCCCCCCCCCCCCCGAGGATGCCCACACTGGACCACCAGGGACGCCACCAGACCACCAGGGATGCCCAAGACAAGGTATGCCACCCTAGACCACCAGGGATTCCAGTCAGTGCCACAATGGATGCCAATCAGTGCCCATAATGGATGCCAATCAGTGCCCACAATGGGCATCACTGATTGGCATGCATTATTGTTTGGCACTGATTGGCATCCATTAGTATAGTATATTATAATACAATGCCGCCTATCAGTTCCCATCTGTGCCGCCTATCAGTGCCCATCCGTGCCACCTATCAGTGCCACATATCAGTGTCCATCAATGCCACCTCATCAGTGCCACTTCATTGGTGCCCATCAGTGCCGCCTTATCATTGCCCATCAGTGTAACCCCATCAGTGCCCATCAGTGCCCATCCATGCCCATCTGTGCCGCCTATCCATGCCCATCTGTGCTGCCTACCCATGCCCATCTGTGACGCCTAACCATGCCCACCTGTACCACCTATCCATACCCATCCATGCCGCCCATCCATGCCAATCCGTGCCAGCTATCAGTGCCAATTTGTGCCACCTATCAGTGCCCATCCGTTTTGCCCATCAGTGCCACCCATCAGTGCCACCTATCAGTACCCATTAGTGCCACCTATCAGTGCCACATATCAGTGTCCATCAATGCCACCTCATCAGTGCCACTTCATTGGTGCCACCTCATTGGTACCCATCAGTAGTGATGGACGAACTTCCGACGGGACGTTTCGCGAAAGCGAAATGCGAACGGACCCAAACGTTCGCGAAACCGAACGTTCGCCGCGGGCCCCATTGACTTCAATGGGAGGCGAACTTTGCAAACCTTCATGTCGAATTTGCGGCCACGTGGTAATTATTAGGGGGTAAAACGTAGTCCCACCATCTGGACAATGACATAATACATGTATGAGGTGAATTTGGGATCGATAACTACAAGCATTTTTATTTTATTTGGGAAATTGTTCTAACAATTCAGGACTATGGAGCTAATGAAGGCAATGGAGGAGAGGGAAGGTCAGGGACCAGGGTAGGCAAAGAAGAGGGTGCAGGAGATGATCACCAGCAGCGTGACATACCGGAATGACACATGCACCGTGATAGAGGCATCTGACAGCAGCACCGTAATACAGAGCACTGACAGCAGCACCGTGACATACAGCGCTGACAGCAGCACCGTGACATACAGCGCTGACAGCAGCACCGTGACATACAGCGCTGACAGCAGCACCGTGACATACAGCGCTGACAGCAGCACCGTGACATACAGCGCTGACAGCAGCACCGTGACATACAGCGCTGACAGCAGCACCGTGACATACAGCGCTGACAGCAGCACCGTGACATACAGCACTGACAGCAGCACCGTAAGCAGCCCCAGGAGGAAGTCAGCACAGCACAGGGATGGTGTGATCCCCTCATAATAAGAACCCCCAGGAGGAAGTCAGCACAGCACAGGGATAGTGTGATCCCTTCATAATAAGAACCCCCAGGAGGAAGTCAGCACAGCACAGGGATATCATAAGCAGCCCCAGTAGAAATATGACACCGCTCAACCTCTTCAAAGAGGAGGGTAGGGGCATATAGTACGGTGTGCTTTTTTGGGTCAAGGAAGTGAGCAGACTGTACGTCAGTCCCTATACCGCTGAAGGACTGCTGCAGTATAGGGCAGCAGTCAGCAGTGGTGCACGTCAACCCTATCTATTGTGGACCGATAGCGGTCCTTACAGAACAGCAGACTGTACCGCACTCAAGCCTATGTACCGTAGCACCCTATACCAAGTTACCAGTCCTTATAAGAACTTTTGTGGACCAAGCAGGTTGTGTATTAGTGTTTAGCAGACTGTACGTCAGTCCCTATACCGCTGAAGGACTGCTGCAGTATAGGGCAGCGGTCAGCAGTGGTGCACGTCAACCCTATCTATTGTGGACCGATAGCGGTCCTTACAGAACAGCAGACTGTACCGCACTCAAGCCTATGTACCGTAGCACCCTATACCAAGTTACCAGTCCTTATAAGAACTTTTGTGGACCAAGCAGGTTGTGTATTAGTGTTTAGCAGACTGTACGTCAGTCCCTATACCGCTGAAGGACTGCTGCAGTATAGGGCAGCGGTCAGCAGTGGTGCACGTCAACCCTATCTATTGTGGACCGATAGCGGTCCTTACAGAACAGCAGACTGTACCGCACTCAAGCCTATGTACCGTAGCACCCTATACCAAGTTACCAGTCCTTATAAGAACTTTTGTGGAACAAGCAGGTTGTGTGTTAGTGATTAGCAGACTGTACGTCAGTCCCTATACCGCTGAAGGACTGCTGCAGTATAGGGCAGCGGTCAGCAGTGGTGCACGTCAACCCTATCTATTGTGGACCGATAGCGGTCCTTACAGAACAGCAGACTGTACCGCACTCAAGCCTATGTACCGTAGCACCCTATACCAAGTTACCAGTCCTTATAAGAACTTTTGTGGAACAAGCAGGTTGTGTGTTAGTGATTAGCAGACTGTACGTCAGTCCCTATACCGCTGAAGGACTGCTGCAGTATAGGGCAGCGGTCAGCAGTGGTGCACGTCAACCCTATCTATTGTGGACCGATAGCGGTCCTTACAGAACAGCAGACTGTACCGCACTCAAGCCTATGTACCGTAGCACCCTATACCAAGTTACCAGTCCTTATAAGAACTTTTGTGGAACAAGTGAGTTGTGAATGTTTAGCAGACTGCAGCAGAAGGGCAGCAGTCAAGTATAATATCCTTTCTATATTTGGAAGAAAGAATATTATACATGTACAAGCCTATTACTGTACCACTGATACCAGTCCTGAAAAGAACCTTTGTGGAACTAATAATAACAGCAAGTCTTTAAAATTACCCTCACTGCCTGACAACACTGCTTCCTTCCTGTCCCTATACAAATTGGCAAAAAAAGAGAACGATTAGTGGTTACTGGAACAGCTCTTTTGTGGACCTTGATAGTAACAGCTAATGATGATGATGATGATGATGATGATGAAAGACTAATCTGGCTGTCCCTGTAGCATACACCGTCCTTTCCCTTTCTCTAAACTAACAAAAGACACTCAGGCTGCTGCAAGAATCAGCAGCACAGCAAACCTATCAACACCTAACACCTATACCAGTCCTGAAAAGAACTTTTGTGTACCAAATAGCTAGTGGTTTATCTCTCCCTACTCCACACAGGAACCTGTCCCTATCGTAACAGAAGAAAGAATGTAAAATGGCCACCGGATCGGGTGTATTTATAGGTTAGGGGGAATGTCCAAGTGTCCATGTGCTGTCATGTCTCAATTGGCTGTCCTGTATCACATGATAAACGTGTCACCAAAGGTTAAAGTTCTTGTATACATTAAACACGTAAGTCCGCCGCGGCGAACGACGGAAAAAGGCGTTCGAACGTGCGGACCGCGAATGTCGGAAATTCGCCGCGAAACGACCGCCGGGCGAAACGTTCGTCCATCACTACCCATCAGTGCCGCCTTATCATTGCCCATCAGTGTAACCCCATCAGTGCCCATCAGTGAAGGGGAAAACTTATTTACAAAGTTTTGAAACTGAAACAAAAAAAACATGTTTTTTTTTAAAAAAATCGGTATTTTTTTATTTGTTTAGCAAAAAATAAAAACCGTAGAGGTGATCAAATACCACCAAAAGAAAGCTCTATTTGTGGGAAAAAAAGGACGTAAATTTTGTTTGGGAGCCACGTCGCACGACCGCGCAATTGTCAGTTAAAGCGACGCAGTGTCAAAGTGCGACAGTGCTGAAAGCTCAAAATTGGTCTGGGCAGGAAGGTGTTTAAGTGCCCTGTATTGAAGTGGTTAAGAAGGAAGTTTCAGGAAAAAAATTAAATTTTAAATAAGGAACTTTTTGAAGCAAAATACGGTTCAGTGCCCATCTGCAGCCTCACCATTGCCATCAATGCAACCTGATCAATGCCCATCTGCAGCCTCACAAGTGCCTTCAATGCAGCCTCATCAGTCCACATCAATGCAGCAGCCTCACCATTGCCTTCAATGCAGCAGCCTCACCATTGCCATCAGTGCAGCCTGATCTATGCCCATCTGCAGCCTAGAGGGGACAGGAAGGGGAGCGGGACGAGTGCCGACAGATTACATACAGTGAGAATCTCCTATGATAGACAGAACAGTGTTCCAATGGTGGCCCAGGAGACGGGACTCCTTATTACAGACGCCGCCAAGTAAACAAGAGATACTCACTGTATGTAATCTGGCGCCGCTCGTCCTGCCCCCCTCCCTGTCCCCTCTGAGGCAGCTAAAATTGAAGTATTATAACACACACACGCTATTTGCACCCGATCTTCATGTTGAAAAAGTGAGTGTTATACGCCAATAAATAAAGTATTTGCTTTTTATTGACTTTTACAATAGCAAAACATAAAAAAGGTAAGCACAAAAGAACCAACAATGTAAAAGCAGAGTCATCAAACAAAGGATACTCGTTACGAAAGACCAATCAAAGCCCCTAGAGCAGTAAGAGGAAGGCAATTTATTTGTTTATTATTATTATTATCATTCATTGATTCATTTTTATCTCCATATACCTACCTGCGCCTCACCAGAGGAAGCGAGAATTACCTCGCAAAACGCGTAGAGATCTTTCACGCAGCAGCAATAGATCGGTTGGAGTATCTGTATGGTGCTTTCAGGTCCCGCATATCTAATTTTTTCATATGAACTCTATGCAGCACCATTCATGTTCATCATTTATGTGTCATGGGTATGCAATAGTTTGTCTGCTTACCTGTTTCCATGTGTTCATCTAGAGACCAGCCGACCCTCACCTGTCTGCTTTTGTAATCCATCCTCTGGCATGGCTCCACCCTAGCTCCTATCAAGGAGCTCTATATTAACCTGTGCACTGCAGGCCAACCCTGCTGATCAACCTTTGTGTGTTAGCTTCCTGTTACCTGTCGTGTGCTCTTCTGTTGTTCCGTTACCGACTTTGGCGTGTCCTTGACTATCCCTGTTTGCCTGTGATCCTGACCTTTTGGTGTGTCCCTGACTATTCCTGTCTGCTTGTGGCCCCGACCTTAGCTTTGTCCCTCACTATCCCTATCCTCCTGTTGCCTACTGTGGGTGTGAGCTGGGGGACCCTGGGGGTCGCGACCTGGAGCCAGTTGCAGCCAAGTCCATCCTCACCACTAGAGGCGCTGGTGAACACCTACTGGCTCTTAGACTCCGCGCCCCAGGGAATCTTACGCTCTAACCCCAGTGGGATCTGTCTCCCGTCCGCAGCAGTCAGCCGTAGGGTCCACAACCTTGCGGTTCACTCCTGATCCCTACGGTGTGCATCTGTCACCTCGCCTCAAGGTGACTAGGGATGAGCTTCGTGTTCGAGTCGAACATACGTTCGACTCGAACATCCGCTGTTCGCCCGTTCGGCGAATTCCGAACGTTATGGGCTGTTCGCGCCAAATTCGTGTGGCGCTCACGGCCCACAATACACTGCGTCATCGCAGTGCATTGCTGGCTCATGATTGGCCAAGCATGCACTGTGACCCCGCATGCTTGGCCAATCACAGCGCCAGCAGCGAGGAGAGCCATGATTGGCCACAGGCAGGATGCCTGTGGCCAATCATAGCTCAGGCTGTGTAGTACATGCCCCACACTATATAAGGCCGCCAGCGCGGCGGCCTAGTGTAGTGTGTTGGCGTCTGAAGCAGTTAGTGGGTGTTCTGTGTACCTTCAACACAGTACACACCGATCGTTTTCGGCTGATTTTCGATCTTGCTGTTGTGTAGTGGTTGTTGTCTG
The DNA here is from genome assembly GCF_037356315.1 of Lithobates pipiens. NCBI lineage: Eukaryota > Metazoa > Chordata > Amphibia > Anura > Ranidae > Lithobates > Lithobates pipiens. Next base: position 507,477,587 of record NW_027507764.1, on the reverse strand, counting down.
TGTGCCCTGACCGCAGTATACACCGCTATATTCACCTCACCTATATAGCTAGTGATCTATCTTTTATAATAGAGCTTGCAGTCAGTAGTGTTAGGAGCTTGTGCGTGCTGTCTGCGTGCTCTGTACCCAGTACACACCGCTATATCCACCTACATAGCTCTTTTCTATTTGAGCCCACTTGCCATCTGCAGGAGTTATTGGAAGTTGTGTGTGCCTCCAGCACAGCACAGTATACATCTGTATATACCCCTTTATCTCTGGTGTTCTATAAAAAAGGCATCTGCAGGAGTTAGTGGTTATTTTGTGCCTCCAGCACAATATACACCTGTATCTACCCTTTATTGCTGTTCTCTAATAGAGCCATCTGCAGGGCTTAGTGGGTGTTGTGTGACTCAATTACAGTATACCCCTTTATCTCTGGTGTTCTATAATAAAGGCATCTGCAGGAGTTAGTGGGTGTTGTGTGACTCCAGCACAATATACACCTGTATCTACCGTTTATTGCTGTTCTCTAATAGAGCCATCTGCAGGGCTTAGTGGGTGTTGTGTGACTCCATTACACTGCTGTTTTACCCAACTCCCTTCAGGCCATTACCATGTCTGGAAGGCCAGCAAGGAGAGGCAGACAGGCGCGAGCCGATAAAAGAGGGCAAGCAGGCTCTGTGTCTAGAGACAACAGTGCTGGTCGTGGACGCGGTGCATTGTCATCAGCACGTGGCCATGGGACACGCTTGTCCTTCTTTTCGGCAGCTGGACATGTTGAACCGCAACATGCCAACGACTTGGTAGAGTGGATGACCAAGTCCTCTTCATCCTCCTCATCCTCTCTCACGCAGTCTCAGGGTACTAGCAAAGCAGCTGCCAACGCATCGTCTTCCCTCCTCTCAATGTCATCATCAGTGACTCCTTCCCTAGACCCACCACGTCCTCCTGAGGAGTCTCCTGAACTCTTTGAGCACAGTGTTGGGTACATGCTCCAGGAGGATGCCCAGTGTTTTGTGGGCTCTGATGATGACACTCAGCTAGAGGAAGGCAGTAGCGTGAGCGCAGAGAGAGGGGATGCTCAAGAAGGACAGCAATCTGGCAGTCATGTTCCACAAGCTGCAGCATACTGCCAGGTTTGCTACAGCGATGAAGAGGGAGGGGATGATGAGGGCACTGACTCCACGTGGGTGCCTGGTAGGAGAGAGGAGGAGGAGGAGGCACATGTCCAACGAGGCAGGATGCCCTCCGGGGGCCAGCTTAGGGGCAGCAGACCGACTGAATCACACCGCAGAGCTCCGCCTGTGCAGGGCGCTGCCTCTGCGCGTTATTCTAAAAGTTCTTTGGTGTGGGCCTTTTTTCAGACGAGTGCATCAGATCGCACCGCTGCTATTTGCAACATATACCAGACATATGTTGACCTGCCATGCAGCTCGTTGGCAAGCGTACCTCAAAGACCCACACCAAAGAACAAAGCGGACCTCTCCTTGCTCCTCATCAGCTGGCATCTCCAACCCCACTAGACCTTCAGTCCTCTCTGAAACCTGCTCTGAGAGGAATGAAGGTGTAGAATTAGGTGTGTCACAGCCAAGTGCTTCCGGGAACTCTGCTAGCAGTACACCCACGTCCGATTATAGCAGGCAAATGTCCCTGCCCCAGCTGCTAAACCAGCCAAAGAAGTTCACTCCCAGCCATCCACATGCCCAGCGGTTGAATGCTAGCTTGGCTAAATTGCTAGCACTTCAACTGCTGCCTTTTCAGTTGGTAGACTCGGCCCCCTTCCGTGAGTTTGTACAATGTGCGGTTCCTCAGTGGCAGGTCCCCAAACGCCACTTTTTCTCATGGAAGGCGATTCCGGCTCTCTACCGGCATGTGGAAGGCAATGTCCTTGCCTCGCTGGACAGGGCGGTCAGCGGTAAGGTGCATATTACCGCTGACTCATGGTCCAGCAGGCATGGACAGGGACGTTACCTGTCTTTCACGGCCCATTGGGTCACTCTTCTGTCAGCTGGGAAGGATGCAGGACAAGGTGCAGTAGTGTTGGAGGTTGTTCCGCCACCCCGCCTCCAAAATGCTACTATTGGTTGTGACACACCTCTCTCCTCCACCCCCTCCTCTTCTTCTTCCTCCATGGCCTCTTCCAGTGCTCTGTCCTCAGAACCAGCGGTGCTCCGTAGGCGTTCCAGGGGCTACGCAAGTACGCAGGCAAAACTATGCCATGCCGTGCTTGCGCTGGTTTGTTTGGGGGACAGGAGCCACACTGGGGCGGATGTTTTGTCAGCTCTGCAGGGGCAGGCCGAGAGGTGGTTGACGCCACGCCAGCTTAAGCCAGGAATGGTGGTTTGTGACAATGGCACCAACCTCCTCTCCGCCCTTCGACAGGGACAACTGACCCATGTGCCCTGTGTAGCTCACATCCTTAACCTGGTGGTGCAGCGGTTCTTGGGCAGGTACCCCGGCTTACAGGATGTACTGAAGCAGGCCAGGAAAGTCTGTGTGCATTTCCGCCGATCATTTAATGCCTGTGCTCGGCTGGCTGAGCTCCAAAAGGAGTTGAACCTGCCCAAGAACCGCCTTATATGTGACATGCCCACCAGATGGAACTCAACGTTGGCCATGCTGCAGCGGCTGCACACGCAGCAGAGAGCCATCAATGAGTCCCTGTGTGACTACGGCACCAGGACAGGGTCAGGGGAGCTCGGTTTTTTCTCACCACGCCAGTGGGGCATGATCAGGGATGCATGCACTGTCCTGTCACCATTTGAGGAGGCCACAAGGATGGTGAGCAGTGACAGTGCATGCATCAGTGACACTGTACCTCTTGTCCACCTCTTGGAGCATACGCTGCGTGGAATAATGGACAGGGCACTTGAGGCAGAACAGAGGCAGGAAGAGGAGGACTTCCTTGCCTCTCAAGGCCCCCTTTATCCAGACAGTGTTCCTGCTGTGCCACCCATCACACAGGAAGAGGATGAGGAGGAGGAAGAGGAGGAGGAGGATGATTGTGTCAGCATGGAGGTGGAGGCTGGCACTCAGCATCAGCAGCAGTCTTGTAGGGATGATTTACAGTCCCAAGAAACACGTGGACTTGTACGTGGCTGGGAGGAGGTAGCTGCGGATCATGTTTCCCTTAGTGACCCAGAGGACTCCGGACCGAATGCCTCAGCTAACCTACGCTGTGTGGCCTCCCTGATCCTGCAAAGCCTGCTGAAGGATCCTCGTATTCTTCGGATCAAGGAGAGGGACCATTACTGGCTGGCCACTCTCCTTCATCCACGGTACAAGGGTAAGGTTGCCGACCTTATCTTGCCATCGCAGAGGGAGCAGAGGATGAGACATCTCCGGGAGGCCTTGCAGAAAGGTCTGTGCAAAGCGTTCCCAGAGACTGGGAGGTTACAAACTCCTGGTCCTGGACAACGTGTTGCTGAGGCATCGGTCAGAAGGAGCGGTGGAGAAGGTGGCCCTCTGACTGATGCTTTCAGACAATTTTTTAGTCCGCAGCCCCAAGGTATGATCGGTTCCAGCAACCATCGCCAGCGTCTGATTTACATGGTGCAGGAATACCTAGGGGCAAGGTCAGACTTGGACACCTTTCCCACCGAAAATCCTCTGGCTTACTGGGTCTTGAGGATGGATCACTGGCCAGAGCTTGCACAGTATGCAATTGAGCTACTGGCCTGTCCTGCATCCAGCATTCTTTCGGAACGCACCTTCAGTGCTGCTGGTGGCTTTGTTACCGATCACAGGGTGCGCCTGTCCACCGAATCAGTTGATCGACTGACCTTCATCAAGATGAATCAGTCTTGGATCACCCACAGCTACCAAGCACCTGAAGCTGATGTAACCGAATAATTTTTTTTGAAATATCACATCCCTTCAAGACTGCCTATGCTGATGCTGAGTGACTGTCCTGTTATGTTGATTGTCTATCCTCTTCCTCCTCCGCTGATATGTTGGAAGAACATTTCTGGTTCTGGGTGATGCCATTAGCCCAATTTTTCTGCCCCTGTTTAACAGGGGCGTTTAAGTACAATTTTTGATGCAATGCTTTGCAGCAGGGCTAATTCCTGCAATAAAACTAGAGTATATGGGAGAGGTTGCAGTGTGGTGGCACCAGCACCAGTGCCTAAGGCCCAATTTTTCTGCCCCTGTTTAACAGGGGCGTTTAAGTAAAATTTTTGATGCAATGCTTTGCAGCAGGGCTAATTCCTGCAATAAAACTAGAGTATATGGGAGAGGTTGCAGTGTGGTGGCACCAGCACCAGTGCCTAAGGCCCAATTTTTCTGCCCCTGTTTAACAGGGACATGTAATTACAATTCTTGATATAATATTTCACAGGAGGGCCCGTTCCTGTGCCCACCCAGAGTAACTGTGAGGACTTATAGTGTTGTGGCACCAGCACCACAACCACTAAAGGTCAATTTTTCTACCACTGTTCAACAATGGCATGTAATTACAATTCTTGATATAATCGTTCACAGCAGGGCGCTCCAGCGCCCAGCAAGAGTCACTTTGAGGGCTTACAATGTTGTGGCAAAACCAACACCTTGTTCCGCCATTTCTGCAGAGCATATAGGGCAGGCCCCTACTTTCAAACATCCAACTTACAAACATCTCCTACTTGCAAACGGAAGGAGACAACAGCAAGTGAGATGAAAAAAGATGGACGACAAAACAAATTATACAGGGGTGATAACCCTTCCCTATGTTTTCCAAAAAACTTAAAAATAGTTTTTTTGACTGGAGCTACACTTTAAAAATGTACCAGTTGAAAATTACAAACAGATTCAACTTAACACAACAAACCTACACAGTCCCTGTCTTGTTTGCACCGCCTGTATACTGCTGTTCTGAGTATATAGGGCCTGGGGGCCACACGCATTTCCTTTTTTTTAAATGGGTACAGGGTTCCCCTTGATATGCGTACAAGACCCAAAGGGGCTGGTAATGGGCAGGGAGGGCTACCCATGCCATTTTTCTCAATGGTTTTCAACCATATTGCAGGAACCAGATATAACATTAAAACCGCAAGCAGTTTTCAATGATGTTATTTCTGTTTAATGTCATTTTGTGCAGGGACTGTTCTAAACACGGGAAACACGTGGCACTTCACAGGCATACTACAGACACCCCCCAGGCACCATATTTAAAGGAATATTTCACTTTTTTTTTCACTTTAATCATCATTAAAATCAGTGCTCCCGCCAAAACGGCCATTTTTAAAAACATTTTAGGCATTGACCCATGTCCCCTGGGGCAGGAGCCAGGTCCCCAAACCCTTTTTAGGACAGTATCTTGCATATTAGCCATTAAAATGAGCACTTTTAATTTCGAACGTTCGAGTCCCATAGACGTCAATGGGATTCTAAAGTTCGTTCGAATTTGGGGTCTGTTTGAAAGTTCTGGTGCGAACCGAACCGGGGGGTGTTCGGCTCATCCCTAAATATGACCTGACATTATGTCTTCTTTATCATTGTGGTACATATGTTTTTAAATGTATGATAATAAAAAAAAATTCATATTTTTACATTTACTGTCTGAGGTATGACTCTTTAAAAGTCTCGTGGGCAAAACATTTTTTTTTTCTGTGTTGGACATACAAATTTGGGAGTGAGACACTACCTCAACCCTTCTCACATTAGCTCTTATTGTCTATCTAAGCTTATTCCCCAATCTTGAGGTTGAGAAATAGTGATGGCCGAACGGTTCGCCCGGCGGTCGTTTCGCTGCGAATTTCGGACGTTCGCGGTCCGCTCGTTCGGCGGACTATTGGCGTCGTTCGCCCGGCGGACTTTCGTGTTTAATGTGTAAAATAACTTTGACCTATGATGACACATCCATCATGGGGTACAGGACAGCCAATTGAGACATGACAGCACATGGACACTTGGACATTCCCCCTAACTTATAAATACACCCGATCCGGCGGCCATTTTACATTCTTTCTTCTGTCACTATAGGGAAAGGTTGCTGTTTGGAGCAGGGACAGATAAAACGCTAGCTATTTGGTACACAAAAGTTCTTTTCAGGACTGGTATAGGTGTTAGGTGTATGTAGGTTTGCTGTGCTACTGATTGTTGCAGCAGCCTGAGTGTCTTTTGTCAGTTTAGATAAAGGGACAGAGCGCTGTGTCTGCTGCTATTTTAGGGACAGCCAGATTAGTCATCATCATCATTAGCTGTTACTATCAGGTCCACAAAAGTGCTATTCGAGTAACCAGTTATAGTTCCAGTCTCCTCTGTTTTGCCAGTTTGTATAGGGACAGGAAGGAAGCAGTGTGTCAGGCAGTGAGGGTCAGTTTAAACAGTAGCTGTTACTATTAGTTCCACAAAGGTTCTTTTCAGGACTGGTATCAGTGGTATGGTAATAGGCTTGTACACGTATAATATTCTTTCTTCCAAATATAGAAAGAATATTATACTTGACTGCTGCCCTTCTGCTGCAGTCTGCTAATCATTCACAACCCACTTGTTCCACAAAGCTCCTTATAAATAAGGACTGGTAACTTGGTCTGTCTAGGGTGCTACCGTACATAGTGTTGAGTGAGGTACAGTCTGCCTTTCTAGAAGGACTGGTATCGGTCCACAGTACATAGGGTTGAGGCGCACTACTGCTAACTGACCGCTGCCCTATACTGCAGCAGTCCTTCATCGGTATAGGGACTGACGTACAGTATGCTAATCATTCACACACAACCTACTTGGTCCACAAAAGTTCTTATAAGGACTGGTAAGGTATAGGGTGCTACAGTACATAGGGTTGAGTGAGGTACAGTCTGCTACTCTATAAGGACTGGTATAGGTCCACAATACATAGGGTTGAGGTGCACTACTGCTAACTGACCGCTGCCCTATACTGCAGCAGTCCTTCATCGGTATAGGGACTGACGTACAGTCTGCTAATCATTCACACACAACCTACTTGGTCCACAAAAGTTCTTATAAGGACTGGTAAGGTATAGGGTGCTACAGTACATAGGGTTGAGTGAGGTACAGTCTGCTACTCTATAAGGACTGGTATAGGTCCACAATACATAGGGTTGAGGTGCACTACTGCTAACTGACCGCTGCCCTATACTGCAGCAGTCCTTCATCGGTATAGGGACTGACGTACAGTCTGCTAATCATTCACACACAACCTACTTGGTCCACAAAAGTTCTTATAAGGACTGGTAAGGTATAGGGTGCTACAGTACATAGGGTTGAGTGAGGCACAGTCTGCTACTCTATAAGGACTGGTATAGGTCCACAATACATAGGGTTGAGGTGCACTACTGCTAACTGACCGCTGCCCTATACTGCAGCAGTCCTTCATTGGTATAGGGACTGAGAGTTTTGTCACAGGGTCATTTAAAAAATGACAGGCAGAGGAAGAGGCAGGCCCTTCCGCAGGGGTGGTAGGGGTAGGGCAGGAGCAACAGGCTTGAGCCAAAGTGGGAAGTTGCAGAAGGTGCGTTCAATTACTTTAAAGGACGCACCAGACTTGGTTGAGTGGCTCGCTCAGCCTTACTCTTCTGCACCCTCCTCATCCTCTCGATCTGCACCCTCTTCTTCACTCTCTGCTATGTGCACCCCCAAAGACACTACCACCAACAACACCACCACCACCACCACATACCTTCCGCTTGAGTCACAGGAATTATTTTCCGATCCATATCAAGAGGACATTTCTGATGCGCAGCCACTCTTGGCATTGGATCAGGAAGAGGAGGTAGCAACAACCGCTACTCAGCAGTCTGACGACAGTACCCAGATCAGCCCAAGGAGGAGGTTGGTCCCTGGTGTTGCTGCCTACTCCGAGATCTCTACTTATAGCGGTGGGGAAGATGACGTTGATGATGACGTGTCTAGTGATGTCACGTGGGTGCCCACAAGAGAGGAAGAGGAAGGGAGTTCAGAGGGAGATATGGACCAGCAGATAGGGAGGAGAAGCAGGAATAACTTACATTGCACAGGAGGGACAAAGCAGACTGCAAATGTATCAGGAGCGAGTCATCGACCATGTATGGTCACATCTGGCGCTCCCAGGACACCGGCACATGGCTCCGCAGTGTGGGCTTTTTTTAAGGTGTCTGCTGCTGACAATAGCGTTGCCATCTGCAATCTTTGCAGTCAACGCATTAGTCGCGGTAAGCCCAACACTCACCTAGGGACGACCGCCTTAAGAAGGCACATGAGCAGCCATCACCGAGCCCAGTGGGAGCAACGGAACACACAAAGCCACACTGCAGGCTCTCACCGTCCAGCCTCGTCTTCTACTTCTCCCTCTCCTCTCTCCTCACAATTGTCCTCCACTCCACCTTCCATCATGCCAAGCTCACGTTTTTCTGCAAAAAGGCAGGCTTCCGTGGCCTAATGTTCGAGCGTAAAAAAATGATGACGCCGGATAACCCTCTTGCCCAACGGTTGACGGCTGGCTTGTCAGAACTGATAGCCCGCCAACTACTGCCATATAAACTGGTGGACTCGGAGGCCTTTCACAAATTTGTGGCCATTGGAACACCACAATGGAAGGTCCCAGGAAGGAAGTATTTCTCAGAGAAGGGCATCCCAGAGCTATATGGCCATGTTCAGCGGCAAGTGAATGTATCTCTGGCACACAGTGTCGGTGCCAAGATACATCTGACCACAGACACGTGGTCTAGCAAACACGGGCAGGGAAGGTATATCACTTTTACTGCCCACTGGGTGAACCTTCTGACGGCCGTCAAGCATGTAACCCGTGGCACCCGTGTAGATTTGGTTTTACCGCCACGGATTGCATGCAGGCCTGACTCTTCTTCTCCTCCTCCTCCCTCTCCTCCTCGGCTGACTCCTCCTTTTCCACTGCTAGCGTCTCTTCCGCTACCCAAGCTCCCCAGAACCTATTCGACATGCCAGGTGAGACGTTGCCATGCCGTGCTGCGTCTGTTGTGCCTGGAAGCCAAGAGCCACACTGGCCCGGCACTCCTTTCAGCTTTGCGTTCACAGGCAGATCAGTGGCTAACACCGCTCAATTTGACAGTTGGTAAAGTGGTGTGTGACAACGGTGCCAATCTGCTTAGCGCATTGAAACAGGGCAAAATCATGCACGTGCCATGCATGGCACACGTCTTAAACTTGGTCGTGCAGCAATTCGTTGTCAAATACCCTGGGGTCCAGGACATCTTGCGGCAGGCAAGGAAAATCTCGGCCCATTTCAGAAGATCTTACACGGCCATGGCTCGCCTTGCTGACATTCAGCGGCGACACAATCTGCCGGACAGACGTCTTATTTGCGATTGCCCGACGCGCTGGAACTCAACCTTCTATATGCTTGATAGGCTGCTCCAGCAGAAACGTGCAGTTAACGTCTACCTGTATGAACTCTGCGGAAGAACCGGTTCTGGGGAGCTGGTTTTTTTTTCACCGCGCCAGTGGCTGCTCATGCGCGACGCATGCAGACTTCTGCGCCCATTTGAGGAGATCACCAAACTGGTCAGTCGCAGCCATGGCACCATCAGTGACATGGTACCTTATGCCTTCTTTATGGAGCGTGCATTGCGTCGTGTCATTGATCAAGCTGTGGAGGAGCAGGAGCGGGAAGATGAGGAAGTCGCAATGCTGGATGAATTCCCAGGGGGGGCTACTCTATCTGAGACAAGTCAACAACAGGAGTCTGAAGAGGAGTCAGAGGAGGATGGTGCCGGGGCGGATGAGGAGGAGCAAGAAGAGCATGCTTTAAACCTTTCTGGGATCCCTGTTGTGCGTGGATGGGGAGAGGAGAATGAAGAGGACGACATTATCCTGGATGATGAGCAGGAGCCAGGCCACCACACCGCTTCCACTTTAGTGCAAATGGGGGCCTTCATGCTCCAGTGTTTTAATAGGGACCCCCGTATAAAAAGCATAAGGGTCAAGGACAAGTACTGGGTGGCAACGTACTTAGACCCCCGGTACAAACACAAAATGGCGGAAATGTTACCGCCGTCACAGAGGGCTGTCAGAATGCAGCACTTCCAGGCCTTGCTTCGAGAAATGCTGCATTCTGCTTTTGCGTGCGCTGGCAGAGGAGCAATTCCCACTCCCAGAGAAGGAGTTGCGGGTACCAATCCAACAGCGCCTGCAAGAAGAGGCCGGTTTGAAGATGTGCTGGTGACTTCGGATATGAGGTCATTCTTTCAGCCGACCCATCGACAGGTGTCATCCGGATCCAGCATCAGGGAACGCCTAGACCGTCAGGTGTCCGACTACATCGGGTTAACGGCCGATGTGGATGCTCTGAGGAGTGATGAACCCCTGGACTACTGGGTGGGCAGGCTTGACCTCTGGCCAGAGCTTGCCCAATTTGCAATGGAACTGTTGGCTTGCCCCTCATCCAGTGTCCTGTCCAAAAGGACGTTCAGCGCAGCAGGGGGGATCGTGACCGATAAGCGTACTCGCCTAGCTCACGACAGTGTTAACTACCTCACATTTCTAAAAATGAATGAGGCATGGATCTCGGAGGAATTTAACACATGTGACCAGTAGACCATGTATATGTCTATAAACTATTTTTTTAATCGAGCACAGAGACCTTCTTTCTTCATTTGGCTCACTTCCTTGTCCAAAAAAAGCACACCGTACTATATGCCCGCACCCTCCTCTTTGAAGAGGTTGAGCGGTGTCATATTTCTACTGGGGCTGCTTATTATGAGGGGCTCCCACCATCCCTATGCTGTGCTGACATCCTCCTGGGGCTGTACCTCTGTTGTGCAAATTATGAGGGGCTCCCACCATCCCTGTGCTGTGCTGACTTCCTCCTGGAACTGTATCTCTGCTGTGCATATTTTGAGGTGCTCCCACCATCCCTGTGCTATGCTCATTATGAGGGGATCACACCATCCCTGTGCTGTGCTGACTTCCTCCTGGGGCTGCTTACGGTGCTGCTGTCAGTGCTGTATATCACGGTGCTGGTGTGAGTGCTTAATGTCACGCTGCTGATGTCAGTGCTCTCTATCACGGTGCTGCTGTCAGTGCTGTATATCACGGTGCGGGTGTGAGTGCTTAATGTCACGCTGCTGATGTCAGTGCTCTCTATCACGGTGCTGCTGTCGGTGCTGTATATCACGGTGCTGGTGTGAGTGCTTAATGTCACGCTGCTGATGTCAGTGCTCTCTATCACGGTGCTGCTGTCAGTGCTGTATATCACGGTGCTGATGTCAGTGCTGTATGTCACGCTTCTGATGTCAGTGCTCTCTATCACGGTGCTGCTGTCAGTGCTGTATATCACGGTGCTGGTGTGAGTGATTTATGTCACGCTGCTGATGTCAGTGCTCTCTATCACGGTGTTGCTGTCAATGCTGTATGTCACGGTGCTGCTGTTAATGCTTTATGTCACGCTGCTGATGTCAGTGCTCTCTATCACGGTGCTGTTGTCAGATGACTCTATCACGGTGCAGGTGTCATTGCTGTATGTCACGCTGCTGGTGATCATCTCCTGCACCCTCTTCTTTGCCTACCCTGGTCCCTGACCTTCCCTCTCCTCCATTGCCTTCATGCGCTGCACAGTCCAGAATTGTCAGAACAATTTGCCATATAAAAAAAGAATGCTTGTAGTTATCGATCCCAAATTCACCTCATACATGTGTTATGTCATTGGCCATGTGGTGGGACTATGTTTGCCCAGCTAATAATTATTTTGTGGCTGCAAATTTGACCTAAAGGTTTGCGAAGTTTGCCTCCCATTGAAGTCAATGGGGCCCGCCACGAACGTTCGGTTTTGCGAACGATCGGCCGCGTTCGCGAAACGTCCCGTCGGAAGTTCGTCCATCACTATTGAGAAATGCCTTTTCTTTTTGTTGGCCAGAGAAGATATGCCCCTTGTGTTGGTAATAAGTGTAGACATGACCCCTTGACAATGCAGGTCAGTGGGAAATTGTCCACTTACATTGGTAGTCATTAGAGTGGGAGATTGATCTGTCTTGTTCGCTGTTCAAGGAACCCCCAGCAACCTCTGGAGGAACCCTCAAATTCCACAGAACCCTGGTTAGGAAAGCCTGCGTTAAAGATTGGAAAATGAGTGCTAATATACATAACATTTCTAAGCCAAAACTGCAAACAGACTCCTTTTTCTATCCTCAGATGCCTTGTACATAGTTTACCAAAAAGAACTCTCACAGCCTTTGTTCTTCTAATCTATGCCTTTTACAGCCTGGTCCATGCTAATATTTTTCCACCTAAAGGCAGAATGATTTGAATATTATCTTCATCTAACATTAAAACCAGCTTTGTTAGGTAATGTCTCCCGAGCTGGCGGAGTTATAATTACAGAGAGTATACGGTATGTACCTATTAACCTCTCAGTCACCATTTAACATTGTGGCAGTATGTTGGCTAAGGGACCATTGAATGAAGTTGCAAGCCCTGCAGGTATTTATAAATTACAATGTTTAATTTTTACTTTCACACAAAACCCTTGCATTGCTTGAAAGCCCGGAACTCAGTTCGCCTGCTAATTTTATTCCGCCTGGAACAATATTCCTCAGCGGGGTCTCTAGCACGGCCTGTACTCCTGTCCTGATTACAATAGCTCGATCAGACGAGCTTCCTGAGCTGTCGCGCATATAATAAATACTTTTATTGCTATGCTAGACATTGCAAATGCTAGGCAAAGTTGAGTACAGCATACACCCGCCAATCAAAGGTTTATGCCTGTTGTGTTGCTTTTCTTAGATAGTCTTTGTGACACAGGTCAGTATTATAGATATTAAAGTAAGATTAGCAGCCTCTATAAAGCAAACATTAAATGGAAAACTAGGCAAATGGCAATGTGTAAATCAGTCAGCTGATATGCATGGTTGATCAATGGGGTGCCATGCCCACATAGGGGGTCTGCAGACTCAGCGGGGGGGGGACAGGACTGAACATATTCTGTACGAAGATACGGCCAGACACCTCAGCACTGGTAATTTGGGCCCAGGTCTCTAAGGCCTCATGCACACTGGATGTCACAAAAATGTCAGTAGCGTTACCACGTTGAAAACTTGAGTTTTTCTGCGATTTTCTGCTTTTTTGCATTCTTCTTCCCTATTGTATGCCAAAACCACTTCAATAAATGCCTTGCATATTGATTCCTGTGTTCTCAGTCTCAGTGTGCTGTCTCTCTGCATTCCTAGTTCTTCATAGTCCACTATAAATCTATTTATTGGGCTTTTAAAAGTATATTTAAAGCCAAATGACAGACATTAGATAGAGGTCAGATATACAGGTATTAAATGGCTGCTAAAGAATCATTATTTCAAAGAATAGTTTAGGGTAGAATAGAAGGCAAACATTTTTTAAGGGAGCGGCCAGCAAAGGCCTCTTATTCTCTGGGTGTGGGCAGGATGAGAACACCCAGCTCCAGGTACCACCTCCACATGGTGAGTAGGTGGCCTCAGAGACTGAGGCCGCAAGGAAAGTGAGCAGCGAGGGTAGCCCAGAGGATAGGCTGACCAGGGCCCTAGAAGATTAAGACGTGCGGGAGGTGCAGGCAGCCAGGGGCCACTACTTGGGACATTCAAGTTATCACACCAAATGGATCCCCTGGCAGGAGCACAGGACCCCACCTGCTGGTGGCCATCATGAACATCTTAATACTGGCATGGAAGTTACCGGGCATCCCACACACACCTACCCACAGACAGGGACTAGGACAGGGGGGCACAGGAGGAAAAGCGGACAGGGCTAGGGGGTCTCTCTCCTTCACCCTCTTCTCTCTCTCCCTCATCCCCTCTCTTTCCCACCCCTGTTCTGTGATGAATGCATGTTTCATAGTTTCATAGTTTGTAAGGTTGAATAAAGACACCAGTCCATCCAGTTCAACCTGAGTGAATGTCTACAATTGTCCCTATCCCTGTACATTGTGCACTCACATCAGTCCCTAGCCTCAAGGAGCCCACAATCCAAGGTCCCCATTCATATACTAGGGGCAATTATGGACAGAAGCCAATTAACTTACCCGCATGTCTTTGGATTGTGGGAGGAAACCGGAGTACCCGGAGGAAACCCACGCAGGCACAGGGAGAACATGCAAACTCCAGGCAGGTAGTGTCGTGGTTGGGATTTGAACCAGTGACCCTTCTTATTGCTAGGTGAGAGTGCTAACCACTACACCACTGTGCCGCCCTAACTAGGGTAGTGCAATATATAGGTGGGGCTTGAGTATGGGCGAGGACACAAGGGGCCCCATATGTACTCAGTCTGCCCCTGCTCTGCACATGGTGTGAATAAGGCTTTAGAGATGGTTATAACCCAGTACTTTTGCCATCTATGTCCCATTAGGGAGATTTCACTTCACGTCTTGTCCCATAGCCACAACAAGTGAGAGGAAAGCCCTCCAATGTTAGGCAAATACCCGTTAGTCACCAGAACTAGTGTCCCCATTGAAAGACTACCTCTCCATTCTGTACTGGTGACAACCAAAAATGTGGGATTTTACTTTCACTGATAATGGTCACCAGGACAAATAGAGAGGATACATCTCCATAATAGGGACATAGATTGCAATAAAAACCTGACATATGTTTTAATCCCTCTCCACTCTAAAGAAAGAAAATGCCATCAGTTATGCTTTGAAATATGTTTATAGCTGAAACATTCTTTTAAAAGGACAACTGTACCTTTGGTAAAAGTCACGGGGAGCAAGGCTGGTGAAGTCACAAACTCCACCTGCGCAATTCAGAGGAAGCTTTGTTTTCATTCAAAGAATGCAAAGCTTCCTCTGAATGGCTGAGCAATGCTCAGCCTGAATGTATTTTTTAAGTTCTCATCACACTGCAGGAACACATCGCTATGTACTGTATACAGCGCTCCCAGCTGCTGCAACTGTTAGTGAAATAAATAGTTCACTTGGACCAGCTTGCTCCAAAGGCAAGGAGAGATTTTTGAAGTTGTAATTTTTTTGTTTAGTTTTTTGGAAAATTAAGGCATAAAAATCTATTTAGTGAGTGTGAGTGCAGTACAGCACAGCATAAGCATATGACTGGTGTGGTAGTACACACTCTCTTTTTACATACTGTTATCAGAGTAGGTTGGCGTTGCCATAGTGACACTATACAACTCGGGGGGGGGGGGGGTGATCCATTTTTTTTTTTTGATGATCACTGTTATAAGCAATAATTCTAACTGTTAAGAATGGCTTTCAGCTTGTTTACTATTGTGATTTGTGACTGGCTACGGCAAATCACGTTACAGGATGTCAGGTACCATGTGATAGCCGTGGGCCAATCACAGCATCACAACAGTAAGCAAGCCGTCATGATTCCTTCATTTCTATCAAAACCCAAGCTAAACATGCTAACCATCCAGTGGCCAGAATCTGTTAGACAAATATTAAAATTTTCTATATTTACTTCATCACTATATGTCAAAGAAACCTTTTGGCACCATTCACTCACTTACCCCAGCATAAAATAAACTGGCAGGTATTTTAATCCTTCCCTTTAGCCAAAACTAAAAAGAAAGGTTTGGGCTATACATATGCTTTAATGTCATGTTGTATATATCATTAAAGTATAAGGTTCCACACAGTGAAAAAAACTGGTCACAGCTCCCTTCTCAACGACCATATCTGGAGGGAAAACAACGTTTAACTAAAATAAATGTACACTCACCTGCCATCTTCCACAACAAAGAATGTCTGAGGGTTTTTGCTGCCATCCTTCAACTTCATGCCTATGGAAGACAATCAAACTAATTAACGGTAATAGTATTTACAGTCGGCCTGGTAATTAACGGGGCAAATCCCTCTGGTCCTTAAGTAGTTAAAAAAAAAAAAAATGGCTGACATCTTTCCCCAGTCTTTCTTCCGGCTTTGTGCCCTGATGACGTCATTCCTGCGCATTTGCGCGGGACCACTCCGTTCTGGCATGAAGCTCTGAAGGTCTGGCAAGGTAAGCTGGACCTTCAGAGTGCATGTGCCCATGACGTAACTGGCTGCATCCAGTGTGAATATCTCCTGAAGAGCCCTTTTACACTGTGGTGGGTGGGCATCGGCGGTAAAGCGGCGGTATTTTTAGTGCCGCTTTACCGTAGTTTTAGCCCTTTTTTAGCTGAAAAGGGGTCAAAACTGCCTGCAAAGCGCCGCTTGCCGGCGGTTTGGTGGCTCTGCCCCATTGTTTTTCAATGGAAAGGGGCACTGTAGGAGCGGTGTATACACCGCTCCTGCATCGCTGTAGCGCTGCAAAGATGTGGCTTGCAGGACTTTTTTTACCGTCCTGCAAGCGCACCGCTCCAGTGTGAAAGCACTCAGGCTTTCACACTGGAGTGAATGCAAAGAGTCCTTAAAGTCCACACAGGACGTGAAATATAGTGTTTCACACAACGTGAAAACAGCAGAGTGATCTTGAGGACATATCAAAGCAGTGAGTTCTAGGTAAAGACAAACAAGATGGGTACTCTTACCAAAACCATGAGGTCATACGGGCATAAAGAAATGGACGGATCCCCACAGGTCTGACAGCCGTTGAAATTACTGTAGGTCTTCCAGTCGGAGGAGGAATGGTCTGTATCATCCACAGGATTCCGATTTCTCCAAAGTTCCAGTAGAATAGACGGAAAAGATTCAACTCCAACCAAAAGCCAGGGTAATAAACAAGGCCAGGCTCATGTAGAGGATCACGAGGGACAAAAAAGAAAAACAGCTTCCCATAGTGTAGATGAAAAATAACAAGATGGCTGTTTATTGGCATAAAAATCAGCAAATACAGGATAAAAAAAAAATTATTTTTGTTCCTTTAAAATAAAAACGTGATCACATAAAAGAAGGCAATACAGGGAACATGACTACCACGCCCTACACGTTTCGTCCCATAGGACTTCAACAGGGGAATCACGTTTTTATTTTAAAGGAACAAAATTTTTTTTTTATCCTGTATTTGCTGATTTTTATGCCAATAAACAGCCATCTTTTTATTTTTCATCTACACTATGGGAAGCTGTTTTTCATTTTTGTCCCTCATGTGATCCTCTACATGAGCCTGGCCTTGTTTATTACTCTGACTTTTGATTGGAGTTGAATCTTTTCTGTCCATTCTACTGGAACTTTGGAGAAATCGTAATCCTGTGGATGATACAGACCATTCCTCCTCCGACTGGAAGACCTACAGTAATTTCAATGGCTGTCAGAACTGTGGGGATCCGTCCATTTCTTTATGCCCCGTATGACCTCATGGTTTTGGTAAGAGTACCCATCTAGTTCGTCTTTACCTAGAACTCACTGATTTGAGATGTTCTCAAGATCCCTCTGCTGCTTTCACGTTGTGTGAAACACTATATTTCACGTCCTATGTTGACTTTAAGGACTCTTTGCATTCACTTATTATTAGGACTTTATTGATTTTCTCTTTAATACTTGTCACGTATGTTCACAACACTTTCATAGCGCTACATTTATTGTTTATTTTTATTTATGAATTTGGTTATGTTCGTATGTAGCTGCTTTTTTTCACATTTTTGATTAGCACAATATTTCCCTATTTCATTTCACACTGGAGAGACAAGAGAGGCTCTCTACAGGCGCTATTTTTACCGCTGTAGCGCCTATAAAGTGCCTCAGAGTGAAAGTGGTCGAATGGTGCACATTTAGGAGATATTAATTCTACCTTATTATAGGCTTACCTGTAGGCTAAAATCTCAAAGCAGGCTTTAAAATGTTTTAGTATAATTAAAGACAAAACTTATTTTTTTTAGCTTGGATATGGTGGAAAGGGATTAGAACCCCTGTCATGTTTCTATTGCTGTCTGTACCCTCGTTAGGGAAATGTACCCTATTTGTCATGTTTACCTTAATCATAGAAAATGAAAGAAAAGAAAATCCCATATTTTGGGTCATACTCAGAACAGTAATAAAGGGGAGATATTCCAATGGTGACAACCAGGGATTCCCACAGTTTGGAGGGAGTTCTTCTCACTTCCTGTTTTTGACTATGGGACAGGAAGTGAAAGGAAATCTTCCCAATAAACCTGAAAAGGGTGATAAACCTCCCTTACATTATCCAAAATGAAAAAAAAAAACAGTTTTGAGTTTAGTTCTACTTTAGGAGCACACTTCTTTTCCTTTTCGTTGGTTGTTATAAATCACCCAACTTGTATATGAACTATAATTTTAGGTTGGTCCATGTATTCCTAATAGGAGGAAGAAGATGTGTTAAAATGTCCTTATGACCAGCAAAGAGAAAAGAGGTCTTCGTTAAACAATGGCACTGCTCCCTCTTGTGGCAGGAGCTGGAACACATATTTGATATTCCAAGATCCCTGTCTCACAACTGCCAGAATGAATGTGTCACAAATGTGAACAGGCCCATTTCAACAAGTATGTCCATACGGTGGATGACCATGGTGCACTTTTTGTGAGCAAGAGCAATGAGCTGGTAAAATCCAAGCAAGACAATCTGTTCCTTTGCTAATATTAGTCTTTTAGGAAGAGTCTGCACAGGTTACATGGTTCCCAAAAACATGCAATCATGGTGTGGGGTGAACTTCCAGTGGAATCGCCTAGGCCAGTGATGGTGAACCTATGGCACGTGTGCCACAGCCAGCATTCCGTGCCCTCTCTGTGGGCACGCCTGGATGAAGCACACACTGACACTGACCACCAAAAATATGACTGCTGAGCTACACGGGAATCCTTATGCCTGTTTCATGATTGGAAAGATCTTGCTCCAGAGTATTGTTTGGGAGGATTTGTAGCGCAGAGGGGTGTCATTACCGTTGCACCGATGGTAAGGGTCTGTCGTGTTGGGTGATGGTGATGGGACCCCTACTATCTTTATATCTGCTGGATGAGGTGGAGGGAGATCAGCTGTTGATTCATTGAACTCTTTTTTACTTCTCTGGACTGTTATGCATTATTTACATATTAATACATATTTATGAACTTCTTTTTGAGTGCGCCACATTTTTCCTTTTTTATATTGTATATATTGTTTCCCGCAATATAGTGCGAGCTGCCATTTTTATTTCTGATTTAGCGCAACAATTTTCATTTGTACAAATGTGGCAATGGGTATGCCTGTGAAATTAAAACATTTGTCAGGGTAGGTACGCAGCTGTACGTACATGTTTACAAAATATCCTGCCGACATTCTCTGCGCAATCAAAGGATGGGTCCAATAGCGACGAACTGTGACTCTGGACCTCTCACGCAATTTTCTACATCGTTCTAGCCTCATCAAGAGAAATGTCAGGAGCATTTCCTCACATATGCTCATTATGGGATCCATTTCCAAAAAAAAGCACAGAAATAGAGGCAAATACAAGTAGACAACTGCTCTCTCTGCTGCTGCTACTCACTCTGGTCAAAAGGGCTGAAATAGTTAACTAAAATGTTTTATGAGCCTCGGGAGGGTCTTAAATGAGGTAATCTTAATAAACGATTCTAGATGCAAGTGTGGTTAAACGCGGCTAAACACGGCATGCAAACGTGAACAGGCGTTTTAAATGCAGGTGTCAAAAAAATTAGTTCAGAGGACTTTGCCTTAGCGTCCCGTGTACATGGGGCCTTACCAGTGCCCAGCAAATGCATCCTTACCAATGCCCAGAAAATGCATCCATACCAGTGCCCAGCAAATGCATCCATACCAGTGCCCAGCAAATGCATCCATATCAGTGCTCAGCAACAAATGCATCCTTACCAATGTCCAGAAAATACATCCTTACCAATTCCCAGCAAAAGCATTCTTACCAATGCCCAGCATTTTCAATAAAATAAACTGTATAATTGAAATCTCGTATATTGTGTTTTTCTTTTAAGACAAAAGCTGTTAATTAGTTTGGACAATTGTACGAGTTGTTTTTTATAAACTAAAACCTTGGTATTTAGGTTTAATTGCTGAAATAAATAATATTGCTTGAAATAAATAAGTTGGTTTTGTGTTGCAGTTTGAGCACTCAGGATCAAAAACTTTTACCATCACTGGCCTAGGCAATCCAACCAAAAGTGTGGGCGGGTACCAAAATTTGGTACCTGCTTCCCACCAAAAAACAAAAAGTCCAAATGTGTTAGAGGAGGGTGGGAGGAGGACAAAACACAGAACTTCCCTTTTAGGGTGAAGTTCTGCTTTAATTATAGTGATAAATATGGCATTATCTGACTGCACCCTGCTTAACCACTTCAATACAGGGCACTTTCCCCCTTCCTGCCCAAGCCAATTTTTAGCTTTCAGCGCTGTCGCTGTTTAAATGACAATTGTGCAGTCATACTACACTGTACCCAAACAACATTTTGTTATCATTTTGTTCCCACAAATAGAGCTTTCTTTTGGTGGTATTTGATCACCTCTGGGGTTTGTATTTTTTGCTATACAAATAAAAAAAGACCGAATGTTTTGAAAAAGAAAAAGCTTTTCTTCGTTTCTGTTATAGAATTTTGTAAATAGGTACATTTTCTCCTTTACTGGTGGGCACTGATGAGGCCGCACTGACGGGCTCTGATAAGGCGGCATTGATGAGCACAGATGAGGTGGCACTGATATGCAGCACTGATGGGCACTCATAGGCGGCACAGATGGGCACTCATAGGTGGCACTGATGGGCACTGACAGGCTGCACCGATGGGTAATTATGGGTGGCACTGATGGGCACTGATCAGCACTGATAGGTGGGTACTGATAGGTGATACTGATGGACACTGATGAGTGGCACTGATTTACACTGATAGATGGCACTGATGGGCATCGCTGCTATTGAGGCACTGACAGATATTGCTGGTGGGCACTGATTGGCATTATGTGTGGACACACATTGGCATCATGTGTGGGAGCACATTGCCACCCATGGCCACCAGAGATGCCATACCTGGTGGTTATCAGTGGTGGCCATCCCTGGTGGTCCTGATGGTACCCCTGGTGGTCCTGGGCAGGTATCTGCAAGGGGAGGCTGTGCTGATAAACAATCAGCACAGACCCCCCTGTCAGAGGAGCAGCCGATCGTCTCTCCTCTACTTTCGTTAGACGCGAGTGAGGAAAGGCCGATAAACGGCTCTTCCTGTTTACATTGTGATCAGCCGTGATTGGACATGGCTGATCACATGGTAAAGTGTCTCAGTCAGAGACTCTTTACCTAAATCGGAGTTGCGGTGTGTCAGACTGACACGCCGCAGCAACGATCGACGAAATTCACGCCCTGGGGGCGTGCAGTGGCTTGTTATCCTGATCATGTCATATGACGTCTGGTCAGGATATTGCAACCACTTTGCCGCCGTCATTCTGTCAACCAGACTGCCCTGAGCTCCAAGTTGTTGAATGGGAGCTTATTTCCTCGTATTACCGTTTCCTTGGGAAGTAATACTTTGGGAAGATGCAGACTAGAATACTGCAATCACTGAGCAGCAAATGATATCACCTGTGATGCATTTCAGTTATCTTGCAAACTTGGCCTGCTAGTGGGTCCTGAGGAGAGGAGTTGAAAACTACTGCTCTAAATCTTTGCCAATTTTCAATCACCTAAAGATACACGCCTATACAGTAACCCATGGTCAGGACCGGGGTGGATAAGGGGTGAATGAGGCGGTATGGAGGGTGGCTGAGGCAGTAAGGGGGGTAAGTGAAGTGGTGAGGGTGGGAAGACATTTTTACAGGTACAAACAGCAGGATATTCAGCTCACCTGAATCCCTCTGGTAAGCCTGGAACATCTGTGCAAGGCCTGCCCTGTGTGCCAATTTCCTACCTACCGTGATGTCATTCCCTGGCTGGGTAGGTGGCTGATGGAGGAAGTTCCGTTCTTGTCCTTTTCTTTCTCTGAATGTCAGGGCCTGGGGATGGGGCAAGCATGTGATTGATTGCTAGGATTGCTGATTCCTAGAAACCAATCACGTGTTTGCCCTGCCCCTAGGCCCCGATTTTCAGAGATGAAGGAGGGCAAGAACGAAAGAAAGGGAAAGTCTGGGGATCACACTGCCACTCAGCATATATTCTCTGACAGATCTGATTGCTGAGGCCGAGTGGAGCAGGTTTCATACAGCATTGATGACTAACTGGGCATTTGGGCAGGATGCTCTGGGCAAGGTTCAGACCACCCTTCCCCCCTTCCCTTCCCTGAGATGGAGAGTAGGGAAACCAGTAGCCGTGGCTGTGCCCTAGGCAGCTGCTTATCCTAGCAGTAGTGCCAGCCCTGCCCACGGTGTATAAATACTCTGCCTGTGTTCTCTGCGTGCTGAACAGCTTAAATTATTTTCTCAATGTTATCACTCATTTTATTATTCTTTATTTCGGGGTCAGTGGGGTCATTTTTACATTTAAGCTGGAGTTTTGCATTATAACATTAATTTGAAGACTAGCAGCTTTGTCAAAAAAACATGTTTATCTAATTAATAAGCTGCTTTCTGTCTAAGCCTGCTTTCCTTGATGACAGATTTCCTTTTACAATTAAGGATTAAGCCCACCCGAAACGGGTCGTTTTGGGTGGATGCCACTGGAATCAAATAACCGCTTGCTTTATAGATAGGTGCCAGCATGGTGAAATTCTGCTTGCTTCTTCTACCTCTCATGGACTCTGAATATTATATCTCTCATCTCAGGCCCTCCTTTCTCCTCTTGACTTGCTGCCAAAGCAGTTATCAGTATCACGCTCCCGCGGAGGGATTCCCCTTGTAATCACTTTTATATCTTACAGTGGGAGCGTGACACTGTGGCTCAGCTTGGTGATAATTGAGTCATGAGAGCAGAGCTGGAAGCTGGCACTGAGATCTTGCTAACAGAATGTCCAAGAGATAAAGAGCCAGCAGTTCTTTCATTTGGCTGGGTTCCCTAACATTAAACAGATACGAATGCAGGCAGCCCCAAGACCATCATCACATAACACACTTGTAGATAGCATCTGCTTTACTCAGGATGTCAGTCAATACAAATCCAGAACATCAAGTAAAGTGTATGTCTGGCCAAAACAACAAAAAAAATGACATAAATCCAATACATGTACATTTCCCCATGTTTTATCCCTTTAAACTGCAAACACCGACACATTTCTGTTGATCTGTTCGATGTGCTCCTAACATCCTGTTTGACCTGAGAACACCTTTCCTGCTCGGTTCTTCCCTGCTGGACTCTAAAACACTACTTGGACCTAGTTCACACCTATATTTTTTTTGGTACTTTTTGCAGAAAGGCATTACAGTCCATTTACCATGGTTTCCTATGGGACACATTCACATTTATGATTTTTTTCAGCTGCTGCATTTTTGAAACGAGTCAGTGACTTTTTTAAACTCTGAATACCTTTTAGATTGAATAGACTTCGATGGAGACACTGCAGAAAATCATGTAGTGTATTTTGATATGTTTTGTGTTTTTAATCTGCCCAACAAATTGGCCAAAAAAAGCATAAAGATACAAAACGCATGTGCAAAAATGCACCACAAAAAAGCCCCCAAAAACGGATCAAAAGCAAACTGCATAGGTGTGAAATGGGTTATTCTTCAATCTGGGTCTATGCCCCCGATGATGTCAGTTATCATGAAATGCGTTGGGTCGAATCAACGCATGTGACATCGTCATGCCTGTTTGTACTCTGGAAGCAGTTCTTATATCGCTTGGCAATGCCTTATATATACAGTGCTTTGCTTTTAATAATAGTTTCTTATGGATTCACACTATGTGGGCATTTCTATTTTGATTTTACAGTGGAATCTTGCATTATAATCGTTGCCATGTAGATTTAATATACAACTGGGGAATCGGAGATATCATGAGAATTTGACCAAACAACAGGGGTCCCAGTATCTTATAAGATATGGTTTACAGGCTGATTTGACTTTGTAATAGAGTTTGTTTACTCTGGTAAGAGTCCATTCCCTATATTGGTGACACCTTCTATCACACAGCAGTGTATGCATTATTGGATTGGGACTATTGCTCTCATCATATGAGCTTAAAGTCGACTTACAATAATATTTTTATTATAGCACCTAATTAGTGTGTTTTGTAAGGCATTATTATTAGGGCGGCAAAATTATGTTTATATAGGTCATTCTTTAATCCTCTTTGTCCCATTCCGCATGCATACATTGATTTCTTTTTCCACTTAAAAATTGTTGTTGGCAACTAATATAGCCCACCATTTACAGGAACTGGTTCACCGGGACCAATTGGGGTTTATCCCCACCAGGTAAACAAGGGATAACATGACTAAGGTCCTCCATCTACTTCACATTGCCAATCGACTCATACACCCTGTGTCTTTCTCAGAATGGACGGAGAGAAAGCGTTTGATCACGTAAATTGGCAATATATGTTCACAGTTCTATGCCATCTCGGCTTGGGGGAAACCATAATTAACTGGATTGCCAAATTATACACAAACCCCACGGCTCAGTTTAAAGCGAATGGAGTCCTCTCTGACCCATTCCCTATTATAAGTGGCATGAGGCAGGAGTGTCCGCTATCCCCCCTACTTTTCGCCCTTTCGCTTGAGCCATTTCTTTGCAGAGTCCACCTAAACCCGGACATGCAAAGATATGTGGAGGAGCTATTATTTTCCTTGACGAACCCCACAATCTCACTCCCTAACTTCCTCCGTGAATTTGACCTCTATGGTTCACTTTCCACGTTACAAATACATTTCACTAAATCAGAAGCCATGCAGATCGGGATACCTCCTACCCTCTTATCAGCGCTGCAATCTAGTTTCAGCTTTACATGGACGGACTCTGCTTTGAAGTATTTAGGCACCTATATTCCCACGGATTTGTCCCGCACATTTGAACTCAATTTCCCCCCCCATTGATTATAACCCGCCTCCTGTTAGACACCTGGCATAAAGGTCTACACTCCTGGTTCGGCAGATGTAATCATTTGAAAATGTGCATCCTGCCAAAGTTTATTTATTTATTTCAAGCCTTGCCAATTCAGATTCCCCTGTCATACTTTAGACAAGTCCATTCTCGGTTCTTTACTGGAATGGGATCCTCAAGGTAATTTCTCAGGTGTTTTCGATCATCTTTCCAAAGAATCATGTGGTTTGCCTGTTGGGAGCCCTGGATGAGGAGATGTTGACTCCAGCTGCCCATACAGCGATAATCCGACTACTTTATGTAGCCAGAAAACTTATAGCGCAGTTATGGATTACTCCCAGGGTCCCCACCAGGCAGCATTGGAACGTTCAGGTGAACAAAATGCTAATCAGGGAAAAGTTGGCCTAATAACACAGAAATTCACCATCGGATATTCTGGTACTGGCGCCTCATCAGCTGATCAAACATAGATTGTTACAGGGATAATCCAGATGTGACAGAACCTATGGTCTGGAGATCTATTACTTACAGATTGTTCATGGGTGTGACAGCAGATGGGGATGCACCCTGTCAAACAGACACAGGTGTCTGGGGTTCAAGGAACATACCCAATCCTATAGCCCGTGTGTGTTATGTGTTCCGAACGCTTTTTTTTTTTGCCATTTTCCGTTTTATATTTTACTTTAACTATGCTTTTGTTCTATACTGCCACTAGTATTGTGTAAATCTAATGTATAATTGTCCCTTGTGGACCATTGTAACATGTATGGCCGACGTCGACTGCCTTATTGTGCTTTGACATTGTCTGATTTTCTATGGCATGTAACATTCCAATCTTTAATAAAAACTTCTTTGATTAAAAAAAAGACAAGTCCATTCTCTTTTTGTTAAGTTTATCTGGGCCAACAAAAAAAACACACCTACCTCGCATTTACTATCATTGCCCAAGCAGTATGACATTCGTAAATACTACCAGGCAACTCATCTGGATAGAATTATTGACTGGTGCCGCCACTGTGACTTCAAGTTGTGGCCGCAACTAGAACAAGCCCAAACTGACATTCCATTACCAAGGGCATTATGGTGCTATGACCACTTGCCACCTTCATTAAAGTTGCACTAGTGGATATGACACTTCGCATATGCTCACAGGCAAACCTACAGAATTGCCTTTCATCTCCCGAGTCCCCATTGCTCCTAATTGTAGGATATCCACGATCCCCCCCCAGGCATGGAACCCCACACATCTCGAACACTACGCCATTTAAGCCTGGCATTCCATGGAAGGAGTGATGTGGGCCCCTTTAAACTTTCATTTTGGACAGCACTCCAACCTCGACATTTCCTCAATACCCTGCCTAACCCTCAGAAACATCATCGTCCTTGGACGACCTTTGAGGAATATTCTTCTGATGATGGCTCCCTTCCACAAGTTCTATCCAAAACATACGTCCTCCTGAACTGCCCAGCTGAACAACCACCTTTAGCGTTCTTGCATAAATGGGAGGGAGAACTGAAATGCACGTTTACACCAGCCAAAGTACAACATATTCTCAGATTTTCATTGAAATCATCAAATTGCACGAAGATTTAAGAGACTATAAACTTTTAACTAGGTGGTACCTTACTTCCCACCTCTTACACAAATATTATCCGACCCCTTCTGACTTTTGTTGGAGATGGCAGGGGGACAGAGGAAAGCTGCTCCATGTCTTTTGGTCATGCCCTAAATTGACCCACTTTTGGGCAAAAGTTAGGGAAATTATCCAAAAGTTTACCGACTACAAGATTCCTGATGATCCGGCCTCCTTTCTGCTACATATCTTCACAATCCCAGGCAAACTTTATAAAAAGTCTATCGTGAGGCACCTCTTGAATGCTGCAAAGTCTTGCATCCCGCTCCATTGAAAGAAACAATTACCGCCGACCACTGCTGAGTGGCTTCGTAGGGTGGAAGAAATTAATAGATCAGAAGACTTGGTCCTCTCTGTGCACCATCAGCAGGAAAAGTACTCTAAAACTTGGGGTCTCTGGAACCAATTTTCGTTTCTGCGGAGGGTACGGCCCTTCTGGGAACATAATATTGCACATGTACTCCAGAGCCCGACTACCTTGGGTATCAGGACCCAAAGTCATCTTATCCCCCATCCTCCCAATCTTCCCCTCCCCACCATTCCTTTCTCTCCCTCTCTCCCATTTTTTCTCTCTTCCTTTCCTCTTCCTTATCTTTTTTGGATCATTGAAAATGAGAAAATTGGTCTTGGGCGAACCCAGGTCCTACTACACAGTCAGTCCTTTTTCCATTTTATGTGACAACTGATGGACAGTAGAAAGTACAGCTTGGTCATTGTCTTTCCGGATTCTTGTTATCCTGAGTATTACTTGTCATATTACATTCTATGGACTTTTTTTCTCATGATATTCACAGGCATCATACATAAAAGTGCTGTGTCTGATGTTTTTATTGTGTTAACATATAGATGTAATGACCTGTTTTCGCCTGTTGTGGGTATTACTAAAAAAACTATATATGGGAGGCGTGGCCTGGACATGGCGGTTCTTTTGTGCGCTCCAGGCTTCCCCTGCTTATCCTGACACAGTGCCGACATCCACCACCTGTTACACCGGCATGCTAATGACGAGAAAGTACAGGACCAGATTGTCAGCCCGAGCAGCCTGTTCCCGCACCTCCCAGGAGGATATACCAGCACGCAAACTGCACCTCTCTGGGTGCCATAGATGCGGCACCTCATGGCTCAGGCCGGAGCACCTAGACCATGCTGGATCCAGCTGCATCTCCTACCTCTTCCTCCATCTCAGACTCTTTACCCCTATACTCTTCTGTCCAGTCCCATTGGAGATGGCTAACTCCTCTGCGGGGGGGACACAAGAAACCTAGATGGAGATATCCAGGCATTCCTACAGGCCCTACCCATGAGGCAGGACATTAAGGCCTTGGTCCTCCGAGTGGAGGAGATACACCGCCAGGACATCCAGGTGGTGAGAGCAGATGCCCACTCACTCTCGGAGAGGCTGGATACAGGGGAGGCATCAATATCCTCCCAGGAGCATTGTGTGGCGACCCTAGAATGCTCATGCATCTCCCAAGCATATACGGCAGTCGAACTTCAACTCCACCTGGAAGATAGAAACTGCAGAAATAGCTTGCGGGGACTACCAGAGGCTACAGGCACCGAAGACCTTCCATGCCACGGTGAGTGCCATATTTAAGAAAAAATCAAATTCCCTCTGATCACAGTGAAGTTGGACAGGGTCCACAGGACCCTGGGACCCAGATCTAATGATCCCAAAAGGCCCCGGGATCTGGTGTGCCACCTTCATCACTATCCATAAAAAGAAACAATCCTCCGTTCAGCCTGGGAAGCCGGTGAGATCGAATTTGATGGTGCCTCCATCAAAATTCTCCCAGACCTGTCTAGGGCAATGCTTCAGTGCAGGGCCTGCTTGCGCCCTGTTCTTGACCTGGCTAGAGTCCGGGGTTGCACCAACAGATGGGGCTACACTTTCGGAGAGCCTCCTCTTCTTTTACCCTCCGTACCCCTGCTGACCTACTGGAATTATTTGCCTTCCTCAATATGGAACCCATCCAGATCCCGAATTGGCTCTAGATTATCTCAATGCACAGCGGGGGCCGCTCTGGTCTTCTGGGTCCAATGAGTTTCCCTCAAGCATGCCAGTAGAGACCCTGGAGGAGATTCTGTACCCCTTTGGAGAACAGTCTTTGGAATCCTAGATGGCGCTTATTCTACTCCAGCTACTGTGAGGTATGTGACTAATGTAGGACGTTCCTAGCAGTCCCCACCACTCACATACAGCTGGGTTGGCTGACTCTCTCCCTTGCCTGCACTTAAGAGGGCCTTCATCCCTCCTTGGAAATCTACAGGTGCGTACCCGTATACCGCTCACAGGCTGTGATACCTGACCTGGTCTTTGTGCCTCAATTTTTTCCTCTGTTACACGATTCCCATCTAGCAGTACACTCAGTGACTTCCTACCAGATTCTTCAACAAGGTCTTAGAGCCTTAAAGTTTTCCTGCTAAAGGACTATACTGTTTAATTTTACATGGTTTTGATGCCCTCCAGTATTCTCTCTACCTCTGCCTAATGTTTTCTATTGCACCATGGTTATACTGGCTCACTCAGGAATATATGTTGTTTACTATGTGCTGCACTAGGGCAGTGGAGACATTGCATGTACATATCTAAATTTGTCTACCTTCATATTTACCACTCTCCTGCCTGTTTTTGACATGTTAGACTTCTTTCATAGGTCTGTTTATGGGGGGCTGGAGCTCGTTTGCAAGGGTAGATTTGCATATATTATGTCCTCTATGAGAAGGCCCTTCTAGCGGTGTGTTATGTGTCAGCCTTCAGTGTTGCCCAGTAGTCCTACGTGGCATGTTCTTTCTGCTGCCCAGTGAGTTTTGCATCTCATCATCCTGATGCCCTGTGACTGACATGTAGCCCCTCCCTAAGTATGGGATACGGGTCCTGGTGGCCCTACCTTCCTTGGGCTTCTTCCCTATCGCACCCCCCCCCCCCTCACCTCCCCCCTACCATAGCCATCCTTCCTGTCCCCCGCTCCTCCTCCCTTTCCCATCCCCCCCCTTATCTCCTCTCCTCCCCACACCTTCCCTCCCCCATGAAGGCCTCAAACGTATGATGGGCCCTCTTAAACACCTCTGAGATGCTGTTATGTCTCTGCTGTAATTGGGGCGAGCTGGTCATCCGTGCCCGTGGGTGTATGATTTCTTCCTCCCTTTCGGGGAAGGGGGAACTCTCATGCATACGAGCAGACTCTTGGAGGTCTGGTAGGCCTTGAGCCCCTGTGTACATCAGGTTACATGTCGGGGATGATCATACTGCCTGTTATAGTTAAAGTTACAGTTTAAGTTACTAGACGTGTTATTTACCACATTTGCTGCTCTTCCTAAGGATACTGCATATGGTTTGTGCATGTTGATTTATACACATCAGATTTTTCGGTTCAACTGTTTTCACTGATTTTAAAGGTTGAGGTGTGTAGGGGCGGATGGGGCCCCATTCCCGGTTGAGTCTGTCCACACCCACATAGGCCAACACTCAGTCTCCAGTTTCGGACTGGTGACCATAATAGCAATAGTTTGCTTCCATCTTAGTGATCTATTATCGTCTCCTGCTCAGTTACTACTACTCTTCTTTCCTAGCTTTTCAACGCTATCTACCCCCCCCCCTTCTTTTTACCCCATCCCATCCCTACCCATGGAGGTTATCAATGTGATTTCTCTCAACACTAAGGTTAATGTTCCAGAGAAAAGACGGATGCTCATGCAAGACTTACATCGTCTTAAGTCAGATGTAGCTTTTATACAGGAGACCCATTTTAGGGACTACAGATTACCCATACTCAAGAATCGGTCCTTCCCGATGGTTTACCATTCCACCAATCCAACGGCAAAGTCGCAGGGAGTTTCTATTCTTTTTTCGAGCAGAGTGCCATAGTCCTGCGTAGAGTCCATTACAGACCCTGGAGGTCGCTTCCTGTTTTTAAAAGGCATGATTGGCGGTGTCAAAGTTACCTTGACAATTTTCTACGTCCTTAATGACCACCAAGATGTCTTCATAAGTAAGACGTTAGCTAGCTTGACAGATTTTGCCGAGGTGCAATTGATTGTGGAGGAAGACCTGAACGTCCCCTTGATCCCATCTGACGTTACCTCCTTGGGTATGTCCTCTGTCTCCCCTGGCTTTCATAAACGCATTGCCCATTCTTTACATAAGAGCCAACTAATTGACGTGTGGCGCCTTTTACATCCCACAGAAAGGGATTTCACTTTCTGTTCCCTTCCCCAAAAGGTATGCTCAAGCATTGACTACTTTTTAATACCTCACACTCAATTACGTGCATTAAGCACCTCCACCATAGGCTCCACTACTTAGGCCAACCATTCCCCGTTATTAATGTCCTAAGCTCTCACTAACGCCATAACATCCAGGTCCAAAAGCTGGAAGCTAAATGAAAGCCTGCAGGACAATGAAGTGCTTGCGGATGTCACTAGGGAACTAGATTTTTACTTCAGAACAAACGACACATCAGACTGTGACCCTGGTATTATTTGGGAGGCACACAAAGTGGTCATACGTGGTGTGCTTATCAAGCATGGGTCGAGGCTCAAGTGACAACTTACCAAACAGTTAACACCATTGTTGGAGGATTTGAAGGCCCTAGAAGCCCATCTTAAAGCGGGAGTCTGCCGGGAGTGCACGTTTTTTTTTTTTTTTAAAAAGCCAGCAGCTACAAATACTGCAGCTGCTGACTTTTAAAATAGTGACACTTACCTGTCCAGCGCGCCCGCGATGTCGGCACCCGAAGCCGATCTCTCGATCGTCTCTCGGGTGCTGCCGCCGCCATCTTGGGTGTGGGAATCAGGAAGTGGAGCCTTTCGGCTTCATTTCCAAGTTCCCTACTGCGCATGCGCGAGTTGCGCTGCGCAATGAGGATGGACCCGCTGCCTCTGGGATCTGTGTGTTTCCCAGCAGGCAGCGGGGGACTTTCGGAAAGGGGCGTAATCTACGCCCCTTTCCGCAGAGAGCTATCCAGGAAGTGGGTGCAGATACCTGTACTGTACAGGTACCTGCACCCCCCTCCCCCCTGAAAGGTGCCAATTGTGGCGCCGGAGGGGGGGAGGGTTCCAATGAGCGGAAGGTCCACTTTAGGGTGGACCTTCGCTTTAAACATGCACCATCTCCTTCCCTAGAGAAAGAACTCCTCACCCGGAGTACACAAATTACAGACCTCCTGCAATTTAGAGCTAAAACGGTGCTGCAGATTTGTCAGAAAATATCGTACGAGTCCAGAAATAAACTGGCCTTATCTGATACCACCACGTGGACCCAAGGTTATAAAGCCTCACGATGTAGCACAGGAGTTCCAGAAATTTTATAACTCACTATACAACCTGACAACTAGGTCCCCACCACAGGAACACATAAATTTCTACCTGTCCTCCTCCCCCTTATCCTTATTTTATTTATTTGAGTCATTTGGAATATTCTTTATATCTTTTTTTGCATTCTGCATTTTCTTCTGAAGAATTGGAACTATATCCACGAAACATGTCAAGCTTTTAATGCAGTTTTTATTTATAAATTATGCGTTTACATCATATCCCACATATGGATTTCATCCATGTGCAATAATGAAATTTAGATTTTTTATTCTTGTCAATTATATGCACATCAGCTAGTCATATCTGTAATGTACTATGTTTTATGTGGAATTCATTAATAAACTATTAATATTATGTATTCATTTTCATTTGTGTAAACACACATCTCATTCACAGTCCTAACCCTCCCACCTTTTTATTAATCAACAGGGATGGAGGCTTATGCTCGGTTTGACCATATGCCTTATTCAAAGTCCCAAACCAACCTTTCTATATTTTTCAATATAGGGTTGGACATGTGTGACTAGAGTGGAAAAAGCTGCCTACACATATTTATTATTGATAGCTGACCCTATTGGATGTTGTTCCGCACCTATCTAAATATATAATACATTTATATGGAAGGCATAAATATTTCCAATCCCGTATAATTTGTAAATATGAGTTTGCCATTTTTCTTTGAAACATGTGATCTGATTGTTCTGCTTGGCTGTCTTGTTCCTGGTCCGGGAGCTGCAATGCACACTGGGGGCCTCCCCTTTTGTCCCTGTCCTTCATTGGGAGACTGGGTGGGCATTCCTGTTATGCATCGGCATCACGCCCTGCGCAGAGCACATGATGTCACCTCTTGGTGATGCGGCGCCGGCGGCTTTTATTGCATCCTCGGCGTACGTTAAGCATCTCACCAGGTGCTGGCCGCTTCCCGAGTCAGCTGTCCTGGTGAAAATACTTTATCTCAACACCCCCAGCATGACGTTGGGGGCGTCGTGCACAACGACCAGGGTGGGTATACATGGCAGTCCTGTGGGAGTAATGGTTTCTCATTCCATGCTGCACACCCTCTGGGACACACTTGTCAGCCATAGCACCTACACTAGGATCACTCATTTCACTTCCCTCTGGTTTCTTTTTTCTTATTTTGTCACTTTAGTTAGTTCCTGATTTTTTTGACAGGATTGGTCTCACTATCTCAGGATGTTTGCACTGTATCACTGTTTACTTTTCTTGGCATGAAGTTCTCTGGTGGTTTCACAAACACATTTTTCCACCCTTTCTCAGACTGAGCCCACTAGTATACAGGCTCAATGCCCTTTGCAAGTCACACCTCGCACTTATAATTGATCACTTGCATTTCTTTTCATTTATCTAGATATTGGAGCTGTTCCCAGGCACCATCATGCATCCCACTATGGACACTTCTCCTCCCCTCCCTCCCCATGTTTGTGGTGTATAGGGTGCAAGAAACTAACTTTAAATTTTATTATTTATTTTTTTGTAGAATTTAATAGACAGCTCTGTATAGCCCCTTTTTTACGGAAGGAGTTAACAGTAGGGGGTGATCAAGGGTTTGTGTTCCCTCAGTGTGTTCTAACTGGATGGGGATGGGAGTGACTAGGAGAGGAGACATATCATTTTTCCTACGTAGTAGGGACAAACGATATGTACCTCTTCTCTTACAGCACAGGGATTTGTGTGTTTACACACACAAATCCCTGTGATGGCGCTCTTGCACGTGATCGCGCGCACCCTCTGGTGGCCGAAAAAGGGTAGGACGTAACCGTACGGGATTTCCCACAGGAGAGCCATTGTGCTGCAGCATATCTGCGTGACATGGTCGGAAACTGGTTAAAAGCAGTGGCAAGCCTGCTAATCTTACAGGTTTGCTGATCTGACAGAACACCGCTGCTTTTAAAATTCAACATCAAAACAGTCAAGATGGATTTCAAAATACTGTATTTAACTATATTAGCTCAGTTTACTGGTAAAAATAGTTGTGAAATGCCTGACTCCAGTGGGTGTAAGAAGATGTTCGCTTGCCACCTTCTCACTGTATCCTTGTGGGCGAGTATGGGGTGTACCAAGATGGCTGTGATGGAACGTCACTTCTGTTACAAAATGTAACGGAACACAGATGACCTGTCAAAGTAAAGGGGTCCGTCAGCCCCTCAGAGCCCCAGCAGGAATCACCGATTTCTGCCGCTACAAATTGCATGGCCCTAAATCGCTGGGGTGAATGTATCCCAATACAGCTTTGGGAAATAAATATCACCGTTAGTGATAAGTTTGTTGGTGCAGTACTAAAGTTAAAGCCATTGTAAACAATAAAGTGTATGCATGGTCAAAACTTAAAATCTTATATGTAATCTAAAATTGTAATTCCATTATTTTTAGCCAGCGCTTATTAATCTCAATGTTCGTATCTCAAGTTTGTAAACTTACTTTGTGAAGATCCCCATGCATTTACATCCTAGAATTCTGTGATAAGTAACCATTATGAACTGTGAGTAGGCACCGCTGTGTCACACATTTCACAGAGCCTGCCTTCTGATCTACAGAGATGCTGAGGAGTTTCAGGAGGCGGAATCAAGTCAGGAATCACTGCATGCACGCAGCAAGGTACCATGGGATATGTAGTCCTAAGAATCCAGGAATATGTGGAAAGAGATGGCCAGCACACAGGCAGAACTCATACTATGAAAGGAGATTTTTTTTGTTTTATATTGGGATTGTCAAAAATAACCATACCTCCCAACTTTTTGAGATAGGAATGAGGGACACTTATTAGCAAAAGTGTGTAGGCATAGGACACACCCCTTAAAAGGAGCATTGTACAAAACAAATGATTGGTTAAACCCACAGGTGCTTTTTTTTTACCACTTCTATTTCTTTATATTGGCTTTTAGAGTTTTCAAATGCAGCAATTTAGAAATCGGATGAAAGGTTTAGCATGGTAAAACAATTTTTGATAGATTAGTAGTGCATTTTATATACAACTATATAGTTCAGACCAAAATGAGGGACAAATGAGGAGGAATGAGGGACAGATGGACTTTGTTCTGAATGAGGGACAGATGGACTTTGTTCTGAATGAGGGACAGTCCCTCGAAAATCAGGGACAGTTGGGAGCTATGAATAACTATTGCTTGTATTGTTGTTATTATAATGCTGATGTTATAATATGAAAGTGTGACCTTGAGGAAGACCAACATAGTGTGTGGTTTGTTTTTTGCTTATCATTGTGGAATTAGCTTTTGGCTGATTAATACTTTAATCTGCAGCACAATGAAAAGGATACATTGCGAATGAAATAAATGCTCATAAGAGACCCCCCCCCCCCCCCCCCCACTCGTGATCAGTTAATAACAGTGTATGTTGCTGAACGCCTGGCTTCCTTACATCAAATGCAAAATGTCTTCTTCAGAACCTCCTAATAGAAGTCAATTTTTGACAATGGATAACCCAGTAGTTAAATGTTAATATCATCTGCATCCCCAGAGTCTAGAAGGGATTAGTTATTATCAGTGTAAATATGTATTTTTCATTGATAGCCCTGAAATGCTGTTAGTCCTCTGTTTGGAACAAACTATTAAATGAAATCTAATGTTTACAAAAGTTAGATATTGCACTATAAACTGTTAAGTAAACACAGCGAGCCTTAGTAATAAATCAATTGCTGTATTCCAGCAAATTCAGTACAGTGTGTACTGTGAGCCCCCAAGACTGTGTGTCATCCCACGTACGGATTATCACATCCTTATAACACTGCCAAGCGTGTTATTTTTGTAATTATCTACTTCATAAGTGCCTGGCTTTACAGGAAAACTGTACTAAGGCAAATATAGTAGGCTGTCAATGCCTTATAAAAATGATAGTTGCCTGGCTCTCTTGGAAACCCAATATCTTCAGCACTTAAACAGTGTGTGTTTAGTATCACTTTAACTTACATTGCCCCTTCTATTTAGTGGGACTGCTTTAGCAGTCCCACTATTGTTATTCTTTTTTTTATTTATTAATCATCTTTTTATTATTATTCCGTACGTTTTTTGGCTCTGCATAACTTCTGCATATTTTCAGCTATTAAAGCCATTCAACTATTAAAAGGTTCAGCTCTCTCAGCTAATGATGAGACTTCAACTTTTTTTCTACTATTTATACTTTTTAAAATATTAAGCTTTTTAAAAGCGGAGGTCCACCCTAAAATGGACCTTCCGCTCATCGGAATCCTCCCCCCCTCCGGCGCCACAATTGGCACCTTTCAGGGGGGAGGGGGGTGCAGTTACCTGGATAATCCAGGTAAATGCACCCACTTCCGGGATAGCTCTCTGCGGAAAGGGGCGTAGATTACACCCCTTTCCGCAAGTGCCCCGCTGCCTGCTGGGAAAACACACAGATCCCAGAGGCAGCGGGGACCGTCCTTATTGCGCAGCTCCATTTCCTGATTCCCATACCCAAGATGGCGGCGGAAGCACCCGAGAAACGATCTACAGATCGGCTTCGGGTGCCGACATCGCGGGCGCGCTGGACAGGTAAGTGTCACTATTTTAAAAGTCAGCAGCTGCAGTATTTGTAGCTGCTGACTTTAAAAAAAAAATAAAAAATAAAAAAATGCGGAGTCCCGGCGGACTCCCGCTTTAACACTTTTTTTGAAGTCAATGAGAGCATGCTTAAAATCCGTAAAATCTTCTTCCACTGCCAAAAGTTTCAGCTCCTTCATACTTTTACCTACAGACGCCAAACAAACTTTAAAATGTTCTAAAAACATTCAGCTATCTGGCTATATCTTTTCAGTTTGATATCTTTTACAGTTTTTGTGAAAAAGCGGTTTAAGTTTAGTGATAATTTCAGAAAATGTCATTAAATTAAACACTAGAGATCCGCGCTATAGCCGAATGATGACTACAGCACCAACCTGCTTTGCCGGGACGTCTATTGACGTCGTCCTGTGCACGAGCGGCCTGCGCACCCCCTGAGGGTTGCACGTGGCTCGCTCTGTGATCAGCGAGTCTGCTTGGCTGTCAAAATTTTATAAAAAACTATTAAACACGATTTTTTTTTTTAATTTGCAACTTTTTTTGTTTGTTTAGCAAAAAATAAAACTCCCAGCTGTAATTAAATACCACCAAAAGAAAGCTTAATTTGTGGGAAAAAAATGATAAAAATTTCATTTGGGTACAGCGTAGCATGAGCGCGCAATTGTCATTCAAAGTGAGTCAGCACTGAAAGCTGAAAATTGGTCTCGGCAGGAGGGGGTTTAAGTGCCCAGTAAGCAAGTGGTTAAGGCAGCCAGGCTTTTGTTGTCTGTTTTGTTTCCATGGTTACCAAAGCTTCTTACACACAGTGATGGGCAGTGGGGGAGAGCACAGACACACCATGTACTGATTTATAATAGAGGAATATGATGGGGCAGTTTTGTTGGGGCAATTCTGATGGGGCAGTTCATTCCCACGCATTCTCTCCAGGAAATGCATTTTCTATTTCTGTATGTAGATTATGACATTTTAATTAAAAAAAAGTGGTTACATTTCTCAGTTTGGGAAAATGTAAATGTAATAAAGTCATGTGCGGTGGTTCACTGACTGGAGATCACAACTGAAGGATTCAACACCTTTATATATTTTAAATTTTTTTACAGAAACACGTTGTAACATAACTGAAAATTTACATTTGCAGCTACAAAACAAAAAGAAAATGCAAACACCTAGTAAGCAAAAGTATTTTTCATACATAAGGTTTATAGTTACAATATCAGAAAATCAGGAATATATAACAACAACTAAAAACACACAAATAAATACTGCTGACATTTTCTATACAAAAACAGTTCTCCTATATGGGCTGTAAAACTGTGGAAAAGGCTTTATATACATAATATTCAGCCAGACCCTTACCAAAGGTCCCATTTTACAGACAACAGTAAAGTGAAATCTGATTGACTATTAAGCTTCATCAAAAAAACTCATTGGTGTTGTAGAAGCAGCAGATCTGATTTAGGTAGCTGGGATGGGGTCCGGACACACTGCCGATCTGCAATCATGATGTTTTATTGGTATTTTCTTGCGCTCATTCAGAACTGTGGAATGATCACAAATTTTTTTAAAGTCTACCTGTTCTAAGGAACACGATACAAGGTATTATCTTGCGCCAACCTATCAGAATTTAGAATTTTACAACTTGTATAAGGTTGTGTTTTCAATGCACTGCGACCTTATCAGATGACATAAAGCAATAAGTATCAGCCAACCCAAAATTACATTTCCATTTTTGGAAA
Source organism: Lithobates pipiens (assembly GCF_037356315.1). Taxonomy (NCBI): domain Eukaryota; kingdom Metazoa; phylum Chordata; class Amphibia; order Anura; family Ranidae; genus Lithobates; species Lithobates pipiens. Next base: position 507,439,680 of record NW_027507764.1, on the reverse strand, counting down.
ATGTTGATTTAGATCTAATGTTTTTTTTTTTCTCTTGGGGTTTCTTCAACTGAGTTTCCAGCTTGCAACATGTTCAAATTAGTTTATATCATGAAACATTCCAACATAGGAGAGTGAACACGTAAAAGTATGGGTGAACATTCACCAAGGGCTAAGTGAAGACACTTTGAAGCACTATTAAAGAGGAAGTAAACCCTGATGAGTTTACTTCCTCTTTCATTCCCTGCAAAGGCAAAGCATAATGGACTACTATGCATCGCATAGTAGCCCATTATGTGTCACTTACCTGACACAGGAGCCAGCGATGTCACCGCTGTCCCCTGTAGTCCGGCGCATCCATCTTCTCGGTGGGGTCTCGCAGCTCCGCCGCTGTCATTCGGCGAAGCCGTCACTCCCGCGCATGCGCACGGGAGCCGAGACGCGCGGCATCTTCGTCATAGACGATGCCACGCTCAGTGCACCTATGCGCCGTATACAGCGGTGCCTGTCTTCGGGCAAATATCTCCTAAACCGTATAGGTTTAGGAGATATTCCTTGGACCTACAGGTAAGCCTTAAAGGGGTTGTAAAGGTAAATGTTTTTTCACCTTAATGCATTCTATGCATTAAGGTGAAAAAACATCTCACACTGCTGGCGCCCCCAGTCCCCCCGTTTTACTTACCTGACCCCTCGAAAATCCCGCGCTCGCCCCCGCCGTCCTCTTCGCCGCTCAGCCTGGCCGCTGATTGGCTGGAGTGGATGGATTGAAAGCAGTGCAGCCATTGGCTCGCGCTGCTGTCAATCACATCCAATGACGCAGCGCGCCGGGGGGCGGGGCCTTGTGATACAGCGAGCGGCTATAGCCGCCGGCTGTATCACGGGAGCGCGCCCGCAGTGCTTCTCACCAATGCGAGGGAGCTCGCATTAACGTGAGAAGCACCTGCGGGAGGAAGCAGAGACAGCCGCCGAGGGACCCCAGAAGAGCAGGTTCGGGGCCACTCTGTGCAAAACGAGCTGCACAGTGGAGGTAAGTATGACATGTTTGTTATTTTAAAAAAATAAAAATTTTTACTTTACAACCCCTGTAATCTAGGCTTACCTGTAGGTCAAAGTGGTTTGTAAGGGTTTACAACCACTTTAAAGCGACACACAGGGTATAATTTTAACAGACGCAAGGTGTAAACAGGACTGTAAGCTAACCATTTTATTTAGCGACAGGGGCTGCTGTAATTGGCATTCTGGGAGCTGCCCGTCACTAAATAAAATGGTTAGCTCAGTCTTGTTAACACCTTTCATTTGCTTTGCTTCAAGAACTATAACCCCATGTCACTTCAGTGGTGCTTCAAAGAGTCTTCAAAGCCTCCATAGAAGTCTATGACAAAGCTCGCTTGAAGCACCTACAGCTTTTTTCAGCTTGTTTTGGAGGTAATGCAGGTATGAGATATCAACACACACAGGGCATCTCCCAAGCTTAAAAAAAACACCACGAAGCATTAAAAACACATGTTGAAGAGGTAGGTTCTTGCATGTGTGTTGGAAGTCAAAGCAAGTGTAAATGAGCCCTTAGTGCTACACTGGCAAATCTACATCTACATCTACAATAGCAGGTAGGTTTTTTTGCTGGAGACCCCAAGAGATGCAAGAGGCCAGCAGATAAATCAGGCCACTAAACTTCATCCACACCTAGAATACCACTTTTGGTTAGACGATGCGTGTTCAGGGATGATTTCCTTGGTCACTTGACACGTCAACCCATAATAATTAACAGCTATTGATGGTAAGTAATCCAACTCCAAAGGGTAAAGTCAGATGAGTAACACAGCATTCTTTTTAATAAAAGCAGGTTTGTTAAAGCACTGTGTATCTTAAAATAATTGGCATTTTTTTTTTTTTTTTTTTATAAAATACTTGTTTTTACCTTTCTTTGATCCTTTATTACATCATACGTGCTGCTGATCTCCTGCAGCCTCGTTCTGCCTACATGCACTCCAGTGACAGCTAACTATATAACATTTCTCTGGATGGGTTAACTGATGCTGACAACAATGGACCATGCCTGCATAATGCTAAACCCGCCACATGTAGTCTCCACCAGAAGGGTGTTTGATAGCATGACAACACAAGAGCAATATTGGGAGACAGGGAGAAAACTTTGTTGTCCTATAACAGGAAGTGCCTACAAAAAGGACTACACTGGCAGGATCATCAAGCATTATTGTAAGAAAAAGCTACAGGATTAAAAAAAATAAAAAATAATAATAATATTGAAAATAACTTTTTAAAACTACATAAAAATGTTAACGCTTATGTGGTATTGTAGTGATTGGGGTTACATAGACTTTAATATCATTAATTTTATATTGCTATTATATTGCATGCAAGGCTTCTCTGCGGAGCTGCTTGAACGTGGGAAAACCATCCACTGCAATATGTCTCTTTAGTTGCAGTGGATCAGTCACCTCCTATGTCACAAGTCGCGGAAGAGCAACTGGCACAGAATGCTTTAGCAGTATAAAACACTCCCATAAGTCCCCTAACTAATGACACGCCTAACTAGAACACACCATTCCGAACTAGCTGTTCAAGAAAAAGCACACTTTTGGAATTGAAAGGGGAATTCACTTTTTGCAGGTTATCGATAGGCTGGAGACTGGGATGGTTCTATCCCAATCCCCAATCTTTGGAAATTTTCAAGGTTTCATTATTATCGCTTGATGTGATATGGAGGTTGAGCTGAGCTAAGCTGCCGAAATAGTGCAGGGCCCGCATTTCCACAATACTTCCTGATAATTACAGTAAATGGTAAATAGTTTGAATATGCTAAGCTAACAGAGTACAAAGCAGCACCCTAGAGCTGTTCGTACATACCTTCCAGGATAATAATTAGCTGCTCAGAAGCCCTGAAGTTAGGGCATAGAATTATGGGCTTCTGATCATGTGACCACTGCGAGAGCCAATCACAGTGGTCACATGATCGAAAAGCTCCTCTACTTTCTGGTATTAGGGCCAGTTCATACCACATGCAGTCCTGTGCATTTTTTTCTGCATCAAAAACGCATAGAAAGCAGGTTATACAGTTTTCAATGGCATAGTTCACACCAGTGCTTGCAGTTGCAGTGTGTTCCAGTAAAAAAAAAAAAAAGTAGAACATGCTGCATTTTGCCTGTACTGAACTGTACTGGAACGCTGTAAAAAGCATAAAAAACTCACGTGAACACACCTAAATGCACCAAAAACGAACTGGAACACCCATGTTCTTATTTAAGGTTAAGGAAAAAAAAAAAGGGGGGGGGGGAATGCACTGGACTGCATCAAAAAACGCACCAAAAATGTGCATACAAAAAAGCATCTGGAGCGCATCCGGACTGCGTTTCTACAGTGTGAACTGGCCCTTATTGTACACTTCAAGGTCCAACAGGAGATGGCGGGAAGAGGCAAAAAGTCAGCAGCTACAGTAATTGTAGCTACGGATTTATTTTTCAAATTAAAAAGAGAGATACCACGCAAATGGTGAAAAATATGTTAAAATTTGTTTTCATACAGCCAGGTGAGATTCTCTTTTTAAATGTAAGTATGGCTTTAAAAAAACATCCATACTCACCTCACATGTTGGCTCTAAGTCCAAGAACAGCAATTACATGGTCGCTGATCACTCAGTTCTTAGTCTACTCTGAGAGGAGAGCAGTGACTGACATGCAGAGCCAACATTCAATCAGGCTCTGGAATCCATCCAGAGCCAGGAGCAGCTATACTACATCAAAGGATAGCGGGCAAAATCTCCCTATCAGTACACTCCTGTGACCCACAAGAGAAGTATGGCCTAAAAATCTTTGGCCATACTTCTCTTTTAAAGTATAACTATAGGCAAATCTTTTTTTTTTTGTCATTTTGGATAAAGTAAGGGAGAGTTATAACCCAGGTTTTTTTTTTTCCCCAGCTGTGTCCCACTGGGGTGATTTACTTCAACTTCCTGTCTTATGGCCAAAACAGGAAGCGAGGGCAAATCTCTCTAAATTAAGGGAACCCCTTAGGGCTCCCCTGGTCACCAGAACTAGTGTCCCCATTGGAAGACTTCACCCATTTTTACTGCTCTGGGGACAAGCCGCAGTTTGAGATTTTTGTTTACTTTCACTTTCAATGATAATGGTAAACCGGACAAATATTGGGTGAATCTCCCGGGGTACAGACAACAAAACCTGACAGATGTTCTATACCATCTCCACTTATGCAAACCTAAAAAAAAAAAAAAGTTTTTCCTTTAGTAAATATAGACTTCAGTTTCTGAACTTGGTCTTCACTCCTCAATGGGTTATCACAATAGCGGCAAACCTGAAAAGACAGGCAAGGGTGGCAGAACAGACCTCAGATTTCAGGTACCGTTTCCATATCTTAGCAACCCAGAACTCAGGGTTCCTAAGGAGCTCGTACAGACATCAGAAGGTACGTGTGCAGGTAGATCTAGGTGTCGCTTTCCCCTTTTACTGCTGGTTCACTCAACCAATCACCAGGCAAACTTCTAAATAAATACATAAAATACATATGAGTGCTGTTTTACATGTCAAAGGATTTGTATTTTTATCTAGTCCTGAGATTTTGACAGGCCTATTGGGCAGCACCATCAGACTGACGACTTGAACTTTCTCTATTGCAGTTAAGTACTAAAGTTTAGGGGTCTCCAAACGTCAGCCCTTTGCCTGCCTTTATCTGACCCTTGGGACACTATTCCTCCCATTGACATCAATAATTGGGCAATATTCCTCTCCCTGACGCTAACAATGGGGTATTATTCTTCCCATTGGCTCTGATGGGGAACTATTTCTCCCACTGACACCAATGATGGGACACTATTTCTCCCCCAAATACTAAAGATGGAGCATTGTTTACCCCCACTATTGCCAGGACATTTCTACACCCACCGGCCACACTCTGGCCCCCCTAAAGTCTGAAGAACCACAAGCTGGCCCTTTGTTTAAAAAGCTTGGAGATCCCGGAGTTAGATCAACAAGATTCATTTAGAGAGAATATGGCTTTTGAATACAGTTGTGATTTATCTTACACTTGCTTGATTAGTTACGAAGTTCAGACCAACAGGGTTTTTTCTCCTCATCTCTTATGGGTGTGCCAAAACTGGAAGATCTCCAAGATTCTGTTCCAGACTGACTCCTGCTACAACAAGGTCCTTCACAATTGTTTTCATTCTTTTTTTATGTTCTTAATAATATAAAATAAATTGAAGATCCAATGGTGGGATTGTTGCCCCCATGCAACTGATACACCACCAGGTGTGAACACCTAGGAACTCTATGACAGTCTTAAGAAAGCATATTCCTTACTCTAGTGGTCAATATATATATATATATATATATATATATATATATGTTATTAACATGCACAATATTTAAACCCAAAAGCAAAAATGTTACACATTGCAACTTACCAGTACTCAGCGGTGGCTGCATTAGCATTGTATTGGGTGTTCTTTTTCCTTTATTTTCACCTGCTAATCATGCCAGTAACATACTTCTTGCAGGGGATGACAATGCAGATTCCTTGAACTGTATCTATGAAGGAGCAGTATGGTCACACTAGAATGCTCTCCTGATTTGGGCTATAAGCAGCTCATCGCCATTATATAGAGGAAGGGTAACTGTAGTTCACAGAAGATAGCCAGTAAAGCTCATACTATTATTTGAGATTTCATTTCAGTTCACAGGAAGTTACAAGGACTCAAGATCAATTGGTATTTTTCTGTATTTGCACAAAAAAATAAAGTGAATGCCGCCACCACATTTATGGATCGGTAAGTTGCAATATATAAAATCCTTATCCTAAGGTCTAGACATACTTTAACGACTGTAGAAAAAAAAAAAACGTTATTCTTATAGGGTGTGCTGAGCCAAGAAGCAGTTATTAAGAAGGAAGCAGAGTCTGCATACATAAACAAATAAACAAATATGGCTGCTTCCATGTCAATATATTTATAGACAGAGAGAAACACGTTTTTTGTTTTTTTTTTCCTTTGGCCTCATTCACAAAGGCAGCAAGGGTGGTGGCAAAAACAGGATGTGGAGCCACGGTTTTATTGCTCCCTCAAGAAATACATGTGTCTGCTCAGGGCTGTACACATACCGTGGCAAAAATGAAACCCTCTGTCATGTTTGGTGAGCAGTATTGCCACCAAATACCAGTAAATGGTGCTAAATTTTCATCGTTAAAGGAGGCAGTTTGGATGGAACATATCAGCTCCCAGGCATCTGTCAAATGCCCTCTGTTGCCACCCATGCAAACAAGACCATAGTGCTAAGTTTATCTTCATCTTTTCTGCTACTACCTTGAAGTGTATTATCAGCTGGGGTAGACTGACCTTATAATGCTTTTTCAGGTTTGTACTGAAGACATGTTAACAAAGATAACACAAGATTATTGATTAAAAGAAATAACTAAACAAAACCATTATAGAGACACAAAACAATATATAACCGAATATCAGTTTTAACACTTCTGGAGAAAGAATGAAATGTTTGTGAAAACACAAATGACCATTTACACTGGAAACCTTCAGGCCACTTGATGAGTCAACCAACAACTTGGTTTTCCCGATGTTGACAAGCCACCATGATATGGAACAACTCCGTTGCTCTAGATTCTTTGTTCAAAATCCAAAAGGAAGTCTATCCCTTCAAAAACCTTTAACAAGAAGCTTCCTGGAGTCCTCCTAAACAGTTAACGAAGAAAGGATGATTAAGACAAGTCCAATCTAGGAGAGCAGTGGCCAAAATCCAGCCAGTGCGAGAAAAGGATGACAGGTGGGAAGCATCACTGCTCTAATGGACGAGTTCAGGCTGATTCTCCACAAATGGCAGTACTCCGCTGACATAGTAAGCTATGCCGAGAGAAAGTAGAGCAATAACAATGAGGAGGAGGAGCACCCTCCAGAATCCCAGATCCTCCACAAATTCCTGCCAAGTGGTGCGAAAGCTGGACAGGACTCCTTCCCCCTGCTGCAAGTTTGGGTTCAGGAGGGAATGGCTTTCCATAGCACTGTAAAAGAAGCAGACAAGTCAGAAAACACACAGCAAATATCCAATATATGTACACAACACATCACATGCAGGGAAAGCCTTGTCAGCCAAAGCAGGGAAAGTTGAGGTGTGCAATGGTTTGGGGGGGGGGAGGGGGGTTCATCCTTAACTTGATCTGTTCAGAAAAGTGGCGCTAGACAGAAGGCCCCATTTACACGAGTGTACCTTTGCATATAGCCCCATGTGAAGGGAAATATATGCCTGCAAGGGTTGCATTTAGTCCCATCCATGTCTTTTAAGAGGCAGCAGCTGCAGACACAGCTTCTTCCCAAAAAACATGAATGGCGTTGCCTGTATGCATACAACACCTGTTTATCCCATGCAGACATAGAAAGCCCTTCTCTCAGGTGTGTGCAAAGGTATGCCAGTATGGGCTTAAGAAAAAGATCTGCGCACAGACCACTTCTGCACAAATACAGGTTAAAAAGCATATTATATGTAACTGGTCAGCAACAAGTCAGACAGCTTTAGAGTGAAGCCTTGAACCTGGCCTGATTAAATATGTACAAAGATTGGTTATTTTAAAGAAAAAAAAAAAGACAATAACTGTATGTACTATAAAAGTATGATCCAATTGGCTCCAACGGGGGAAAATAAAATACCAACCTGATCCCCCAACAGGCAATCTCATATTCCCTGGATCAACTTTATCTATAAATATTAGTATCCCCTTATATATTTTTTGAATAAAAAAAAAAAAAAAAAGGCCTGGATTATTTTAAACAATCTACTAAGCTGGCTAGAACCAGCTCTTGAGGGACACATTCCACGTTGACAGACTATATACAGTACTAGCACTGGTGTGCATCCCTGGATTCCCTGGCTTGTGTGTACGCCATTCCCTACCAGAACATGACTAATTGGAGACATCTACTGGTAAGATCGGGAAATGACCATGAAGCCACTAAATAAAGAAGAGAGCATCAAGAATACTAAACTAGAGCTTATATAAATAGACTAAACAAGTGATAGAGTTTAAATCACATAGGAGGGCAATGTTTATAAACTAAACAGAATATTTGTGACAAATCCTAATGATTTTCTGACCATTTTTGTTTTCAAAAATAATGCATGGCGTTTGCATGTTCTCCAGGGGTCAAGTCCTGGGGGAAAAAAAGTGTGGGAACTCCCACCCAAGATTCACTCCCCCACCAAAAAAATAAATAAAAAAAATGATACGCTCATATGCACGAATGCTTCAAAAGTGGTATTTTTCATCCAATTTTCATATTGTGTGTATGAAGCTTAACTGTCAGTACATTAAAAAAAAACAATTCTCAATAAACATAAATACGGTAATTCTCTGAATAATCAGCGAGGAGTGCATCATGAGAGGTCTGACTAAATAAAATCTCTTAGCAGCAGGGACCTCATCTACCCATCAGCTAGCTATGATTGACAGGTAGATCGAAGCGGAAGCTGTTATGGGGCCCCCTGCTGGCAATGCCTGAATGGTCAGGTGTGCGGCACTTACTATTGCGAGCTGTGTCGGCAGCTGCTGGTGTAGCACCTGCCACACAGCTCGCATGCTTCAAAGTCTTGCAGGACACGGCTGCTAACGGGAACTGAGTTCCTGTTGTGGAAAAAGTACAGGAACTCTGTTCCCATAGGACTTGAGCCCTGATGTTCTCCCTGTGCTTGTATGGACTACCTTTGGGTACTGCAGTTTCCTCCCACAGGCCAAAAGACATGCTGAATGGATAACTGTCATCTTCCCACATTGGCCCTAGTATGTGTGTGTGTGTATGTATGCATTTGAAGTAGGAATCTTAGATTGTAAACTCCTTGTCGGCAGAGACTGATGCGAATGCACAATATGTAAAGTGCTGTGTAATTTGTTAGCGCTATAAAAATAGATTATAAATAACTAAAGTTGCACCATGATCCATATCTGGGACACTTGCTTGCGTTGCATGCCCCCCCCTACAAACAGATTAAAAACAGTCTGATTAGACATTTCCTAACTGCGGCTAGATCGGTTATTGTCAGATGCTGGTGCCAATCTGACCCAGCAAACTTAGCTGCCTGGGCTTGTGAAATGTATCAAATTGAGTATATGCAAAATCTGATAGTTTGGGATGAAGACAAATCTGATTCTCACAATCTTATATGTAGTGTCTGGAATCATTTCCAGTACTCATTACCACTAACGTGGTTTAGCCTCCCGAGTTATTCCAGGATCCTCTAAACAGTTTGTTGCCCCTCTGTTGGTTTAAGTAGGTACTTCTTGCCCTCTCATCCCTCTCCCCTCACCTCCCTTTCCCAATTTTAATTATTGAATTTTGTGCGTTTTATTTTTTACCCACTCTCTTTTTCTGTTCTCTCTCTCCTCTTTCGTCATTTCTGGACTTATTCTTTTTATTACACTATTGCTGTTCTGGTTTTCGGAGGTGCTCTGTTTCACAGATAATCATTTGTTAATGTCCTACCTGCAAAAAATATTTGTTTTTTGCCTCACCTATGAATGGCCTTTGCAGCAAAGAGCACATGAAAGGGCAATCAATGCATGCAAAACAAAATCAAAGAAATTTCCAGCTCAATTTACCAACCAGCCTTCAACCAAATTATCCTAACAGTATGCATTAACAACACGGGTTTCATTTGCACACATTTGTTAAATACATGTGTAAGCTACAGAGCCCTGTCAAGGCCCCCCAGTATTTTCTGTAGTCATCTAAAATTTTGAGAGCCTCCACAGTGGATTACATGTGTTTTCCTATCCATAATAATGCATGTGCTTCCACTGTGGGGCTCTGTAGCTTACGCATGTATTTTTCAAACATATGCAAACTGAACCCCTGTTTTTAACTCGTACTGTTACGATAATTCAGTTGGTTGCAGGCTAGGTGGTAAGTTGAGCTGGGAATTTCTTTGGTTTTGTTGTGGATCTGTTTTATCCCCTACTTTTATGATCTGTGTTTCGGTCATCTGTATGTTCTTGGTCGAACTTTGGAATGATGGTTGTTTTCCCATTTCATGCAAATATGGGTTTGTTGTTTCTGATGCTTGTCATTATATTCTTTACCTATATGTGCGTGTTTGGATACGTCAATGTTCCTTTGATAAGTTTGTATTTGTTTTTGTATCTTATTTATACCTATAAACTCAATAAAATTTGATTAAAACATAAATAACTAAAATTCATTTTTTAAATGGGTTTTTCCTCGATCATGACTGCCATCTCTTGGTCTTGTACTGAGCAGGTAAGGGCTGGGGGAGGTGATGTATTACTGCAGCCCCTGAATGGCTTATAGCAAGGCTCTTTAGCCGGTTGCAAAGGAACAAACCCAAAAAATATTGAATTTTTGGATTTACATACACTGTAATAAAATCTGTTTACCTTCAGTGTCTGTCAGTAGACGGCAGTTTTGTGGAAACACATTGGATCAGAGAGTCTTTGTAGCGCCACTCAGCTTTTTGGACGAATTACATTGTCACCAGACAATTTTTTCATGGCTGAATTTTCTGCCTTGCTGTAAGTGTAACCTTTACAAGCATTTTAATAAACTTATGTGGTTTTACACTGAGGCTTTTTCTTTCCTTATATAGGATTTCCTGAATCTTGGAGTTCTATCTTTGGTTGTGATATTCAGACAGGTGGTCATATTCCACAGCGAGTCTGATCTCTATAATAGGGATCCACCATGGTAAGAGGCCAACTTTACTTTATCAAACATATTTTAGTTACATAGTAGGTGAGGATGAAAAAAAGACACAAGTCCATCCTATGTGTGTGATTATATTTCAGTATTACATTGCAAATCCCTGTATGATGCGATCGTTCAGGTGGTTATCTACCGTAATAGTTTCTTGAAACTATCATTGCCCCTTCGCTGAAACCACCGCCTGTGGAAGGGAATTCCACATCCTTGCCACTCTTACAGTAGAGAACCCTCTACGCAGTTTAAGGTTAAACCTCTTTTCTTCTATTTTAATGAGTGGCCACAAGTCTTGTTAAACTCCCTTTTGCGGGGTCACCAGTATGGTATTTGTATATTGAAATCATATCCCCTCTCAAGCATTTCTTCTCCAGAGAGAATAAGTTCAGTGCTCGCAACCTTTCCTCATAACGAATATCCTCCAGACCCTTTATTAGCTTTGTTGCCCTTCTTTGTACTTGCTCCATTTCCAGTATATCCTTCCTGAAGAATGGTGCCCAGAACTGGACAGCATATTCCAGGTGCAGCCAGACCAGAGTCTTGTAGAGCAGGAGAATTATTTTATCTCTGGAGTTGATCCCCTTTTTAATGCATGCCAATATTCTGTTTGCTTTGTTAGCAGCAGCCTGAGCCTATCTACTAGGACCCCCAGGTCCTTTTCCATCCTAGATTCCCCCAGAGGTTCTCCCCCCAGTCTATAGATTGCATTGATATTTTTGCCACCCAAGTGCATTATTTTACATTTTTCTACATTGAACTTCATTAGCCATGTAGTTGCAGATCCCATTCATTTGTTCAGCTCTTTTTGCAAGGTTTCCACATCCTGCCGAGAAGTTATTGCCCTGCTTAGCTTAGTATCATATGCAAATACAGAGATTGAACCGTTTACCCCATCCTCCAGGTCGTTTATGAACAAATTAAATAGGTTTGGTCCCAGCACAGAACCCTGGGGAACCCCACTACCCACCCCTGACCATTCCGAGTACTCCCCATTTATCACCACCCTCTGAACTCGCCTTGTAGCCAGTTTTCAGTCCATGTACTCACCCTATGGTTCATGCCAACGGACCTTATTTTGTACAGTAAATGTTTATGGGGAACTGTGTCAAATGGTTTTGCAAAATCCAGATACACCACGTCTACGGGCTTTATCTAGCTGGCAACTCACCTCCTCATAGAAGGTTAGTAGATTGGTTTGGCAAGAACGATTCTTCATTAATCTATGCCGATTACTGCTAATGATACCGTTATCATTAATAAAATCTTGTATATAGTCCCTTATCATCCCCTCCAAGAGTTTACATACTATTGATTTTAGGCTAACTGGTCTGTAATTCCCAGGGATGTATTTTGGGCCAGTTCATTAGTGCTACATTGCTTTTTCTCCAATCAGCTGCAACCATTCCAGTCAGTAAAAAATTAGGAACAATGGTCTAGCAATTACTTGACTGAGTTCCCCAAGTACCCTTGGGTGCAAGCCATCTGGTCCTGGTGATTTATTAATGTTAAGTTTCCCCAAGTCTAATTTTAATTCTGTCCTCTGTTAAGTCATTGGAAATTACTTCCAAGTGGAATCCAGTAGACATCTTGCAAAATGTCAGCGCTTTTCAGCATAGGAGATTAATGCAGAAATCTGTCTGAAAGATTCCACATGCTGCATCTTTGCTCATGAATATGAACCTTGTGCAATATAATTGTTTGTCACATAAGGCACGATTTTTTCATACATAGATTGTTTATTCATATGTACTGTTTTGAGCACCTTGGAGTGTCAACTATACACTAATCTAGCAGCAGTCTCAATTTATTATGGCAATTTATCTCACAAACTATTATTGTGTACACATAAGTCACTTTGTTCAAATACACTGTGTTACATACTTTAACACAGGGAATAGCTCAACATTTATAGTATTAGTATTTGTTACCTTCAGTGTCTGCCTTTCACTTAAAAAATTAGGAACTCAGCTGATTTCTGTGATATATGATCGCCTGCTGGGGACCAGTCAATAATATACAGAAATGGTCTCTAACCCAAACTAGAACAAGGAACTTATCAAAGGAGAGGACTGAAGAAAAAAAAAATGAAGTGGATGAACATTTAGGGTGCCCAAGGAACACATAAAACATTATATAGCAATAAGGGGATTTACTCCACTAAATATATATATTTTGTATGATGCGAATTAGGATGCGGTGCCTTATTAAATGTCCTATGATATCCTATTCTAATACAAACGAATTATCAAATGAGTATATATCGTTTTGCTATAGGATACTCAAGCTTAATTTTTTGACAGGTTGGGGGTACCCATTGAAGTAAAGTCAGAAACCCATTTTAAGTTTTGGAACATAACAGAGTATGTTCACCAATTCAAGTATAAGAAAAGCCTAACTATTGTTAAAATGTACACTCCACCTTCCTCCCATACCATAAAAAAAAAAAAAAAAAAAAGATCTGTGTACTTACCTATTTTTTTTTTTTTATCTGGTCCTGTGTCGTGATGCAGCATCTCTGGCTCCCCTGTGTCAGTGAGAAGCTGCGGCAGGGGAAAAAAAAAAGGGAGTGCCAACAACAGCTGGGCCAGGGCTGCCTAAGGATACTCATGGTTTTGGGGTATTCACAAAACTCTCTTAAACAGGGTAGCCAAAGTTGTAGGATCATGTGGCACCGGGCGAGATGACATCACTGAGAGCAAGACAAAGGAGCGTGCCCTGAGTCCCATCTACCAGTGCGCATGCTCCGGAATGCCATTGCAACCCACCAGAGACATCATCATCGGCCTGATCCAAACCTTGTAAAGATGGGGGAAAAGGAAAGAGGGGCTGGAGGGTAACCAACCCCCGGGACTTTTGAACCGGTACCGGATAAAGAAACAAGATAATCACGTGCTAAAAAAAATAAATCAATAGAATTTTATTAAGAATACAAATACCAAAAAATGCTTCCTAAAAAGAGGGAGTATGGATATATGTAACAACTACTCAAGTACAAAAAATGGTACAGATTCACAGATCACCATACATGTTACCAAACTTGTACAAAAGTATGCTGCATTTCTCTCTACATGTTTCGCTCTCTTGAGCTTCCTCAGAATGTTGCAGCATATATAGTTACAGAGAAGACTGAAAGATAGAATAATAAATAGATAAATACACTTCACAAGTACATATGAAGAATCTGAAACAAAAATTTCTATAATAGTCTGAGTATCTGCCTCAATCAAGATTGCTGATCCCAGCAGATACAGCTTTAGATCAAATTATCAGATACAAGGGCATATGCTATGTCATGATCAGTAAACAATGACAGATATATATTAATATGTCAGAAAATGTGTAAAAAATACATCATTCCTAATAGTGAAAAAACAGAATAAAGCAATTCAATTTTGAATACATACAACATATGGCCGCCTTACCCTGTGGGTCATAACTCCATGCTTGGTACACAATTGATCAAGGAATGACTTTTTGTGTGGAAAGAGTCCCACAGATACGAATGCGCCAAACGAGAAAACTCGATATCCCCTGGCAGTCTGCAGAGGCACGAGATATATAGTAGAATGAACAAGAGATATAATGTAATGTTTCAAACAAAAAACAAACACATATTTATCCCAAAAGGGACATACCTAAGAGGTGTCAGAAGTATAGGCATTCATTGAGCCAAATTTTGACTGTAGAGGGCAGTGTGCCTCAAGAATGATCAGGATGATGTCAGATGCTGAGTGTAATTGAATCCTCTAGATAGATAATTAGCCTATAAAAGTTGAAGACAAAAACGTTTTATTACAGTGGTATGCTATCTATTTGATAGGGAACAACAAATGTTCCACAGCCTAATTAAATAAGTTTTGTTATATATCATTTAAAAAAGCTCATATATGAAAATGTCAAACAGTGATTCAGTAGGCAGACTGTACCTTTCCGCGAGAAAGAATGAGAAAGACTGATGATTTATCCAGACTGCTCCAAAAGGGGATCCTTCACCGTCAATTGCCAAATAGGCAATGACAGTGAAGGTGTTTTATCTCGTGGCTCCAGCCCGGCGGCGTCTGACATCACCGCCGGGCTGCGGGCGTGTTTTTCAAGATGATTGCCCTAATTGTGAGAAGTTTTTAATCTGCGCATGCGCGAACGACGTAGTGCACGTCGGTGTAGCGCATCGGCCATTTTTGAAAATGGCAAACATTAGGGTATTGCAACCATGTATGTGGCGCCTGCGCGGATGACGCAAATTGCGTCATTCACACGCTGGCATCCATGATGGAAAATGTCAAAAATGCCCATTCAAATACACAGACCGGGAGAAGCGCTAGGTACAGGGAGAGAGACGGAACGGCGAGATAGAGACACCAGCATCCGTCATCACCAAATCTCCTGAGGAGAGACATAGGCGAATCAACCAGTGGGCACACGCCCGCAGCCCGGCAGTGACGTCAGACGCCGCCGGGCTGGAGCCACGAGATAAAACACCTTCACTGTCATTGCCTATTTGGCAATTGATGGTGAAGGATCCCCTTTTGGAGCAGTCTGGATGAATCATCACAGTCTTTCTCATTCTTTCTCGCGGAAAGGTACAGTCTGCCTACTGAATCACTGTTTGACATTTTCATATATGAGCTTTTTTAAATAATATACAACAAAACTTATTTAATTAGGCTGTGGAACATTTTTTTGTTCCCTATCAAATAGATAGCATACCACTGTAATAAAACGTTTTTGCCTTCAACTTTTATAGGCTAATTATCTATCTAGAGCAGGGGTCTCAAACTGGTGGCCCCCCAGCTGTTGCAAAACTACAAGTCCCATGAGCCATTGCAAGGCTCACAGTTACAAGCATGACTCCCACAGGCAGAGGCATGATGGGACTTGGAGTTCTGCAACAGCTGGAGGGCCGTCAGTTTGAGACCCCTGATCTAGAGGATTCAATTACACTCAGCATATGACATCATCCTGATCATTCTTGAGGCACACTGCCCTCTACAGTCAAAATTTGGCTCAATGAATGCCTATACTTCTGACACCTCTTAGGTATGTCCCTTTTGGGATAAATGTGTTTGTTTTTTGTTTGAAACATTACATTATATCTCTTGTTCATTCTACTATATATCTCGTGCCTCTGCAGACTGCCGGGAGTTTTCTCGTTTGGCGCATTTGTATGTGTGGGACTCTTTCCACACAAAAAGTCATTCCTTGATCAATTGTGTACTAAGCATGGAGTTATGACCCACAGGGTAAGGCGGCCATATGTTGTATGTATTTATTCAAAATTGAATTGCTTTATTCTGTTTTTTCACTATTAGGAATGATGTATTTTTTACACATTTTCTGACATATTAATATATATCTGTCATTGTTTACTGATCATGACATAGCATATGCCCTTGTATCTGATAATTTGATCTAAAGCTGTATCTGCTGGGATCAGCAATCTTGATTGAGGCAGATACTCAGACTATTATAGAAATTTTTGTTTCAAATTCTTCATATGTACTTGTGAAGTGTATTTATCTATTTATTATTCTATCTATCTTTCAGTCTTCTCTGTAACTGTATATGCTGCAACATTCTGAGGAAGCTCAAGAGAGCGAAACATGTAGAGAGAAATGCAGCATACTTTTGTACAAGTTTGGTAACATGTATGGTGATCTGTGAATCTGTACCATTTTTTGTACTTGAGTAGTTGTTACATATATCCATACTCCCTCTTTTTTAGGAAGCATTTTTTGGTATTTGTATTCTTAATAAAATTCTATTGATTCAATTTTTTTGGCACGTGATTATCTTGTTTCTTTATCCGGTACCGGTTCAAAAGTCTCAGGGGTTGGTTACCCTCCAGCCCCTCTTTCCTTTTCCCCCATCTTTAAAAGTTTATACTCTGGGATGTGGTACCATTTTATCTTGATCAACTTCATCTATTAAATCTTTTTTCTGATCCAAACCTTGGTTTCATCACCGTGGTCCCAGAGATCCTGCTGGCTAGGATTTCTCCCCCACAGGCAGATCAGCTGTTCAGAACGCAGCTCTGCAGTGAACGCCACGCCAGTGTGGATGGATTTGTCCCTTACTTCATTAACCTCCATGTAAGTGGATAATGCAGCTGCATCTCATTAAAATGTTTACAGTTCTAACCTAGAGGCGCCTGTGTTTCTCTTCTCGTTTGCCAACTGATAACAACCCAGAGGCAGAGTACAGAAAGTCATCAGCTCACATGATTTCTGCATGAAAGAAAAGGCGTTTTTTTTTTTTTGGGGGGGTTGGCACTTTTCAAACAGATACAGTGCCTTGCGAAAGTATTCGGCCCCCTTGAACTTTTCAACCTTTTGCCCCATTTCAGGCTTCAAACAAAGATATAAAACTTTTATTTTTTGTGAAGAATCACCAACAAGTGGGACACAATTGTGAAGTGGAACGAAATCTATTGGATTTTTGAAACTTTTTTAACTAATAAAAAAAATGAAAAGTGGGGCGTGCAAAATTATTCGGCCCCCTTGAGTTAATACTTTGTAGAGCCACCTTTTGCTGCGATTACAGCTGCAAGTCGCTTGGGGTATGTCTCTATCAGCTTTGCACATCGAGAGACTGAAATTCTTGCCCATTCTTCCTTGCAAAACAGCTCGAGCTCAGTGAGGTTGGATGGAGAGCGTTTGTGAACAGCAGTTTTCAGCTCTTTCCACAGATTCTCGATTGGATTCAGGTCTGGACTTTGACTTGACCATTCTAACACCTGGATACGTTTATTTGTGAACCATTCCTTTGTGGATTTTGCTGTATGTTTGGGATCATTGTCTTGTTGGAAGATAAATCTCTGTCCCAGTTTCAGGTCTTTTGCAGACTCCAACAGGTTTTCATCCAGAATGGTCCTGTATTTGGCTGCATCCATCTTCCCCGTCCCTGCTGAAGAAAAACAGGCCCAAACCATGATGCTGCCACCACCATGTTTGACAGTGGGGATGGTGTGTTGAGGGGGATGAGCTGTGTTGCTTTTACGGCAAACATATCGTTTTGCATTGTGGGCAAAAAGTTCGATGTTGGTTTCATCTGACCAGAGCACCTTCTTCCACATGTTTGGTGTGTCTCCCAGGTGGCTTGTGGCAAACTTTAGACGAGACTTTTTATGGATATATTTGAGAAATGGCTTTCTTCTTGCCACTCTTCCATAAAGGCCAGATTTGTGCAGTGTACGACTGATTGTTGTCCTATGGACAGACTCTCCCACCTCAGCTGTAGTTCTCTGCAGTTCATCCAGAGTGATCATGGGCCTCTTGGCTGCATCTCTGATCAGTCTTCTCCTTGTCTGAGCTGAAAGTTTAGAGGGACGGCTAGGTCTTGGTATATTTGCAGTGGTCTGATACTCCTTCCATTTCAAAATGATCGCTTGCACAGTGCTCCTTGGGATGTTTAAAGCTTGGGAAATCTTTTTGTATCCAAATCCGGCTTTAAACTTCTCCACAACAGTATTACGGACCTGCCTGGTGTGTTCCTTGGTCTTCATGATGCTCTCTGCGCTTTCAACAGAACCCTGAGACTATCACAGAGCAGGTGCATTTATACAGAGACTTGATTACACACAGGTGGATTCTATTTATCACCATCAGTCATTTAGGACAACATTGAATCATTCAGAGATCCTCGCTGAACTTCTGGAGCGAGTTTGCTGCACTGAAAGTAAAGAGGCCGAATAATTTTGCACGCACCACTTTTCAGTTTTTTTATTTGCTAAAAAAGTTTAAATTATCCAATAGATTTCGTTCCACTTCACAATTTTGTCCCACTTGTTGGTGATTCTTCACAAAAAATTAAAATTTTATATCTTTATGTTTGAAGCCTGAAATGTGGCAAAAGGTTGAAAAGTTCAAGGGGGCGAATACTTTCGCAAGGCACTGTATAATAATAAAATTTTGCAATGCTATAGCTAACAGGGAGTAAACAAGAAAAAAATTGAATGTTATCGTTTACACACTTAAAAAAGGCATACCCTCTTGGATTGATAATAAACTGAAATATATGATTAACTTTAACTCATCCACAAGGTTTGGGAAGAGGGTTACACATTAGCCCAAGAGAGATCAAATCAAAGGTCACCTTCACTATGAACTATCAACACCAACTTTAGACTGGTCTTTCTGGTTTAGAAGGTGGAGTTTTATATTATATTAGCAAAAGACTAAGGTCACCTTCCATAAAAAACTGAATTTTTAAAAGAGAAATTTATAAAACAAAAACATTCAGAGATACAGGCTGTGCAAATTGTATCTAAACCTTAAAGTGGAACTACACTGAGCACCACAAACTGAAAACGCTTATCAATTCATTTTAATATTCACAGCAAACTTCCCCATCCATCCATGTCTCCATGCTTTATTTTCTTGAGAAATCACTTTGACCAGATAAAGATCCCACACATTGGTGACGAATTACAGACCAATTTCCATTCGCAATGTTCACTTGAAAAACTGTATGCAAAAATCTTAGTAGGGTTTAACCCTATCAGAGAAGCCCACGATAATACCATGAAATCTTTTAACGTTGACTGACCACAAACTCTAATGCTGCGTACACACGATCGGATGTTCCAACAACAAAAACATGGATTATTTTCCAAAGGATGTTGGCTCAAACTTGTCTTGCATACACACGGTCACACAAATGTTGTCAGAAATTACGAACGTCAAGAACACGGTAACATACAACATGTACAACGGGACTATAAAAAAGGATGTTCCATAGCCAGTGCACCACTCGTACTTGATTCTGAGCATGCGTGGAATTTTGAGAGTTGGACTTGTGTACACAGGCTCGGAATTTCCAACAAGTTTTGTTGTCGGAAAATTTGAGAACCCGCTCTCAAACATTTTGAAATTCCAACACCAAATGTTCGATGGAGCATACACACTTTGACAACGAGCTCACATCAAACATTTCCCGTCAGAAATTCCGATCATGTGTATGTGGCATAAGAGGCTCCTTACTGTCCATCGATGGCGAGAAGGGGTTTGACAGAGTGGCCTGGGACCACATGGCAGCAATTTCTTGTGCCTAGTTGATGTTTTTTGTACCCAATGTGTGCTCAAATACAAGCCCTATATATGTCCTCACAAACCAAAGTAAGAATGAACAGCCACCTGTCAGATGCCCTCATAATAAGCAATAAGACCAAACGGGGATGTCCCCATTTAGTTCATATTTTACATAAAATATACAAATTGCAGCCTACACCGATGATGCAGAAACCCAGGACCACTATCCCTAATCATATAAAGGAGCTGAAGCTCTTTGGCTTGATTTCCAATTTGAAGATAAATTACTCCAATACTCACTTAACACCACTTTGCCTCCTGAGGTGGTTTTACACTGCCAGTCCCATTTCCTCTTCACCTGGAAATCTGGAGCTATTACATACTTGGGAATACAGTTTGCCTTTTCCTAAAACCTTGCAACAGGACCTTAATAGTTGAGACAGGTTCTGTTTTCCATGAATCCGAAGGGCTGTGGCTTTGAAAATGTGGCTTAAGTTCCTGTACATAATCAAAACTGTCCCGAATAAGCGCCCTGCAACTTTATTCACCCATTTACATAAGGCTTTTAGTTCCTTTGTTTAAAAAAATCAAAACCCTCAAGAATAAACTGGACGAATTTCATGGGCAGGTTGGTTGTACTGAAGTCAATCTGTATCCTGATGGGGGAGAAACCTTGCAATGTCAGAATAGAATAGCACAGCATGAGGGATTCACCCATCAACACTGACTGTGGTGATAGGGGATTAAAGTGATTTGCTTTCCTTCAACCCATGGTTGAACCTGCAATAGAATTGCACAAAGTGGCCCTGATCCTCCTCTTCTGTGGTCCCCTACCGGTACTTCTGGCTAATCCACTTCATGGTGTGCCACCATAGAAAGCCGTTTCAGGCCCACCTGTCTAGGTCCATAGACACAGACAGCTGCTACAGATGGGCAGGGCGCAGCGCTGGATCAAGTAAGGGCTCGGGTAAGTATAAGGAAATGTAAGGGGGTTATATTATTACCTAAACATATTTTTTTACCTTAATGCAGGGAATACATTAAGCTAAAAAATGTTTAGGCTTTTGAGCTACTTTAATTTCTTCCAAGACAGAAGGACCATGCATCATAAAATACGATGTGTTGGATTAAAAAAAAATATATATATCTTCTGCTTACTTGGATATCATGAACACGGACAATGCCTAGATTTTCTGGCATCAAGTTAAAAAAATCCAGTGACTGAAGGAAGTTTCTTTTGAATTTTTTTTGCACAGTACAATACACTAAATCTGTTGATCTATTACTCTGTCTAAACTTCAAGGTACCCCACAAACTAGTAAGGTGGTATGCACTTTTTCCTTTCCCTTCTTCTATCTTAACCCTCATTACCAAGCTCAATAGGAGACTATTCCATCTACTTATGAACGACACATGGTACCTTCTTCACCTCATCTCCTAATCATCACTAATAGGTAGCCAAGGCTCTTGAAATCATAATTGGCAGCTCTGGTTGTCGTCAGTTGGTTCTGGATGCTTACATGTAGAATGAATTCTTTGAGGCGTTATAGTATTTACTTTACTGAACGATATGAAAATGTTGATTAAGAGAGATTAGTTTCACCTAAACCTTTTCTGTAAATTCAAGTTTAGCTCCACCAGATTGACTCCTTGGCCATCCTACTGATCAGTGAAACTACCTATCCAGACCAAGAGGCACCCTTGGAAGGAATGGCTAAGCTCAAAGTTTGCAAGAAGGGTTGAGATCTGTACATACCTTTCATTACTGATATCTCTGGATCTTGTAATCATTCTAACATGCGTTTTTTTTTTTTTAAGGTAACCTCAGCTTAGCCATTCCCCCCCCCCCCCCCCCCCCTCAATCACCTGCTTTTTTTACGTTTGTGAAATGTTCATTATAAGCGCCGCAAAGTGGAAATTTAAGAGGCAATAATGTTTTATGGTGCCATTTAGCTAAACGAGTTAGCACACAGCACAAGCTGCAGGGTGATCGTGAACTACACAAAGCTTGATAAAAGGGTCACCTCAAAGGAAACCTGTTATGGATGCAAGCTGCCCTTGCCTAAATATTTTTAAAGTCACAAACCCTCATTTGTAGGTTTGTTCTGCATGCAAATAGGGATTTGAGTTTTTTTTTTTTACCTTTCTGATCTGTCCACTTGTTTTAGGTTGGTAACTCAAAGTATTGAAGCCACAGGGTCAATATAGGCAGACAACTGGCATCTTCAAAAATAAATCATCAATGGCTTCTGTATTTCCCTCATGTCAGGTTTACTTCTGAGGGCACATACCCAGGTTATGTGCTCGGTGCAGAAAAAGCCATTTTGTTGGTTAGAAAAATATTAATGCAATTCCAGCTTATCAACACTCAAGATCACAATACAGGACTGTTAGGATTAGGATGGTTCACCTCTTCCAATAACCAATTCTGACTAGCAATATCAACAGAAACTTTGCCTGCTGGTGGGGTGAAAGGTGAATATAAACATAAGAAAACATCATTCCCATGGTTGAACCGGCAATAGAATTGCACAAAGCGGCCCTGATCCTCCTCTGGGCAACAGCAGACTCAATTACCTGGCCAATATTGGTGTAAAAAGGTTTAAAGATCTAGTCCAATTGTTTTTGGTTTCCCCAAACAAGACATTTCCAGGAGGCATAAACCCATTGGCCTGGGTGCTCTGAACATGCATGTCAATTCTACAGAAGAAACTTGGCAAAATACATCTCCCTGAATTCAAACCTGTATGTCCTGCCATCCTGATTCTCTAACTAGAGTTAGATTACCCTCCACGTCCTCCTTTCTTCACTCTCTGCTTCAAAAACAAAGTGACTTATATCACCTATATTCAATTTCCAAACGGGGTTGTACAACTGGGCACTAAAAACGCCATCTTGCTTACAATCCTTTTTTTTTTCTCCCCCCAATCAAATCGCATTTGCTAAAATGTTAACCCTCAGAGGCAATAATCATACAAGCCCTGTAGTGAGATGAGGCTTGAGGCACTGAAAGGAAAGTTAGCACATTAGCAATGTTGTGTGCAAGCATGAAGTAGTGGTTAAGCACAGAGGAATTAGGCAAGAATATAAAGAGAACCCAACGTACCAATCTTCCTCTGTGGATCCCTCTGACAGAGTGCTGTGTCCCTTTTCCATTAGCAGCTCAGAGCATTGGATATACCTTTCACTTTCAGCCGTCTGCATGGTTTCCATCTTAGAGTGAGTGCCTCTGTTAAAGCCCTTCACTTCTTGCTCCTCCAGAGACTCTAACATGCGGATGACTTCTTTATTCACCCCTCTGCGTTTGGCCAAGACAAGTGGAGTGGCCCCTTGGTGATTGCTGG
Source organism: Lithobates pipiens (assembly GCF_037356315.1). Taxonomy (NCBI): domain Eukaryota; kingdom Metazoa; phylum Chordata; class Amphibia; order Anura; family Ranidae; genus Lithobates; species Lithobates pipiens. The sequence goes on along the minus strand of NW_027507764.1, from coordinate 507,416,590 downwards.
GAAGATATTCAGAACAAGTACATTAAAAGGAGAACTCTAGGAAGCACCATGTTGCCAAAACAAAATCCCACAGGTATTTTAGAATAAACCTCCTCCCTTTGTGGAAACATTTAGGGGCTTCCAGGATGATCATAGTAACTAAGTCAGAATGGGAAATCCCAACTTTCACAGCCGTCATTAGGACAGGGTTAGAAGTCAAATCTTCCAACACTGGGTTTCCGTGACCACTCCTTACCTGGGGATTTACACTCATTTTGGAAAGATTTCCTCACTTCCCATTTTCCCTTTGGGACAGGAAGTTAAGAGAAACCTCTCCAATTAGATACAGATAGCACAATAAATTTTTTCTTAATATTATAACACTGTATTTTCACATATTTACAGGGTACAGTGCCTTGCGAAAGTATTCGGCCCCCTTGAACTTTTCAACCTTTTGCCACAATTCAGGCTTCAAACATAAAGATATAAAATTTTAATTTTTTGTGAAGAATCACCAACAAGTGGGACACAATTGTGAAGTGGAACGAAATCTATTGGATATTTTAAACTTTTTTAGCAATAAAAAACTGAAAAGTGGTGCGTGCAAAATTATTCGGCCCCTTTACTTTCAGTGCAGCAAACTCACTCCAGAAGTTCAGCGAGGATCTCTGAATGATCCAATGTTGTCCTAAAAGACTGATGGTGATAAATAGAATCCACCTGTGTGTAATCAAGTCTCTGTATAAATGCACCTGCTCTGTGATAGTCTCAGAGTTCTGTTGAAAGCGCAGAGAGCATCATGAAGACCAAGAAACACACCAGGCAGGTCCGTAATACTGTTGTGGAGAAGTTTAAAGCCGGATTTGGATACAAAAAGATTTCCCAAGCTTTAAACATCCCAAGGAGCACTGTGCAAGTGATTATTTTGAAATGGGAGTATCAGACCACTGCAAATCTACCAAGACCTGGCCGTCCCTCTAAACTTTCAGCTTAGACAAGGAGAAGACTGATCAGAGATGCAACCAAGAGGCCCATGATCACTCTGGATGAACTGCAGAGAACTACAGCTGAGGTGGGAGAGTCTGTCCATAGGACAACAATCAGTCGTACACTGCACAAATCTGGCCTTTATGGAAGAGTGGCAAGAAGAAAGCCATTTCTCAGAGATATCCATAAAAAGTCTCGTCTAAAGTTTGCCACAAGCCACCTGGGAGACACACCAAACATGTGGAAGAAGGTGCTCTGGTCAGATGAAACCAAAATCAAACTTTTTGCCCACAATGCAAAACGATATGTTTGGCGTAAAAGCAACAAAGCTCATCACCCTCAACACACCATCCCCACTGTCAAACATGGTGGTGGCAGCATCATGGTTTGGGCCTGCTTTTCTTCAGCAGGGACAGGGAAGATGGTTAAAATTGAGGGGGAAGATGGATGCAGCCAAATACAGGACCATTCTGGATGAAAACCTGTTGGAGTCTGCAAAAGACTTGAAACTGGGACGGAGATTTATCTTCCAACAAGACAATGATCCCAAACATACAGCAAAATCTACAAAGGAATGGTTCACAAATAAATGTATCCAGGTGTTAGAATGGCCAAGTCAAAGTCCAGACCTGAATCCAATCGAAAAAAAGAAGAAAGAAGAGAGAGATTTTTCCCCTGCTGTTGTGTCCCGCTTTTAAATTTGCGTACCAACACCAGGAAAAAAGAAAAAGTAGCTACCTTAGGCTTCGGAAGTTGACAGTGGATATGATCATGTAACGGTATAAATACTGAATCCAATCGAGAATCTGTGAAAAGAGCTGAAAACTGCTGTTCAAACGCTCTCCATCCAACCTCACTGAGCTCGAGCTGTTTTGCAAGGAAGAATGGGCAAGAATTTCAGTCTCTCGATGTGCAAAACTGATAGAGACATACCCCAAGCGACTTGCAGCTGTAATCACAGCAAAAGGTGGCTCTACAAAGTATTAACGCAAGGGGGCCGAATAATTTTGCACGCCCCACTTTTCATTTTTTTTATTAGTTAAAAAAAGTTTCAAAAATCCAATAGATTTCGTTCCACTTCACAATTGTGTCCCACTTGTTGGTGATTCTTCACAAAAAATAAAATTTTTATATCTTTATGTTTGAAGCCTGAAATGTGGCAAAAGGTTGAAAAGTTCAAGGGGGCCGAACACTTTCGCAAGGCACTGTATGTTTATGTTTTAAACTACAGGACTGTAATCAGCAGGGAGTGTTTCCAATTGCAGCTCTAACCCTGTGCCTGATCTCATAATTGTATACCTGTAGGGCAAATTCTTTTTTTTTTTACTAACAAGGCTTTATTTTCAATGATCGATTTTGAATTTGCACAAAGGAAGGGACTGGAGCTGGGCATGCTGCTGGGTGGGAACGGCCCTCTTACTGGGTGGTTTCAGGGGGATGCATGTTCCTTTGGCACTCTCAGAGTGTGGGGATTTGACACTTGAGGCTGTTGGGGTTTTTGATGTGTGTGTGTTGTCACGTGTGGTGTATGGCATGCTGTCTGGGCTGGAACCTACTCGCCTTCCTGCTGGTCTCCAGCGCCACGCGAAGGAACTGGCAGGGAGGAGAGGTGGACCACAGTGCCCATGGATTGGCTGGTGCTGAAGCAGAGGGGAGTGTGGCAGAGCCTTTCCACATGACGGTGGCAGGGGGTGGAGGGTGCATGTGTGTGGAGAGGAAGAGAGAAACTTTGGCTCTGCTGCGGGCAGGCAGCAGAGCTGGAGTTTTTTGTTTTTGGATGTTGGAGCTCAATTGGCTGCTCTCCTCCCAGAGCTGCATGTCGGGGTGTCAGAAGCCCAGGTATTGCAAAGGGGTTTCTGTTTGCAATGGTGACCTGGCGACCCCTGCCCACCTCTACACATCCCTCCCCCCTAGTCTTGATACACTCTGGGTCCAGTCCCCCCCCCCACTTATATACACCCTGTTCCCCCTCCACCTCTGTACATACACACACACACACACACACACACACCCGGTCCCGTCTTCCCCCCTGTATACAAACCGGGTCCTGTCCCCCCTCTATATACACCCCGGCCCTGGGTCCCCTATATATTCATATAGCTCTCTCTATCCATCTTTATATCAGGTATATCAGGTGGAGTCATAGGAGAAGACATTACAGTTGATACTGGAGCCCAGGCCAATGTATATGGAGCGCATCTGTCTCAGATCCACAGCATTCCTGTTGAAGAGTGTAGCAGCTCCCCGGTGCACAGCGGACGAACATACAGCCCAGGCAGCTCCCCCCCCGCTCCATCCTCCACCGCACCAAACTCCGTCTGAGAGTACTGTCAGTCTGCCCGTTTCATCCGGTGGTGGCTACACGTGGGGGGGGGGTTTGGGCTGGGGGCACACAGCCCACCTCACTCTCTGCCAAGGCCTGACCTCCCCCACCTACCCCTTCTGCACTCTAAGGGTAGGAAGGTAAGCTTGGTGGACATGCAGCTTGGGCACTGCGGGCAGCAGATGAGCCAACGCAGCTCCCCCAGAGTGTAGGCGTTCATCCTCTAATCCTACTCGGGCATTGGGGAGGACAGAGGCCACCTGAGGGGAGGAGCCCGGCCACCCCTGACTATATCACTCACATCAGGCCTGACAGCAAGACATCAGACTTCTGCCTGGCCTACTGCATACTTCCAGGAAAGCACAGAGACCAGCCCGACCAGGGGGGAAGAGAGAAGGATCAGATGCCCAGCGCCCAGAGCAGCATGTCTTGGGCATCGGTAAAGGGAATTGCAGCGAGTGGGCTGGTGGAAGCCAGGCACTGGGACGTGGTTTTGGTCGCCATGGTGACCTGGTGCATAGGATTTGTCGAGTCCTCATCTAAGGGACTGCTGCATGTAAATGCTAGTCTCGGTTGATTTAGACATCTGGTGACATCACTACCGTGCTGCTCGCTGTTCTCCTTGCTGGAGAGGAAGCGGTACCTGAGCACAAGGATCTTCCTGGCTCTGCTTCATTCATTTTGTAGATCTGTGCTTTCTGCACCTCTCCCCCTGCCACCTTCCCATCAGTTTTCAGATAACCAGTCACCAGGGGGCATGACATGCAGTGTAGAACATGGGGACTAATATAACCAGGATGTATTAATTTCTGAACCAGAGAAACAATCTGAACTAAAACACAGGGCATAAACCAGCTCATAATCTACATACAGTGCCTTCAAAAAGTATTCATACCCCCTTGGAATTTTCCACATTTTGTCATGGTACAACCAAAAAAGTGAATGTGGGGGCATGGTCTGGACATGGCCAAGTAGAGACGCGTGTCCTGTGAGCTCCTGGTCTTCTCCCACTCCCTCCGCCTTATTCTGGGCCCTCTAGCGGTATGCTCTCAGCAAAGAGAAAAAAGACAAAGACCAACTGCCAAGACAACCTGTGGGACCCGTACAACTAAATCTGGAGGGGAAATACAGTGCTTTTTCCCAAGCTCTCAGACATCTCCTGATATCAAGATGCCGGAGCCACACGGCTCTCACTATGAGGCGTTGAACTCACGTGAACCCCCTTGCCTCTCCTACCTCAAAATGCTTTTTTCGGAGACCCCTGCAGCCTTCCGACTGGACTTACACGGCTCCTCTCCATACCCTATGACATTTTGAACACGCTCTGGACACTTCTCCAGGCCCTCCCGACCAAGGCGAATATAGAAGCTCTCATTGATAGACTGGAGGATGCCCACCGACAAGAGCTACAGGTCATCAAATCAGACATGTAATCTCAAATCGTTTGTCTTCCAGGGAAACTGGTTACGACGCTGAAATCTTTGCAAGAATCTCATGTGGCCACAGAGATGACTCTGCAACTACACTTGGAGGACTTGGAAGAGAAGGGCAGCCGCAACAATCTGTGCCTCCGGTGTCTCCCTGAAGCCACTGGTACGGAGAATCTGCCAGACACGGCTGTTGCTATCCTGCACAAAGTTCTGGTGTCAATTCACCCCCTGAAAACTTTGAATTTGACAGTATTCATAGGGCTCTAGGGCCCAATAGGCCACGCAATGTTATTTGCCAACTGCCTCGATATACCCACAAGTACGTCATCCTCCGCAAGGTGTGGGAAATCTGATGCCATAGATGTTGATGGGGCAGAAATCAAGATTCTTCCTGACCTCTCAAAGGCGACTTTGCACCGCCGCGCCCTGTTCTACCCTATGCCACATCTGGCCCACCGACTAGACTTCACTTATAGATGGGGTTTTCCCCTCTCGGTCACATTCAGCAAGGGGTCCCATTCCTTTACGCTCTGCACGCCAGCGGACCTGCCTGCTTTCTTTAGTTTTCTGGAGGCCAACCCTATCCAAGTTCCCAATTGGTAAATTCTGCCACTCGGTTGTTTGGGAACGTCAACCGTTTGGAGGAGCCCTCAGCCACAGAGGGTTAGATGGTGCCCATGTGAGTCCTAACTGAAATACCAATACTGGGATTCTGACGTCTTTTCCTGCTTGACAATCTGTGCCCCTTCAACACTTTGTGGATTCTTGTCACTTTTTCATGAATGGTTGCCATGCCTTCCTGAGAAAACGATGGCAGCCTGCTGCTTCATCACTACAAGACCCTCATCCCCTAGTCGTATGAACCTGCCATAGCCCGATACCCTCATTGCTACTCTTGGAGGTGTTGGAAATACCCCGACTCTACCCTAAAAGGGCTTTGTTCCCGAATTTTTAATGATGTAGGTGGGTTGGTGGCCTATTCGCTTCTGATGTTGAAGATTACGCACTTATTGCACCCTATACCACTGCTTAAAGTTTGAATGCTCCCCTCATTCTCCAAAAACAGCATGTTTTATTTCTCACTCACTGAATGACTCAGAGCCTTAATGATTTGTATCACTCTAGATAATCGAGTGCCAATATATGCCTAAACTGCCTATTATATTCATTCTAGAGTATATATTTTTCTTTGGATGATAATACCTCCATGGTTGCTGATCTCAGGCACATCTTCTGGTAGGCAGATGGTTGCCTGACAAAGAATACTACAGACTTGTGTATGTGGCTACCCCCTCCCTTTCTCCCTCTGGTGGGGGCAGGAGGGGATGGCATCCCCCAGCCTCCACGGGGGTCTCCTTTACTGATGCTTTGGTATGAGGGTGGGGTTCCCCTTTTACAGAGAGCCGCCTTCAATTAAATGTCCTCTCACTCCAATTACCTCCACTGGGCTTGATCCCTTTGAGACTGCAGGCTATTAAGGATCCACTGACGAGATCCTGGGGGCAGAGCACCTTTGAACACTTACCGGTAGGTGGTATCTGAGTGATATTACGGCCATCTCAAGGGGGCCTTGCCCCTTTGAGGGTAGGAATTTTCCCAGGGTTTGTTCTAGAGGAAACCCCTTGGGCACATTTTGTGTATACGTCATGGTGGATATTCTCTCTTTCGGGATATATGTCAACCATATAACTGTTTCATGCAACGGTTATTGAAATGCTGTACTTATACTTTGCAGTTTTGTTCTTTTATTCCCTTTATTTGGGACCTATCTCGTCCACACGGACGGGACAGAATTTTATTCATTTTGTCCTCTACCTCAGGCCTGCGTGGTCCACCACCTCCCTTCCGCCTGGAGCTTTTTGGGCTTGTTCCAACTGTTCCCCCACTTAGGCTGGCACACTTCTCTCTGACTGCGCTCTTGCAATATTGTGAAACATTAGGTTCAGAGGTTCTGCTCGGATAACTGATTGAACCTTACTTTCAGTGTCATCTTTTATTTACTACTCTATCTTTCCATTTCTTCCTACCTACCCATCCTCAATCCCCCCTTCTTCGACCTACCCAAACCCTTTACCCCCCCCCCTTTTTTTTTTATTCCCCTTTCCCCTTTGGCCCTGCTAGAGATGGATGCTAGAGATTACAAACTTCCTGTTCTTAAAAACAGGTTTTACCCTTTGACTTATTCTACTAATAGAGCTGCTAAATCTAAGGGGGTCTCCATACTACCGTCCGGAAGGCTCCTGTGGACATGTCAAGACACCCTTGCATACCCTGATGGACGTTTAATGTTTATTAAAGACATGATTGGTGACATTAAAGTGACCTTAGCTACAGTATATGCACCAAATAATCACCAGGACATCTTTATTAGCTGAAATTTTCATAGTCTCTTCGAGTTTACTTAGGGCCAGTTGATCATTGTGGGGGGGGGGGGGCGCGACTTCAATACTCCCCTGATACCATCTGTAGACACTTCATCAGGCTACTCCGCTATCCCTCCTGGATCCCACAAGCAAATAGCACAGGCTATACACAAGGCCCAGTTGGTAGATATTTGGCGATTACAGCACTTGGAAGAGAGGGACTACATGTTCTACTCCTCTCCCCATAAAATATACACACGGATAGACTACTTTCTCGTTCCCCAGTGTCAATTGCATGCCGTGCGGGACTCCTCTACAGTTACAATTACGTGGTCTGACCACGCCCCTATAGTACTGACATATATACACTCTCTGATGTTCCTTCCTCCAAAACCCGATTTTGGAAGTTAAATGAAAGTCTTTTACAGACTCGAGGTTCTGGAGGAAGTGGGCAAAGAATTACATTTCTACTTTCAAAAAAATAATAACCTAGAGTGTGATCCATGGATTCTTTGGGAAGCCCCACAAAGCGGTTATCAGAAGCACTCTCATTAAACATGGGTAACGGATCAAGAAACTACGTGAGGGAAAACTTGTGTCTTTGCTGTCTGGTATTCCTAGTCTGGAATCCAGACATTAATATATGCTCCGACACTGACACTTGAAGGAGACCTTATGGCTCTTTGCAGACAAGTGACTGACTTAGTACACTGTAAAGCCAAAGCGGTTTTACTAACATGTTGCAAAATGCACTATGAATCAGGATATAAATGTGGCCGATTGCTAGCCAAATCAGTTAGGGAGCAGTTTGGTGACCTATATTCCTCAAATTTTGACTTCCACTGGCCAAAAAGCCATCTACCCAAACTGATTGCGCTTGAATTTAGCAATTTCTATTCCTCTCTTTACAACTTACCAGAACAATCTCCCTCTTAGGCTCAACTAGACAACTACCTTAACTTTCCCCTGAAATTTGGGAATAACTGTAGGCTCCTATTACATTAGAGGAACTCCAACAAGCCATTAGCTCATCCAAAGTAGGTAAAGCCCCGGGCCTTTAGGGTTTCACTTTACAATACAAAAAAAAAAAAATTCTTCCCACTCTCGGCCCTTATATAATGAAGTGATTTAACGTGCTTGGGTCAGGGACAGGCCACCCACCGGAAACCCTACAAGCTCATGTCTGTCTTCCCTAAAGAAGGCAAAGATCCAACCTCCTGTAGTAGTTATAGGCCCATTTTCATTCTGAAAAATCAATCTCAAGCTGTTTAGTAAGATTTCAGCCTCTGGTCTCGCACATTATTTACAATTAGTTCACTTAGATCAAGTAGGATACATTCCAACTAGGGAAACCCAGGACAAAGTTAAAATACTCAAGCTCATTTAGGTAGCCAATGCGACACACACTCCTTGTGCATTGCTGGAAACAGATGCAGAGAAAGCATTTGGCCGGGTGAAACCATGCTAAAATGGATCGCCAGGATATATTCCAACCAGACAGCTCAAGTTAGAGCTAATTAAGTTTTCTCCAACCCCTTCCCTATTACTAATGGGACTAGACAGGGGTGTGCTCTATTCCCTCTTCTTTTTGCCCTATCTTTCACACCCTTTCTATGCAAAGTCCGCTTAAATACAGATATCACTGGGCTTACTGCTGGAGGCATACACCATAAAATATCAGCCTATGCTGATAATATGCTTTTTTCCTTGACCAATCCGGTAGTGTCGCTCCTAAATCTTCTTTGCGAATTTGAAATATCGGTCTCGTTAGCAACTTGAAAATCATTACATTTTTTTGGGCACATAAATCCCCTAGGCTTCCCCGTCAACTCGAAACCGTACTTCATCATTACAATAAAAAACATGATTCGCTTTTCTCTCAAATAATTTGTGTGTACTAGGATTCAGGAAACCAAATTTTGAAATCTTGGCGAGGTGGTACCATACCCCTTATAGGTTACCTAAATTCTACCCCCATGCTATTGATCGCTGGTGGAGATGCTGGAAGGGAAGGGGAACACTACTTCATATCATTTGGCCCTGCCCCCAAACTTAACCACTAATGGAAAGAGGTCAGGAGGATCATCCAAAAAATTCACTGGATTATGAGATTCCTGACGATTCTGCCTTTTTCTTATTACATGTTTCAACCATTTGGGCAAGAATTTACAAAAAACAAAAAAAAAACGATTGTACGTCACCTCCTGAATGCTGCCATGTCATGTATTCCCCTCAATTGGAAACTCTCACACCCACGGACCATCAGTTGTTCGCTTCATAAAGTGGAAGAAATAAATAAGATGGAATACTTAATACACACGGCACAACACAAACGTGAAAAATACACCAAGACTTGGAGATTATGGGATAGGTTTGTCCTTTCTGAAGAAGGGAAAGCTCTATTCGGAACATGACTTTTCTCCCAATTAAACCTATTTTCACTGGCTGCCTTGCTGCAACATCCCATCTCAAACCTCCCCCCTTTCCCTCTCACAACTTGTCCCTCCCCCCTCATATCCTTTTTATTTCCTAGCTTAAAGCGGAGTTCCACCTAAAAATGGAACTTCCGCTTTAAGCACTCCTTGCCCCCTTACATGCCACATTTGGCATGTAATTTTTTTGTGGGGGGGGGGGGGAGTGGGGGCTTCATTAGGAGGGGGATTTCCTGTCCCACTTCCTCCTTCCACCCAGGGACCGCCTAGGCGACTCGTTCTTTTGCCTTAGGCGGCCCCTCCCTCTAGGCGATCTCCTGGGACACGCGACAGGTCCCAGGAGATCGCCTGTCCACTCCGGGAGCGCAGCGCAACTTGCGCACGCACCATGCATGCCCAGCATGAAGCCGAAAGCTGGCACGGCCGGGTGCCCAGAGTGGCAACGGAGGCGCCGGCGGAGAGGAGGTGGAGAGGAGCGACACCCCGTTTGGCTGCATCGCTGGAACGTGGAACAGGTAAGTGTCTGTTTATTAAAAGTCAGCAACTACACTTTTTGTAGCTGCTGACTTTTAATAAACATAAAAAGCCTGGAACTCCCCTTTAAGAAAAAGACAAAAAGGGATGGGCAGCCCCGTGTCTCCCTTTTAGTAATTCACCTGGTGTGCTCTTTGACATATATGTACACCAACGCATGTATTTTCTGCTGTCATCTACTGGTTGAATGCATTTTTTGGGTGGACACAACAATTTCTATCCTCTATTGAAGTGATTTGGTGCTGCCGTTCCTGGCTTAAATTGAAGATTAAAAAAAAAAATTAAAAAAAGTAAAATGTATTGTAATTGGAATTGTGTGATAGACCAACACAAAGTTGTACATAATTATGAAGTGGAAGGAAAATGATAAATGGTTTGCAGCATTTTTTACAAACATCTGAAATGCTTGGCGTGCATTTGTATTCAGCCCCCCCGAGTCAATACTTTGTAGAACCACCTTTCCATGCAATTACAGCTACAAGTCTTTTTGGGGATGTCTCTACCAGGCTTTGCACATCTAGGAGCGTGGAATTTCTGCCCATTCTTCTTTGCAAAATAGCTCAAGCTCTCCCAGATTGGATATAGAGAGCATCTGTGAACAGCAATTTTCAAGTCTTGCCACAGATTCTCAATTGGATTTAGGTCTAAACTTTGACTGGGCCATTTGAACAGATGAACATGCTTTGATCTAAACCATTCCACTGTAGCTCTGGCTGTATGTTTAGGGTCCTTGTCCTGCTGGACAAGGACCCTAAGCCCAAGTCTCAAGTCGTTTGCAGACTAACAGGTTCTCTTTTAAATTGCCCTGTATTTGGCTCCATCCATCTTTACACCAACTCTGACCAGCTTTCCTGTCCCTGCTGAAGAAAAGCATCTCCACAACATGATGCTGCCACCATCAGGGTGATGAGCAGTGGTAGTTTTCTGCCACACACAGCGTTTGCTTTTAAAGGCCAAAAAGTTAAATTTTGGTTTCATCTGACCAGAGCACCTTCTTCCACGTTTGCCGTGTCCCCCCCCACATGGCTTCTCGCAAACTGTAAAACAGGACTCATTTCAACAATGGCTTTCTTCTCGCCACTCTTCCATAAAGGCCAGATTTGTGAAGTGCACGACTAATAGTTGTCCTGTGGACAGATTCTTCCACCTGAGCTGTGGATCTCTGCAACTCCTCCAGAGTTACCATGGTCCTCTTGGCCGCCTCCCTGATTATTGCTCTCCTTGCCCGGCCTGTCAGTTCAGGTGGACGGACATGTCTTGGTAGATTTGCAGTTGTGCCATACTCTTCCCATTTTCGGATGATGGATTGAATAGTGCTCTGTGAGATATTCAAAGCTTGGGATATTTTTTTTTTTGTAACCAAATCCTACTTTAAAACTTCCACAACTTTATCCCTGACCTGTCTGGTGTTCCTTGGCCTTCATGACGCTGTTTGTTCACGAAGGTCATCTAACAAACCCAAGGGCTTCACAGAACAGCTGTATTTATACTGAGGTTAAATTACACACAGGTGGACTATTTAGTAATTAGGCGACTTCTGAAGGCAATTAGTTCCACTAGATTTTAGTTAAGGGTATCAGAGTAAAAGGGGCCGAATACAAATTCATGCCACACTTTTTAGATATTTGTAAAAAAAAAAAAAAATCCTCTTCACAATTATGTGCCACTTTGTGTTGGTCTAGCACATAAAATACATTTACATTTTTGGTTGCAATATGACAAAATGTGAAAAATTTCAAGGTGTATGAATACTTTTTCAAGGCACTGTATACAACACAGAGGTGAATGACTGGTCTGAAGAACCTGATAAAATATATTAAATTGTCATACACTATTGTACATATAGGAAACTCCCTTCATATTTCAAACTGCACTCATCTACGACCTTCAAATAAAATACAAATGCGTGTTTACTGACATTTATTGCAACAGTCAGGAAGCCAGAGATCAAATTACATGTAAACTCTCATCCCTATGGTAATCAGAGATGTAAATTTGTGCGCTGAATAAATGCGAAAGTAAAAAACTCTGAGGTCCCAAAATTCTTAGAATTAACCCTGCTGTCTCAACCAGTGTTCCCCAAACAGTGGCTCTTTGCTTGCCTTTATATGGCCCTCAGGCCACTGTTCTTCCCACTGATAACAGGCACTATTCTTTTTACTGACAACAAGGCACCATTCCTCCCCACTGACACCAATAGCAGGGCACAATTCTTCCTACTGACACCAACAGTAGAGGCACAATTTCTCTCAGTGACACCAGCATTGGGGCACCTCAGCTCCCTCCGATACTAATGACGGGGCACGATTCCTCCCACTGACACCAAGGATAGGGCACGATTCCTCCCACTGACACCAATGATGGGGCACCATTCCTTTTCCTTCTGACTACAGCCATTGACCTCCAAACCCGAAACACTGCTTACCCCCCTGATGCTGGGGTATTTTCTACTCCCACTGGCCACATTCCAGCCCCCTAAAGTTTGAAGGATGATAAAACTGGCCCTCTGTTTAGAAAGCTTGGAGACTCCTGATCTGGACTATGGGAATTAAAGTATTTTCCTATGCTTGACCAACAGTATCTCTCTAGCTGCTTGCACTGTGAAGTAACCTTAACCACTTGCTTACTGGGCACTTAAACCCCCCTCCTACCCAGACTGATGTCCCGCTCACTGCCACCGGTGATTAGGGGTGCAACGGATCGGCACCGATCCGTAATCCGAACGGGTCACCCTGCTCGGATCAGCACACGCCGCGATCTCGGCCTTAGGAAAGGCCGCAGCTTTAGCCTAGTTCCGGAGTAGTGGCCATCTTGGTGCAACCGTCTGCATTTACAATGTGATTGCTCTGTCATTTCGGAGCGATCACCTGTAAACATGACGACGCCGGTTCCTCTCTCCCCTCTCTGTACTGATCCGTACAGTGGAGGGGAGAAATCGGATGGAAGCAGCGCTGTGGGTTGCACCTGTAGAGCCCACAACGCTGCTCTGTGACAAGTGCAGTCACAGCCATCCCTCCATACCCTGCCAATACTCTGCAATACCCTGCCAATACTCATCCATGCTCAGCCAATATTACATTGGGGGAGATGACGTGGATATTACAGTGGGGGAGATTGTGGATATTACAGTGGGGGCTATATGGTGGTGGAATTTTCACAGGTTTTTGCAAATTCAATTATTATTTTCTGATCCGAAAAATTATCCCAACCGTGACTCTGATCCGAGGAAAGATCCGATCCGTGAGTTTTTTTGATCCGTTGCACCCCTACCGGTGATCATTTTTTTTTCTCCTCACGCTGTCAGCACGAAGAGAAAAAATAGCCGATTACTGGTTGTGTTGACATCACGTGATCAGCTGTCATTGGCTGACAGCTGATCACGTGGTAAGGGGGGTCGGGATCGACCCCTTACTCTGATCTGTGATCCAGCGAGTCTCAGACTCGCTGATCACAGAGCGGGGCGCGCAGGCTGCTCGTGCATGGGACGACCTTAATAGACGTCTTCCTGGCAATGCAGGTCTGCGCTGTAGCCGTCATTCATATATAGCGTGGATCCCTAGTGGTTAAAAGTTCACAACAAAGAATCTGAAGTTGGTTTCAAACATTTCATAAACACCTGCTGTGTGTTTACATTAGAAGACTAGAAAGCGGTCATGATTCCGCTCTAAAAGCACGCTCACAGACAGTTTGAGGCTTAAAAACCTGCTGTAGCAAAAAATCCCAGCATCTTTATCTGCCCACGAAGTTGTAAGTGGTCCTTTCATGCATCAGGCTAAACACATGCATGCGTGTATGACATTCGCAGAATTCTGAATTCCTGTGTACAGGGAATATGTCCTATGTGCATGCATATATTTAGATGACCTGATTTTATGGTGATTGTCAAAGTCACAATGTCACCTTTTCTATCCTTCCTTTTGTTCAGAGGCAGGGGACATAGTAACTATAATGACACTTGTGAATTTATTTACAGTCCTCCTTTGCGAAATCAGTCTGCTCAGCAAGACTATTTGGTAGAGAAACATGGAACACAGAAGTCCCTGCAGCAGGCACTTACCATATATCAATCTTAAGGCCATTGGAGACAAGGAACTGAATAGTGTCAACGTGGCCACATAAGTGAAGTGCTGTGTTCCCCTGGTAATCCGTTGCCAGAAGATCTGCTCCAAACTTGTGCAGGAGCTGACAGATGTCTACGTTTCCTCTAGCCGCGGCCAAGTGCAGGGCGGTGCGGCCGCGACTGTCCCGGATGTTAGGGTCAAAGCCACTTTCAAGGAGCCGCTTGGAGTAGTTGAAGTCCCCATCAATGCAGGCTTGCAGCAGGGGCACGTTGGTCTGGGATGAATCGTTCACAAACACATAGGACATGGTTGCACGTGGATGTGCTGTAACATTCAAAAAGAAAGAAATTTACTCATAGAATATATCCACTATATAAATGTTTGTTCCGGCATAAATGATTTGCCTCAACCTTCTAACTTCTGCAGGACAGCTTGTTCTGTTGAAAAACAACAGACGGACTGGCCAGATCATCAGGTCAAAATAAAAGAAAGCCTAAAAAAATAAAACTATTGCAGCCATCACAGCCAAAGGTTGGTGAGCCGCAGTATAATTAAGATTTACTTTTGAGTTTTGGAGTTGAGTTTAAGCTTACTTTTGAGTTTAAGACCAGGCCTTTTTCGGACAATTTTTGTTTAAAGAGGTCCTCCACCTTGAAGTGGAAGTTCCGCTCATCTGATCCCTCGCCCCCTCCGGTGCCACAATCGGCACCTTTCAGGGGGGAGGGGGGGTGCAGTTACCTGGATAATCCAGGTATCTGCACCCACTTCCGAGACAAGACCGCCGCAGATGCCCCCCCCTTCCCCCCCCCCCCGTTGTGTTCTGGGAAACACACAGTTCCCAGGACACAGCGGGGACCAGCAGAGAAGCGCGACTCGCGCATGCGCAGTAGGGAACCGGGCAGTGAAGCCGCAATGCTTCACTTCCCGATTCCCTGATAGAGGATGGCGACGGAGGCAGCAAAGAGACGAGCGATTGCTCGTCATCTGCCGCCGACATCGCTGGACCCTGGGACAGGTAAGTGTCAATTTATTAAAAGTCAGCAGCTGCAATATTTGTAGATGCTGGCTTTTAATATTTTTTTAAAGGTGCAAAACAACTTTAAACCAATATTTTTTGGTAGAAATTACTTAGAACCCCCAAACATAGAGGCAATATTTATCATTAAATTTATTTCACTAATACAAATTAAACTAAAAGGTGAAACGAATATATGAGATAGACTCATTACATGCAAAGCAAGATAGTTCAAGCTGTGATTTGTCATAATTGTGATGATTATGGCTTACAGCTCATGAAAACCCCAAAACCACAATCTCAGAAGATTAGAATATTACATGCAATCAATAAAACAAGGATTGTACATAGAACATTATTGGACCTCTGAAAAGTATAAGCATGCATATGTACTCAGTACTTGGTTTGGGCCGCTTTTGCAGCAATTTCTTCCTCAATGCGGCATGGCAAGGAAGCCATCAGCCTGTGGCACTGCTGAGGTGTTATGGATGCTTCAATAGCGGCCTTCAGCTCTTCTGCATCGTTTGGTCTCATGTCTCTCATCTTTCTCTTGGCAACGCCCCATAGATTCTCTATGGGGTTCAGGTCAGGTGAGTTTGCTGGCCAACCAAGGACAGTAATCCCATAGTCACTGAACCAGGTTTTGGTGCTTTTGGCAGTGCGGGCAGGCGCCAAGTCCTGCTGGAAAATGAAGTCAGCATCCTCAGAGATCGTCTGCCGAAGGAAGCATGAAGTACTCCAAAATCTACTGGTAGACTGTTGCGTTGACCCTGGATTTAATGAAGCACAGGGGACCAACACCAGCAGATGAAATGGCTCCCCAAATCAACACAGACTGTGGAATCTTCACACTGGACTTCAAGCATCTTGCAGTGCGTGCCTCTCCATTTTTCCTCCATACTCTGGGTCCTTGGTTTCCAAATGAGATGCAAATTTTGCTCTCATCAGAAAAGAGGACTTTGGACCACCGAGCAACAGACCAGGTCTGTTTTTCTTTAGCCCAGGTAAGACGCTTCTGACTTGGTTGCTTGTTCAGGAGTGGCATGACAAGAGGAATACGACATTTGAAGCCCATGTCCAGGATCTGTCTGTGTGTGGTGGCTCTTGATGCACTGACTCCAGCCTGAGTCCATTCCCTGTGAAAGTCCCCAACACTTGTGAATGGTCTTTTCCTGACAATCCTCTCCAGGCTACTTGTGCACCTTTTTCTTCCACACTTTTACAGCGCTCTGGGAACATCCAACTTCTTTTGCAATTACCTTTAGAGGCTTTCCCTCCTTATGGAGGATGTCAATGATGGTTTTCTACACAACTGTCAGGTCAGCAGTCTTTCCCATGATTGTGATTCCTACTGAACCAGACTGAGAGACCATTTAAAGGCTCAGGAACCCTTTGCAGGTGTTATGGCTTAATTACCTGATTAGAGTGGGACATATTGAGCCTAGAATATTGCACATTTTCACAATATTCTAATTTTCAGAAATTGTAGATTTGGGGTTTTCATGGGCTGTAAGCCATAATCACCACAATTATGACAAATCATGGCTTGAACTATCTTGCTTTGCATGTAATGAGTCTCATATTAGTTTCACCTTTTAACTTGCATTAGTGAAATAAATGAACTTTTGCACGGTATTCTAATTTTTTGAGTATCACCTGTATATTTTTTAGCAGAGGCCCTAGAGAATAAAAATGGTGGGTTTTGCAATTTTTTATGTCACACAGTATTTGCGTAGTGGTTTTTCGAATGTAAATAAAAAAAAAAGATGAAAAAAAAATAACACTTTAATGAATTATAATGCACACAAACACAACGCCCAATTTTTGGTAAAATATAAAAGAAAGATAGCGTTACGCCGAGTAAATATATACCCAACATGTCATGCTTTAAAACTGCACATGATCAGGGAATGGTGACAAACTACGTTGCCAGAGGTAATGCTTTAAAACCCTTTTCAGGTTACCAGTTTAGAGTCAGAGGAGGTCTGGAGCTGGATTTATTGCTCTCGGTCTGACGTTTCCAGCAAAACCTCAGATGTGGTGCAATTGCCATTTATGCATGCATGCGTGCGTGCGGGACCATAGGGGTGCATTAAAAATGTTACACTCTTTTTTTAATCACTTTTATTTCTGTCACAAGGAGCATAAACATTCCACATTCCTTGTGACAGAAATAGCCAGTGCCAAGTACTCTTTATGGAGAGATCTGATCAAGATCGGTGTTATCAGATACTTTCCAAATTTAAAAATGGCGCTGTTTGCATTCGGGAAGTGAGGAAAATGCTTGTCGTGTCCAGTTTCCTATGCCACAGATCATTAGGGACCTCCGGTCCTCGACAAGCTCTGTGGTAAACTGACAGAACTGCCAGCTTTCATTCTGGGCTTGCCAGTGGGATGGTAAAGCCCACAGAGGTACTGGAAGGCAACCACTCCTGCCGCCTGTAAAAGTCATCTAGCTGCTAATCGGCCCTTAGAACAGCTTTTACGCAAAAGCCGGTAGCCGGCAGAAGAAAAAACCGGGATGAGGCCTATAGCTGCAGGCATCATCCCGTTACTACCACTGAAAGTAAAATGATGTACATGTATGATTTGGCGTTAAGTGAAAATATGATGTGGCCCTTTGAAAAACTGTAATAGTCAGCTGCCCAGTGGTTGCAAATACAGTAAAACCTTGAATTGTGAGCATAATTCCTTCCAGAGACATGCTTGTAATCCAAAGAACTTGTATATCGAAGCAAATTTCCCCATAAGAAGGGTCCTTCAGTTTATAGTCCATATAAAAAGATTATAGCAATGTGATAGGTTGTGTAACCATAAAATGTCTATCCACAAATGGCAGCCTCCACAAGGGGATTAGAAGCAAAATCCAGCAGGTGCTAGAGAGTATTAAAGAGTAGAAAGGCGCCTCTAAGGCCCCTTTCACACATGCGGACAGTATGTCCATATTTCATCCATCCGTTTGCGGATGAAATACGGACATACATGCATCCCTATGGGATAGCGAGTGCCTGTGGATGAACATTCGCTGACACCCGATATCGTCCTATTCTGCAGATGGAGGAAAATCCTATTTTTCTATCTGTCTGCAGAGCGGATCAGATGAACACGGACAGACGGTCTGTGTTCATCCGATCCCCCATAGAGGAGAGCGGAGATCTGACAGGGCGGCCGCCCTATCATCCGCTGGCTCAGCGGGGATAAACGGAGCAATCCTCGCTGAGCAAGCGGATCATCACAGGGCAGATCATTACGGATCCGTCCCATGTGAAAGGGGCCTTAGTGTAGCAATCTGTCCGTCAGAGGCTCTTTACCGAGATCGGTGTAGCAGTGTGTCAGAATGACACACCACACCTCCGATCACCACGATGCGCGGCCCCACGGGCACGCAAGATCGGTCATTCTGGAGGGCCGTCATATGACGTCCACCCAGAACAAGAGGAGCACTGCCCAGCCCTTGTGTGCCGGCCGACAGGTGGGAAGTGATTAAAGGATAAGGTCACCTTTACAAATTATATATTTATAATAATAATAATAATATTAATAATAATAATAATAATAATAATAATTAAAAAAAAAGGCACCTTATTCTGCAGGTGAAATAAATTTGCATTTTTTCCCTATGGAACCTGCAGAGCAATGCAGGGATTCTGCAGACTCTCAAAAGAGTGGTCTGCCCGTTCCTCCAATACGGGCAGACATTTACATGAAAGTAGGAAGATCAATGGACTACGAGAGTGCTCCCCAGTGCCCTCACAGTTCAATGAGAAGTACAAGCCATCAGCTGCAATGGTTGACGGTACTTGTAGTCTAGTCCTTCATTGGAAACTGGTCACGTGGGCAGAGCCCCGCAAGGCCACGCTGTTTTCAATTTGTGACAGCGGGTCCAGGGAGCAGATAATGTGCCGGCTAATATATGGTCCCCATATGCCAATAACAAAATTGTAGTTTTCCTTTAAGTAAAGTAGCAGTCACGCACAAAAGAAAAACGACTTACGTGTGCTCCAGTTAATGGAATCTGGCCTATGTCTCTACTCCGTTTGGTTTGATAACTTGCAGTCCAATGTATTTACTTTTAGATCTGGAAAAAACAAGAATAATTCTGGTAATTTGAGATACTGTATAACGTTTCTCCATGTAGGTAACACTCAGGGGCATGTCTGAGATTCCAGGCATTGCTGGTCACTCCATTTTTAGTCAGCTTTGCTGTACAGATTTTGAACTAGAAATTTAGAATCAAAAAAGAGAATTTCAAAATAATTACAAAGTTACTCGTTCACACAATAACTTTAGTCTCTAAAGAATGATCATTGTCTGGATCTCTTCAGAGGGCGCCTGACAGGCGGTCCAGGAGGGATTGCATTGTCTCCTCACTGCCCACTTTAGCCCCTAGAAGCTGCAAACACCTGCATTGCATTTAGTTGTGAGACACTTGCAGAGGGGCCCCATTCACTTGAATGGGTCGCATTTGGCAGGTGCTATGCCTCTCAAAAGCAATGGTGGGGTATAATTCCTGTGGCGGCGGCAAAGCAAAACATGGCCACAGCATGTGTACACCCCTGCAGCTAAAGGGGGAGAGGTTGGGGAGTGATGGTAAAAACGCGGCTATACCTTCCCAACCACTAGTGTGAAGGAACCCTACTTGCAAGGGAAATTTTTAATTAAGCTGGCCATACACCAGTAGAATTTAATCTTAGGTTAGGTTCCCATCTATGAGGTTGATGCGGTTTTCCGGTATGTTTTGCGCTTTTGACCATCATGCATTTTTTATGCATTTTGCGTTTTTTTTTTCTAATAGGAGATGCTCCTTAAACTGAATAGCTGAATAAGGAGTGGGTGACTGCCGCCAAATCCTTACCAACCGATGACTCGTCAGCTTTTAGTGGGATTCCCCACTGACCGCTGAATGTAAACAAAAGCATGCTGGCATTAAAAAATACTGCATAGGGTCCCCCTCAATCCATACCAGGCCTTGGTATGGATTTTAATGGGAACCCACAATTTTTTTTTCTTTAACCACTTGCCGCCCGCCCTATAGCAGAATGATGGCGGCAAAGTGGTTTTAAATCCTGACCAGGCGTCATATGACGTCCTCAGGATTTTGAGCCACTGCGCGCCCCCGGGGGCGCACATCACGGCAATCGATGTTGCCGTGTGTCAGTCTGACACCCTGCAACTATGATCTCGGTAAAGAGTCTCCAACGGAGACTCATTACCACGTGATCATCAGTGTCCGATCACAGCTGATCACAGTGTAAATAGGAAGAGCCGTTGATCGGCTTTTCCTCACTCGCTTCTGTCAGACGCGAGTAGAGGAGAGCCGATCGCGGCTCCTCTGATGGGGGGGGTCTGTGCTGATCGATTATCAGCGCAGACCCCCCCCCCCCCAGGATGCCCACACTGGACCACCAGGGACACCACCAGACCACCAGGGATGCCCAGCACCAGGTATGCCACCCTAGACCACCAGGGATGCCAGTCAGTGCCCACAATAGGCATCACTGATTGGCATGCATTGTTTGGCACTGATTGGCATCCATCAATATAATACAATACAGTGCCGCCTATCAGCGCCCATCCGTGCCGCCTATCAGCGCCCATCCGTGCCGCCTATCAGCGCCCATCCGTGTCGCCCATCAGTGCCACCTATCAGTGCCCATCAATGGCGCCTATCAGTGCCACATATCAGTGCCCATCAATGCCACCTCATTGGTGCCCAGTGCCGCCTTATCAGTGCAGCCCCATCAGTGCCCATGAGTGAAGGAGAAAAAAAACTTACTTATTTACAAAGTTTTGAAACTAAAAACAAAAAAAAAAAACTTTTTTTTTCAAACTTTTCGGTCTTTGTTTAGCAAAAAATAAAAACTGTAGAGGTGATCAAATACCACCAAAAGAAAGCTCTATTTGTGGGAAAAAAATGATAAAAAAATTCATTTGGGTACAGTGTAGCATGACCGCGCAATTTTCATTCAAAGTGCGACAGCGCTGAAAGCTCAAAATTGGTCTGGGCAGGAAGGTGTTTAAGTGCCCTGTATTGAAGTTGTTAAAAATGGCATGGGGTCCACCCAAAATCCATACCAAACCCTTATCCAAGCATGCAGGCAAGAAAAGGGGGGGCGGGGGAAACAAACACCCGCCCCCCCTCCTGAACCATACCAGGCTACATGCCCTCAACATGGAGAGGGGGTGCTGATGTTGAGATCAAGGGCCTCTTCCCCACAACCCTGGCCTGGTGGTTGTGGAGGTGCCTTATTGAAATCTGGGTATGGAGTACAGGTACATCGTACCCCACTAATTCACCAAAAAAAAAAAAAAAAAAGTTCCAAGTAAATAAAACCACACAGCCAGTTTTTAACAAGTCCTTTATTCATAAATCCCCAAAAAAATAAATGTCCCCTTAAGTAGATCCAACCTCAATCACAATGAACGCCGGACGCCCTGACCCTTTGCAAAAAACTCACTGGCTCCACATGCACAGATGTGAGCTAGATCCATAGGAAGCCATGTTAAATGGACTGTAATGCGTTTCTGCTAAAACGTATATGTGTAAACCAAGGGTTGGTCTTTGTATAAAAAAAAAAAAAGTCTGAAAAAATCATTTGTCAGTACATTCTTCTTCCCATCATTGAGTCAAATAACTTTATACAAAGCTGTTAAAATTCCACCCAGACCAGCTACTTGAATGGAATCCCAAATATATTAACTAGGTTTTGTGCCTAGGACACGCGATTACAATATGTACAATCTTTCCCCAACAAAAACCATATTCACAGTTCCAGTTAGTTCATTCAAGAAAAAAAAAAGATGTCATCCCGTTCCTTCAAATCTTGTCACCGTGGTTGAAAACCACATGAATTGACCCCAATAACCATTAGAAAACCGAACGAATGTTCTGAAAACGACAAATTTTCAAACAAAATTCTACTGGTGTATATGGCCATCTTCACTTCCAAGGATTTTCAATTGTACAAATGAACACCAACACAACCTGTGCTGCTGGAAGAGCGCCCTCTTATGCACCATCATGCTGTTTGAGTGGGTGCACCCTGTACCACCTTTGAACAAATCTTTTTTCCTCTAGGACAGTGGTCTCCAAACACCAGCCCTTTGCCAGTCTTTACCCGGCCCTTGAGGCTCTATTCCACCCATTGATACCAACGATGAGGCATTAATTGGAGGTCCTCATCGGAGGATGAAATATTTCAATTAACCACTTGAGATCCGCGCTATAGTCAATTGACGGCTACAGCGCGGATCTCCTTTTCCGGGACTACGTCTATTGATGTCGTCCCGTGTACGAGCGGCCTGCGCGCCCCCTGAGGGGCGCGCTCTGTGATCGGCGAGTCCATGAGACTCGCCTGATCACCGATCCGTGCAAGGGGTCGATCCCGACCCCTTATCACGTGATCAGCTGTCAGCCAATGACAGCTGATCATGTGATATAACGGAGCCGGTAATTGGCTATTATTCCTCCTCGCGCTGATAGCGCGAGGAGAAAAAAAAAAAAAAAAGCCGATCACCGGCGGCCTTGATCGGGACATCAGTCCCGATCACGGCCAGCCCTGCTAGCGCCCACCTGCCCCCTGACAGTGCCCACCTGCCCCCTGCAGTGCCCCACTTATTAAAAGTAAGTGCCCCCCGTCAGTGCCACCCAGCAGTGCCACCCAGCAGTGCCCACAATCTACCTAAAAGGTGCTGCACCCCAGTGCCGCCCATCAGTGCCCAGCAGTGCCGCCCATCAGTGCCCAGCAGTGCCACCTATCAGTCCCACCTATCAGTGGTACCCATCAGTGCCCATCCGTGCCACCCATCCGTGCCATCTTATCTGTGCCCATCAGTGCCGCCTTATCTGTGCCTATTAGTGCCGCCTTAACTATGCCTATCAGTGCCCACCAGTGCAGCCCATCAGTGCAGCCCATCAGTGCCCACCAATGCAGCCCATCAGTGCCCACCAATGCAGCCCACCAATGCAGCCCATCAGTGCCCACCAATGCAGCCCATCAGTGCCCACCAATGCAGCCCATCAGTGCCCACCAATGCAGCCCATCAGTGCCCACCAATGCAGCCCATCAGTGCCCACCAGTGCAGCCCATCAGTGCCCACCAGTGCAGCCCATCAGTGCCCACCAGTGCAGCCCATCAGTGCCCACCAGTGCAGCCCATCAGTGCCGCCTCATCAGCGCACTTCAATGAAGGAGAAAAATGACCTGTTTGCAAAATTTTATAACAAACTATTAAAACATGATTTTTTTTTTTGCATTTTTTTTGTTTGTTTAGCAAAAAATAAAACTCCGAGCTGTAACTAAATACCACCAAAAGAAAGCTCTATTTGTGGGAAAAAAATGATAAAAATTTCATTTGGGTACAGTGTTGTATGCCCGCGCAATTGTCATTCAAAGTGCATCAGCGCTGAAAGCTGAAAATTGGTCTGGGACTGAGGGGGGTTTAAGTGCCCAGTAAGCAAGTGGTTAAAGAACCAGCAGCACAAGGGACACATCACACCGATTGTAAGTAATGTCCCTAGTGCTTTATCTTTTTTCACTTTAAAAGTAGGGAGGGTTATAACCCTGGCTACATTTTTTTCCCCCATAGGCCAGAATGTAAGAGGCCAACAGGAATGTGCAGATGTCAAAAAGAGGCTTGATTACAAGGAATATACACTCAACCAGCTACTTTATCATGTACACCTTGCTTGTACCGGGTTGGACCCCCTTTTGCCTTCAGAATAGCATTAAATCTTCATAGCATAGATTCAACAAGGTGTTGGAAACATTCCTCAGAGATGTTGGTCCATATTGACATGATAGCATTACACAGTTGCCGCAGATTTGTCACCTGCACATCCATGATGTGAATCTCCCATTCCACCACATCCCAAAGGTGTTCTATTGGATTGAGATCTGGTGACTGTGGAGGCCATTGGAGTACAGAGACCTCATTGTCATGTTCAGGAAACCAGTGGTGAGAGGATTGGAGCTGTGTGAAATGGTCCATTATCCTGCTGGAAGGAGCCATCAGAAGATGGGAACACTCACTGTAGTCAAAGGGATGGACATGGTCAGCAACAATACTCAGGTAGGCCGTGGCGTTTAAACGATGCACAATTGATAGTAAGGGGCTCAAAGTGTGGCAAGAAAATATCCGCCACACCATTACACCACCAGCCTGATCCATTGATACAAGGCAGGATGGATCCATGCCTTCATGTTGTTTATACCAAATTCTGACCCTACCATCTGAGTGTCGCAGCTGAAATCGACTCATCAGACCAGGCAATGTTTTTCCAATCTTCTATTGTCCAGTTTTGGTGAGCATGTGTGAATCGTAGCCTCAGTTTCCTGTTCTTAGCCAACAGGAGTAGCACCCAGTGTGATCTTCTGCTGCTGCTGTAGCTCATCTGCTTCAAGGTTCGATGTGTTGTGCCTTCAGAGATGGTATTCTGCATACCTTGGTTGTAACAAGTGGTTATTTGAGTTACTGTTGCCTTTCTAGCATCTCCAACCAGTCTGCCCAATCTCCTCTGACATCAACAAGGCATTTTCTTCCACACAACTTCCGTTCTCTGGATATTTTCTCTTTTTCAGACCATTTTCTGTAAACCTTAGAGATGATTGTGTGAAAATCCCAGTAGCTCAGCAGTTTTAGAAATACTCAGACCAGCCCACCTGGCACCAACAACCATGCCATGTCCAAAGCGAGCAAAGTCCTTTCATGTATTTAGAGAGAGAGACAATTTTACCCGCTCATTTTTTGGGCACCAAAAAAAGGATAATTAGGGAACTGGAAAAAGTGCAGAGAAGGGCAACCAAACTGATAAGAGGCATGGAGGAGCTCAGCTATGAAGAAAGATTAGAGGAACTGAATTTATTCTCTCTTGAGAACGAGAATAAAAGCAATTGTAAAGGCAGAAGGATTTTTTTTATCTTAATACATTCTATGCATTAGAGCTGCACGATTCTGACCAAAACGAGAATCACATTTTTTTTGCTTAGGCTAAAAAGATCACGATTCTGGCGACATGAAATTTTTCACATTATACAAAAAAAATGGGCTAACTTTACTGTTTTGTTTTTTAATTCATTAAAGTATTTTTGTTCAAAAATTGCATTTGAAAGACCGCTGCGCAAATACAGTGCGACATAAATTGCAACCACCACCATTTTATTCTCTAGGGTGTCAGAAACAGGTTTAGTGTTTAAGTGGTTAAACTTTTTTCAGTACACTGTCTATTCCATTGACAAATTGTTACAATGTTTATACTTAAAGCGGGATTCCACCCTAAAGTGGAACCTCCGCTGATCGGATCCCTCCCCCCCTCCGGTGTCACAATTGACACCTTTCAGGGGGGAGGGGGGTGGAGATACCTGTCAAAGACAGGTTTTTTTCACCCACTTCCGGGCATAGACTCCCACGGGAGTCTACGCCATTTCCTGCCCTGCCGCGCTGTCTGCTGGGACACACACGGGTCCCAGTGACAGCGCGGAGATTTCCTATTGCGCGACGCGGCTCGCGCATGCGCAGTAGGGAACCGGGAAGTGAAGCCGATTCGCTTCACTTCCTGATTCCCTTAGCTAGAATGGCGGCGGCAGCAGCCGAGGCCCGAGCGGTCGATCGGCCTCGCTGGACCCCGGGACAGGTGAGTGTCCATTTATTAAAAGTCAGCAGCTGTAGTATTTATAGCTGCTGGCTTTTAATATTTTTTTTTTTTGGCGGAATCCCTCTTTAAGTTCAATTGATAAAGAATGTTTTGATTCTTGGCAGACTTGGCAGTTTTTCTCTTCCTTTCTTCTGAGGGCTGTGGTTTCAGAAGAGCACAGAGAATTCTTTGTATATAAAGAATTGTGAAACACTTTAGTCAAGATCGCGATAACGATTCTTGACGATTAATTGTGCAGCTCTACTATGCATTAAAGCGTTTGCATTGCCCGCTTGGTGATTTTTACCTACAGTTATGCCTATGATAAGGCTTACTTGTAGGTAAAAAGAATTTCCTCAGAAACCTGCAAGGTTTAGGAGATTGACACTGCATGCAGCCGCTGATATCAGCGGCGCATGCACTCTGCAGGTCCGGGGTATCCTGCCGTAACTTCCTGGAATGAATGGCTCATCGTGGCTCCGGCCACTCACAGCGCCAGAGCCAGCGATCCCAGAAGAAACACAGGGAATATGTCAGCTCCCTCATCGGACGTCACTGCAGGGCTTCAGTCTAAGGTAAGAATTTCACAATCTGCTAGTATGCAATGCATATTAGCACATTATGCTATTGTTTTGGGGGGGGGGGGGGGGGTTCAGCCGTTTACTACTGCACTGCCCTCTAGATCAGTCGTTATTCAAACAAGTTCTCAAGTACCCTCAACAGGCCATGTTTTGGGAATTTCTCTTACATAAAATAGCTGTTCAAAATACCAATCCATTGACTGATTTAAATCACCCGTGCAAGATAAAGGAAAACCTGCAAACATGGCCTGTTGGGGGTACTTGAGGACAGGGTTGAGAATCACTGCTCTAGAAGCAGCAATGTTGTGGCAGTGTCTCAGCTGCCCGGTACTCCCCTTCTTATTGGCTGAGACAGCAGCGCCATTGGCTCCCACAACTGCTGTCAAAGTCAGCCAGCCAATGAGAGAAAGGGGGCAGGGCCTGCCTGCGGCTCTGTGTTTGAATGGCCAAAAAGCTGCGGCTAGGTTCGGGTGCCCCCATAGCAAACTGCTGGCTGTGGGGGCCCTCAACAGGAGGGAGGGGCCTGAGAAGAGGAGGATCTGGGCTGCTATGTGCAAAACCACTAAACAGAGCAGATAAGAATAAACATTTTTTTTTTTTTTTAGTTAAAAATAAACTAGACTTTAGTAGCATTTTAAGAGGGGATATGAACAAGATGTATAAATAAATGAGGGGTCCATATAGTCAACTTGGTGTTGAGTTATTAACTTTAACCACTTGCCGACCAGCTGCCGCAGTTTCACTGCGTCAGGTTGGCTCGGCTGGGCAAATCGACATTACCTTACACAGCTTCCCATTATGGCCACTAGGGGCGCACGCATGCCGCCGGAGGCATGCAGGCCCAAGGCTCACCGCCGGAGCTGATGCGAGTGGCCACCTGTGATCGCTCGCAACAGAGTGTGTGTGTAAGCACGCAGATACCCCGGTTCTTTCAGGGGAGAAGAGACAAAGTATGAACAGCGATCTGTCATCTCTCCTAGTAAGTCCCACCCCCCTCTTCAGTTAGAACACAGTTAACCCCTTGATCGCCCCCTAGTGTTAACCCCTTCCCTGACAGTGGCATTTTTACAGTAATCAGTGCATTTTTATAGCACTGATCGCTGTATAATTGTCAATGGCTCCAAAAATGTATCAAGTGTCCGCCATAATGTCATGGTCCTGATAAAAATCACAGGTCGCCGCCATTACAAGTAAAAAAAAATAATAAATGGCATAAATCTATCCCCTATTTTGTAGACGCTATAACTTTTGCGCAAACAAATATACGCTTATTGCGTTTTGTTTTTTTAACCAAAAATATGTAGAAGAATACATATCGGCCTAAACTGAGGAAAAGATTTGTTTTTTTGAAGAAAAAAAAAAAGTGGGATATTTATTATAGCAAATAGTAAAAGATAGTGTTTTTTTCAAAATTGTCGCTCTTTTGTTTATAGCGCAAAAATAAAACACAGATGATCAAATACCACCAAAAGAAAGCTCTATTTTTTGGAAAAAAATAAAAAAAAAAGTACGTCAATTTTGTTTGGGTCCAACGTCGCACGAGCGTGCAATTGTCAGTTAAAGTGAAGCAGTGCCATATCGCAAAAAATGGTCCAGTCATTGAGCAACCTAATCTTTCGGGGCTAAAGTGGTTAAAGGGGTTGTAGATCATTTTGTTTTCACCTTAATGCATCCTAAGCAAAACATTTCTGCCACTGACCGGGCCCTTCAGCCCCCCCCCCCCCCTTACTCACCCGAGCCCCGTAATTCCCACACTGGAGATGCTCTCTTCTCCTCTGCCTGTTGTCTTGGCTCTAGATTGGATAGATTGATAGCAGGGCAGCCATTGGCTCCCGCCGCAGTCAATCAAATCCAATGATGTGGGTGCCGGGGCTGAGTCTGGCATTCTGCGTCTATGGATGCAAATGCAGGACTCAGGAGCGTAAACGCAAGGTAACCCCCCCCCCCCAGGAGTGCACTTCTCCTAGTGGGTTCTTTGATGCGGGGAGGAGCTATCAGCTCTGCCAGGGGACCCCAGAAGTCAAGGATCAGGGCCACTCTGTGCAAAACAAACTGCACAGTGGAGGTATGACATGTTTGTTATTTAAAAAAAAAAAAAAAAAAAAAAAAGCCTTCAGCCTCGTACACACAATCGGATTGTTGGCCAACAGAGTGTCACATTTTTGTCTGAAGGGCGTGTGCCAGGAACTTGTCTTGCATACTAACAGCACACAATTGTCAGCCAACAAACACAGTGACGTACTATGTGGAATTTCAGCTCTTGCGCGCCACTGCTTGGCCACCTTCTGCTAATGTTGTGTTTGGTGAGCACTGATTCCGAGCATGCGTGTTTGTATTTTGGACTTGTGTGACGGATTTGTGTACAGACGCGTCTGACAACAGACCGTTGCCTGCCAAAAGTTTACTAGCCTGCCATCCAACATTTGTTGGTGGAACAGTCACCAGATCTCAAACCAATAGAGCACCTTTGGGATGTGGTGGAATGGGATACTGGCTTTATGGCTGTGCAAGCAGACAAATCTGCAGCCGCTGTGTGATGTTAGGTCACTATGGACCATAATCTCTGAAGAATGTTTCCAACACCTTGTTGAATCTATGTTACTCATTTTTGTGTTTTTTTAAAAGTCAGCAGCTACAAAAAAAAAAAAAAAAAAAATGATGCTCGCTTGTCCTAGAATCCAGCAATGTGGCCGCCTGAACCCTTGCCTCTCCCCGATGCCAGCATTACAAGTGTTGACACCCAGCTGTGACAGCCGGCGGCTTCATAGTTGGGTGCACACTGCGCATGCTCGAGTCACGTCTCCTCAGTGGCCGGGAAATCTTCTGGGACCTGTGACGTGTCCCAGAAGATTGCAAGGAGGGAAGGGAAGAGGAAAACTTCCGCTCCAGTCGTCTAGTTGGCCCCTGTCACAAGTACCCGCTCCCCCAAAAAATGACGTGCCAAATGTGGCATAGAAGGGGTTGAGGAGTGCTTAAAGCAGAACTTCAATTTTTGGGTGGAATTCCACTTTAAGGCAGTTCTGAAAGCAAAAGGGGTTCCAACCCGGTACTTGCTAGGTATATATTATAAAGTGGCTGGTAAATATACAGTTGTGCTCATAAGTTTACATACCCTGACAGAATTTATGATTTCTTGGCTAGAGATATTATTCAGAGAATATGAAAAACAAACAAAAACTTTTCTTTCACTTATGGTTAGTGTTTGGCTGAAGCCATTTATTATCAATCAAACGTGTTTACTCTTTTTAAATCATAATGGAAACAGAAACTACCCAAATGACCCTGACCAAAAGTTTACATACCCCAGTTCTTAATACAGTGTATTGCCTCCTTTAACATCAATGACAGCTTGAGCTCTTTCGTGGTATTTGTCTTCTCAGATGGTAAAGCTGTCCATTCCTCTTGGCAAAAAGTCTCCAGTTCCTGTAAATTCTTGGGCTGTCTTGCATGAGCTGCACATATGAGATCTCCCCAGAGTGGCTCAATGAAATTGAGGTCAGGAGACTGAGATGGCCACTCCAGAACGTTCACTTTATTCTGCTGTAGCCAATGACAGGTCGACTTGGCCTTGAGTTTTGGATCATTGTCATGTTGGAATGTCCAAGTACGTCCCATGCGCAGCTTCTTGGCTGATGAATGCAAATGTTCCTCCAGTGTTGTTAACATACTGCATTCATCTTGCTAACAATTTTGACCAAATTTCCTGTGCCTTTGTAACTCACACATCCCCAAAACATCAGCGATCCACCTCCTTACCTTTCATCATAGGTCTTGTTGACGTCTCTCCAAAAGTAGCGTTCATGGTTGTGGCCAAAAAGCTCAATTTTGGTCTCATCACTCCAAATGACTTTGTGCCAGAAGGTTTGAGGCTTGTCTCTGTGTTGTTTGGCGTATTGTAAGTGGGATACTTTGTGGCATTTGCGTAGTAATGGCTTTCTTCTGGTGATTCAACCATGCAGCCCATCTTTCTTCAAGTGCTTCCTTATTGTGCATCTTGCAACAGCCACACCACATGTTTTCAGAGAGTTCTGTATTTCACCTGAAGTTATTTGGGAGTTTTTTCTTTGCATCCTGAAGAATTTTCCTGGCAGTTGTGGCTGAAATTTTAGTTGGTCTACCTGACCGTGGTTTGGTTTCAACAGAATCCCTCATTTTCCACTTCTTGATTAGAGTTTGAACACTGCTGATTGGCATTCTCAATTCCTTGGATATCTTTTTATATCCCTTTCCTGTTTTATACAGGTCAACTACCTTTTCCCAGATCCTTTAACAATTCTTTTGCTTTTCCCATGACTCAGAATCCAGAAACGTCAGTGCAGCACTGGATGAAAGATGCAAGGGTCTGTCAGGAGTCCAGAAACTCATTGAGCTTTTATACACACACTAAATTACAAGCAAACAGATCACAGGTGAGGATGGTTACCTTTAATAGCCATTCAAACCTCTTTGTGTCAACTTGTGTGCATGTTAAGAGGCCAAAATCAAATCCAAATACCAGGGTATGTAAACTTTTGATCAGGGTCATTTGGGTAGTTTCTGTTGTCATTATGATTTAAAAAGAGTAAACACGGTTGATTGATAATAAATGGTTTCAGCCAAACACTAACCATGATGAGTGAAAGAAATGTTTTTGTGTTATCATTCATATTCTCTGAAAAATGGCCAAGAAATTAAATTCTGCCCGGGTATGTAAAAACTTATGAGCACAGCTGTATGTACTGAACACCTCTGTGTACTTAAAGAGGGATTCCACCAAAAAAAAAAATATGAAAAGCCAGCAGCTATAAATACTACAGCTGCTGACTTTTAATAAATGGACACTCACCTGTCCCGGGTTCCAGCGATGCCGGCAGCCGAGGCCGATCGATCGCTCGGCCCTCGGCTGCTGCCGCCACCATTCTAGGTGAGGGAATCAGGAAGTGAAGCGAATCGGCTTCACTTCCCGGTTCCCTACTGCGCATGCGCGAGCCGTGCCGCACAATAGGAAATCTCCGCGCTGTCACTGGGACCCGTGTGTGTCCCAGCAGACAGCGCGGCAGGACAGGAAATGGTGTAGACTCCCACGGGAGTCTATGCCCGGAAGTGGGTGAAAATACCTGTCTTTGACAGGTATCTCCACCCCCCTCCCCCCTGAAAGGTGTCAATTGTGACACCGGAGGGGGGGAGGGATCCGATCAGAGGAGGTTCCACTTTAGGGTGGAATCCCGCTTTAATGTCAAGAGCAGCAGGCAACTTCACAATCCCACAGGTTCAAGTTAGAGATGGCAAGCCTTGTGCAAAAGGTGGCACAAGTCAGACATCACTTTAGCCCAGGGCTCGACAAAACCCGGGCGCCAGGTCGCATTGGCGACTAGAAATAGCGACCTCGCGCCTGGGGCAGCACAGCTCGGGGTATCCTGTCTCTGTGGACCCCCCCAGCGTGATCGCGTCGGGCCGTTCCGCCGGCGGCCGAAAATTTAGGCCGCGGCTTTGAGGCCTTCTGCGGTCCTATGATTCCTTATGGAATCTGGCGCCCTCTTGTGGTCGCCGTTGGTATGACAAACCAGCAATGCTAATGAAGCTCCCTCTGAGTGTTTTATATTACCTGCCTTTTCTTCCCTTTATTTAGAACCCCCTAAACATTATATATATTTTTTATTCTAACACCCTAGAGAATAAAATGGTGGTTGTTGCAATACTGTCTGTCACACCGTATTTGTGCAGTGGACTTACAAGCGCACTTTTGTTGGGAAAAATAATTTAGTTAATAAAAAAATAAGACAACAGTAAAGTTAGCCCAATTATTTTTTATATTGTGAAAGATAATGTTACGCCGAGTAAATTGATACCCAACATGTCACGCTTCAAAATTGCACCCGCTCATGGAATGGCGACAAACTTTTACCCTTTAAAATCTCCATA
Organism: Lithobates pipiens; assembly: GCF_037356315.1. Lineage (NCBI taxonomy): Eukaryota > Metazoa > Chordata > Amphibia > Anura > Ranidae > Lithobates > Lithobates pipiens. Next base: position 507,384,352 of record NW_027507764.1, on the reverse strand, counting down.
GGCGACGTTTAAAAAAAATTCTACAGGTTGCACGTTTTGAGTTACAGAGGAGGTCTGGGGCTAGAATTATTGCTCTCGCTCTACCGATCACGGCGCTACCTCCTATGTGTGGTTCGAACACCGATTTTATATGCGGGCAGGACAGGGCGCGTTTAAAAATTATTATTTTTTCTTCTTATTTTAACTTTTTTTTTTTTTTTCCACTGTTCTTTTAAAAAAAATGTTGTGTCACTTTTATTCTTATTACAAGGAATGTAAAAATCCCTTGTAATAGAAAAAGCATGACAGGTCCTCTTAAATATGAGATCTGGGGTCAGAGAGACCTCGGATCTCATATTTACACTAAAATGCAATTGAAAAAAAAATTGTCATTTGAAAAAAAAAAAAAAAAAAAAAAAAAATGTCCCTCTAAGAGCTATGGGCAATGACTTGGAGACGGGGGGGGGGGGGGACAGGGGGGGCGGCGACGGCGCTGCTATCTTCCCCTCACTCGTCTCCATGTCAGGCCAGGGACAGGTCCGGATCGCCGTCGCGGACCTGGCTCCTAACTTTTTAAGCTGGCTCCTAGATTCCAAGCAAATTTGTCAACCCCTGCTTTAGCCTATTAACTTAGAAGGGCAGATATATACATTCTTCTTCATCATTACAGCAAAATTATTATACAAAATGAATCAAGGAAAAAAAAAAAAAAATCATCACTCTCGCTGTTAGGGGCAATATCCATCACCTGTAGAGTAGGTGCTCCTGCGCTAAAAGGGATTATACATATATTCTATAGGTGCTGCATCCACCGTAAGGGCCAAACTGTTACCCAAATGTACAGAAAAAAATATAAAAAGGTAAGTGGTTTTGCACTCCTAAAATTATTTAGAATTGAGGTTCCTAGCAAATGCTGGTTTAGGGAAGTGGTAAATAATAAAAATGGATATTGATTGGGGTTCATAACATAATTATGTATCCAAATAAAATAAATGTTTCCCAGTCGAAGTCACGTGTGTTGTGACGTAACATGTAGGATACAGAGGCATACAGACACCGGAAGAGACGGTCAGGTACGAGCTCGGCGCTCGTTTTTACACTGTGCAACCTACATATGGAAATGTGAGTTTCTCAATCATTTTATTTAATAAACTTCATCTTATTGAAAAATACTACACCATGGTAGGCTCTTTATCCCCTCTTTATACCCCGACATACTGTACATACGAGATCCATTCAGCGGAAAGAAAACAAAAGGACGACCCCCCCAGGCTCTGCTGTATACCAAGTAGGGACGCGCAGGAACACCACAATTTGAAGGAGCTTAACCCCCCTCTCCTCTTCTACATGCCATTTACCTTACAGCAGTAAGGTAACGATTTAGCACAGCCACGAGTGTCAGTGACACTGAAGATTTTTTGCCACATTAAAAAAGCCACACTGTCACTGAAGAGTACTACAATATCACTCAGTGTCCCTGGAAAACACTGTTACACTTGCACTATTTTGCACAGTGGACCCTATAAGAGCTCCACACTCCACTCTGGAATTTATTTATTCACTTTACATATTTGCACAATTCTGCCATATATTTGCTTACTTGCACTTTTTTGCTTATCAATTAGTGGCACTGATTATTATTTATATACTTTGTTTATCTGCACAGAATTATTGTCTATTTATATATTTTTTTATATTTTCGGATTTTATATCAATTTACTATTTTACATATTATTGATTTGATCTATTTTTAATACCTCATTGCAATCAGATAGCATTTATTTTATCTGGACCCATTGTTATTTGGATACATGATAATTATGTTATGAACCCCAATCAATATCCATTTTTATTATTTACCACTTCCCTAAACCAGCATTTGCCAGGATCCTCAATTCTAAATAATTTTAGGAGTGCAACACCACTTACCTTTATATTTAATATCAATCACCTGTCGCTATGGGCAATGCCACTTATATAAGCTACAGCAGAGGGTTGAGCCATCTCACCCCTCCGCCACAGCTAGGGTAACATCTGATCTCATGCCACAGCAGTGCCTCAGCACCTCATCCTCCTGCCGCAGCTACAGCAGCACCTCAGCCTTGACCTCCTGCCACATCGCCTCAACCTTCCTGCACAGCTATGGCAGCGCCTCATCCTCCTGCCGCAGCACCTCATCCTTCTGCCGTGGCAACATCTGAGCTTTTGCCATAGCTACAGCAGCATCTCAGCCTTCTGCCACAGTATCGTGCCGCAGCCACGGCAGTGCCTCAGCCTCATGCTGCAGCCACGGCAGTGCCTCAGCCTCCTGCCGCTGTGCCTCAGCCTCCTGCCGCAACCATGGCAGCGCTCTCAGCCTCCTGCCGCAACCATGGCAGCCCTCTCAGCCTCCTGCCGCAACCATGGCAGCGCTCTCAGCCTCCTGCCGCAGTGCCTCAGCCTCCTGCCGCAACCATGGCAGAGCCTCAGCCTCCTGCCGCAACCATGGCAGTGCCTCAGCCTCCTGCCGCAACCATGGCAGTGCCTCAGCCTCCTGCCGCAACCATGGCAGTGCCTCAGCCTCCTGCCGCAACCATGGCAGTGCCTCAGCCTCCTGCCGCAACCATGGCAGTGCCTCAGCCTCCTGCCGCAACCATGGCAGTGCCTCAGCCTCCTGCCGCAACCATGGCAGTGCCTCAGCCTCCTGCCGCAACCATGGCAGTGCCTCAGCCTCCTGTCGCAACCATGGCAGTGCCTCAGCCTCCTGCCGCAACCATGGCAGTGCCTCAGCCTCCTGCCGCAACCATGGCAGCGTCTCCGCACCGTGCCACAGCTACTGAAAGCATATTTCAGCCCTTGGACACATCTAAACCCCTCACTGAAAACGCACAGCTACGGGCCATTATTTCTCCCATACCTTTTGCTTTATCTCCCCAAATTCTTCACCTATAACCCGTCCCTTGACACCGGCCTATGGCAACGTCTTGGCCCCCTGTCATAGCTATGGGAAGAACATTTTAACCCTTTATCAACAATGACAGCTCCCAGACACCGGCTATGAGATGTTTTATGTCCCAGCCACCTAATGCTTCTGTCTTGCACCGAAGTCCAATATATGCCAAACACACATCCACCTTCTTCTGGGCACAGATGTCTCCTCCCCCGGAGATGTCAGTCCAGCCTGTCCGCCCCCACCATTACATCTAGTACACAACTGCTTGCAGCCTCTTACCTACAATGCAGCTCCACGTCCAGCGATCCCCGGACACAGTACAGGCCAGCCCGCTGCTAATCATCCATCAGATAACCGGAAGTGAGGGATCCAGGCAGCAGCAGGAGGGGGAGCGAGGAGAGACGCGCGCTCCCGGACAACACTCGCGGGTACGCGGAATATGCATAGCTGAATGCAACGACGTCATGCGCGTTCGAGTCGAGCTCTGCGTGAGCGTGCCTTGGTTGGCGTGACGTCCTATTGGCATTCAGTGGGCGATGTGCTGCAGAGTCAGGGCTACACACAGGGTTAGAACAAGCAGAAAAAAGCTGCACAAGGACTTACCTGTGGGACTAGAAGTTCCAGCATGTGCTCACTGCATGCTTCCTGACATAACTGTGTGGGCTGCCATGTATCATACATTTTGCCCTGAGGAATGCTTCAATTACTTCCAAATGTAGACCCCATTCCCATTTCCTCTTCACCCCAATGTGTATTTTCACACATCGTGTATCTTGTAGGTTTCTTTGAATAGGACGCCATATCCGTGACAAAATCGCCGAAAGTGTATTCAAGTGTTGAGCTTTTTTACCGTTTGTCAGGGTGTCATTAATAGTTAATTGTCCAAAAAGCATGACGTTTGTTTTTCCTGCATTCTGGAATACGCATGCTGTACTGTATGTGTTCCCACAACGTGCAGATTTGATTGGGTCCTCAGGAAAACGCCTGATAAAACTGAATTCATTGGAGGCCAGTGCCCCTTGGTGCTATTTCACACTCGCTGTAGAGTGTGGTGCCCCATGAAAGGCAATCTGCGTTTAGATCACTTTTCCGAGGGTATTTGACAGTCAGTGAGAAGGCATTACATTACCTCCTTACCGCTTTTTTTTCCTTTATTGTAGGAACCAACACATTGCCAGTTCCATGGAAAAAAAAACTATGAACAGCATATCCCCAACATATTACCAACCCATGGTCTTCCTATGACTTTATTTAACCCTATAATGGTGCACTTCTACACCGTAAACCCTTGTATTGCATGCAACTGCACTGCATCCCTATTAAACTTAATGGACATGTTTGACAGTAGATAGCACCATTGTTGGGACAGCTCATGTAGGCAACTGGGGGGCTGTAAAACCACAGCTCAACTGCCCCCTGCTGCCTCCACTCCCGTGCCAGATCCTGCCCCGGGTGCCCACGCAACCACTGCAACACCTTTTCCATTGCCTCACCTGTGACTATGGGTGGTTGATTCAAGCAAATTCCGTCTATCTATTTTTACTTTTTATATACAAGACTTACACATTGTCTGATATAATACTTTTGCTTTATAGATATTCAATTTACATCAGTTCCTGATGAGTGGCAAGTTAGCCACGAAACGCGTCGAGCTTCAGATGCCACAAATTCAATAATCATGCAGTTTTGTAACATATTCTGTATATACTGTTTTACCTAATTTACTTGAATATCATTGTCAATGTGCAATATGCCAATGTATGAATCAATGGAAGATGCAATATGTGCCACTGCTTTTGATGTATTTTACTGTGTAATATTTAATAAATTCAACATTATCAGAACTATATAGCTCATTTTTTGCTTCCAAATCCGCATGCTTCATGCAAAGTCCCAACTTCTTCTCTTGCTTCGTTTTGATAGGGATGGAGGCAATTGTGACGTAACTTTCCTATGCCTCATACAAAGTCCCAACCCTTTTTCCTTTACACAACTGCCCCTTTTTAACCCCCCCTTTGGTCACGCATCTGTAAAAAGAAATCACATTGGTGGTCAGGATGAAGAACGCTCTCCTTGCAGACAGATAAAAATATCATCAGTGTAATGGTGTTGGCTCTGCCATGTGAGGTTGGCACTGGGACTATGGCAGCACCATCAGGTGGGAGGTCAGTCAGCCACAGCTCAATGAACTGTTAGCAACCTCTGGAGTAGGGATGAGCTCAGGCAGGTTCAAGGATGAGCCATCAGAGCTGTCCCGCCAGGATGCTGTTAAAGGCCTCAGTCTCACAGGCATATTACAGCATATGGTATAAAGTGCGCTACTCTTTTTTACATCTACATGTGCTGGATATATCCAAAAACAAAGAAGACTAAATAACTGTAGCGGCCATAACCCGTTGCTGGGCGGCCTTGACTGAATGGGCTTACTGGTTACCTTCTCCTGGCCTGCTCCTCCGCGTCTAGGGGATACCCAATGACTTGCATACTAACACAGATAAAGTCCTTTCAAAAGGTTTTATTTTGCAGTAGAACTTTCACAAAACACAGTCTCTTAGGGAACAGAGGGCACGGGTGAAGAACTCAGGTACCTTGAACTGCAGGTTTAACAAGTCTCTACTTCCACCCAGAGAGTAGCCACTCGCAGCTGGGCACTTCAAAGCTGAACAGACCTCTAGCCAGAGATCATGGCAGTCAGCACGTTGACTCAAAACTTGAACAATCAACTGAAGATGAACAGGAACCTTTTTCCAACTGCACCTGGAACGTTTTCCGCTTCCTCTGAGGTACTGGAAAAGTGTGAACTCATCAATGTCCTTCCCAACTCAGTAACCAGGCACTTCTCAGGATGCCACTTGTCGGCCCTCCTCCGAAGAGTCCTCCCCAGGTCACTTCCATGAGCTGTGGTGTCCCTCCAAGCTGAGAGCACACCCGGACACTTTGAATCCTCCCTCAGTTACTGCACCTCGGACCGGCAGGTTCCGAGACTCGGGAACAGACGGATCCCCACCCCAGACCAGACGGGTCTATCAGGGGCCACTGACAGGAACATAGTGCGGGATGTCGAACGCCCCGGTCCTGGAACCAGAACAGACCACACGGGTCTCACGAACAACTTCGGAACTCCGAACACGTGACCCACACCTGCTTAAGTACCCCCTCCTAGACTCCTCAGTTGGTCCCCGGCACTCCTGCTGATTGGCTCCGAGAGGGCCATACCCAAACATCCAACCAGGCCTGGTACTAGCCTGTCATGTGCACCTCACCGTTCATGACCAGGCAGAACTTCAAACATGGCCTGGCCAGACTGGTGTTAAGGCCTACCTACACAATTAACCCCCAGAACTGTAGGGCCCTGAGGCAAAAACTAAATTTATAATGCGTGTGACATTTGATCCTAAATGTCATCCGCTACATAAGTAATGAAGGTATTAAATAAATAAAATGTTTGATACAAATATCATTCAGGTAAAATGTGCCAGTGCCTGAATTAAAGTGCAATCCATGACTCCATTAAAATAATATTCATTAAACATTCAAGCAACAAAGTCCATTGTGATAAGCAAGTGCAAAGTTTTCATTGAAAAAAATTGGTTGGTGTATAGATCAATCCCATCCTCTATTGGTCGATGCCAGTGCTCTTAAAGTGACAGTGCAATGCTATTTCACTCCATGTGCGCTGTGCCCCAACCCCAATGGGTCCAGACTCACCAAATGTAGTTATTCTCTTATGGCTTATGCCAAAAGGGATCACAAGAATGCTTTCCACAGCTCAGCTGTGCGTGGCTAGGTGTCCGTAATGCTGTTTCTTTTTACTCACACCAGTTGGAGTTAAACTTGTGTATAAAGCAGAGAGGGATATCTTCTCACAAAAACGTCTTTATTAAAACACATCAACACAGCATAAAAAGCTACTCACATTGTTAAGTCCCTCCCCGACACCCAGGGATCATCTGCCTGTAAATATTATAACTGCCACTGGCCGTCACTCTCAAAAGCCAATGCTATCCGTGTATCGACTCAGTGAGCCAAGAGAACCGCTCGCCCGACTCATATGGGTTTCGTCTCTCAATTAGATATTATCAGGAAATGTCTCCTGATGATATCTAATTGAGAAAGTAGTCTCTTTAAACACTTGCTTACTGGGCACTTATACCCCCTTTCTGACTGACCAGGCCAATTTTCAGCTTTCAGCGCTGTAGCAACATGCTTTTTTGATGGTTCAATGATGCTTTGGTGATGGTTTTTTGAAGCTTTAATGAAGCGTGGCAAATTCCCTATATGTGTTGATTTTTGAGCCACCTAGCTCTGCTGATCCCCACTTTATGGTAACCCCCAGCTCTGCTGATCCCCCACTCAGTAGTAACCCCCAGCTCTGCTGATCCTCTGTTTTGCTGATCCTCCTCTCTCTCTGGTCCCCACTCACCTCCTGCTATATTGTTTCCATGCTGCGCAGAATGTGAGACATTGCTAGTTTCACCTGCTCCGATCTCCCAGTTCTGCTGATTCTCTGCCACTTAGTCCTCTCTATCTGGTCCCCACTCACCTTCTGCTACAGTGTTTTCCCATGTTGCATACCGTATGTGACGTCTGTTATTTGTTACAGTCTTAACCCCGCTCATCTTCCTGCTGCTCCACACTGCACACCAGATGTGACATCAGCACCAGACACTTCAAGAATATATACACATGAACCAGAAGTTACTGCTGATGACATCTTTCTGGTTCACTTGTTGGTTTCCCAGGGCATCCTGGGCTATCTCATACCTGCAATACCTCCAAAACAAAGCAAAGCTAAAGCTGAATAAAAGCCTCTCAAAAGCTGCAGGTGGTGTTAGCGAGCTTTGTCATAGACTTCTATGGAGGCTTTGGAGACAATTTGAAGCACCATAAAGCGACATGGGATATCATTTTTGAAACAAAGCAAACACAACAAGTAAACAGGACTGTGAGTTAACTATTTATGTAGGAGCTTTGGCATTCAGAAAGGACATAGGGGACCCAAGAACCTGTGCCCCCTGCTTTCTTAAGGGAAGGTTGACTTGGCAACCAATGATACAGATCCCCGTAAATCCCAGAACTGGGCTACACTTTGATAAATATTCGCTGTGCCAAAGATATGCTGAAAGAATCGCCACAACTTAAAAAGATGGCCTTTTCCTACCGTGAAGCATAAAATAAACATTGTTGGCCCAAAAAGGAGTACATGAGGGTAGGGCTCTCGGATGTCTATGAAGACTAGGTAAAGCTACCAAATGCAGAGCTGGGTAGACTAAGGGATTCCAATCTGGGTGCACAACGCATACAAAGCCTGCAAGTCTAGAAGGGGAAAAATACCCACTTGGGGTTTGAGAAGAGTAAGGAACTCTGAATAACCTCAAAACTACTCTGCACGTGAAAAAAAAAGACAATGGGGGTTATTTACTAAAGGAAAATATACTTTGCACTACAAGTGCAGTCGCTGTAGATCCCAGGGGGACATGCAAGAACAATAAAAAACAGCATTTTAGCTTGCACATGATTGGATGATAAAATCAGCAGAGTTTCCCCTCATTTCAGATCTACCCCTCAGGTTTACAGCGACTGCACTTCCAAGTGCACTTTCAGTGAATTTGCCTTTCCTAAATAACGCCCAATGACTCCTTGATCTAATAACACATGCTGGATGACATGAATCCACAAATAGCTAAGAGGCTCAAGGGTACAATCAAGCAAAGAGGCAGGAGAAAATCTTTATTGTGTACCCCTGAGAGATCCTCCAGAGTTAACACGTGTGGGAACTGAATCTTCCAGGGACTGTAAACAGCAACAGCTCTCCCCTGACCCTAGCTGAAGTAGATGGGGCCACATCTTTAAATCACAGATTAATCTGCATGTGAGCAGGGGCAGGTTGTAGTGTGATGGGGTGGTCATCATGTCCTCTATGTTTCCCTCCTTGTTGGATGCCAAGCAAGGGTCACATGAGAGGCTTACCCCAGGGGGTAGGGGTTCTTCTGGGCTACACTAGGCACTTTAGATAGAGTCGGTGCATTACACATGGAGTACCTTTGCTGGAACAGATGACTGACTTAAGTAAACTCTCTCGATGTACTAAACATCTTCATGGTTACTTGTGCATTTAGGAGGGCCACACAGAGCACTTGCTCTCTCCACCTGTCCATTGTATCACCGCTACTTCACTCCCAGTAACAGTATGGGGTCCTGCCGGGAATCTAGCATGGACTCCATGCGTGCACTTTATCCAACTCTTGCTTTTCCTGTAACTGCGTATAGGCTGAGGGCCCCGGCAGTGTGGATCTGCTCCTGTTGCTATGAGAGACAGATCTCTGCAGAAGGACTGCTGACAACATCTCCCTCAATGCAAGAGACTATTTCACCTGTCACAGGCTGCTAGAGAGACCTTCATTAACCTTGATAACCACTTTATACTTCACACTGTATTAATTCTTTTACTGTTATCTTCATACCCCAATGTGCGCTTAATGACCCAAGCTGTAGACTATATGTGTGTATATGGGAAAAGGCAAAGTATCAAAAGCTTTACTTAAATAATTCAGCATGATGAGATTCACAAGATAACAGTTCAATATAAAATGCAGTCTTTTTCTAACATCCCTGGTCCCTAACTTCAGGCTTGTGGCTGCCCCAGCATAGCTGCATGGGATGAAAGTCCATGCTTGGTGGAGTCCACAAAAGGCTTCTTCCAGGAGTGAGTATTTAAAGGTTTTATGTCCACCCTTTCTCTTCTTTCTTCAACACAGTACATAATAATTTTCTGCAGTCCCTTTTATTCCCCAAAGCCTTCACTATTTTTGTTGTATGGCTCTGGACTTGTTCTATCTTTTCAATATCTTTTTGTAAGTGAGGTCTCCAAAACTGCACACAGTATTCTAAATGAGGTCACTTTCTAACTAAAGATTTATAGTGAGCAGGGGCGTAACTATAGGTGGTGCAGCAGTCGCGACCGCAACCGGGCCCTCTGATGCAGGTGGCCCATGCAGCCCCCTCTACATATGGCTAGCAGCAGCATAGGCAGCTAGGGGTACCAGTGCACCATGCACACGGGTGGCTGGAGGTGGAGGGTGACTAGCAGAGCTCCATGCTGGACTATCGCACTGGCTGCTCTTTAGTTGTGCATTCCCCGCATGACCTGTGTCCTCAGCCGGCTCCTCAGAGTACCCGTCTACTGCTCCATGCATTGCCGCTCAGTCCGATGTCTGTTCTCCCCAGCCAGAGTCCCACCCCCCCCCCCCCCCCGAGTCCAGCCCACACTGCACTGCATACTTCTCACGGGTAAACAAACTTTAAGCACACAGATGCAGTTCAGCCCTATGAGAGCTGGCTCCCCGGAGGATACTGCAGGCTTGTCTGCCAGCCCCCCTCCTCTGCCGTCATACACAGATGATAAAAGGCCTTTCTGGGAGATATGCTGATCACCCGTCCAGCACACTGGATGGAGCCCAGGCCAACATGGATGAGTGTGCGGCCTACAGCTTGGTCATGGTGAGTGAGAGGACCCCATCCTACACACACCATTACATACCCCCTCCATCTCCCCCTGGGGACAGGGACCCCTTCTCAAGTGGGGACAGGGACCCCCACCTCCCCTGGGGACAGGGACCCCTTCTCACCTGGGGGCAGTAACTTCATCTGCCCTGGAGAAAAGGACCTCCTCTCTTCTGGGGACGGGGACCCCATCCTGCCTAGGGACAGTCCCCCTATGGGGCACCTAAAAATTAAAAAATACCAGTGGTGGAACTACAGGGCTCACAAAGGTCATACCTGTGACCACGCCCTGGAGTTCCACCACCGGACTCAGAGGGAAGGGCCCTGGCTGGGGTTCAGGGGGGGCCCTTCATGGTTTCTTGCATCGGGGCCCTGAAGGTTCTAGTTACGCCACTGATAGTGAGCCTGATTTTGCACTTTCCAGCTTTAGTAAATAAACACCATTGCGTACTTAAAAGTGGGGTATACCTGTATAGAGGAATCAGGACCTCCTTGCTCCTGCTGGCAATCCCTCATGCACTTCAGAATTCTTTTGGTTACCCCACCGCCTGCTCATTTTGCAATCACCTGAAATAAACACCCCCAAATCATTTTTCTAGTGGAAGTAAATCCCTTTGGAAGTTTAATAAGCTGGTCAATGTCTAATCCAGCATGCACTCCACACTTTGACAGCAGATGATGTGATACAACACACAGCATACATGTATTCAGCACAATGTCATGGGGGAGAGAGCTGCCAGCACCACAAATGACAATTGCAAAAAGTAAAACAGGAAAGTGACAATTTAAAATTTAAATGGATAGTCTAAAGTGCATAGATGACCTAATACACATCTAAAATATATCAAATTTAGAATAATTGTGAAGATATCAAACAGTATACATGTGCGATATTAAAATAATGATAACAGGTGATTGAACCGATGTATAACATGCATATAAAATGCAGTGATATCAGGTGATTAAACCAATGTATACCATACATATAAATGCAGTGATCTCAAATGATTAAACCAATATATACCATACACATAAAATACAGTGAACAACTTATTATAAACTCAAAAGCAATAATAGAAAACATAAATGAACAAAGAAAGAGTCCACTGAGTGAGAAAAAAGTGTTTGTTGAAAATGGAAATGTCCAAAACATATTTATCTCGATGGCCCAAATGCTAATTATCAAGCCACCGCTAAATGTGCATGAAAAAAGTGTGTGTGTGTGTGGGGGGGGGGGGGGGTGGAGCACCTTGTGAGAAGATTGATAAGCCTCAGTGTTATTGGTGGCGGTGTTCCATCCCCCCCCTTTTTTTCATGCACGTTTAGCGGTGGCTTGAAAATTACCATTTGGGGCGTCAAGATACATGTTTTGGACATTTCCATTTTCAACAAACACTTTATTCTCACTCAGTGGACTCTTTCTTTGTGCATTAATTTTTTCTATCATTGCTTTTGTGTTTATAATAAGTTGTTCACTGTATTTTATGTGTATGGCATATTTGGTTTAATCACTTGACATCACTGCAATTATATGTATGGTATACATTGGTTTAATCACTTGATATCACTTCATATTATATGCATGTTATACATCAGTTTAATCACCTGTTATTATTTCAATATCGCACATGTATACTGTTTGATATCTTCACAATTATTCTAAATTTTATATATTTTAGATGTGTATTAGGTCATCTATGCACACATTTTAAATTGTCACTAGAGCTGCACCATCGCTTTCCCATGATAGGGATCAAAACAGGGCAGTCTTTAAGGAGGGGAAAATGGGGCACCTGCCCCGGGCCCAGTCATTGTTGTGGGGCCCAAAGCAACTGCACCATACTTGCCAACTGTCCCGGTTTACATTCCGTTGTATCTTGAAGTCTAAGCCCCTGTACACACGGTCGGAGATTTCCACAACCAAATCCGTCGGATCTTGCCCGTCGGATTTTGTCCGTCGGATCTTGTCCGAAACTGTTGCATACACACGGTCGGACAAAGTTGGCGAAAAATCCGATCTTTCAGAACGTGATGACGTAATTTCGTTACGAGGGGACTACATTCAGGCTAGTAACCAATAGCTTTGATGTAGAAATTTGATGTGAGCATGCGTGGTACTTGGTCCGATCAAAATTCTCTACACATGATCGGAGTATGTCCGATCGGCCCAGTTGGTCGGGAAATATTTCCAACATGTTGGAAAATTGGGTCCGACGGATATTCCAACGGAATCAGTCCAATGCATACCACACACAGTCGGATTATCAGATGACACGGTCCGATAGGACACATTCCGACGGATTCTCCGACTGTGTGTACAAGGGCTAAGTCCCGTGCTGTGTCCTGATGTGTCAGTGAGAAGTGCTATCACTAAGCCTAGCTCTGCCCTCCAGACAGGGTCCATATGACCTTATCAGCATTCACATATAAATTACCGCTAATGATATGTAAATAGCAACGGCCAGCTGCATATTATGTAAATAGAGCAGGTCAGCGGCATTGATATGTATATCATGTCCGCCCCCCCCCCCCCCCCTAGGTCCCATCCACCCTCACCTCCTTTCTTGGCTATGTTTCTGCCTGTTTGATAGCACTGCACTGATCCCATCAACGTCCCCAGCACTGCCACTGATCACACCCTCCCTCCCAGCACTGCCACTGATCCCAGGAGTCGTAGGATCCTAGGAGTTATCTGTCTATTGGTGGATCCCTCCCCTCCCCAGTCCATGGTGTGCACACAGTGAGATGTGCTGTAACTTTCAGCAATCAGTGAACCATAATGATATGCTGTAACCTCTAGCAACCAATCAGTGAGCAATAATGATGTGCAGTAACTTACCAACCAACTAGTTAGCAGCAATGATATGCTTTAACCTTCAGAAAACAATCAGTGAGCGGTAAGGATGTGCAGTAATCTCTAGCAATCAGTGAGCAGAAATGATGTGCTGTAAACTCTGGCACAATCTCTGCCTAATCTGCTGCAGTAAACAGATTTTAAGTCTAGGTGCTATTCATTGTATGTCTCAGAGCAGGTGGAGAGAAAAACTGCATGGGGGGGTTCTAAGAAAATATTTACCCGGGATCTAATCAGTATTAAAGATGGCCCTAGATCAAGGCCAATACCATCTGAACAGCACACTCTAATTGCTAGTCAGCACCCGTAGCATATGAAACCCTATGCAGGGATCTAGACCAATCTGATAAATTCTGGGACTTTTACATTTGCACAATACAGTTTACAGGATGGATCCACACAATCTACATTGAATGAGCCCCCACTCACAGACTGGTGAACCATTAATTACTTCTCTACCAGTGCCTTTTATAAACAGTCTGAGGAATATCATGGCAGATAGAACTGCCCATTTGCCAATTTCCCCTCCAGTGAACAAAGACTGAAGCATTGTGTATGTCATTTTCTGATTCGGCTGTCATTTTCTGAAGCTGATGTGGACAGGGAAGAAGCTAATGGAGCATGATCATATCAATACATATCACTGCAAACAGCAGAGTGAGGACAGTAATTCTTGGGCCATCATCAGTGGTTAATTTTTAAATGATAGCCTGTAGAGGCTTTTAAAGCAATGCATTAGGACAATTTTAATTGCCAAAATTTGCCACTATTTTACGAACATGCGAAAATTTAAGGCTTGAGATTTTGGTTCTCCGTTTACTTATTGTAAACTATTTTGTTATATTTTACCAGTAAAGATTGGTAGTCTGACCCCCAACCAGGTTACCAGAATGGAGGCAGTTTGGACTATTGCGGTACAATGAAAACAGTACAATGAATAATGTAACAAAATTATAATTATAAAAAATACAGATGATTTTATTGATGCCAAAAAACAAATCATCATTTACATATTAAAAACATAAGCGCATTACACATGTATATGATCAGTAAATAGTCACAATAAAACTGTTGATCACAGATATCAGTTTCCTCTATTAGTTTCGCAGGTTATCTGTGATTAGATCAAAAAACAATAAGGTGATCGAAAAATGGAAAGAATAATAGAATTTTACCATACAGCAACATAATTGAGAAAATCTTTTAAGAAAGGTAAAGACGGGGAAAGAGCGACACAGCTTACCCATGCTCCAGCAGGGGTCAAGCTCATAGTGCTACCACCTGATAAATAGTCCCTTGCAGCAACTCAGGGAAGCTATATAGTGTGATGATTTGGGTCTAGGTAAATAAAATGAAATAAAATAAAAGAAATCAGTATACTGTCAGCTTATCGGAGTAAGACATGTGAAGTGAATGGATATAATTGTGGAAACCGCATAAGTGAGACTGATGGGAAGGAGGGAAATGTTTGCGCTTGTGTGCTGAAATGTGTGAAAAAAGGAGAAACAAATTTCTATACTTTTATTTCTGTTTCCTACCATCAGAGGTCACATTTAATTTTTGTTATATTTTACCAAAAATTAAGCCAATTTTTTTCTTTTTTCTGTCCACTAAAATTAATTTCGGTGTATTTTTTTTATTGAAAATTTGAGTTCATCTTCAGGCCCAAAATGTGAATTTTTTTCATGTGTGCAAAAACAGAAAAAATGTCTCTAGTGGACAAGTGGTTAAACAGATACCTAATGATTTGCAAAAAAAATTATGATGCCAAAAATTCTGTAAGGATAACTGGGCCAGGAAGACCATAGGCTAACGCAGGGCTAGTTTACTAATGCTTCAATAGGCAATTATCCATCTCCCACTTCTTGGGAAAGACTGCCAAGTGCTGGTGTTCATCAGGATGGGCTCCATTACCCAGTCTCTGAAATATGATCACCCTCAGGGGCACTGAAAATACCAAAGATAGCTGACAGCTCATGACAGAGACTTCTGGGGAGGGAGAGGTAAATGTTTAAAAACCGCTATGCTCAGAATTAGCCACCAATTTTCAGTGTACAGAACATTCACCAAATATGCCCCCACCCAAGCTGGTCTTCCTGAAGTTAAGGCAGCAGCAGTAAGCAGTCTTGATCTGGAGGTGGCACCCACACAACCCCTTTCACAGCACTGCACAGGTTAGAGTGTAGTTGGGCACAGAGGATAGGCACAGGAGCATATCCAGCCTCCATCCTCTTCATGCAGGAGTGAACAGACCATCTGACAGTCTGAACTGACAGCCACAGTCAACCAGCCACTGTATTTTTATCAACAGATTCTCCCACCAATGGACTTTTAAGCCCAGGAGATTTTTTTTTTTTTTTACAAACTGTCAGCGATAATACGGACAAGTTGGCAACCCTGGAGGTTATGACAAATAAAGCAGGCCAGCCCAAAACAAAGCACCAACCATCAGCACCCAGGTTGCGGTCTAAGATATCATAACTGGAAGTGGTAGATAATAGTCAAGCCGCTGATCAGATATGCTCCCCACTCTCAGCATTTCTCCAGTTCTATCTTCAGAAGAAACATCTTGAAATGCAATGACATAATGTGCTAGCATAGCTGCTTATGCAACTGCAGCAATTCCTGAACCCACCTGCACTCTTTTCAATATTTACTCCTGACCCCTGCATGCTGCTATGAAGTTAAAAAGTACAGGTGGATATTTATCCAACATGCAATATCCAATTGGTCCCAATCTGCAGCAGGATAATGACTCCAAAGTCATAAGAACTATCTTCAGTCAAAAGAAGAACAAGGAGTCCTAGAAGTGATGGTTTGGCCCCCACAGAGCCCCGATCTCAGCAGCATTGAATCTGCCTGGGATTACATGAAGAGACAGAAACAACTCAGACGCCCAAATCCACAGAACCATGGTTGGTTCACCTAGATGCAGAGTCCCTTATAAAATGTTGTGCAGGTGTATGTTGTAGTTTAATAGTTAAAAAAAATATATATTCATTTAATTTTTTATTTTTTTTAAAACATCCTCGCTTACAGCTTTTTTTTCACAAATGGTAAAATTGATGTTGCATATTGTTCCAGTTGATTTTTGTACGCTTTGTAATAATGAATCATGTGTTAATATGATAGCTTACTGTTTATTGTGGGTGTCAAGGCCATACTTTTAATTAGAGTAGTTGTTAAATTAGTGTTGCTTTTATTAAACCATTATTGCTTTTTATTCCGGCTTACTCTGTTTGAAGTGGTGTATTATACCTAGTATAATAAATATGAATGTGGTTTACATGAAGCAGCAAGTATTTGTCACAACGCTGGTTACTAGACTAGTATATTGTGAAATTATTATGCTTATTGAAAGATTTGAAATGTATAAAAAAAAAATTTGCACTAGATGCTTACTGGTCTGTAAATAAAATCTATACTGCAAAAAACCTTCTATCCCTCCTTTTTGGTTTTCTGACTTCTGATAGAAATACGTACACCTCAAAGCAATTGATCATAATCTCAGTTTGCCTGTTTTTGCATTGTGTGCAGGGCCCCTTGCCTTATAACATAAACCCATACTGCGGCATTTCCACTGCGTAGCCAGTGTATTGCTTGGTACTAGACATTTAAACTTGACTTTTATTTTATGGTGTTACTACTATCCCGTTATTTCTATCACCGTGGGGTCGATTCTTATGTTTGTTCTTATCCCAAAGCAGCCTCTTTCATTAGCTTGAAGAGCTCCAAATTTTTTTCTATAGGTACTTTTATAGCGCCAACATTACACTCACCTGTTGAATAAAGCCTTTAAACCGAGATCTTCCAAGCTTCTTTTTTTTTCGAATAAGTCAATAGCTTTGCGCTGCATGCATGAGATGATGCACCAACGTCACTGGTAGGTTGGTCAAGAAGAAAGGTTTATGAAGGGGGGGGGGGGGGGTAGTAATGGGAGACAGAATGCACGGACTGGGGAAACAAAGCAAAAAGGAGGCAGGTGAATACTGTATTACTTTTAATAAATAGATTGCATTAAAGTGTTACAAAACCCAGGACCCTGCATTCACTATCTCTGGTCTCCCACAGTACACAGAACATGGAAGTGCACTTTTTTTTTTCTCAAAACAAAGTGTACAAAGTATTTCAAAAGAACATGTACAGTTTAAAATATATGCTATAGGGATGGATATCCAAACATTTTTAGGCAGAATGTTAAACCAACAGTAGGCATTCCTCCAAATGGAGACTTTCGTTGGTGATATAGGTTATATTAACTGTGTCTCCATGGGGGAGCCCCCATTCCCATTTATTATTCTTAATGCGCACCACCACAATGCACATATACTATTGGCGGTAATATCTCCACCTTTAACAAAGTCAAAGTAAATGTCAACTTAAAACTCTCTGTGGGTTGTAGGTGCCCGTATGATTCACCAAAGAAGTTAGAAGAAGAGAGTAAAGAATGACCCGTGCTCCGAGTCCCACATTTTAGAAGTCGCTCTAATCAGGCAAAGATCTAGGATCTCCAGACAGATACCTGACCCATGGGTTCCAGACATTCTGGAACATCTTCATTCTATCATTTAAGATCGCTATCATACGCTCGTTAACCACTTTCAGACCGGACCATTTTGCTGGTGTGTGAACACAAGATTCACAGGAGCACCGGTGGAATCAGCCCCCCTTTTCTTCTGGTCACGCAGGATACTGATTTATTTACCACTGAATGGACTCACATTTTGCATGATTATAGATAATTATTATGTGATGTGATATCTTAGAGCACCTTTTGGATGGTTATATTTTAAAGCGCATTCTGGATGTGCGTTTGGATTTTGATTATCATCTTTAGCACTATATGCACTTCGATTTAGATACACTGGATGGTATTGCACTATTTTAAGTTGCACTATTAAGTGTTTACCAGTTTTACTTTTTTGTATATTCTGAGTATCAACTCTTTTACACTTGTTATATTCATTTTTAAATTTTTTCCTTTTTCATATATATATATATGATATATTTTATTTATATATATTTTCTACTTTATTTATGCTACACGCTGTTTCACTGTTATCTTGGATCCTTTCTGATCATGGATTTGACACATAGCACTTGATCTGTCACTGTCAGCACTGGGTTAGGTGCACAGTTTGATGTACTACACCAAAGTGGTTATATACACTGTCTGAGTTTATTTTCTATTTTATTTATCATTTACTGACGTTTATGCACTTTAGTTAGTTTAATTTACTACATTGGCATTTTTTTGTTTATCTGGAGCGCAACACCAATTACTACCTATTATCACTTATTTTGGGGAGGGTTATCACCCCTGCCGGTGTTTTGCTGCAACCATAGTCTTTATTTCTATTTTTACTCTAGGGCACGTAGTCTGGCGCGAGAATACTTTATACCTGTATTCTTCTACATATTTTTGGTAAAAAAAATCGCAATAAGCGATTATTGATTGGTTTGCGCAAAAGTTATAGCGTTTACAAAATAGGGATAGTTTTATAGCATTTTTATGAATATTTTTTTATTTTTTTATTTTTTACTAGTAATGGCGGCGATCAGCGATTTTGACATTGTGGGGGACCCATCGGACATTTTTGACACATTTTTGGGACCATTGTCATTTATACAGTAATCACTGCTATATAAATGCAGTGATTCCTGTGTAAATGACACTGGCAGTGAAGGGGTTAACCAGTGGGTGGCAGTGTAGGGGTTGTGTTCCTAGGGGTGTGTTACTAACTGTGGGGGGGTTGGGCTTTCATTTAGTGAACACTGATCTCTGCTCCAATCACATGGAGCAGAGATCAGCGTCACTAGTTGCTAGGCAGAATGGAGAAATGCTGTTTACACGTCATTTCCTCCATTCAGCCGTCCCGTGAGACGATCGCTGGTTTGCCCACGGCGATCGAGTCCGCGGGTCCCGCGACCGGACTCACCGGGGTCCAGACCAGCGCGGGAGTGCGCCGCCGGCGGCGCGCTCCCGATGGCAGGGCGGCATTGAAGATTGGACGTACATGTACGCCAATATGCCTGCCCATGCCATTCTGTCGACGTACATCGTCGTGTGCTGGTCGGGAACCGGTTAAACAAGATCCAGGAAAGTTTATGTTTAAGCTGTTGGAAGGGCACTATGGCTGATTTCCATGATCTTGCAATTATAATTTTGGCTGATATAAAGATAAATGTTATGAGGCTTCTCTGAGATTTTGACGCTGTCTCTATCTTACAGCCGAGCAGCACCTGTCTCTGAGATTTGACAAGGTTTACTTGGGTGAGAGTGTAAATAAAGTTATACACCCTAATCCAATACCGCCTTACCTAAGGGCATCGCCACCATATATGATACACTGTTCCCTCCTGTCCACATCCTCAGAAACACAAAGGAGATGCGTCCGGTGCAAGCCTAGTGGGGACCATGTACCACCTTAGAAGTGCATTATAATTCGCTTTTATAATAGAAGTATTTATGAGTGACCGTGAGGCCCCCTGGGCTATGTTGTGCCATTCATCCAGCTCAATACTCTCCTGGAGGTTCACTTTCCATTTTTTCATGTAGCCCTGTTTAATAGGGGAGCTAGTCAAGATGGTGTAAATTTGAGATATGAGCTCCGATTTTATCAAATTTCTGGCAAAAATATGGAAATTTAATTTTTTTTGCAAATATAAACTGCTAAATACCTTTTCTCATCAGCAGTATATAGCAGTCTTGTGACATCTATGAGTGTCTGGTTAAAGCTTGTAGGATGCGTTTTCATTCTGCTCTGACTGTCCTATTAGGCTACAGGGCTCCTGACCCTCTTTCTGGACATGTCTGGACAGTGCCGATTGGAACTGTGCTGATCACATGAACTCTCCCAAGCAAAAAAAAAAACATTTCTAGTAGTGATGCACCGAAATTTCGGCCGCCGAAACATATCGGCCGAATATGCCCTTTTCGGCAATTTTCCGAAAGAGAAAAACGGCCGATAATGGAGCCGAAATTGGGGCGTGGCCTGGGTGGGGGGCGGGGCTCCGCCCCCCGCCCCTGGTGACGCCCATCATAGCGCAGGAGAGCCACCTCCGCCGCCTTTTTGATAACAGCGCCGGGAACATCACAGCTTTCATTTCAATTGCTGTGTGTTCCCGGCCGTGCGCCGTCACACGCAGCCCCTCCCCCTTGTCCGGGCACTTAGATAGACAGATCATCCGCAGGATTGGACGGATGATCTGTCTATCAAAGTGCCCGGACAAGGGGGAGGGGCTGCGTGTGACGGCGCACGGCTGGGAACACACAGCAATTGAAATGAAAGCTGTGATGTTCCCGGCGCTGTTATCAAACAGGCGGCGGAGGCGGCTCTCTTCCCTGCACACAGTGCACAGGCTGGCTGCAAAATGGCACACAGGCTGCAATGGAGACACACTGGCTGCAATGGGGACACACTGGCTGCAATGGAGACACACTGGCTGCAATGGGGACACACTGGCTGCAATGGGGACACACTGGCTGCAATGGGGACACACTGGCTGCAATGGGGGATGCCTCCTGTACCACGTCCTCTGTCTCTGACCATCTCCTGTACCACGTCCTCTGTCTCTGACCATCTCCTGTACCATGTCCCCAGTCTGACCATCTTCGGTACCACGTCCCCAGTCTCTGACCATCTCCTGTACCACGTCCCCAGTCTCTGACCATCTCCTATACCGTGTCCCCAGTCTGACCATCTCCTGTACCGTGTCCCCAGTCTGACCATCTCCTGTACCGTGTCCCCAGTCTGACCATCTCCTGTACCGTGTCCCCAGTCTCTGACCATCTCCTGTACCGTGTCCCCAGTCTCTGACCACCTCCTGTACCGTGTCCCCAGTCTCTGACCACCTCCTGTACCGTGTCCCCAGTCTCTGACCACCTCCTGTACCGTGTCCCCAGTCTCTGACCACCTCCTGTACCGTGTCCCCAGTCTCTGACCACCTCCTGTACCGTGTCCCCAGTCTCTGACCACCTCCTGTACCATGCATGCAGTCTCTGACCACCTCCTGTACCATGCATGCAGTCTCTGACCACCTCCTGTACCATGCATGCAGTCTCTGACCACCTCCTGTACCATGCATGCAGTCTCTGACCACCTCCTGTACCATGTCCCCAGTCTCTGACCACCTCCTGTACCATGTCCCCAGTCTCTGACCACCTCCTGTACCATGTCCCCAGTCTCTGACCACCTCCTGTACCATGTCCCCAGTCTCTGACCACCTCCTGTACCATGTCCCCAGTCTCTGACCACCTCCTGTACCATGTCCCCAGTCTCTGACCACCTCCTGTACCATGTCCCCAGTCTCTGACCACCTCCTGTACCATGTCCCCAGTCTCTGACCACCTCCTGTACCATGTCCCCAGTCTCTGACCACCTCCTGTACCATGTCCCCAGTCTCTGACCACCTCCTGTACCATGTCCCCAGTCTCTGACCACCTCCTGTACCATGTCCCCAGTCTCTGACCACCTCCTGTACCATGTCCCCAGTCTCTGACCACCTCCTGTACCATGTCCCCAGTCTCTGACCACCTCCTGTACCATGTCCCCAGTCTCTGACCACCTCCTGTACCATGTCCCCAGTCTCTGACCACCTCCTGTACCATGTCCCCAGTCTCTGACCATCTCCTGTACCATGTCCCCAGTCTCTGACCATCTCCTGTACCATGTCCCCAGTCTCTGACCACCTCCTGTACCATGTCCCCAGTCTCTGACCACCTCCTGTACCATGTCCCCAGTCTCTGACCACCTCCTGTACCATGTCCCCAGTCTCTGACCACCTCCTGTACCATGTCCCCAGTCTCTGACCACCTCCTGTATAAAAATATTTTTTAAAAACAGTCATTTTCGGTATCGGTGCTGTTTCGGTATCTGTTTCGGTTTTCGGCCTAGTGTATTTTTCATTTTCGGTATCGGTTTCCGCACCAAAAAACCCATTCGGTGCATCCCTAATTTCTAGCCATAAATGGAATAAGGGTTCAGTCAGAGCAAAAACCAAAACTAAACTTCTAACCTAAGCAGCTGAATACTCAAGGTCAATATAACAATCTTTGGACGAGTGCATCAAAATGGAAAACAGTTCAGCACTAAATGAAACAACACTAAAATAACACTAAAATATAATATAGTCATATATATGACAAAAGAGAACCGTAAAAAAAGTCCCAATTCATATAACTAAAAAAGCCAACCGGAGGGATGAGAAATGGAAGAACATGCAGAGAGACAACACCAGAAAGACAAGATTAGTCATCTTCAGTAGTGACCTGGGTGCTCAAAGATATATCCTCTATGTGAATCCATATTAGTGCTTCCACCACTGTAAATGTAGGC
Organism: Lithobates pipiens; assembly: GCF_037356315.1. Lineage (NCBI taxonomy): Eukaryota > Metazoa > Chordata > Amphibia > Anura > Ranidae > Lithobates > Lithobates pipiens. Next base: position 507,361,746 of record NW_027507764.1, on the reverse strand, counting down.
CGCTCACCTCAAAGTATGGACCTCTGTATCAACAGATAGGTCAATCAAGCTTTCCCACATGGGTATTTCACCACTTGCCATCCAGCTGCCGCAGTTTTACTGCAGCAGAATGCCATGGCTGGGTGAAACTATGTTATGTAACGTCGCTTCCCCCTGTGTCCACTAGGGGCGCTCGCGCGCCCACTGCTTGCCCCCAGAGCCAATGCGAGTGCTCGGCGGTCGCAAAGACTGTCGGGCTCCCGCAATCGCAGGGGGACACACCGAGAACCAGGATCTGTGTGTGTAGACAGCCTTCCTTCTTCCTGTGTTCAGTGCAAGAAGGGGAGGATCTGTGCATACAGGATCAAGCAGCTTTTTTACCCAATGTGGAGGATTAAACATTTAGGTTCCACAGTGAGTATAACTAGCATTCTTTACTGCATACACAGACTGATTTTACTGTTGTGGATTTAGTAACATGTCTAGTTACCATAGTTAACTATGTCTAGTTAACATAGTCTGCTCTAAAGACTAGTTTACACTTTCAGTTGGAAGATGGTAAAAAATGTGTGCTTTACCACCCCACAACTGCTTCCCTCTAAGCTGCAAAAGCAGTAGTGGGGGGTGTACCGACCATTGAATAACTTTTCTCATCAGCAGTATATAGCAGTCCTGTGACTTCTATCAGTGCCTGGTTAAAGCTTGTAGGAGGAGTTTTCATTCTCCTCTGATTGTCCTATGAGGCTGCACGGCCCCTGACCATCTGTCTGGACAGTGCTGTTTGGCCCTGTTCTGATCGCATGCATCCTTCTACGAGAAAAAAAAACCTCTGTAGCAATACACACCAAAATGAGCATGTGCAGCTTGTCCCGAAGGCTCTGTTCTATTAGCAGACAGATCAGGGACTGTGGAAGAAGGGCAGGATTAGAGAAGAAAGTATTAAACAGCATTTTTACACAATGCAGAGAATTAACCCCTTAGGTTCCGCAGAGAGTATAACAAGCATGCTTTACTGCATATACAGACTGATTTTACTGTTGTTGGTTTAGTAACACTGTAAAGGTGAAAAATACTGATAGTGCCATATAGTCAAAGATATGGTATTCCCAGTAGTAACCTATGGCTGTGAAAATTGGACCATAAGGAAGGCTGAACGCTAAAGAATTTATGCTTTGTGTTGGAGAAGACTCTTGAAAGTCGCCTGGATGGCGAGAAGATCAAATCAGTCAATCTTGAAGGAAGTCAACCCTGAATATTCACTGGAAGGACAGATCCTGAAGCTGAAACTCGAATACTTTGGCCACCTAAAGCAAAGAGAGTACTCATTGTAAAAGACCCTGATGCTGAGAAACATGGGTAAAAAGGAGAAGAGGAGGACAGAAAACAAGATGGCTATATAGCATAATTGAAACAACGAACATGAAGTTAAGAAATCTCCGGGAGGAAGTGGAGGACAGAAAAGCCTGGCACGCTATGGTCCATGAGGTCACGAAGAGTCGGGCACGGCTAAACGACTGAATGCGCAGTGAAAAAGGTGAAATACCTTCTGTGCTGCAGAATCCCCATCCAGCCTCCCCTCCTCATCCTTACCTGAGCCAGATTTAATTCAGCCATGTGCAAGAGAGTTCTCGCCCCTGTCTCCCCATACGTTGGGTAGATTGATAGCAGCGGCAGCTGGTCCATAAGGGGTGCAGGGACACGAACCCCTACGCTCTATGCATGGCCCCTAATCTTCCAGCGGGGCTCCAGACGCATAGATTTCCACTCGTTTTTTTTTTTTTTGAAGCACATGATTAGAGCCTGAGGCTCTAATTGACTTCAAAATGTTTGGGCTCGGGGGGCACAGAGCACTGTGCCCTGAGCCCACCCACTTGTGACATTAGCGATCAACATTCGCTATTGTCTTCCTGCTTCTCCTCCCGGCCAATCAGGACAGGAAGTGGGTCCTAAGACCGGATTGGTCAGAAGGAGAAGCAACTGGATTGGTTGGGAGGAGTAGTGACCGGATTGACCAGGAGGAGAAGCTGGGGAAGCTGCCTGCAACCTGGATGGAGTAAGTTCGGGGCTGGCAGGCAGGCTGGCGGGCAATTGCTCGATCGACTAAACGGTCGGTGGGGTTTGTTTGCTGTTCCCCCCTAAAAAATGAACCACCAGCCGCCACTGAGCGGGAGCCATTGGCTGTCAATCAAATGCTGTGCCGAGCGAGCCGGAGCAGGGCCAAGCCACCTGCTCTATGTGAATAGACGACAGGGTGCACAGGGGCCCCCATGGAAAGCAGCTTTCCATGGGTACACTTGCAAAAGAGAAGCATCATGGAGCGCTAGCGGGGCACCCCAGAATAGGAGGATCGGGCTTCTCTGTGCAAAGCCCTTGCACAGGTCAGGTAAGTATGACATGTTTGTTATTTTAATTAAAAGAAATGATGCTAAATTGGGTTGTTGCTGTATGACTTAAATCTGGATACGACCACCAAGTCCTGTATAAATTTTATGCTCTGTATGCGTGAATGTCTCTTTTGGTGAAACTGAAAAAGTGCCAGAATTATCTGTATTATTATTTCTGTTGTGTTTTGCATTATCTTTAAAAAAAGAAACTCTTTATGGAAAAAAAAAGCAAAAAAAAAAGAAATGATGCTTTAACCCCGTAAAATGGAAATTCAACATACTCCATGACAAGTTTTGTTTTAACATAAGCGATCGGTTTTCAAATCCTGGTACAAATTGTCCAATCAAAAAACTTTCTCTGTAGATCAGAGGCAGTTGATTACAATACCTATTAATGTGTATGTAGAGTAGAAGACATTTTTCATACAGCTAGACATAATAAATGTATACATGTAGTGCAATCCAAGGCTCATCTCCATCTGTACTTGTGTCCATCCATCTGCACCCCCCCATATGGTACACAAGCCAAAACACAACAACAGTACAGCTGTACCTATAGAGGTGATACACAAAAGGAAGAGTCATCTAGTGAGGAGGACGTGAGGAAGTCCTGCCATGGGTGACAGGTATTTACAGCCCCTGTTGTGCCTTTTTGTGAATGCAAGAAAAGCCCCGAGAAAGAAAAGGGTAGTGTTCACAGCTTTTTTTATTTGACAGCACACTTTCAAACCTGTCACCTGCCAACAAACAAGAGCTTGTGATCAATTTTATTTGCAAGATTGTGCAAAGTGACAGCAAACTTTTTTTTTTTCCAAATTTTTGGTCTTATTTTATTTGTTTAGCAAAAAATAAAAACCCCAGAGGTGATCAAATACCACCAAATGAAAGCTCTATTTGTGGGAACAAAATGATAAATATTTAGTTTGGGTACAGTGCTGCATGACCGCTCAATTGTAATTTAAAAAGCCACAGCGTAGAAAGTTGCAAATTGGCTTGGGCAGGAAGAGGGGGGTGGGGGGGGAGTGCCCGGTATTGAAGTGGTTAAAAGACAAGTATGGATTTTTTTTTTTTTAATCATACTTACTAGGGTTGTACTGATACCACTTTTTTAAGGCCCAGTACAGGGACCGATACTTTTTTCAAGTACTCGCCGAAAAATATCACCTCCTCACTGCATGTCAAATGCCTCTGAAAAGTGGCCTAAGCATGGTTCGCTTTTCAGTGGAGTATTTTCTGACCGTCTCCTGTATAATATTCACAGTCTCTGATTGTCTCCTGTATAATATCCGCAGTGACCATCTCCTGTAGTATGTCTGCAGTCTCTGACCTTCTCCTGTAGTATGTCCGCAGTCTCTGACCGTCTCCTGTAGTATGTCCGCAGTCTCTGACCGTCTCCTGTAGTATGTCCGCAGTCTCTGACCATCACTCTTAACGAAACACACTCCTGAACCTTGCACTCTGCACGTAGCATCCTCCTGAGCCCTTTACATAGCATGCTCCTGAACCCTGCACCCTACAGGTAGCATCCTCCTGAGCGTCACAGCCAGCAATAACTAGAGTGAGCTCTGCCCCTACACAGATATGCAAAGTTTTGCTTTTGGAACTTGACCTTATATCCCTGTGGAGATACCAGCCTTAGTTAACTCTTTATTGTGGTGAGTGCATCACCAAAGGGGTGTTCACGTGGTGGATCAGTGACGGTATTCAGGATAAGAATGCTTTCAATACCTGATGGTACACGGCCCCGTACACTTATTTAAGGACTTTTGCACGGACTTTTATATCACTCATTCATTTGTGTTTGACGTTTTTAGTCCACTGAATGCTATCATACTGCACTGAATGTCTTAGGATATTTTGCTAGCGCTGTTAATGCTGCTATATTTATGCATATTTTTTTTTAGATTTTATACTTTCATAATAGCTGCTATAGTTCTTCATTCTTAAATCCTTGGAGCGCTGGGAACACTTATTGTTACTGATATTTTATAATAATAATAAAATGTAAAATATGTACATCAAGTGTACATTTTATTATTATTATATATAAGGGGTTTCACCACTATTTGCACATTGCAGTTCTGCCATATTGCTTACCTTTTGCAGAGAGGGTGACACATCTCTACTATGTTTTAATACACAGGTTGATTTGCGTCTCTGTTATTATTTTTGTATGTAAGGGGTTTTACCATTATTTGCTCTGCAAATTCTCAAAATATATTTGCAGAGGGGGTGACACCATCACTACTATATTGCAATACATTGGTTGATTTGAACTGGATATTCATTTATAGGTTTTACCATTGTATTTATAAGTCCATGTGTAGAATTGTATAAAGGAAGTGTAGGGGGGTTGTGCTGCATTTTTTGGCTTTTTATTGGTATACAGAGGCCAGGACATGCTGATCACCATTGTATGCCATGAAGAAACCTCCACTTGCTGGGCACTCCCACAGGTGTGCAGTAGCGTGCCGCATTAGCACCCACACTTTTACCTCAAGCACCACCATGGCACCCAAAAAAAAAACATTGTCTGGAGCCGCTCCTACCTGGATTGGATTTTAATTTTGGGGCCCCATCCCTCCCTCCAAGTTTTTTCTTCTGTTTATAACACTTGGTAGTCATATCCCCAAAAATTCTAAGTATCTTTTTTTATCTCATGGACGAAATGTGAGAAATAATGTATATGTCATACAATCATTCCATAAACACATACCACATACACTGCCTATATCATTTGAGGAAAATATGCTTATAAAATAGTTTAAGGCAGTCCCAGCGTTATAACCGGGTTAGGGACTGACGGTTTGTTCTCAAGTCAGATTTGTTCGTGAGTCGGAAGCGCATGCGCAGAACGGTAGAGACAATGTTTTCCGATGTTCTGTCAAGTAGCCGTGCATGCGCAAACGTAGTTTTTCGCTGTTTTCCTATGTGCCCGCCACCATTCGTAAGTAGGAGGTTCGTAACTCGGGGACCTCCTGTACCATTTTCCAATTAAAAAATAAATAAATATTTCCCTGGATTTTATTTAAAAAATCTGGTCACCTTATATTAGACCCTGGATGTCTCCTCTGTACTCCACTGCAGCTGAAGGAACACACACCATGTTCCATCTGCCACTTCCCTGGACACTAATCTCGGAGAATGACAATGCCGTCCCAGGAATGACAGCACTGGTGACATGTCATACATGTCACTTCCTGGTCTGTGCACAAGAGGGGGGCTCAGTGGACAGATGTTTTTTGAGCTTCCGCCGCCCTTGCCAGCGACACCTGCCCGCTTTCTGCAGTCATTTCTGTCCCCCAATGTATTTAATATCCAAAACAGAGAATGACCCCTCCTAATAAACACCCCTCTGTAATTGCTGCCATGGAAGTGTGAAGGGAGGAGCTCCAGTGTAGGGACTCTCCTGCAGAATCTCTAATACAGGACACACATGTGCCAATCTTCTATAATTCTAACCAGATTTCCATCATGAATACGATCGCCAGTAATAAATATATATTATATATATATATATATATATATATATATATATATATATATATATATATATATATATATATATATAATAAATAATATATATAAGAGCTACGTTAGGAGGATGTGTTTGTCTGTATTGTTAGAAGAGGTTCCTTGAGATCGAAATGTTATTTCAAGGCTTCCTCTGGGGCAAAAATGTTGAGAATTGCCAATTTAAAATATGAAATAGTAAATTATTTCACCAATGTGATTGCTCTGTAATAAGGATCTGCATATCTTATATGAAAGATTACATCCATAATACGTGGCTCCGTTAGCCATAGACTCCCTTCACAAAGCTAACACACCAGGATGTTTTACAAGGATTGGCAGTTATTTTCTGTTGAGCCATCCAGTGAGATTTGAAAATAAAAACCGTTACCGGTCTAAAAATAGATCTCCTTCTGCTTGTGTTAAAGCCGAGCGAAATGAGCCTCTGAAGAAATCCATTCCTCCCACTAGTTTTATAGATATAAACTCCTATTTCCTATAAATTAGATCTGATTGAAAACTCATTACTGACTTTCTCTTTCATGAGAATAACTATTTTCATTTTGGGAATCATCAAATCTAAAAACTACTATTAAAAAAATGAATTAAAAGTACATTTTGATAAGTGAAAATGATAATATTGAAATGGATCACATGACTTACCATATGAAAATGGGTATCTCTCCCTTTCTAATGGCCTTTCACGGTTGTAGTGTCGTGAATAGCGTCTATCTTCTCTTGACATCTTGGTAATATTAGATGTCTATTAGATGCCTATTGGATGTTAATCTATATCTATATGTGAACACCTCAGCAATGCTTTCAGTGTCGCTCCTACTAGGCACCTGCTGAGCACTGCGCTGGCTGGTGTAGTGTACACACAGGCAGGAGGAAGTGATGTCACTCTCCTCGAGGCGGTCTTTTTGACCGGACAGCGTGGAGAGAAGGCATCATAGTAAGTGCACCAACACTACAGGGTCAGATAGGGTCTGCATCGCCTCAGGCAGCGCTAGGTTAGTGCCAGTACCGCTAACACCCACGCGCAAAGCATACACTTCCCGTAGTGGTATAGTATCTGAACAGATCAATATCTGATCTGATCAGATCTATACTAGCGTCCCCAGCAGCAGGGCCGTCTTTAATTTTGATTGGGCCCTGGGCAAACATTTTCTTAGGGCCCCCTCTCTATTCTGAGACATAGAAAAAATAGCAGGTAGACTCAAAATCAGTTTACTGCAGCAGATCACGCAGTGATTCCAATTGTTTGCCAGAGGTTACAGCCTATCCTTACTGCTCGCTGGGTGGTTGCTAGAGGTTACAACACATAATTTCTGCTTGCCGATTGGTTGCTAAAGGTTAATGCACATCATTACCACTTACTGATTGGCTGCTAGAGATTAAAGCAGATCACTACTGTTCTCTGATTGGTTGCTACAGGCTAATACACATCATTACCTCTCACTGAGCAGTGGAGCAATCCTAAATATTTGAGCAAGTAAAGGGGCACATTAATACACATACTACAGGAGAGTGTCAGAGAGTGCAGACATACTACAGGAGAGGTTCAGAGACTGCGGACATACTGCAGGAGACAATCGGAGACTGCGGACATACTGCAGGAGACAATCGGAGACTGCGGACATACGGCAGGAGACAATCAGAGACTGCGGACATACGGCAGGAGACAATCAGAGACTGCAGACATACGGCAGGAGACAATCAGAGACTGGCAACATACTGCAGGAGACAATCAGAGACTGGCAACATACTGCAGGAGACAATCAGAGACTGGCAACATACTGCAGGAGACAGAGACTGGCGACATACTGCAGGAGACAGAGACTGGGGACATACTACAGGAGACAATCAGAGACTACGAACATACTGCAGGAGACAATCAGAGACTGCGGACATACTGCAGGAGACAATCAGAGACTGCGGACATACTGCAGGAGACAATCAGAGACTGCGGACATACTGCAGGAGACAATCAGGGACTGGCAACATACTGCAGGAGACAGAGACTGGCGACATACTGCAGGAGACAGAGACTGGGGACATACTACAGGAGACAATCAGAGACTACGAACATACTGCAGGAGACAATCAGAGACTGCGGACATACTGCAGGAGACAATCAGAGACTGCGGACATACTGCAGGAGACAATCAGAGACTGCGGACATACTGCAGGAGACAATCAAAGACTGGCAACATACTGCAGGAGACAATCAGGGACTGGCAACATACTGCAGGAGACAGAGACTGGGGACATACTACAGGAGACAATCAGAGACTGCGGACATACTGCAGGAGACAATCAGAGACTGCGGACATACTGCAGGAGACAATAAGAGACTGCGGACATACTGCAGGAGACAATAAGAGACTGCGGACATACTGCAGGAGACAATAAGAGACTGCGGACATACTGCAGGAGACAATCAGAGACTGCGGACATACTGCAGGAGACAATCAGAGACTGCGGACATACTGCAGGAGACAATAAGAGACTGCGGACATACTGCAGGAGACAATCAGAGACTGCGGACATACTACAGGAGACAATCAGAGACTGCGGACATACTGCAGGAGACAATAAGAGACTGCGGACATACTGCAGGAGACAATCAGAGACTGCGGACATACTGCAGGAGACAATGAGAGACTGCGGACATACTGCAGGAGACAATCAAAGACTGCGGACATACTGCAGGAGACAATCAGAGACTGCGTACATGCTACAGGTGATGGTCAGAGAATTTTTAGCAACGCACAGCTTGACAGTTGAATAACACAGCTCAGGGTTTAAGCAGTCAGGCATTTTATGGGTGCAAGGACATACCTGGCCAGCCAAACTCACTACATACATTTAGAGGTATGTGGGCGGGGCTTCCATTCTCTGCTCTCACTACAACAGCCGGGAGCTCCACTGATGCTTTGTAGGGGGGCCCCGTTACCCGTGAATTGGGGCCCCAAATGAAGGTTTTGCAGAGTGCACAGAGGACACAGGAGGCTGTATTCCCGCGCTAGCCAGCTGAGAGGGGGCGGGGCCGGTAGCTCCACTGACGCTCTGACCCCGCCCCGTGCAGCCTGTATGCTTGGAACAGAGCGGCTGTAGTGAGAGCCAGTGATCGGAGTGGGATCGTCAGTGTAGCTCCCGGCCCCGCCCCCTCTATACTGGCTGGGGAATATAGAGGTCCGGGGGCGGGGCCGGGAGCTCCACTGACGCTCCCACATGTGGTATCCCTGTACTCAGGAGAAGCAGCAGAATGTATTTTGGGGTATAATTTCATTTTTATGCCCATAGCATGTGTGAGCAATATATCATTTAGTGACAACTTTGTGCAAAAAAAAAAAAAGTTTGTAATATTCCTGCAACTTGTGGCAAAATATAAAATATTCCATGGACTCAACATGCCTCCCAGTAAATAGCTTGGGGTGTCTACTTTCCAAAATGGGGTCATTTGGTGGGGTTTTGTGTTATTTTGGCATTTTACGGTCTTCGAAACTGTGATAGGTAGTGAGGAGTGAAATCAAAAATTGGCACCCTTAGAATTCCTGAAGGCGGTGATTGGTTTTCGGGGTGCCGTACGCAGCTAGACTCCCAAAAAGTCCCACACATGTGGTATCCCTGTACTCAGGAGAAGCAGCAGAATATATTTTGGGGTGCAATTCCACATATAACTATGGCATGTGTGAGCAATATATCATTTAGCGACAACTTTTTTGTAAACTTTTTTTTTTTTTTTTTGTGATTATTCAATCACTTGGGTCAAAAAAAAAATATTCAATGGGCTCAACATGCCTTGCAGCAATTTCCTTGGGGTGTCTACTTTCCAAAATAATGGGGTCATTTGGGGAGGGGGGGGTTTGTACTGCCCTGCCATTTTAGTGCCTCAAGAAATGAGATAGGCAATCAAAAGCTGTGTAAATTCCAGAAAATGTACTCTAGTTTGTAGACGCTATAACTTTTGCGCAAACCAATAAATATACGCTTATTGACATTTTTTTTTACTAAAGACATGTGGCTGACACTGTACCCAAACAAATTTTTTATCATTTTGTTCCCACAAATACAGCTTTCTTTTGATGGTATTTGATCACTTGTGCAACAAATAAAAAAAAGACCGAAAATTTGGAAAAAAAAACATGTTTTTCTTCTTCTTTCTTCTTCAATGATGGGCACTGATAAGGCAGCACTGGGCACCAGTGAGGTGGCACCGATGGGCACTTATGGGTGGCACAGATGGGCACTGATAGGTGGCACTGCTGGACACTGATGGGTGGCATTGCTGGGCATTACTGATTTACACATTTTTACATTTGTGGGCACTGATTTACAGATTGGGCATTTCTTTGTACATGTGGATGGCCATGGGGTACATACCTGGCCATCCACATGTTGCCCCCTTTCCTGGTGGTCCAGATGGCTTCCCTGGTGGTCTGGTGTGGGCATCCGAGTAGGGGGCTGCACTGATAAACAATCAGCACAGACCCCGTCAGGATAGCCACGAAAAGCCAATCAATGGCAATGATCAGCCATGATTGGACACGGCTGTTCATGTGGCAAGATCGGTGTAGCGGTGTGTCAGACTGACACACGTCATATGACACCCAGTCAAGATAACTGAACCACCGACTGGCCGTCATTTAGCTATAGGCTGGGCAGGAAGTGGTTAAGTGCACTGTGTTCGGAAGCCGGACACAGTGCACTTATGGGAAGCGCCTCGTCTATGCAATCACGAGATTGTAGACGCGCCACTTCATTTGTGGGCTTTTACCCCACCGTGCAGCGCTTTCCAAAGGGCCGAGTAGCTTCCGCCCGGCGCTCGTAGTATCTATTACTATGGCCGGACAGTTTGACATCCGAGTTTGATGTCACTTCCTGTTTTCTTTCTCCCATTGCGCCCGGGAGAGAGAAAACAGGAAGTATGAGAGGAGTGGACCCCTCCATCGCTGCTGTGGAAGGAGACACCGCAGGAGAGGACAACACAGCAAGCCAAGTACCGCTGTGCACCCACTGAGAAGGGGGAGGGAGTTTTGAGGTGACACAGGCTGTATTTGGTGGCAAACAGGCTGCATTTGGGAGACACAGGCTGGCTGCATTTGGGGGACACAGGCTAGCTGCGTTTGATGGGACACAGGCTGGCTGCATTTGGGGGACACAGGCTAGCTGCGTTTGATGGGACACAGGCTGGCTGCATTTGGGGGACACAGGCTGGCTGCATTTGGGGGACACAGGCTGGCTGCATTTGGGGGACACAGGCTGGCTGCATTTGGGGGACACAGGCTAGCTGCGTTTGATGGGACACAGGCTGGCTGCATTTGGTGGGACACAGGCTGGCTGCATTTGGTGGGACACAGGCTGGCTGCATTTGGTGGGACACAGGCTGGCTGCATTTGGTGGGACACAGGCTGGCTGCATTTGGTGGGACACAGGCTGGCTGCATTTGGTGGGACACAGGCTGGCTGCATTTGTTGGGACACAGGCTGGCTGCATTTGGTGGGACACAGGCTGGCTGCATTTGGTGGGACACAGGCTGGCTGCATTTGGTGGGACACAGGCTGGCTGCATTGGGTGGGACACAGGCTGGCTGCATTGGGTGGGACACAGGCTGGCTGCATTGGGTGGGACACAGGCTGGCTGCATTTGGTGGGACACAGGCTGGCTGCATTTGGTGGGACACAGGCTGGCTGCATTTGGTGGGACACAGGCTGGCTGCATTTGTTGGGACACAGGCTGGCTGCATTTGGTGGGACACAGGCTGGCTGCATTTGGTGGGACACAGGCTGGCTGCATTTGGTGGGACACAGGCTGGCTGCATTTGGTGGGACACAGGCTGGCTGCATTTGGTGGGACACAGGCTGGCTGCATTTGGTGGGACACAGGCTGGCTGCATTTGGTGGGACACAGGCTGGCTGCATTTGGTGGGACACAGGCTGGCTGCATTTGTTGGGACACAGGCTGGCTGCATCTTTTGGGACACAGCCTGGCTGCATTTGGGGGACAGACGCTGGGTGAATTTTGTGGGACACAGGCTGCATTTGGGGGACACAAGCTATATTTTGTGGACACATGCTGCATGTAAGGAGGGACTCTGCTGGGGGCACCTGATGGCATCTGGTGGCAGGCGACGTGGCCAGTGACATGCTCAGGGCTCACACCGATTCTTCATTATGGTGAGCGTGAATGATTTAATTTTATATTACAATGTAATAATAGAAATAATGCGCTTCAATCACCCTGACACTATAACAACCATGGTGCTGGGATGATTGAAGTGCTAACATCAGGTGTTCGGAATATCTTTATCTGCTGAATTTTAAACTTTCTAGAATACACATATTTATGTTGTTGTGTAGGATCTGGGCCTGCTGTCCCTCCACCCCTCCTTCATCTCAGATGCTAACCACACCACCTTAGAGCCATGCCCACTATTTCACTGAAACCACGCCCATTTTCACCAAGTGGGAGGGGGCAAAAAGGAAGGGAGGGGTCTGGTACCCCCCCATCCTAAAACTTCAGCCACCGCTGCATCTGACCACGCTATATGGCTTGTCCGGGATATCCTGGCTGCCTTGCTGGTTATATCCTCATATTGAACATATGGAGGTACTGTTTCAAATCACCCATGGATAAAGGCCCTGGCCAGGTAATTGGCTACAAGCTTATCTAGATTGCCTTATGGTAAGCGCACATTTTGAGTGCTGTTTACACATTTTAGAGGAATCGTCACTCTTTTTTATCCATTTATGCACTGCTACTTCACGGATTCTGGTTCACAATTATTCCTAATGTGGCTGTGTGTAATCTACTATCACACCCATGTTGCAACCTTGACTTTATTCAAATACATTTTGGAAACATTATTGCTTGTTATGCCTTTGGTATAACCATACATCAGTTGGTTTATATCTAATTAACTTATTGATATTAGTATTTTGCACCACTGTTGTTTCTTTAAGCACTGCTATAATTTTTCTCATTTTATTGTGTGTGTATCTCACTTCTAGTGGCTGCTTATTATTTATTTTTTAGTAGAGCAGTATTTTTCTTACTGATTACAAACACAACATAACTTACAAAATCCCTGCTAAATCTGAAAGATAAAGCCGCATGGAGTTAAATAGTTTCATAGTTGGTAAGGTTGAATAAAGACACCAGTCCATCCAGTTCAACCTGAGTGAGTGTCTACAATTGTCCCTATCCCTGTATATTGCACACTGACATTGGTCCCTACCCTCAATGAGCCCACAATCTAGGGTTCCCATTCATATACTAGGGCCAATTTTGGACAGAAGCCAATTAACCTACCTGCATGTCTTTGGATATATAAATAAATAAAGCTCCGTATGAGTCATGGGGCTCATTCACATGGGTGCTGTAGCCTAATGGCAGCATTCACAGAATGCCTTTTTTTTTTTCAATGAATACAAGGTGATCTCTGATTGGAGGAGGTGGAAAGGAAGGTTGGTTAGAAAAATACAAGATGTTCTGTAAATGTATGCATGGAGCAGTTGCTCAACACAGGGCCCGAAAGATTGTGACCATCACTGTAATCGTGCCAGATGCTATAAAGATTGTCAGCTTCTACAGAAGTCTGTCAGGTATGAAATATGCATACTTTAATTGGTTCAAGATGGACCTATATAAATATGCAATTAAGATCATACCTGGATTTTAGTTTTAATACATGTATTGCTGCCAAAAATATCTCAATGGGAAGCATGTTCTTCCTGCAATCATGTAATTGCAGCTGGAAGCTAGATCGGCTTCCTTTAGTGTTTCCTCAGGGTGCAAAGCTGTGCGCCCCAACACTCCCACTATACAATTATTCTTTGTGATTGGTGGATCCATGGAGGACATAGGGCGGTGCTTTTAGCTGAACTGCTTCACTTCTGGTCTCGCTGGTCAACCTTTCCCTGTGGTGGAACACAAGGATTGAGCCTCTCTGAATTGACTGGCTGGCACTCAGACACTCCTGTACACCTCAGCACCTGCTTCTACCTAGCCCATAGAACATAGGATTGGTCAGTGGAGTGCCCAGCGGAATCGTTGCCCAGCCTGCATCCAGTGCTCTATCCAGGGCTGCTGATAAGGGGTGACCCCTGGGCTGGGGGAGCATAAAGTTCATCTGGAGAGCTGGGGAGACTGTAACTAGAGGGACTTTTTTTCTATTTTGGCTCCTATGCGGATTTACACTGGCCACATTTGCCGATGGCAAGTTTAAAGTCCTGGCTCTCAGTACCTGTGCTGCTGGCAGAGGAGTGAATCGGCTCACACACACTGCCTGCCTCCTTCAGCAAGTAAGTGCTGAGGGAAACAGCAGGAGAAGAAGAACGGTGGCAGGGTCAGGTCCATGCAGCAGCCCATGTCCTCCATCCATCTCCCTGTGACAGACTCGGCAGCCAGCAGTGCACACAGAGGGTTCCCTGGAAACACACAGAGAATGTACAGTACATGCAGGGCCGGGACTGGGGAGGAGCAAGGGGCACCTGCCATGCTATTGTCATAGTCCTAACACTTGCTACAGCAACCCCTTACACCTCCAACTTTACTTCCCCCCTCTCTCCATGTAATGGAAGTCTGCACACCTTCCCAATCACACCGATCATCCCATCTCCACCCTCCTTCACTTTCTGCCATTTGCTCTCCCCTCACATACAGACATCTCAAGTCTCCCACGAGTCGCAGGACACTCCAGCTGTGTCTGTGAATGAATATTTGTACCCAACTCTGTGGGCACTGGGTATATACATGGATTGATCACTATTATTTATATTTAAGACTCATTACATAATTGTTTTATTATTAGATTAATGAGATCAATTCTTCAATTGTCCTGGTGGTGTGAATGTGTACACAGTTTACAGAGGTCAACAGTGTGGGGGATGTGAGGTGAGTAGTGGTGTGCATGGTGCAACACTGTGTGCTACAATACATTCTGTGCAAGATTGGTGGTGGGGGCAGTGAGGCTGCATTGATGGCACAGTGAGGCTGCATTGATGGCACAGTGAGGCTGCAGTGTTGGTACTGATGAGGCTGCATTGATGGGGACTGAGAAGGCTGCAGATGGGCACAGTGTGACATTATCTTTTAAATTATTTTATTATGGCATTATAATATCTTTAAAGTATTATTTTATTATAGTATTTTACTATGAATGGGGGGTTGTCGGCATGGAGCGTGACCTCCCTGAAATTCGTTTTTGCAGGTTTGGGTGTCTGCACATATCTTGACCGCTCACACACATCCGGTGTCAGATCTGACCATTCCCATCCCACATTACTTTTTATCTTTTACCTGTTCAGCAGCTCAGTACATTCTCTGCAATCATTTAGGGTGACCATACTAGGAATGAAATAATAAAAGGAATCCTCTATTCTAATGGCCACCTTAATTGATTGCAGAGAATGTACTGAGCTGCTGAACAGGTAAAAGATGAAAAGTAATCTGGGATGGAAATGGTGTCAGGCAGACAGTCAATACAGTACGTGGACCCCTAGAGAGGAATGCCCAGATCTAAGACCACACTTGTTTTTGAATTAAATCCTTTTTATTATTTTATATGAAAACAACATTGACACAATACAGACAAAATCACGAAAACACCAAACCACAACCCCCCAGAAAAAAAGAAAAAAACAAAACAAAAAGAAAAATACCAAACCACTTTCCTTCAACACCCCCCCACTGAGTATATATGACACACATAAAAAAAGGAACAACAATATCCAGAATTACACAGTACACATTGGCTGACGTGATACTCAAGTCATAGATTGAAGCCATTTAAACTAGATAACATCAAACTTATTCAAGGAGTCCCTTAGTGAATATGTATGCTTTTCAAAAAGTGTATTATCTACAATATATGACTGTGGGTGTCTGACAGTTATACCCAAGTATTTTATAGAAGATACAACCTTAAAATGATAAAGCATAGGTGGTAGTGGATACGGAAGGGGGTTTAAAGGCATCAACGTGGATTTCTGCCAGTTTATACCTAGATCGGGAAACCTTCCAAACTCCTTAACGTGTTCCATTACTACCGGCAGGGATGAACAGACATTAGACATGAAAAAGAGAAGATCTGCATATAGTGATATCTTTTCCTCCATGTCTCCCCTAATCAGACCAGTAACATCAGGAGAGGCCAGTATAAGACATGCCAAAGGCTCTATGGCCAGGGTAAAAAGCAGAGGAAACAAAGGACGCCCACAGATAAAGACGTAGTGACGAAATGCGTATGGGCGTGACCGAGCAGCTGTACGTCACCACAGAGAGAGGGTTTGTTTCCCGGGACCCGCCGCTATTACCGAGACCGTTTACCAGCTCAGGACTCTGGATTGCGGTGAGACAAGCCTTGACCTATGCGGGTGACATGATATAGCCTGATTGTGTACGTATATTTTTTAAAGAGCGCGCAAGAAGTTTACCTATTAAAATCAGTTTGCACTATGGATTGTGTTTCTGATCTCTTTTATATGTGAACATGTGCTGGGTGGAGAATTGTTGAACTGGAAGTGTATTGTTGAGGAATCCCAGGAGCCAGTAACTATTAGATGTGCCTATACTCTTTTAGAATTTTGGTAAGTGCATTACCATAAGGAGTGTCACCGTGCATGGAGTTTATTCACACTGGCGTTTTGGTGGATGGCTTGGATATGGACCTCTTCTTTCACTTTATGAACATTTAAGCTGATATTTCATATCCACTACTTAGGACTTTAGACTCTGGTGGAATCTTTGGAAATTATGAACTGTTATTTTCCCATTTCCTGCAAAGTAATTTTTTATTAAGCGCTGTCAATATAGTATATCTCACATTGCGAAGGATTAAGGAATTGTTTATACTATATATTTATATGTTGTATGATTTGTTTATGATAGCAGCTTACAATTTGACAACCTGTCTTGAGCGCTGGGATCAGTGAGGAATATTTTTTAAATACTTTTCAGTGATATCAGTACTAAACTCCTTAACATGTTCCATTACTACCGGCAGGGATGAACAGACATTAGACATGAAAAAGAGAAGATCATCTGCATATATTGATATCTTTTCCTCCATGTCTCCCCTAATCAGACCAGTAACATCAGGAGAGGCCTGTATAAGACATGCCAAAGGCTCTATGGCCAGGGCAAAAAGCAGAGGAGACAAAGGACACCCCTGCCTAGTGCCCCAGAAAAGTCTGAAACTAGGAGATTGAAAGCCATTCATCCTAACCAATGCCCGCAGAGCAGTGTATAACAACCAGACCCACTTACAAAAACCAGAGCCAAGCCCAAATTTATCAAGAATGGCCCACAGAAATGGCAATTCAACACAATCAAAGGCCTTGAGTGTGAATCTAGTGCTAAGAAAGCATGGTTTGAATGGCCCGGGCCAGAACCTGCATATTTAAATATGCACGTCTGATTTTAAATGCAGTTAATTTGCTGGACATAAATCCTACCTGATATGGATGAATAATACTGTTATTGTTATTGTAGAATTTTAACGTCTGTAGATAAATTGGTCTAAGTTTCAGGGTGTAGAGATTTTTTATCCTTTTTGGGTATAACTACTATTACAGATTGTCCCATAGAGTCTGGGAGCTGACCCGTATGAAAAGCCTCATTTAGTGTACTAAGAAGCAATTATTTTATTATATTTTTTATAGATCTCAATAGGGAGGACATTGGTCCCTGGGGCCTTGGCATTGGGAAAACTAGCCACTGCATTTTCTACTTCCATTAAAGTGAGTGGGACATTGAGAATTTCTCTCTTCTATTGAAATAGCCAGGAGATCAATACTGGCCATGTAACTAAATAACTCTGCAAGGGTAAAATCTGTCCTGGAAGTATATAAATCTTGATAATAGGACCTAAAGATAGATATAAATTGAACTAGTCTGGTTACAAACCTCCCCCTCTACAGTCATTAAAGCTGAAACAGGTGTAGGGTTAGATTGGGACCTTACTATCTGAGCCAATCTACCGTTTGCTTCTCCCTCCACCCAGCTTAGTCTCATTTTTTTTTTTCAGAAGAGTTTATTCCTGGCCCTAGATTCAATAGTTCATTTTCAATTTAATAGTTCGTTCAGCCTATTTTGAGATGAAAGCCATTCCTGTTGGATATCCAGAGAAGGATTTTGAATATATATGGCTTCCGCTGCCAGGTGTCAGCCTTCACCAGCTCAAGCTCTCCAAGGCCCCTTTCACACGCGTTTTTCAGGCACTACAGCGCTAATAGCACCTGTATAGAGCCTGAAAAAATATGGCCCCTTTCACTACAGTCTGAAAGCCGGAGAGCTTTCACACTGGAGTGGTGCACTAGCAGGACAGTGGAAAAAAACCTGCTAGCCACATCTTTGGAGCGGTGAAGGAGCGGTGTTACTCACTGCTCCTAAACCGCTCCTACCCATTGAAATCAATGGGACAGTGCGGCTATACCGCCAGCAAAGCGGCAATTTGCGGGCGGTTTTAACCCATTTTCGGCCACTAGCGGGGGTTAAAACCGCTCCGCTAATGGCCGCATACCGCCGCTAAAAAGACGGTAAAGATAGCTTTACCTCCAACACCACTCCCGCCCCAGTGTGAAAGGGGCCTAAGGGAATCACTTTTGATAATGCTCATATTCTGGATTAACAATCCCCGAAGATAGGTCTTTAGCGCATCCCATACAACTTGTAAGGAAGTGGAGTCTAAGTTGTGAGACCAAAAATCCGTGATATGGTTAGGAATGATGTCCTCCTTTGGAAATAATTCCAGCCAACAGGGATTCAGCCGCCAAGACATCCTGATATTAAAATAACTAACAGAGGAAAATGGTCCAAGATACCTTGAGGTTCGATACTCACATTGAAAACATATGGTAAAAAATCCCCAAGTACCAATAATGGTATCTGAGCAGAGACATCATCTACCATAGTCCTACTGCAGGAGAATACCACACCAGCGTAGACCAGGATTGTAACCTCCTCTTGAGTGAGAGGTATATAATGATTGATAAGCCTAAGTGATCAGTGCTTCAGAAACCTGGTCATGTTGGATGTGGCATGTGTCTCCTGCCGACAGATGAGGGCAGGATGAAAAGCAATATAGTCAAATATAGATTGTCTTTTTAAAGCAGAACATCACTAGTCAACCAACTTGTACCGTACACAAAAATATGATATATAAATGCTGTCATTTCATACTGTATACATATAAATTTACTAAAGGAATGACCCTATCACCCCAAAGTGAGTTTTAACCTGACCATCAAGCCAGTCCTGTGCATCCTGTGGCATTTGGAATATTTGTACATTGCCTTCATAGTTCACTCACAGACGGGCAGGGTATAGCATTGAATAGTTAAGCCCTTGGAGTAACAAACGTTTCTTCACCTCTTGAAAATTTGCCCTCTGGTGAAAAGTCAGGAAGAAACATAATTTTGGCTGCATTATATTAACCATAATTTAGGACCCATGCCTGCCGCAGAATATTTTTTTTGTCGCTGTAATTTAGATGATGTATTAAAAAATGTGGAGGTGTTTTTCCCATTTTCTGAAAATGAGACCATACTTGTAAAGAAGAGCTTAGAGGCTCATTCACACAGCTGGGAGGGGCAGTACAAGTAGGCAGTTGAGCTGAAGTTTTACCACCCCGGCCACCTCACCTGAAAAGAGATGCAGCCACTCAGTGCTGTTCAATGGCAAAAATGTAATGGCATTTCACCATGAATAGGGTGCACCACAACTACCCTGCAAGTTCATGCAATGAACATGGCTGGGACATTGTGGGTCTACATATGACGGCCATAGTAAGGCTGCAATTTGACAGGCACACTTGTATCTTGCAGTAATGATACACAATCACTTGATAAATGGCTATTTACAGCCCTGCATTACTACAGTTAAATTTTTCAATTTGTTTGTGCCCACCCACCCAAAAAATTTTGAGCACCACTGGAGTTACAAATGTATTGCAGTGCTTTACATATACTGTACATTCATTGGGTCCTGCCCTCAAGGAGCTTACAATCTAAGGTCCCTAACTCACATTCATACATACACATACTAGGGCCAATTTATACAGGAGCCAATTGCCTACCAGCATGTCTTTGGAGTGTTGGAGGAAACCAGAGGATGCAGGGGAATGCCACACAAGTATTAGGGAGAACATTTAAACCCATTTGACAGCATAATGTAAAACAAAAAAAGTGGGGTCCTGTATGGATTTGGAGGGGAAACCCACAGTCCAGCAGGTCAGAAAAGTGAGAGGGTCGACCAAGCAGTGGGGGACAAGGGCCTCTTCTCCACAAACTTGGGCTGTGGGCGTTTGCGGATTCTGCCCCCTATGTGAATGGGTAGGGAGTTTAAAAAAAAGAAAAAAAAGAAGAAAAAAGTTCTTAAAGCGGAGGTCCACCCTAAAGTGGACCTTCCGCTCATCGGAACCCCCCCCCCCTCCGGCGCCACAATTGGCACCTTTCAGGGGGGAGGGGGGTGCAGATACCTGTACAGTACAGGTATCTGCACCCACTTCCGGGATAGCTCTCTGCGGAAAGGGGAGTAGATTACGCCCCTTTCCGCAAGTGCCCGCCCCTTTCCGCAAGTGCCCCGCTGCCTGCTGGGAAACACACAGATCCCAGAGGCAGCGGGGACCGTCCTTATTGCGCAGCGCAACTCGCGCATGCGCAGTAGGGAACCGGGAAATGAAGCCGAAAGGCTCCATTTCCTGATTCCCATACCCAAGATGGCGGCGGCAGGACCCGAGAGACTATCTAGAGATCGGCTTCGGGTGCCGACATCGCGGGCGCGCTGGACAGGTAAGTGTCACTATTTTAAAAGTCAGCAGCTGCAGTATTTGTAGCTGCTGGCTTTTAAAAAAAAAAAAAAAACGCGGAGTCCCGGCGGACTCCTGCTTTAAATAGGCAAGGTGGCGGAGCCACGCACTAAAGGGATTGGATCTGAGGGAGGATTCCATGCTGGGTTTCTTTACAATTTGTTTGGTCGCCAATTTGTTTTTTTTTATATTCAGCTGTCCATGGGAAACCCTGCTGACAGTTGACAACTCATCGGTTGTTAAGGATGGGGCAGCCGGCTTCCTAGCCCGATCCCTAACAACCAATTATGTACAGTGTTTTTAAAAGGGGGGGGTAACAAAAAATGCATCAACACCACAACACCTGCATTGCTGGTGCGATTCCATTGAAGCCTATTACACGCTAAATGCAATCTGCGACCCAGACTCTTTCCAAAAACGCACCGGCTGCAAAATACATAATGTGAACGTGCACCATAGGAAACCATGTTAAATGGACTGTAGTGCTTCTTTCCAAAATGCAAAAGGCACCAAAAACTGCATAGATGTAAAATGTAGAGTTAAAAGTCCTGCAAGCAGCATCTTTAGGGTGGGGTTGGAAGCGCTGTATATAGCATT
The DNA here is from genome assembly GCF_037356315.1 of Lithobates pipiens. Lineage (NCBI taxonomy): Eukaryota > Metazoa > Chordata > Amphibia > Anura > Ranidae > Lithobates > Lithobates pipiens. Next base: position 507,340,458 of record NW_027507764.1, on the reverse strand, counting down.
CCCAAAATGCCCCTGCTCATTGCAACAAATTGGCAGCGATTCGAATGCGCCACAACACGGGAGTTTTCAACCTCTTCTTTGGACTAGCGGTCAAAGAACGGTGCTAAAGCGCTGCTTAAACAGCGGTAAAGCACCATTAACAGGAGCGGCACTTTACTACGAATGTGGCTGCTACACCAGCGTGAAAGGGGTCTAAAACAAAGGAAATAAGCAAGACCCATATAAAATCGGATTACACAACGAATCTCTATAGACGAAGTATAATAGAATAAAGACCATGGGGTTGATTTTCTACAGTAAAAATACACTGTATTTGCTCCAGAGCTTAGTTAAAGAAGCTTCATTTTGCAAAAAAATACCCACATTCAAAAGAAAACAAAAAAAAAAAAAAAAAAAAAAACACGAACACAACTCAATTTTCGCTTGTATATGATTGGATGATGGAAGTCAGCAGAGCTTCCTCTCATGTAGGCAGCCCATACATTATGCTTTTCGTTCAACCCGTAGGTTTGACCGCGGCATGCAGGTCGGTGATATCACAAGGGACGGGGCCACCCAAAGATGTCAAAGGGACAGTAGCCCTGCCCCTTATTTAAGACTTTTCTTGGGAGGGAGGGGTTTCAGGTCAGCAGTGGTGGTGTGTTTAAATAAAGGCCAAATGGCCTACTGTTCTTTACACTAAATTTTTTTTTTTTGGTGAATAAGTAGTGTGGAGTTGGTGAATAAGTACTATGCACCCCAAACTCGTTCACATGAGGGGTCAGAGTTGGGGCCCCCCTTCTTAAAAAGGGGGCTTTCAGATTCCAATAAGCCCCCTCGCTTGCAGACCTCCACAACCACTGGCCAGGGTTGTGGGGGAAGAGGCCCTTGTCACCATCAACATGGGGACAAGGTGCTTTGGGAGGGGGACAGAGCCCCATGGCTCCCCCTGGCTGAGGGCATGTGGCCTGGTATGGTTCAGGATTCAGGAGGGGGGGGGCAGGGCTGGCCCACGGGACCCAATGGGACCATGGCTCCAGGCGGCATTTAACAAGGGCGGCAGCCAGGCCGGCAAGAAGTTACCGCCAGAAATCCCAGATCAGTCAGCAAGACTCTCAGGAGTAGAACAGAGCGGAGTGGATGTTGGTCGGCTGTGCACTGCACTGGTTGTTAGAATCGTCTGCTGCCTGGCGCCTAGCAGCCAGTTACGTCAGAGGCTGTGGCCGCCCCAGCATTCACAGCTCTCAGCCTCCATGCCAATCAATTGCATCGCCCACCTCTTCCATCTCCAACGTGAGGGAGGGGTCGGTCTTCAGAGAGCTGCCTGTGTATCTGTGCCTGTGACAGAGGGTGAGCTGAGCCTGGGCAGCCTCTCTGTCTATCTGAAAAACAAGGCGCATTAGGTTGGTTGGTAGTACAACTTCTCACAAAGATTTTTTTTTTTTTATATGGGACTCAAGCTGGATTGAATGTGACTGATCTTTCTATTTTACCCATGTTTTCCCTGGAAACACTTTGAGGCTTCTTGAGGTACTGTTTGTAAATGATCATGCAGATTAACAAAAGAAACATGCTTTTTGCATACAAACTATAAAATTATTTGTATGATTTTGATGGCTTCTAATCAAGATGCAATAGTGGTACAATAGTGGTGAATTTTATTGGGAACAGCCTATAAAATAATGAATGTTTTTTGGGGGGCAGCATCCCCCTACCTCCTGGCCTACCAGGCTGCATGCTTGGGATAAGGGTCTGGTATAATTTATTGTGGGGACCCTCATATGTTTTTATTCTAATATTTTATTGCCGGAAATTCCTTTGTTTACATTCAGCTGTAGGCAGGAAACCTGCTGACAGCTGTGGAGTCATCGGTTAAGGATGCAGCGGCCGACTTCTTGCCCCACTCCTTTTAAAAAAAACAGCTACCGCCCACTCCTAAACTTTGCATAAAAAAAAATTGTCAGTAGCACATTACAGACTCTTTACCACGAGTTATTTACCACAAAATTCTTAGTGAATTGCACATTTGAAAACGATTTACCATATGCGTTATTTTACCACATTTTTTCAGTCATTGTTTAACTCTTAGTGAATTGACCCCTATGTCTCCACAGGTTCACAATTAAAACTAAAGCAACAAAGATGCTGATAGCGGGAGGAGAAAAAAATAAAATAAATAGATGATCGGTGGCTGCAAGAGGGACAATCTGTCTCTATCGTGGAGACGCTTTTGTGCCCACTAGCCTCATCTACCAGTGCCCACCAGTGCCACCCATCAGTGCCCACAGTGTGTCATCACCAGTACTGCCTATCAATATCACCTACCAGTGCCCACAATGCCACCCACAAGTGCCTATCAGTGACATCCATCAGTGCCACCCACCAGTGCCATCTCATCAGTGCCCATCAGGGCAGCCTATCAGTGTCCACCTGGGCAGCCTCATCAGCGAATATCAATGAAGGAGAAAAATTACCAGTTTTCAAAAAGCTCCATTTGTGTGAAAAAAATAAAAATGTAATTTGAGTACAGTGTAGCATGACCGCGGAATTGTCATTCAAAGCGCGACAGTGCTGAAAGCTGATCTGGTCAGGAGGGGGGTTTACGTGCCCAGTAAGAAAGTGGTTAATCATTTCCCACAGTGTGATTCAACTTGAAAGTTTGAACAGAAAAAGACAAAATAAATACTGTAGACTATATTATTACAAGTATTGTGTTTATACCTGTAGACTATAGTATGTATGTGGCAACAATTAACACAATCAGCAGAGATGTATACACACACACACACACACACACATTTTATTAATTTACATTATACTGTAAATTCACTACCACGTGTAGCCAAGTCCCAGGTCCCCTTTGGTCTAATGAGAACCTCCAGAATCAGGGACAGCTGACATTCTATGTAGAGTGGGTTACGCGGCATGTTGGGTGTAATGCAAGATAGATTCATGGGCACCAGACACTTCTTAAATGCAAAGATTTCGTTTCTCTTAACAGAACTGTGGGAGAGAGGGTTTAGGGCCAGGACACCCTTTAGTATTGCAATGGTAATTGTTAGACTCAAGACTTCCATTAGGTAGATAGCCATGCAGGGAAAGGCACCCAGCTGGACAACACATTTGCACGATGAACTCTTACTTCCTCTACAATCTCCTATTGTAGATCTTCACTCAACTGAGCTCCCAGTCTCTCTCACTAGACTTGTTGATCCCACTGCCACTGGATCCCCTGAGCTCTTTCAACCTTCTCACTCAGTATCTTCCTCAAGCATCACCCCACATCCCTGCCGAGTCCCTAGCTTGGCATCCAAGATACTTCTCAAGCATCCCCCAGTGGCCTACTCGGTCCCTGGCTTGACACCCAAGACTGCTCTGCAAGCATCACCTCCGCTTGCTGGGTCCCTGGCTTGACACCTGCTGGAGATTCCCAATTCGTCACCATCCCCGGTTGGTGAGAATACTGCTCCTGTACCCGCTTCAGCTACTCATTGGTCCTCGGTAACAAGGTGGACGGCCCCTTAGTGGCGACAGCTTCTCCTCTACCTCCGACCATGACAGGTTCTCAAGCTGATAGAACAGTCACTTATGGTTGGATTGCAAGCCACAGTCCCAACCCTATGTTGCTCTCTTGCTTCTGGATAGGCCCTCAGACAGCCTAGCAGCCAGATGTCCCTGTGATGGGCCACAAGCTCCGGCCTAGCAGCCCGGGACAGTACAACACAAGTTCACCCAGACAACCATCCAGGTGGCACAGAACCCCACTCACCTGACCTCACCCAAATAAGTAAGCTCTCCCAGCAGGCTAAGGGACCCAAGAAGATCCCTGCCCATTGGCTGAGACACCCCATCTATTCCTAATCTGTCCCTGCAATGCCCTTTTCTTATCCAATGCCACCAGATACCCGGCCATCTAGTGACAGAAGAGAGAAGTGCAGCAATTCCAGAATTAGGGTGGAATCAATTGATCCCCTATCAATTGGCAAAGGCACCTATATCTGGCAGGTAAATATACAAGCAACCCTGCCTAAACATCAGGGTGCTACACACAAAACAGTATTAACATTTAACAAAGTGTAACTAGAAGTAATCAATACACATTTAAGATTGTACAATATATCACATTGGATTTGATTGTTTAATAAGAAAATATACACACTTACATTTAGTAAAAAAACAAAACAAATTCATATTAAAAATGCACATTCACCGGTATCAGGTGGGGCAGATGATGGCACAGCAAAGGTCAGAAAAGGAGCAAAGTGTGTCTGGAGGCAGAGTTGAGACTATAAAGAAACCGAACTGCGTGAGTCTACAGGAAAAAAAAGGCAGCCAAACGTGTGAGATCATTGACGAATATAAAACATGGAGTAGAAAATGCAGACAAGTATATCTGTCCAATAAACCTTGTGTTGCTTTAGGTATGATGTTTTCATATCATCGTAAAATGTGCATTATTCATCCATCTATCGCGTTCAGTAAAACCAGATTTTATTTTACACATTAGCTTTATGAACAACTTTAATTTTGTCTGCATTTTGCATGGCAGTCTATACATTTCTGTGCAGCTGGTATCCCTCGTAATAGCAGGAAAGGAAAATACTGGCAATAATGTAATTCTATTTACAGGATTCAATCAAACAAGCCCAGAGAAATATTACAGAGCAAACGCTTGGGACTCAAACACGTTACTTTATTCAAGTTCGGGTGAGCAGGAGACATTTTTCTTAAAGAATTCAAGCTGTGCAAAAAAATAAATAAATAAAAAAGTTAAAAGCATGGTTGAGACAATTTTTGAAGGATAAAAACAAACTTACCCATACCAAACTGATTCTTGTTTTTTCTTAATAGGCAAGCTAATTTGTTGGGATGGAAAGCTTTTGCAAATAAGTCGCTTATACACCAAGACTAGTCATACACTGTTAGATTTCTCCCTTTCAGCCCATGGAGTTAAGATAAATTCAATAAATTCCTCCATTCATGATAAACAATGTGGATTGAGAAATCTGTATGGACGGCTATCGTATTCCGACAGCCACAGCACTCACAGCTGTATGAATACCCGAACAGTGATTGCTTCTGATAGGATGCAGTCACTGTCCAGCCATTCATTTTCCATCTATTCGGTTAAAGAGGTTGTGAACTGCTAGCCTTTTTTACAACCTGCTAGGTAAAGGCATAACGTGCTAGTATGCATTGCATACTAGCACATGGTTTAATATGTACCCAATTATGAAGCCCTCCCGCGCCTAGAAGTCAGCGCTGCAGGGGCTACACTCTTCAGGTTTCATGGACTATTGCTCTGACTGTCCGGAGCCACAATGATTTCACTCCCACATATGCATGAGGGAGACGCCGTTCACGGCAAAGGGCTCTGAAGGAATGGCACGGGTGGCCGTTCCTTCATGGCGCATGTGCCAGCGATGTCACTGGCTGCGTGTAATGTAAATATCTCCTAAACTGTACACAATTTTAATAAAATGGTTGCAAAGGTATGGCCTCTGTTTCTTATCTCTCTCAGTATGTCATTCGCTATGGGTTTTTCCCCCGGCCTGCTATGAGTGGCAGCTCAGCCTGTGCGGAAGTTGATCAAGTCGAGGATATTCTGACTGTTTGTGGCCGCATTCTCGAGCAAGAGATTTGGTTCCTATTTTTGCCTCCAAACTACGGCCCACAGGCCAAATACGGCCCCCTGCAAGATATTATCTGGGCTTCTGATGGGGACCCTCATGCAAGAGGGGCCTCTGATGTAAGGAGGGACTAAAGTTTATTTGGAATTTCTTTGTTTTCTTTTACTGAAGTTTCTCTGTTGTTCTAAATGATAATTTTGCTACATTACAAAAAAATAAAAAATAAAATCTAAGTCAAACTTATTCATTCAGTCTTTTAAAAATATGAATAATTCATTTTTAAAACAGATTTTTTTCCTCCGCTCTGTGAATATTTGCAAAAAACATATCATGTGGCCCTGATACTGAATACAAAAATAAAATAGACAGCTCTAGACAAAGGTTTTTGTATTCAGCCTTGGACTAGAGTAGGGAATAGTCTCTACCAGGGTTTTCTCTGCGTCTTCTTTTGGGGAGATTTTACCTCACTTCCTGTGAAACACTTTTTTCCTGATCAAAAAATGGTCACTAGGACAAATAGAGAAGGTACTTCTCAGCAGGGGCATAGACAGTAGTACAAACATGACAGAGGTTCTCTCCTTTTACCACTCAATCCAAACCCCCCCCCCCCCCAAAAAAAAATGATATGCGGCTAGAGATGCACTTTAAGGAACCTGACAGCTAAGGTTTTAAAACCGCTTATATGGAAGTTCTATAGAGGTACATAGACACTAGCTAAAGATATTTGATGGTTGAGGCTTGATCCTGTCAATATGGTACAATAATGTTTCAACCTTGCTACAAGCATAAATCCTATACAGAGGAGCTTAGATATGGAAGGCAGACCAAACTTTCATCTATCTTGATTAACTGGAGATCTCCAGCTATGTGGCTTGTAGATTGTGATATAAAAAACAAATCTGGGACAGGAGCAAGTGGAAATGTGGACTGTACCGTAGTGTACAGCAGAGTACATTGAGGGCCGTGTTCTCCCCCACAGGGATCCACAGTGGATCCCCGTCCAGGCAGTCCCATTCATGTCAGCTTGGACACAACGGCTGCCCCAATTTGACAGCTGTGACATCTTGGGCAGTGCACACCCATGCCTGCACACTTGCGAAGCTTGGATGTGCAGGCGAGTCCGTACAGCCACTGCATCTTTATTGACTAACAGAGGCTGCCTGCACACAGCTCCAGAAACAATCGGCTCTTCTCAGTGTGCAGGCCTCTGCACCCCTGTGAATGAGACCTTAAAAAAAAAAATAAAAGACATATCAGAGAGCAGACCTTGCACTGGGCTACACCACCTGGCAACAAATGCCAAATATGACATTTGTATCTGCAATTCTAGAACACACATTATCCATTTTAGTAACAGGGATTTTCTGGTTTGTGATGTGTACATTTACATATGACACCCCATGCTCTGTAAACATACCTGCTTAGCTTTTCTGCTAAACATACTTTCTGATGTCTTCTTTTCCATCTGTGTGAGAAGAATACAGAAACCATTTCAGGAAAACATGATGAGTTCTGTTAGTTCTTAAAATGAAGGGAGGAGCGTTTAAAGAAGCTTTTAAAATATAACCGTGGCCAGGCTATGGACATTTAAGTATTTACACATTCTGTACAAACCGTAATGTGCGTGTTCTTGTGCGATTCATGTGCATTCTCCTATGGTGCAGTTTGGTTCCACTACTTTTTTTAAAAATGTGCTGCACCAAATCGCATGGTACTGTGGTACCACGCAATCAGGTGCCCACAAATGCACTACGCTTGCGGTCTGTGTTTGGGATGCTGTTAATGTATTGGCACTCAGAGCAGATCAGTGTGTTTTTAATGCATCGCAGAAAAAAAGTGAAAAAAACGCCCCTTTCCTGAACCATGGTCTGGTGTGAACTGTTCCTCAATGAGTATTAAAGGCCAAGTTCACATTTTGCCTAAAACTGAGTGGCATTGTGGTCAAGGTGCCCCAGCTTTTAAAAGTATGGTTTAATTTTTTTTCCATACAATCTACAGTATCTAAAAAATCTCTATTGGTAATACTTTAAAAGTATTTAAAAGTTTACCAGTTTAGAGTTAAACAGGAAGTCTGATGCTAGAGTTATTGCTCTCACTCACGTGTGTGGGACTTATGTTTGCATTTGCACGTGAGCACTATGATCTTTAGTGCTATAACAAAGGATGAACAGCCTTCCTTGTGTTATCTAGGGCGGTGACAGGTACTCTTTACTGAGACATCTACGGTCTATTAGACCCCAGTTATGGCTTCTGCCCTTAAAAACCTCTAATCAAAGCCGAGATTGGTTTGATCACATGCTATACTAGCCAGTAATAGTTTGCAAACAACAAACCAAAAATTGGAAGTGACAAAATCGTTGTTCCGACTTTCATACACCATATAGATAATCAGGGAAGAGTTCCTCTTCGTGGTTTGCCGATTGGCCAATTCTGTCCTAGGCTCCCTGGTGGAACGGGAGAGCCTGAGAAGGGGGCAGGAGAGTGACAGTATTGCCCCTCAGATCTCTTAAAGAGCATTGCTGGCACTAAATAGGCAAATAAGTGGAGCTTCCATTTTTGGGCGGAGCTCTGCTTTAAAAGTTTCATCCGACCTTGGGATTGGCATATCAATTTATGAGGCCAACTATGGAATTGCAGATTTTCTGATTTTCCCCAACTATGAAAGCAGATTAGTCCAAATCAGCAGAGTCATACAATTCATTAGCATGGTTGTCTAGACCACGGTTTCTTAACCAGGGTTCCATGGAACCGCTATGGCTCCTCCAGAGGTTGCTAGGATGTTCATTGAGCAATTCCCGCCTCTCAGATAAGTTCCCTCGGGCACCATTGGTCTTTTTAGCCATCTGTAAGGGGAGGGGGATTCTTCCCAATGTATAAGTAGTGTAAGCAGCATTCTTCCTCCTGACCATCACACTAATGTATCATGGGTTGTAGATCTAGTCATTTTAAGTAGGGGTTGAGACCAGAAAATTATTTCTGTGGTTCTTCGGTGGTGAAAAGGTTGAGAAAGGCTGGGTTAGACTAATTATATTCCAATCAGGCAGATCTGCATTCAAATAAGATAAAAAAATATGGGACTTGCTAGTTTTGCTGATTAAATCATTACTGATCACAGCAGACCACACATGGCCACTTACAATTTCCAGGTTCTCCTTGACTGAAGTCACTGGCTGCTCACTCAGAGTCTTCTTTAGGCAACTGCTGAGCAGAAACGCCTGCAAGAGACATCAGGAAAGTTAGAGACTAAAGTGGATGCAAAAGAAACTTAAAGCAGCTCAGATCAGCTCCTTGAATAACTCAAAGCAGCTCAAATGCAAATCAGAACATCTGACACACCTTACTCCCTTCTAAAAGCCATTTAGGTGGCCACTCAAGATCCAGTCTGATTGCACGTTCATTTCACATTCCAATCCTATAGTTTCATATTTAAAAACACTGAATATAATTTTTGAAATTTAATATGCTTGCTTATGGGAGCTTTTAGTGCTTGGGTTGACACATACTTTAACTAAAAAGAAAAAAAGTAGAGAAGAACGGAGCGGGACTATTGCGGTGCTGAACAGTCAATTTAAAGAGATAACCCCCTCAATAGGAGGTGCAGAGACACAAATACTATATAGTATAAAAATAGAAAAAAACAAAAAACTTTATTATACATAATCATTAAAATACAAATCAAAATTTCAAAGTTACAAATAAACCAATACAATAGTTAGTAAAATGTCCACACTTGGTCAATTAGTTCAAATGAAATTGTACTTGGCTGTTCTGATGGAGTCCCAACATGTTTCGCCTAAACAAAGGCTTCTTCAGGGAGCCAGTAATTGACATAAAGTGGTTACACTGCATTTGCAAACCTTTCTTTCTGTTAGCATTTGGTAAGCCCTATTCTTTTATATTTATCCAAGCAATTTGAGCATAATGCCATATTTAAACTATAACATAAACACAATTTTCATTCTTATCTGCCACCCATAAGCTTATTCGTTATCTGCATATCTGTTTATTAAGGGAAATTCTCCCATTAATTATATTTTAGGGTTTTATACTTTCATCCTATCGCTAATAGGGAGCAGTTTATCCGTGGGCATTTATCCCATATATGAGACATACTAAAGATCAATCCATTCAGGTAGGCTCCCACAAACCTTCAATAAAAACCACACGGTAAACTCTTTTAGTATGGCAAACTGATAATGGGAGCCCATTGGGCCCTTTAGATTCTAACGAAAGTGGGTATTTGTCTGTTCCATTTATCTTCTGCAGCCACCATTTGGGGATCTTCCTATTGGTCCGCTCTCCATGTCTTAAAGGCGTCTCTACTCAATCGTGTTGGCAGGGCTCTTGGTTGGAGATGGGTAGGTATATATTTATCCCAGACACAAGCCTCTCTAAACTCATTGATGTCTTTTTAAAAATTGTGCGAGCATGAAGGGCTTGGGCTGCACTGTTTCTTTGAGATCTAATTCACAGCTTTTGTTGTATTTTATTCACAGTGAATTTTTCCTTGTAACCACTTTATGTCAATTACTGGCTCCCCTGAAGAAGCTTTTGTTTAGGCGAAACATGTTGGGACTCCATCAGAACAGCCAAGTACAATTTCATTTGAACTAATTGACCAAGTGTGGACATTTTACCCCTAACTATTGTATTAGTTTATTTGTAACTTTGAAATTTGATTTGTATTTTAATGATTATGTATAATAAAGTTTTGTTTTTTTCTATTTTTATACTATATAGTATTTGTGTCTCTGCACCTCCTATTGAGGGGGTTATCTCTTTAAATTGACTGTTCAGCACCGCAATAGTCCCGCTCCGTTCTTCTCTACTTTTTTCATTTGACTATTTTGGGATGAGGTGCCTTGATAATTTTTTGCCCGGCCTCGGTTATCTTTTTTCCTACTTTACATACTTTAACTACTTTAGGAATTTAGTAGAATTGCTGCCGATACCGTCTTCTACAGAAAGTCTACTTATGCCACATATGTACAGCAGGTGGCGATATTACATCTTTACCAAACCCAAGTCACCTGGAGTTAAAAATGTTCGCTCTCTGATCTGTAACCTTTGATGATCTAATCAAAATCAGTACATTCTTTTATAAGCTTCAATGTGTTAATGCAAATTTCAAACTTTTTTTGAACTCTGTAAATATTCATAATAAAGACAGGATAGGGGGGTTAAGCAACGACCCCGGGACAGGGGAGGGGGATTATGATAAGATCCTCCTACAACAGGAGGCCAGGTGGATATATGACTTGTCAGCATTGAAATATCTGACTCAATGATGCTATGAGTTTTAAATGTTTTCTGTAAATATCAGTGAGATATTTTTTGTCACATATGTCCATACGTGATCTGTCGTAAACAGTATTGGGTAGGCCACATGGACACCCAGGGCACCCGGGGCACAGTTGTGGCTAGGCGGAGAATCAGCCGCTTGCTCACATTGTGCCCAATTTGAGACTTTGGATAGTTTAGAGTATTGGGTTCATGGTGCGGTATTTTAGCGCCCTCCAATTCTGGGTATCCAAAGTTGTAGTCGGTATCCAGCACTCAAGATGGCGCCTCCGGTGCAGGAAGTAGGTCTATGCCCTTCTTCCGGTTTACCAAAGTGAGAGGTCGGGCGCATGCGCAGTATGGCGAGTTGATGCTGGATACGTCACTCCCGGAAGCTTCCCTTGGTCTTGATAGGATGTAGGTACGCATGCGCAGTACCACTCATATGGCGCTGTATGCGCCATCATTCTTAATCCTGCCAATCGCCTGCTCCTAGTGTCCCTTCTCTATATGCGTCCACAACCCGGTGGCGACGTCAGACGCCGCCGGGTTGGGAGAGCTATTTAGATGCAGTTTATTCACCACCAATCTTCTGCCTCTGCCAGTGCGTTAGTGGGATGCTATATCTATTCACCTCATGATCTGTCAGTCTTTGAAGGCTTATCATAGCAGGTATGTCGGTATTTCATATTTGGTTGTTTTTGTATATATGGGATATACTGGAGGTCAATTATGAAACAGCCTTCACACTTTGAATTTATATATTTCTATAGAAACATTGCCCTTACTTTGCCGCTTTGTCAAAGGGGTCAAGCTGGTATCATATGACCAACAGGCTTATACCTACAGATGTGGATATCTCTCCAACATAGAATTTTTCTGATTCTACTTCAAGTAAATATCTAGCTAATTAATTTAATCTACATACAATATAGATGTCTAAGGTTAGTTGGTGTCAATATATCCAACTTTACGTTCTCATACAGATTATTATTTGCATCATTAACTCTCCTGTGGCCCCTGGATTCAGACATACCGGTGTGTGATTCAAAATCCTGTCTTATTGTCAACTACTGGCTAGCTGCTATACTTTGCGGCGCAACTGGCGAATTGGTACATTCTTGGTAAGATCATATATGGACCTACGTTTAAAAAATTCATTCAATTGAACAAATATTTGAATATTGTATATCTATATAATTTTGTTATATTCAATATTATGAGTATTATTGGAGTATGTTATCTTATTTATTGTTAATGGCAATGTGTTTATGATATACTTTTGATCCATATCTTGCTATTGTTTTTAGTTTATCCACCAAGTGTACCTTTAACTCCTGAGGAAGCTCAGAGGAGCGAAACACGTCGAGTGGTATACTCTGAAGTGATAAATAATATATATTTTCTTGTTTCATCATAGAATACTGATATGGATAACAATTTTATTAATAAATTGTTAATATTTTGTACTTTTGTCAATGAAATAAAAAAAGTGTTATTTTATGATACATACTCTGTGAATATTTACTATATATTCATACAGCACCTTTAAAGTCCCGGGGTCTTTGCTTAACCCCCCTCTCCCGTCTTTATTTTTTTATTTATTCAGGGATGTGATGCTAAGTCTGTTTGTCTCTGCCCCTGTTTTACTTTGTAAATATTCATCTTTAAATTAAAGAGTGCCTGGTAATCCTGACATGCAGGTTCTTGTTCAGGCACTTCCTTTCAGGGTGACAACTGTCTTCCCACTGTGCTCTTGCATCGTCATCCACACTCCTGAGAGAGAATACAAGCGCATGTACCTGTACATATTGCGCATGCAGGGTCTATTATTGTTACCATCACAAAACATATATACAATCAGCACATTAAAGCACTCCTCAGTGACTAGGTCCACTTATTCAAGGTTCTTCCCAATACCTAAAATGCTTAACTGTAAAGAAAACAAAAATTGGGTGTTAGATAATATACTTAACTTACCCCCAGCTTCCTTAACCACTTTCCGCCTGGCCTATAGCAAAACGACAGCCGGGCGGTGGTTCAGCTATCCTGACTGGGTGTCATACGACGTCCTTCTGGATAACAGCCTGTGATGGCTGATCAAGATGTGAACAGGAAAAGCTTTGATTGGCTTTTTCTCACTCGCATCTGATAGATGCGAGAAGAGGAGAGACGATTGGCAGCTCTCCTGACGGGGGTTTGCGCTGATTGTTTATCAGCGCAGCCGGCCCTCGGATGCCCCTCCCCCCCCCACTGGACCACCATGGAAGTCGCCAGGACCACCAGGGAAGTGGGCAGCATTTGGATGGTCAAGTATGTACCCCATGGCCATCCACATGTGCCCAATCTGTGCCAATCAGTGCCCACAAATGGGCACTGACTGCTACCATAAAGTAACAGATACAATGACTAATGCCCAGCAATGCCACCCATCAGTGTGTCAGTGCAGCCATATCAGTGCCCGTCAGTGCAGCCATATCAGTGCCAGTCATTGAAGAAAACTTATTTAAATTTTTTTTTAACAGAAACAAAGAAAACAAAATAAAAAAAAAATAAAAAAATTTGCAGAGGTGATCAAATACCACCAAAAGAAAGATCTATTTGTGGGAACAAAATGATAAAAAATTGTTTGGGTACAGTGTAGCATGACCGCGCAATTGTCATTCACATTGCAACAGCTGAAAATTGGCCTGGGCAGGAAGGTGTCCAAGTGCCTGGTATTCAAGTGGTTAAGGGTGATGCCAGCTTTCTTCCAGACAGATCTCAGAACATTGAGTAGCCCAAATCTTGCAAGAAGCGCGTGCACTGTGCTAGACATCTTGGGAGATTTAAGCTATTCAGCATTTCCAGGGATCCTATTGACAAGAAACTTACGGTAAGTCACCGCCTGCACTACAGAAGTTAGGAAAAGGCAAGTATAGGATCTATTTTACCCCCCCCCCCCCCCATATAGGGTCTTTCAACACTTTATTGCAGCATTTAACTGCTTCAGCCCCGGACGATTTTACCCCCTTCCTGACCAGAGCACTTTTTGCGATTTGGCTCTGCGCCGCTTTAACCGACAATTGCGCGGATCCTGTGTCATGGCTCCCAAACAAAATTGATGTTTTTTTCTCCCCACAAATAGAGTTTTCTTTTGGTGGTATTTGATCACCCCCTCAATTTTTATTTTTTGCGTTATAAACAAAAAAATAAAAAATAGCGACAATTTTGAAAAAAAGACGCATTATTTTTTACATTTTGCTATAATAAATATGCCCCCCCAAAAAAAAAAAATTATTATAATAATATTTCCTCAGTTTAGACCGATATGTATTCTTCTAAATATTTTTGGTAAAAAAAAAAAAAAAAAAAAAAAAAAAAAAAGCGTTTACAAAATAGGGGATAGTTTTATGGCATTTTTATTGATCTTTTTTTTACTAGTAAGGACAGCGATCAGCGTTTATCGTGACTGCGACATTATGACGGACATATCGGACATTTTCGACACATATTTGGGACCATTGTCATTCATAGAGCAATCAGCACTATACAAATGCACTGATCCATGTGTAAATGACACTGGCAGTGAAGGGGTTAACCACTAAGTGGTAAGGTAAGGGTTAAATGTGTCCTGGGGCATCTTTCTAACTGTGGGGGAGGCATGGCTACATGAGACATGTCCCTGATCTCTGCTCCCAATCACAGGGAGCAGAGATCAGTGACCCTGTCACTAGGCAGAATGGGGAGATGCTTGTTTACATTAGCATCTCCCAGTTCTTATTCCCCGTGAGACGATTGCCAAGTACAAGGTCAGCTTGACAAATTTTGTATACAGTCTGAAAGTAAATTTGGTCTATACATAAAAATCTTCACTGTACAAATGCTCACAGCCACAACAAAAATTGTATTTTGCATAATATGATTATTTCTTATGAGTACCATCTAATGGCCATAATGCAGTATTTTTCTTATTTGAGGTATTTAACAAAGAAATAATAAAATGGCCACTAGATGGTGCTTAGCATCATAGGAAATAATCAGATTATACAAAACATGGCAACTTTTGTTGAGGATGTGCAAATGTTTGTTAGGTTCATACAGCAAAGTTTTATAAATAGACCCTTATATATTGTTACTTATTCAGCTATAAGAAATAAGCATCTGATTTGTGCACATTCACTGGTAATGGTGAAATATTTGCATCTTTTGATGTATACTATGATCTCAGTAGCTTATACTTTATATAACGGCTACACACTTGGTCTGTCCATATTGTGATCCATGTCCTCTCGTGTCCTTGTTTGTACTCCAGTTTGAGTTCTAATTGCTGGCTGTTGGATTTTTCAGTTTGCTGAAATAAAAATAAATATAAATAAAATCACAATTTTCAACAAAGGTTACCCAGTGAATACAAGCTTGACATTGTGTGGCGCCCCACCCAATTACAAAATGTACTGGTTTTTATCCTTTATTGCATACAGCAGATCTTGTACATAATTTAGACTGGCCTGCAGCTGTTCAGATAACCTAACTTTGTCTAATAAAGTGTATTTATAGCCAGAACTGTTAATACAAGAGAGAAGGGTTAGATCCTCAGCTGAGTTTGCCGTGTTGAGAAGATTTAGTCCTTCGATTGTCCTATAGACCAGGGGTCTCCAAACTTTCTAAACAAAGGGCCAGTTTACTCCCCTTCAAACTTTAGAGGGGCCGGACTGTGGCAAGCGGGAGTAGAAAATGTCCTGGCATCAGTGGGAGTGAGTGCCCTATCTTCGGTATCAGTGAGATGAATTGTGCCCCATCTTGGTGTAACTGAAAAGAAAATGCCCCATTGTTAGTGTCACTTGGAGGAAATGTGCCCATTGCAGGTATCATTGGGTGGGATTATGCCCCATTGCTGGTGTCATTGGGAAAAATCAAGTCCTATCATTCGTGTCATTGGGAGGAATTATGCCCCATTGTTGGTGTCATTCAATTGAAGTGTGGCCCATCACTGTTGTCATTGGGCCCCATTGTGGAGGTTATTGGGAGGAACCCCATTGTTGGCCACAGTGGATGAAAAATTGCCCCAAGGGCCGGATAAAGGCAAGCAAAAAAGGCCACATCTTGCCCTGGGGCCACAGTTTGGAGACCACCGTTATAGACCAATCAACGTAATGGGACTTTTAAACATTTAGAGCCCATTAACACCTCCACGTAGACAAGAAAAATTGTCTCGCTTTCCATGGTGGTAGTTTAGACCACTGCATGGTTAGGTTAACGTTAAAAAATAAAGGATTTAGAAAGAAAAAAAAAAAGGGGGGGGGGGGGCAGCGTAAGGTTTTGGAATGGTCACATTAGTATGGGGTCTCACAACATACACCAGCAGATGTGCATTTTGCTGCTGTGAACAGGCCCAGGCCCTCATAAGTGTCATAGGAATAAAAGGCCTGGGGAAATGTGGGAACATTCTCCAATTAGACAACTGTTGTTGTGATAAGTGTCTAAAGCTGCCCATAGATTGCCGATTTTTTTCCCAATCAGCCAGCACTGTTCTATTGACAGCAGGGACTCCTCCACTGATCAGCCCTGGTATTTTCTCTATTTCTATACTTTCAGTTGCATTTACATACATTGTGTTAACATGTCCTTATTTGCCATCTATCTAGCCAAGCATCTGGCTACAATCATTTTCTGATTTCAATTTCACAGTTTTACATTCCATATACTTATTGGATCAATTTACAATCTTATGGAATAACCACTAGAGGGAGCAAACTTTTTTTGCAATAAGTTCCTTTTTGATAACTAAAATTTCAGCCTCACAGGGAGGGAGTGCATTGTTTTTAGTAAAATTGGCCCTATTGGCATGAACTTGCATTGTACATGTGGGCTCAATAAGATTTCTCCATACATGCTAAACTGCATGGATAGAGGAATCCATGAATGGCCATCTTTAGGAGAGGTAAAGCACAACCATTGTATAGGAAACTGAGCTCGACATCTATTTGATCTCTATAACATACGTATAGATAAAAAAAATTTATTACATAATGCTTTAAATTAAATATAAAAAAAAAAAAATAATTATATATAAACACAAACAGGCTTACAAAACAGGTCTCTGTGGTGTCTCCTGCAGCTGGCAGAAGGCACACACCAATCTCTATTAATGATATATATAAGTAATAATAATGCGAGTGAGCAAAATACACCACAAATCACTTACCACATGCATATTAACATGCCATCGAGTAATTATGTTGATGGGGAGACAAAAATGTTCATTCTCACTGCTACAGGACAGTTCATTGCGGCCCACAGACACCTTTACGGTGCTTCCGACCTCTAAGAGGTTTGCAGTACAAGGTCCAAATACCACAGAACCGTAATGTTCAACTGCCTGCATGAGCTCCAAAAACTGCAATACAAAATGAAAGCATAATTAGCAGATTTTTTCTACTGCCTCACAGACCAGGGTCGTGACCAGTGTAGCCCAAATGTTCCCTTTTTCCCCCATGACACAATTACCACCGTATTTCACCTCCCAATTTTCTTTACCCGTTTAACAGATGAGACCACACCTTTCTTTGGAGTAAAATGGCCACAACAGCCTTATTAACAACTTAATATCACTCCAACAAAATATATATATATATATATATATTATACACAACATTAACATAACAACCATAACCTGCCCATTCTGGTGATCTCTGACGGTGACCCATAACTCCAAACACCAAAACGCACTGCGGTACCCATTTATAACTTTTCCAGGCCTCCACCTGTAACCGGTTGGAGACAACCTCCAGCAGTGACACATACCAGTATTCCATCCACCGTTCTGGAATACAACGGAGGGGCCGATACTATTGATGAGCCCCCCACACCTTCAGATCACCTCTGATTTACCGTCAAAGACCACCAGGAACACCGCCCCACTCCGAAGACCTCACTCTGCTGTCATGACGACCTTCAGACGACACTTGAAAGAAAACAAAAGAAAGTGAAAAATGCCACACCAAAAAGCACCACACCTTATATAGGAAGGGAGGGAAAAACTACCTCCTCTTACTGATTCTCTCTTCAACTGACTACCGCTCCTCCCACTCCCTTTATAAGGCTCCTCCCTTCCTCCACAAGTTAAGCTGAGAGCCAGCCTCCTACACCACCACTCCTTGCAGATTCCTTAAACCATGGTGTCCCTTAGTCACCACGGTCATGTACGGCCCTCCATTAACCCTTGCAGTGTCATTCCGTGCCTCTCATTCTTCCTTCAGAAAGGGTCTCTTGACAATTAAAATAAATAAATAATAAATATAAATAAATAATATCCCCCAAACGCCTAAAAAAAAAAAAAAAAAATTGTTAAGCTATTGAAGCCCTTTACATCAGAGCAGGTTGATAAAATGTTCTATACATTGCATACTAGTATGTATTCTATTTTTAAGCCCATCTGCCACTGTGCCCATCTAACGCAGACCCTCCCACCAACTCTCGGTCTTTGCCCGCCTGCTCAAGGGGCTGGTGCTGAGGTTCTAACCATCTCTCCGCCCACCTGCCCGCTCAAGACCATAATTTTCCTTGACTGCGGATAGCTCCTATGCATTCGCAATTAAGGGCAGTGAAGTTGCGCATTCGGGGTAAAGCCCCACCAACAGCTGTATGAGTGATGGAGCTGGACCGGAAGTGACGTGGTCGAGCTGCAAGAGATTTTTTTACAACACTGGCTCTGCTGTTGGGGACGGACACTGATGTGAGGAGGACTCCGCTGATGGGGACACCGTGGGCATGTAAGGAGGACTGATGGGGACACCACGGGCATGTGAGGACTGATGGGGACACCATGGGCATGTAAGGAGGACTGATGGGGACACCCATTTAAGGAGGGGCTCCACTGATGGGGACACCATGGGCATGTAAGGAGGACTGATGGGGACACCACGGGCATGTAAGGAGGACTGATGGGGACACCCATTTAATGAGGGGCTCCGCTGATGGGGACACAGATGTTAGGAAGGCTCCGCTGATGGGGGCAACCGATGTAAGGACGGACGCCACTGGGGGCACCTGATGTAAGGACGGACTCTGCTGGGGGGACCTGATGGCATTTGTTGGCAAGCAACAGTGGCAGTTGACACGCTCAGGTCTCCCACCGATTCTTCATTATAGGGAGTTGAATGATTTCATTTTATATTACAATGTAATAGAAAAAATGCTCTTCAATCATCCTGACCCCATAACAACCATGGTGCCGGAATGATTGAAGTGCTAACACCAGATGTTTGGAGAATCTTTATCTACTGATTGTGGTGTAGGATCTGGGGCTGCTGTCCCTTCATCTCTCTCCCTCTCCATCCCTCATTCATCTCAGACTCTAACCACACACACACACACACACCTTTGAGCCACGCCCATTTAACCACTTAAGGACTGCCTCACGCCAATATACGTCAGCAGAATGGCGCAGCTGGGCACAAGCATGTACAGGTACATTGCCCTTTAAGTGCCCTGAGTTCCGTGACTGTGGCCACAGGACCCGCGATCGGGTCACAGAGCTGAAGAGCGGGGAGAGGCAAGTGTAAAAAAACCTCTCCTCGTGCTTCCTAGTGAGCCTGTCACTGATCGTCTGTTCCCTGTCATAGCGAAAGACGATCAGTGACGTCATATGCCAAGCCACACCCCCTACAGTAAAAACAAACACACACACACTAAACCCCTACACTGCCCCCTAGTGGTTAACCCCTTCACTGCCAGTGACATTTTTAGTCGCACTGATCAATTAATGCCAATGGTCCCAAAAATGTGTCAAAATTGTCCGATGTGTCCGACATAATGTCACAGTCACAATAAAAACCGCTGATCACCGCCATTACTAGTAAAAAAAAAAAAAAATTATAAAAATGTCATAAAACTATCCCCTATTTTGTAGACACTATAACTTTTGCGCAAACCAATCAGACGGTTATTGCGATTTTTTTTTACCAAAAATATGTAGAAGAATACGTATTGGCCTAAACAGAGGAAAGAGTAAAAAATATTGCATTTTTTTCAAAATTGTCGCTCTATTTTTGTTTATAGGGCAAAAAATAAAAACCGCAGAGGTGATCAAATACCATCAAAAGAAAACTATTTGTGGGAAAAAAAGGACACCAATTTTGCTTGGGAGCCACATCACACGACCGCGCAATTGTCAGTTAAAGCGTCACAGTGGCAAATCGCAAAAAGGGCTTGGTCCTTTAGCTGCAAAATGGTCCGGGGCTTTTTTGCATAAACTGAGCTACATTTTTCCTTTTTCCTTTGCCACACCCCCTAATTATAATGCAAATCTGCCTACAGCCAAAAAGTGTCCCAAATTTTTTTTTTTTTACAATGTTGGCAACTATGCATTACAACCCCTTTAATGACATACTAGTCTTAAAGTGGTTGTAAACCCTTACAACCAACTTTGAACTACAGGTAAGCCTAGATTAAGGCTTACCTGTAGGTCCTAGAAATATCTCCTAAACCTACACGGTTTAGGAGATATTTGCCGAAAGACAGGCGCCGTAGACAGCGGCACGCAGGCGCACTGAGCGCGCCGCTGTCAACGGCAATATGCCGCAAGTGGCGGCTCCCGTGCGCATGCAGCGAGACCCACAGAAAAGATGGATGCTCCAGACTACAGGGGACAGCGGTGACTTCACTGGCTCCTGTGTCAGGTAAGTGACACATAATGGCCTACTATGCAATGCATAGTAGCCCATTATGCTTTACCTTTGCAGGGAATCAAAGAGGAAGTAAACCCTGATGGGTTTACTTCCTCTTTAAGCCTCATACACACAAATTATTGGCAGGGGATTGTCGGTTTGCCTAAAATCTGACTGTTAGTACGCTCCTTTTGACAATTGTGCCTTGACACATCTTGAGCACTCAAACACATATGTTAGGATGTTATTCATTGATTTTAGCTCTGCATTTAACATGGTAGTCCCTAAAAAAATTTGTGAAAAAGTTAAAAGCTTTGGGCCTATGTCCATTGCTGTGCTCATGGATTATGGATTTTCTAACAAACAGGCCACAAATGGTGAGAATAGGAGATCAGGTGTCCAACACTATTTTGAATACAGTGGTACCACAGGGATGTGTGTTAAGTCCGGCCCGGTTTACATTCCTTACGCACGATTGTACTTCCATACATGCTTCTAACACTATAGTGCAGTTTGCTGATGACACCACTTTAGTGGGACTCATACAAGATAATGATGAGACAGCTTATAGGCAGGAAATGCAACATTTACTTGAGTGGTATAGAGAAAATGATTTAATACTCAATATGGCAAAAACTAAAGAAATAATAGTGGATTATAGGAGATCAAGAAAGATCAATCATTGCCCGGTTTATATAGGTGGTGAGGACTCGGAGGTGGAAAGGGTGGACACTATTCAATTTTTGGGAGTGCATATTACAAGTGAGTTGTCATGGTCTCAAAATAATTTTTTTGTGAAAAAAGTGCAGCAGAGACAGTTTTTCCTTTGGAGACTGAAGCAGGCTGGATTGCCCTTAAGGCTTCTGGTCAATTTCCATCATTGTACCATTGAGAGTATTCTTCTCCACTGCGCTGTAGTGTGGTGTGCCAGCTGCAGGGCGGAGGATAAGAAGTGTCTGTTTTGTGTGGTGAAAACAGCACAGTAGATCATAGGAACAGAGCTACCGAATTTGGACACAGCATATGCCAGCCGATTAAAAAAGCGGGCAAAAGCTATTAGTATTAATCCAAAGGGTGGTGCTCAAGAGCTAAAATTCCTTGTAGAATACAAGATCTGGAGGTGCATGCTGGGTATCCAGCAGCACTGTATCCCAGAATGAGCAACGAGTGGGCCTCAGGTGCCCACACTGAAGATGGGAGCCCACTTGCCAAGGAAAGCACAGTGATTTTTTTTTTTTTTTTTTTTTTTTTTTTTTTAAAGAACAATCCAATAAGAAAAACTACATTT
Organism: Lithobates pipiens; assembly: GCF_037356315.1. Taxonomy (NCBI): domain Eukaryota; kingdom Metazoa; phylum Chordata; class Amphibia; order Anura; family Ranidae; genus Lithobates; species Lithobates pipiens. The sequence goes on along the minus strand of NW_027507764.1, from coordinate 507,318,631 downwards.
AGTACAAATGCTGGAATGTACTAGATAAGATGAGCACATCGTGGGGGTGTTTTTTAGAAAAAAAAATAAAAGGTAACTTCGCTTTAAAGGTTCCCTTCACTGAAACTAAGGGGTCAAGCCCAACCCCTGAACAACCCCACACCATAAACCCCCCCACCAAAATGATTTGGACCACCAGTGCCCAAATTATTATTTATTTTTTGACCAAAACCTTTATGCTTTCCATTTTGTGTCCAAAGAGGTCCATAGTTTATTTTTTAACCATTCACAAGAGAGGGGTTATTACCTTGACTTTATCGTCCACCTTTATAAATTGCTGAAGATTCTGCCTCTGTTCCTCCGTTGGTCTTGACCAATTCATCTCCAGCTCTTGAACAGCCTTGAAGAGATTGATAAAGTTCCTGTTTGTATAAAGCCTGCTGGATTTATTTTACTCGATGACAATCAAACTACCATTTAAATCTGAACTCCAGCTCTACCTTCGGTTATCTAGCACTTTTCTCGCTATCCTGACTGCATAGCTCCCAACTCTCCCTTATTTGGAACAAAGTCCTTCTGTCGCCCTTTCTTCCTCATTATGCACGTTCTCTTTCCAAAGTAAATATAAAAAAATGAAAAGTAGTGGTAAAAAAATAAAATAAATAAAAAAAGTAACCAATCATTTTTTCCCCCCCATTTTCCTTTAAGGGGGTGTGCCCTGTGCCTACATACTATTGTAGTAATAGGTGTCAATCGTTCCCATCTCAAAAAGTTAGGCAGTATGCAACTGTCCCTGGCCTGGCACTTTCAATGTACAGTAAAACCTCGGATTGCAAGTAATGCGGTTTAGGATCATTTTGCAATACAAGCCTTTTTTTTTTTTTTTTTAACCCTGACTGGATTTGCGAGTGTTGACTCGCAAGACAAGCAGGATTCAAGCCTCTGGGGTGTGCAGTACCCCATGTGACCAGAGGTGGGGGGGTGGAGACACTCAGTTCCCAAGTGGCCACCGACAGTCTCTGGCGCCCCCACCTCTGGCCACATGCGGTACTGCATACACTAGCAGTGACACGAACAAATTATTTGAGTTTCCATTGATTCCTATAGGGAAACTCGCTTTAATATGCGAGTGCTTTGGATTACAAGCATGCTTTTTAGAACAAATTATGCACATAATCTAAGATACTACAGTATTGCAGTACTTCCAATCATGGAGGCTCAGCATCACATATGAGTGTTACCTAGGGTGGCCTGCATAAAAATAGAGTCTGACTAGGAATGCCCACTCCTTTAGAATGAAACCAAGCCATCAAGGCATTTTTGATATTTGGAGAACGCCTTTCAGGAGCCAGCCCACTGTGTCCATCAGAACTAAGAACGAGAGGCAGGGTGCGGAAATGGAAGCCATGTACAGCACCCTACCTGCCCCTCCCATTAGCCATGATTTACCTGCATTGCATAGAAAAGTACAGAAATGTCTCAGAGTTGTAAATAAGATATGCATTTAAAATGGAAGGGTTTTATTTATAAAAAAAACAAAAAACAAAATGCCATGTTCATGTAGAGAAAAAAGGAAAAACAAGGGAATGCAAAAAATAAATTTTACAACCTCCTTAAGGATAACCCAATGCAATAGCCTAGCACTGGAAGGTCTACCAGCAGATCCATATGATCTCCTGCACAATACTTTCACAACAGCTTGTGGTTTGACTGAAGCCAGGTTACCAGTTTGGATTTTATCCAGTTGTCACAAAACTATGCTGCCTGCCTTGCCCTCAGCATGAATTCCAAAACCTGAACCTTTCCCTGCCCCAGCTTTAACCTATATCTCCATCCTAAATACATAGATTTGCCTGTTCCAGGCTCAGAACCCTTCATACAGGTGTTTCTTGTAAACCCACTATGTACACATCTCAGGTGTCATATTAGTACAAGTAAAGGGCTTACACATTTCTTCATGGTAGCCTCTCACTAGGGACACAACATTAGGGCTACAAATAATTACTTGCGGTGGTTGAGTAGTGTAAGAATACTTGAAAATTACATGTGACCGGGGGGGCTTTCTGCACTAGAACACCAGTCACCGCTAGGACACAGGAAACAATTGTTTTCTATGTGCCCTGTTAGCACGGCATTTAACTGCTATAAAATGCAGACATGTTCGCACAGAAAGGCCTAGCACGTCACTCTACAGAAGTGAAACGCACCACACTGCTGTACGATGTCATGAATGAAGTGTTATTTTGTAAACATGAATTTCAGGAGAAAAAATAAAATAAAATGGAGGGAGCTGTGTGATGTGGTAAAACAGACAAACTGCCCCCTACCGTCAAGCTCACTGTAGCTGGAATGGAGCCTTCTGATGAAGAAACCTGATGGGAATACCTGGTATAAGGGGGTACCCTGACGATGGCAACTGATTTATGGGGGTATTTATGGGGGTATGTGAAAGTTCACAGCTCCAGAATGATTACCTCTCCCAAAATCAGCTGTATCCACAATTAAGAAGGGTGCTGGCTCTGTTTGCAACAGAGATGAAATTTAAAAAAAAAAAAAAAAAAAAAAATGGCTGGATAGCCGCACTCCAAATATTCACCATTATTGAATTTTTTTTTTTTTAAATCAAGTAAAGACTAACTGCACAGCCGCTGACATGTTTCACATCAGACACGGTGCTTAGTCATAGCTAAAGTGCAGAATATACACACAGAGATATATTACACACCTAAGTAATTAGACAAATAGATAAAACATGTACATCATAGATAATATGGAAAGCGCCTGTGAGCATCCAAAGTTTAACCATTATTAAGAAGATGGAAAAAACCCTCCCCACCTGCTGAAAATTCACATATTGAAAATACATGTAATAATAAGAAACATGATCAATCTTAGGTTCAGGAAAAAGAAACATCGTGCAACCTAAAAAGACAAAAAATAAAAAAAGCAACACATAAAAAAATAAAATAAATAAATGTCATATGTAATAAAGACTCCCATGGACCAAATATACAACGAGAAAAGAAACAAGTATCTCTCCCCCGTGTATTATTGCTGGTGCATGTAGCTCATAGAAGTCTGATCCGCTAATCATTAAGGCTAGACCACACATGGCCAATAAAGGGATAAAAAGATGAAAGAAAAAACATGAATGCTGATATCACCTGGCATAGACAAAATAGTCACTATCATGAAAAACATCCAGGGAACATACATGCTTTACATATATACACACACACACAAAGTACATACTCATCAATTATTTATCTTTTTAGATATTTTGACTGTCTATGAATTACGATAAATGCACAAATGGAATGAATATTTTTTGATAGTTACTATAGCAAATATCTATCCAATACATGTGTGCAGCTCCAGAAAGATCCTAATCAGGCAACAAACAAACATAGTGAAAAGTAGGGAAGTACAAGGAGAACAGTAGATAAGGAAAACAAAAAGGGGGGACATGGCGCAAGACATAAAAATAAGCTAAGCAGAACTGAGAGGGAATATATTGGCACTCAATAGACAACCATAACCTCCCATCAGGAGGCATCATGAAAATAAAGATAAAAAGGGGGCATGGCTTTCGCGCAACCGTAATGGCAGCTTAAGCAGTTAGCTCTATCAGAGACCAGGGATATATCGACTCAGCCAGAGGGATACAGCACCTGCATAGTCCACGCGAAGCTCCGAATAAAGGTCGGAACCTGCCTCCATGCTGTCCCACAAACGCAAGGAAGACAGACAGCCAAAGACACTCACAGGACTTCTTCACTATGCTGGCCATTGACTGGCAGAAGTGGCAAGATGGCACTGGCAGCGAGGATGCTCAGGCCTCATCATCTTACACTGACCTTCCAGATGAGAATACTGGAGAATGTGATACCGATGCGAGACCACTACCATCCCGGGAATCACCCTCACATAGCCCGTTCACCAACAGCTCAGCTAAAGCGCGGATGAGGATGGATCCTGTAACACAGGCCCCAGGCGCAACGAGTACAAAACTCCACACAAAAAATGCGTGCCTAAAACATGCAATCATCCATTGTGAGTTTTCCAACATCTGGTCAACCATTATTGGATACTACCATGAAGGACATGCTTTTATCTCTGCAGTCATCCCTCATGTTCAAGCTATACACGTTAATCCACAAATTTACAGAAAAGATGCAGGGCATGGGGGAGAGAGTACACATTTAACACAAAATGGATGAATGTACCATAACAGTGAATGACCTTATAGACGCTTATAAGGATCAAGCAGATAACGATCGAATAAAAGCAACACTCACGGACCTCGAGGACCGCTCGAGAAGAAATAATGTCAAAATCAGAGGAGTACCTGAATCGGTCCTTCCTACAGACCTGCACAAATATGCGGCAGACATGTTTGACAAATTGACCCCTGACTTATCGCTGACCAAACGCATCATCGATCACATACATTGCATACCAAAACATCTGGATGAGTCGTCCCTAGGGATATCCTGATGAAAGTCCATTTTTCCCTACTAAAGAAAAGCTACTAGCAAAAGCCAGATCAGCTCCGGATCTCCCTGCATCTTACAATGGAATACACCTATACACGTATCTCTCCCAGTTCAATTTGAGAAGGCAAATGAAAACCATCACTAAGGCACTTAACCACAAGAAATCATACAAATGGAGCCATCCAGCCACTGTGGTGATCACCAAAAACAGGACAACACACAGCATCTAACCCAAAAGATGGTCTTCGACTCCTGCATTCATGGGAAATCATTCCTGAACTTCCTAGAAATGAGACCACCTTCAACTCTGGACCACAGCATCAAGGACGCCAGCAAAGGGAATTTCGAAGATCTATGGAAAAATTATGTATCCCATGGCAACCAACCACACCAACGACCTAAACCCTGGTCCGGCTACCTGCTAATTTTACCATTTTGTATTGTATAAATAAAATTTAAGTTTTACTTGCAAATTTGGGTGGTGTTGGTGGTCCATTAAAGTCCCATTCAGGGGGTTTTCTTTTTGTACTACCTGCTAAGTAACTCTTCTTTTGTTGATTATTGCACTCACCATTGGTCAGTATCTTGAATCCACTTGCTGACTTTGCGCTTTAGTTTGAAAGTTTTTAGTTTTTTTTTTCGCTTTCTCTTTTTTTTTATGCTGTGTATCCACTACTATATAGCAATTGCTTGGCCTACAAACTTTAGATCCATCTAGTTCACAGGCGGGGCAATACCTCAGCATTATCGTACTCAAGAATTTTAGCAATAACCGCATTATATGCTTAATTGATTATACAAACCGAGTCCTTGAGCGAAGACAGCACATCTATTAATCCCAGGACCTCTAAAGGAACCTCCAGCTGTCGCCCCGATCCAGCTATTCCGCCGGACAGCCACCTGAACAGGCAATCGTATGTTTTTGCTACAGAAAACACTACCCACCTCCCCATCATTATGGACCACCCAGCCAAGTGAGCATCCCTGTGTAAAATGGCATTAATCCACAACAGTTATATCCTATGCATTCAGGAAATGCACTTTGCCCAAGATAGCACCCCCTACTGCCAACACAAATAGTTTCCACACATCTACAAAGCATGCTACTCTAGGAAACAAAGGGGGTTCTCATAGCTATTAGAGAAACTGTCTCCTTCCATTTACAGGACTGTATTCTAGATCCAGAAGGAAGATACAGCATCCTGCTGTACCCATAATCAGAGACAAATGTCATTTCTCAAAGCTACGCTAAAAAAAAAAAAAAAAAAAAAAAAAAAAAAAAAAAAGTGTACAACAAGGGCACTTGCTGATCTGCGGGGACTTTAACTTAGTACCAGACAACGACATGGACTCATCCTCAGGTCCCAAGAGATCACCACTGAACTCTTTCCTAAAAGCTAATGATTTGTATGATGTTTGGAGGTGGTGTTATGCAGCTGAGAGGGACACCTACTCTCATATAGACCTGTTTATTGCTAAGTGGTTACTACAAAATATTCATACCTCCCTCATCCACATCATCACCTGGTCAGACCACGCACCTATTAGTGTTAAAATCATAAATAAAAATTCCAAACCACATTCCTACATTTGGCGGGTGAACAACTTCAGAATCCGTCTAACGCTAACTTCCTATCACAAAAACTGGAGTTTTTCACTACAAACACAGGATCAGTGGCCGACCTAGCGGTTTTGTGGAACGCCCATAAATCTTTTATAAGAGGTTTCTTTATTCAATTGTGTTCCACTCTCAAGAAAAAAAAAAATGCAGAAACTACAAGACTTGACTGCATCTATTGCAGCTGCAGATTAAAAAAACAAATCCCATCCCTCACCAGCAGTACAATCCCATATTTTTAAACCAAGACATGAGCTTCAAGAAATGCTACTCGAAAGCTTTGAAACGAACCAACTGAAACTTAAGGCTAGAGCTTACGTAACCGATAAAGCAGGGAAAGCCATGGCAAGCCAAATTAACCACTTACAGACCTGACCATTTTGCTGGTCAAAGACCAGACCACTTTTTGCGATTCGGCACTGCGTCGCTTTAACTGACAATTGCGCGGTCGTGCGACGTGGTTTCCAAACAAAATTGACGTCCTTTTCCCCACAAATAGAGCTTTCTTTTGGTGGTATTTGATCACCCCTGCGGTTTTTATTTTTTGTGCTATAAACAAAAATAGAGCGACAATTTTGAAAAAAAACGCATTATTTTTTACTTTTTGTTATAATAAATATACCCCAAAAATATATATATAAAAAAACAATTTTTTCCCTCAGTTTAGGCCGATTCGTATTCTTCTACATTTTTTTTTTTAACCAAAAATATCGCAATAAGCGATTATTGATTGGTTTGCGCAAAAGTTATAGCGTTTACAAAAAATAGTTTTATGGCATTTTTATTAATAATTTTTTTTTTACTAGTAATGACGGCGATCAGCGATTTTTATTGTGACTGCAAAATTATGGCAGACACATCGGACATTTTTGACCCATTTTTGGGACCATTGTCATTTATACAGCACTGCTATATAAATGCAGCGATTCCTGTGTAAATGACACTGGCAGTGAAGGGGTTAACCAGTGGGTGGCAGTGTAGGGGTTAAGTGTTCCTAGGGGTGTGTTACTAACTGTGGGGGGCTGGGCTTTCATTTAGTGAACACTGATCTCTGCTCCAATCACATGGAGCAGAGATCAGCATCACTAGTTGCTAGGCAGAATGGAGAAATGCTGTTTACAACAGCATTTCTCCATTCAGCCGCCCCGTGAGACGATCGCGGGTATGCCCGCGACCAGACTCATGGGGGTCCCGACCGTCACGCGAGCGCTCAGCTGGCGGCGTGCTCGCGATGGCAGGGCGGCATTAATGATTGGACGTACCTGTATGCCAATATGCCTGCCCGTGCCATTCTGCCGACGTACATCGGCGTGTGCTGGTCAGGAACCGGTTAAAGGACACAACTAAAGTCTAGAACAGCACACCTATTCTACCAAAACACACGACAAATTTCTAAATCCTCAATCTATAGCCGATGCATTCAGCACCTACTATAGTCAACTTTACAATCTTAAAGTAGATGGCAACACTCACCAACCATATCAAATAGAAATCCAATCCTCTCTCGACCACATCAAAGTTCCATCATTAACATCTGATCATCTTCTGCACCTAAACTCACCATTCACGGCAGAGGAAATTCAAAAAACTATTAATCAACTTCCAAACTCCAAATCTCCGGGCCCAGATGGCTTCACTGGACAATATTTCAAAACATTCCAATCAATTCTATCCCCACACCTATGTGAACTATACAACCGCACAGCATCATCCTATTTCCCAGTAGAAATGCTATCTGCTCTTGTAATAACACTACCGAAACCGGTAAAAGAACCTAACACTCCCCAAAACATTAGAACCATATCTTTGCTAAATCATGACATAAGATATATGGAAAACTGATGGCTAATAGACTCAGATATATTACCCTCACTAATTCATAGGGACTAAACTGGCTTCACTAAAGGTCGCCAAACTTCTGATGCAACCAGAAGATTGATCAATATTATTCACCACACAAACAACTGGAACGCCTTTTCTGCTTTTACCAATTAACATCGGTAACCAAACACATAAAATCAGTCCATTTGTGGACGACGTAATTTTAATGCTAACATACCCAACATCTTCCCTCCTTCAAGTCCAAAAAACCTAACCTGGTTTGGTAATGTATGCAACTAAATCCCAAATCTAAGGCCGCGTACACACGCGGGGACTGTTCGCTCAACTTTGTTCGTCAAACAGTTTCAGCGGACAGTCCGCTCAAAATTAGCATGGACGGACTTGCCCACACACGAACGAACAGTCCGCTGAAACCGTGCGCGATGACGTGAACGGCACGTACGACGGGACTAGAAAACGACGTCCTATACACTGCAATGCAACCTTCGGCGTGTAAATTCTTTCTGAGCATGCGCGAGACTTAGTTTGACGAACAAGCCTACACACGGGCGGACTGTCCGCTCAAACCAAGTTTCAGCGGACAGTTTTTCGGAATTTCCGAAAAACTTTGTTTGTCAGACTGTCCGCTGAAACTGTCCGCTGAAGCCCACACACGAGCGGACTGTCCGCCGAAACACTGTTCAGCAGACAAAGTTGAGCGAACAGTCCCCGCGTGTGTACGCGGCCTTAGATCTCGGAATAAACGCGGTAACAAGAAACCTTCTACAAAATCAATTCCCTTACGAATGGGCAGATTCTATCATTTCCTACTTAGGCATCCAACTCACAAGATCCACAAAATCCCTCTTCCAACATAATTACATCCCCCTATGGTCCAAAATTCAGCATGACCTTCAAAATGTGGCCAAACTTGAATTCTCCTAGTGGGGGGGAAGACTTGCAGCATTCAAAATGATCCAACTCCCACAAATATCTGTTCAGATCTCTCCCTATCCCTTCCAGCTACTTTAGGTCCCTCCAATCCTCATTATCAAGGTTTGTATGGAATGGGAGGAAATCCAGAGGCTCCCATGCCAAAATGATCAAACACAGAATGTCAGAGGTGGAGGGTACATAGACTTTCATGACCATTACTCAACCTTAGTATTGACCCAATTGAAAGAATGTTTTTTGTCAACCCAAACTACACACATCCTACTTTTCTCCAACTATGATAGTGTAGATTAAAACAGATGAGATTACGCCAACAAACCCAACAATATAAACCAGGGGCGGACTGACAACTCATGGGGCCCCCGGGCAGTAGGGGGGGGGGGGATCATGGGGCCCCCTTTGTCCCCACCCAAACACAAGCCACACCCTCACAAAGCACCACGTATATATTGCACTGGTGCATCATATGCATTGGTGACAGAATTTCTCTACTGTATGTTCAAAATAAAGGTTTAAAGAGTTAGGAAAATAAAGAAAAATAAACTCACATTAACCACGTACATATACTGCGGGGCTGCGTCTTCTGTGAGCAGAATCACTTGATTCTGCACTTGCGGGTCCGCGCGCTGTTTGATTGGACACACCGAGAGCTAATCAGTGGGTCCGCCGGGCCCCGACGATGGTTTCCAACAAAGGCAAAACGGGGGTCTTCCGATGTAAACAAGTCCCCAGAGAGCCCCCCCCTTTACATCAGGGTCCCCGGAGATCGCCCCCTTCATACATCAGGGTCCCCGGTGATCGCCCCCTCCATACATCAGGGTCCCTGGTGATCGCCCCCTCCATACATCAGGGTCCCCGGTAAGAGCCCCCTCCATACATCAGGGTCCCCGGTAAGAGCCCCCTCCATACATCAGGGTCCCCGGTAAGAGCCCCCTCCATACATCAGGGTCCCCGGTAAGAGCCCCCTCCATACATCAGGGTCCCCGGTGAGAGCCCCCTCCATACATCAGGGTCCCCGGTGAGAGCCCCCTCCATACATCAGGGTCCCCGGTGAGAGCCCCCTCCATACATTAGGGTCCCCGGTGAGAGCCCCCTCCATACATTAGGGTCCCCGGTGAGAGCCCCCTCCATACATCAGGGTCCCCGGTGAGAGCCCCCTCCATACATCAGGGTCCCCGGTGAGAGCCCCCTCCATACTTCAGGGTCCCCGGTGAGAGCCCCCTCCATACTTCAGGGTCCCCAGAGAGCCCCCTCCATACTTCAGGGTCCCCAGAGAGCCCCCTCCATACTTCAGGGTCCCCAGAGAGCCCCCTCCATACTTCAGGGTCCCCAGAGAGCCCCCTCCATACTTCAGGGTCCCCAGAGAGCCCCCTCCATACTTCAGGGTCCCCAGAGAGCCCCCTCCATACTTCAGGGTCCCCAGAGAGCCCCCTCCATACTTCAGGGTCCCCAGAGAGCCCCCTCCATACTTCAGGGTCCCCAGAGAGCCCCCTCCATACTTCAGGGTCCCCAGAGAGCCCCCCTCTATACTTCAGGGTCCCCAGAGAGCCCCTCTCCATCAGGGTCCCCAGAGAGCCCCCCTCCATCAGGGTCCCCAGAGAGCCCCCCTCCATCAGGGTCCCCAGAGAGCCCCCCTCCATCAGGGTCCCCAGAGAGCCCCCCCTCCATCAGGGTCCCCAGAGAGCCCCCCTCCATCAGGGTCCCCAGAGAGCCCCCTCCATACGTCAGGGTCCCCAGAGAGCCCCCCTCCATATGTCAGGGTCCCCAGAGAGCCCCCCTCCATATGTCAGGGTCCCCAGACTGCCCCCTCCATATGTCAGGGTCCCCAGACTGCCCCCTCCATATGTCAGGGTCCCCAGACTGCCCCCTCCATATGTCAGGGTCCCCAGACTGCCCCCTCCATATGTCAGGGTCCCCAGACTTAAACCCCCCCCCCCCCAGGTTCCCCTGTACCTGGCTGTGCACATCCAACCCCCAGCACGGGGAGGTGGGAGGGGCGATCGGCAACTCTATGGTACCTGTGGACCGCGGGATCTCCCTGGGGTTTGCATTTCTCCTTCACAGTGTATAGAGTGGAGAGGGGAGGAGCCTCTGACCCGGGCAGCAGTCGGCAACAGTATACAAGCCGAGCAACTCACTGAAGAGTGAAACTTATAGCTGCCCAGGTCAGAGGCCCCTCCCCTCTCCACTCTATACACTGTAATGGAGAAATACAAGCCCGAGGGAGATGCCGCTGTAACGACATATTCGATCGCCGCCTCCCATCTCCCGGGCCCCTACTGAACTGAAAGCTAGAGGTGCAGGGGAGATGCTGTGTCTTCGCCGCGCCCCCCCCCCCCCCCCGCAGCGGCATAACGGCTCCACCGCAGCACTGCCAGCAGCATAGGAGCTTCTCACAGGCCCCCTACTGGCCGCGGGCCCTCGGACGGCGTCCGAATGCCCGAATGGTCAGTCCGCCCCTGATATAAACCAAATATTGTCCTAGAAGTTCCTCCATCAGCACTAAACCACCTCATAAACCAGGTCTCCCTCACAACCTGGACTAGAAAAAGGAACAACACATCTTCATAGTCTGTATGACAAAGAATCTATGAAATCTTTTCCTTCTATTCAATTTACCTCAAACTGATCTATACAAATATTTACAAATCAGACACTGCCTTAAAAACCTAAACACAGATTATCAAACCCTACCAACTCCAGCATTGGCCCAACATCCAGCATACCATTGAAGAAATGTATCACACTGGTTTAACAACATCTTGCAACAGAAGACCAATTTTACTAAATCTGCCTCCCACTTACAATGGGAAACAACCCTTCACCTCCCTACAGTGGCAAAGGGTGTGCAGAATTACTCAAAGTGCCACCAGTTGTTTCACATTGTGGAAAGCTACTGTTAAAATAACCTTTAGATGGTACCTCACCCCTGCTAAAATTTCCATATTTGATCCCAACAGCAATGATACATGTTGGAGACAATGTAGACTAAGGGGGGATATACTACACATCCTCTGGAATTGCCCTAAACTTCTCTCATACTGGTCAGAGATCTTTTGAGTAATATCAGATATGATATTATTTAACCACAATACTACCAAACCCAGCATTGGCAATTCTATCTCTAGGAATTGATGGCTACCCTCCAAATCTACAGCACACCATTATACACATACTTCTAGCTGCAATATTAACAAGACACTGGGGGAAAAAAAAAAAAAAAATCACACACCTCCAACAATTTCTGAAGCAATTGACCTAACTAACCTACACTGCACATGCAAAAGGATGATGGCGTCCTGTTCAGGACGACTCCAAACCTCCACTACTCAATGGTCTCCTTGGACTTCCTGGTATACAAATATTGGGTTAATCCCACTTCCTTGAGTATACATGAAGCTATCTCCCCTAACGATGAGGAAGCCGAGCTCTCTCTCAGACACAGAATGCTCCAATTGGGGTGTCCAAGGAGAGCTGGTTCTGCATAATACTTATTGCCATTAATCCTACCTGCTGGTGGAAATTGTGGTATACTCAATACTATAATGCCTTATCAACCTTTAAACTTTATATTCAGTTTCAAGGTATATTGTTCCAACTGCTTACATATTTGATATGTTCTTGTTTCTTTGCTTTACCATGTAATTGTTATGGTATATAAAAGGTTAATGTAATTTTATTGGAAAAAGAATAAAAATTAAAAGAAAAAAGAAAACAAACATAAATAAATGAACAAACCAAAAGGGGGAGATTCCATAGAAACCAAATATACCATCAACATTAACGTATCAAATGTAAAGCAACCAATGTACGGGGTGTAGAAGTCACTCATGGAAGGGTGAGATATCCCACTCAAAGTTGAGGCCGTGGGCCGCCTATGGAGATTGAATATCCAATAAACCTCCCTTTTGCAACGTAACCTAAACTTGTCACCTCCTCTGTTAGACAACATAACATTTTTCAACCCCCTGTATACGTAGCCTACTCACATCCCTATTATAGCATAAATTCCAATGACTCGCTATATTGGTGGAATGGTTTATAGAGATATCATAAAGATGGTCATATAGCCTATCCCTTAGCCTGGGGGTCGTGCATCCCACATATTGTATAGAACATTGTTCACAGGCGACTACGTATATTACAAATCTGGTGTTACAATAAGAGGTTGCCTTAAAATCTCTAAGGTTCTAGAGAGAATCATATCACCTCGTAAAATGTGGGGGCAACACGGACAACTATTGCCCCCACATCAAAACGATCCTTTAAACTGCAGCCAATTTAAGCATTGAAAGCTGCTTGTAAAAATGCTAGGGAACAACATTCCACCAATGGTGGGAGCCCTATGAGACACTGATTTAATGCCCCTAGATAGAATTTGAGCATATACAGGATCATTGCTTAAGATAGGCAAATATTTTTCTATCATGCTTCTGATTTTGTTAAACTCTAAACTATAAGGGGTGGAGAAAACTGGAACATTAATAGAGTTATCAAATCTGTGTTTCCTTCCATCTCTGGTATTGATGTTGTCACGAAGAAGGTGACTCCTTTCAGTCCTATGGGCTATGTTGAACGCCCTATCAAGAACAGAGGCTGTAAAGGAAAGCTGGCTCATCACTACACACACGCTTCAACCTTAAAAATTGACCCACTAGGATACCTTTAATGGTGTGCTTAGGGTGACCCGAATCTGCCCTCAGAATTGCCAGCAGATGGCTTACTATAAAGCTTAGAGGAAATACACTTTCCTTCACCTGTCAGAACAAAATGCAGAAATTCAGTCTGTTTATGGTCCATAATACCTGTAAATTTAAGATCAAGGCTGTTATTAAGATACAGGAGCCATTCATCTATGTCACCCACATCCTTGGTACACAAAGATTAAATAGTCTATGTAGCGACGAAAAAAAAACCAAAAAAAAAAAAAAATGTACTCCTAGAATTATGGGGTTAGTCCGATGGGGGCACCCAACATAATGAGTTACTCTGGTAGGGACACCTGATGTAAGGGGGAACACCCTATTGGGGACATTTACATTATTATTATACAGGATTTATATAGCGCCAGTTTGCGCAGCGCTTTACAATATGAGGACAGACAGTACACTTACAATACAAATCAATACAGGAGGGATCAGAGGGCCCTGCTCGTTAGAGCTTACAATCTAGAAGGGGGGGTCAAGTTGAAACAAAATGTAATAAATGTGGGGGATGAGTTGATGGAGAAAATGAAAATACAGTTATGTGTGGGTAGGGTAGGCTTCTCTTTAGAGAAGGGTTTTCAGGGATCATCTAAAAACGAATAAAGTAGGAGATAGGCGGACAGATTGGGGTAGGGCATTCCATAGGATTGTAGAGGCTTTGAAAAAGTCCTGGAGGCGAGCATGTGAGGAGGTGATGAGGGAGCTAGAGAGCAGGAGGTCTTGAGAGGAACGAAGAGAACGAGTAGGTTGGTATTTAGAGACTAAGCTTGTGATGTAGCTGGGGGCAGATTTGTGGATGGCTTTGTACGTAGTTAGTATTTTGAATTTATTTCTTCGGCTGTGCGGAAGCCAGTGGAGGGATTTTGACAGAGGGGAGTAGCAGACACAGAGCGATTGGTAAGGTGGATGAGTCTGGCAGCAGCATTCATGATGAATTGAAGAGGTGATAGACTATGCAGAGGTAAGCCAATGAGAAGGGAGTTGCAGTAGTTGAGTATTACCAGAGCACGTGGAGGAAACCATAAGAAAAGCACCAGAGAGCTTGGCTTGCACCAAAAAAGGAAAAGGAAGGAAGACACATATAGCCATACTTGTGATTCGGACCTCCGCTGGAATTTTTTTTTAGTGACCAGTCCTCCTTGAATTTTAATTCACTACCCCTGGGCTAGACAATTCATCTTGACCCTTCAGTATAGGGTATATATTCTCCAGCATCCAGCAAGAGTTGTCCAAAAGGATCAGTGATAAAAGGTTCTGTCAACCAGACAGCCGAAGGCTGATTCAGTATTTCACAAAAAGGAAGAAGAATAAAAACATGGGTGTTATAGAAATCATTATACAATGCATGTTTGCACTTGGCAAGTCTCTCTTCATGCCAACCAGCTGGTAAAACAAACCTCAGGAATGAGGATAGGTCCCTGTCCATGCATCAACCAACTCCACTCAGACATAGGAGAGGTTACCAGCAATGCCCAGCTCAGATGAAAAGGATGTAAACACCAAATGAGTGGTACAAAACCAGGCATCTAATCCACTTAGTCCTTGTATAGTAGCTTAGGCATGCCTCAAATGTACTGAAAATATGACATCCAGTGTTTAGAACAGTGAGCAATTTCCAGCTGAGGCCCTTTTAAAGATGGCAACAATACATAGCAAAGCACCCGAGTAGGCATTCAGAAGTGGAACAAGCGGGAAAAGCATATACTTATCAGTTCTGATCCAGTCTGGTCTTCTCCCCACAGGAGCTAAGAGGCTTGTCCAAAAGAAGAAGCCTGACCAGTTTCGCTAGTCATACTGGCTGCATCAGTGGCATACAAGTCATACTAGTCAGGTCAAGCCAAAATAAAGAAGTTTGTAGGCAGACCTTTAAGGGAATAGGTGATCATGTTCAAAATCAGCTATAGAGTTGCCAGTCAGCAGGTAAATATTTAAGCATTGTGTAGGAGCATGCTAAATTTGCTATGCTAGGCTGCTTTATGCAGAGTAGAGCATACTGAAATTAGTCAGAGGAATAAAGAAGTAGAAATCCTGGAACCTCAGTGTCAAGAGGACTATATAGCATATATTAAAATAATGATATAGTCTATGCATGATACAGTTTTGGATAATGTATAATTTATGTATTTTTACAATCAATCATTTATTTTGTCATCAATGTGACATTACAGTTTTTTACCAATTTTTGTTCATTTAAAAAGAATAATTACTATACTATATATAACATAATAATACACACACATACATATTTATTTTATATTACTAAACTATGTGCCCGGAGGTGCCCCTGGTCTATTGGGACCGTAGAAAAGAACTGCCATATAGAGTGGCAAAAGTGCAACTGAGAGGAGGCCATGTAATGAGGATTTAGGTATACAACCTAAAAAGAGGTTTACCCCACCCCAAGAACCCTTTGCTATAGAATGACAAAAGTCATGTCAGGACTTTCATTCGCTAAGAGTTATATATGAAGGCTCAATGTTCAGTTCTTACCTGGCAATAAAGAAAATTAACTGCAGCTATACAGCCCATTAACATCACATCAGTAGAGGGATCCATATACCTGGGAGACAGAGAGAAATACTGCAATAAGCTAAAATGTCAAACATGTGCGGTGCATACATTACCATTTATTGTATACCTTTGCCAAAACTCTGAACATTTTAGGACCTGTGTTGGCAGGCTTTGGACTTCTTGTGTTAATGGCAAGTGCACATTCCAAATATCGGAGATCATTCAGAGTTGACATTTAACCTATTGATCGCCATCTAAACTGCATCAACCTACTTCAATCAGGATGTTGCATTCCTATTGACTTGCATGGGGAGATATGGAGTTCTGCCACAAACGAAAATCTAAATTGACAAAAAAGACTGGGACTACTGCAGAATAAGGAGAAAAAAAAGAAGAAATCATGGGTCCATTTCTGGATCTTAGATGTTGAGATATCCGGAAACAAAAAAACAAAAATAAAAATAAAAACAATAAATCTGCTTTGTGGGTCATTCACCCAATTTATAGTCTTTATCTACCCATCCCAGCAGAGAAACACATGCCCTCCCTGCAATTGAGGGCCTCCACCAGGAGGGGAACATTGATAATTACTGCTTTATCTGGCACCTTATGGTGCTCACAAAAAGGGAAAATAAATTTTGCAAAGGTTAGCAAGAATGCTCAATTTGATAGTTATAGGTTTTATGTTGTTCCATATCATCACTGTCCTATTTTGTATACAGATTTGCTGTTAATCCCTCTAGTGGTTATCTTTGTCAGCGTGCAATCAGCTTTCATGCTGAACCGTCAAGTTAAATAATAGGCTACCAATTAGATTCACAAAGTTTAAAAAAATATGTATTAAAACATCTGAACAGCCTTTCATTCAAGAACAAAGTAACAAAACTGGTGGAAGTGTAAAATTAGGTTCTTGGTCACACTTACCACTTCCTGATATCAATCTGAAAATTGTCATCTTTAATGTTCCAAATTGTCACAAAAGGGATTTCAAAGTGCGCAATCCGCTTTATTACTATAGGCAAAAAAAACAAACCGACCATGAATGCATTCCAAAAGGCATTTATCAAAAAAGTGCAGTTGAATACAGTCATTTGAGTTCAAGTCTGTTCATAAAGCAGTCCAATGTCAAGGGGTTTGAATACTTTTGCAAGGCACTGTAGGTTGTAAGAGTTTTTTTTTAAATATAGTATATCTTTTCCCCTAAGGTCTGTTCATTGGTTTTACACATTACCTATTATATTTTACTACCGGTAAACTTCAAAAGGAGGTCTATTACTACAGGCTATAAAATTTTCATTTCAAAATATTTATAGAGTTTTTCTAAATGAAATGACAAGAGATTGAATAGGGACGTCATTACATAATTAGCAGCACAATAACTACAGCAAGCCATGTTAGGTCATCATTCAAGGGTACGGAAGCATAAAGGCAGGAAGAGTTAACTACCTTGTTTTCAACAATGAGGATCATTTGAAATACAGGCCATAGTTTTAAGTACATGCAACTTAGTTGGCCCTATGAAGGCACTTTTTTTTCTTTTGATGTGAAATTCTGACAGCTTGTCAATAATGCTTACCAGTGAATGGGCCATTGCCCTCTTTGTGTGTAATAAACAGGCTAAAATATTCCTTCAATTCTCTGGACACTCCCAGTTTGTACATGGCAGCCTGGAATATATAAATAAGATATAGTTGTGTACATTATAAACCCATTAAAAATTGTAAGGAAACAGACAATCATTTCTTTGAAATCAAATGTAAATTACACATTATGGCCTCTTTATGCCATCCACATATACAGTCATCTAAATCTAAGCTTTCATGCGTTATCACTCTTCATAATCAGCCACTATACAAGTACAAAAGCCAGCCGTAGGTGGTTTGAATCTTGTCCGGTTCAGCAGTCTGGCTGCAATTCGATCCATCTAAGGGCAGGCTGATTGACTGGGAACAATCAGCCTGCCCATAGATGGATCGAATCTCAATCAGCATGTCAGATTTCTATAACGCAATTAGGCCACTTTCACACTGAGGTGCTGACCATGTTGACGGTAAAGCAGCGGTTTGGCAGCTAATCTATTGATTTCAATGGGTAGGGGCGCTGCAAAGATGCTGCTTGCAGGATTTTTTTTTTTTTTACAGTCCTGAAAGTTCACCGCTCCAGTGTGAAAGCACTCAGGCTTTCACACTGGAGAGAGACAGGAGAGGTTCTTTACAAGCGCTATTTTTAGCTTTGTAGTGCCTGTAAAGCACTTCAGTGTGTCAGTAGCCCTAGTATAATCTTGCAGACTTGTGCCTTAATGGACAAAATATAATTGCATCATGCTTGTGATGCCAGTTTGAGAGGCTTCAGAGATCATTCACAGTTGACTGTAGGTGCAGCTGACCTGCAGTTGACTTCATTCAGACCTACTGCAAGATGTTTTTGCTTTAACATTATGCTTGTAATAAGGTAGAAGCAGTTCTGAAGCAAACAAATGCCCGTTGACAGTGGCATTTAATCAGCTCTACGTATTTTGTCCAAGGATGACTCCGTAGCCAAGAGGCCACCTGAGATCTGGCAGTTCCTAGGAGTCTATAACAGTGGACCCCAATTCATCATGAGAACCTTATATGTATTCTTAACCCCTGTAAGGAAAAAACACTAATATACATTGTGTGTGTACAGACACACACACACACACACACACACACACACACACGCACACACACGCGCGCGTCAAAACATTTAAAAGGAACAAGCGAAAATGGACTCTGGACTGCCGCACTCTTGAGAAAAAACCACCTTTATTTAAAAAATCACATCAAAAGAACACAGCGAACACAGCAGAGAAAAAAAGGCTGACGTTTCGCACTAGCAGTAGTGCTTACTCATAGCTGTGAAATAAGCTATGAGTAAGCACTACTACTAGTGCGAAATGTCAGCCTGTTTTTGTCTGCTGTTCTTCGCTGTGTTCTTTTGATGTGATTTTTATTTTATTTTTAAATAAAGAGAGGCGTTTTTTCTTATCAAAAGAACACAGCGAACAGAGCAGACAAAAAAAGGCTGACATTTCGCACTAGTAGTAGTGCTTACTCATAGCTGTGAAATAAGCTATGAGTAAGCACTACTGCTAGTGCGAAACGTTAGCCTTTTTTTCTCTGCTGTGTTCTTTTGATGTGATTTTTTAAATAAAGGCGTTTTTTTCTCAAGAGTGCGGCAGTCCAGAGTCTATTTTCGCTTGTTGCTATTGTCAATTGCCTGCACCTGTGACCTCCAGGCCAAGAGAGGAGTTCCCTACCTGCATGTGTGTCCCTGGAGTGGTGAGATCTTTTTCATAAACAATTTAAAGGAACACTTTGAAAACACCTCAGATCTCAATGGGGAAAAAAAAATAAAAAAAATCATACTGGATCTCTATATTGATATGGACTGGGTAATCTGTTGAGAATGAAAGGATGCCACATTGTTTGATGGAAATTAAAATCAACCTACAGGAGGGCTGAATTCAAAGACACCCTGAAAACACTCATCTTTTCTGACCGTTTTTCACTAGCTTTGCATTTGGCTAGGGTCAGTATCACATAGGTAGCATGAAGCGATACGTGGACCTTATAGAGGTTACACAGGCAGTCCAACTGCTCCAGGATGGCACAACAATACATGCCATTGCCAGAAGGTTTGCTGTGTCTCCCAGCACTCAAGAGCAGAGGAGGAGATTCCAGGAGACAGGCAGTTACTCTATGAGCCTTGGACAGGGTCGTAGAAGGTCCTTAACCCATCAGCAGGACCAGTATCTGCTCATTTGTGCAAGGAGGAACAGAATGAGCATTGCCAGAGCCCTACAAAAATGACCTTAAGCAGGCCACTGGTGTGAAGGTCTCTGACCAAACAATTTAGAAACAGACTTCATAAGGGTGGCCCGAGGGCCAGGCTTCCTTTAGTGGGCCCTGTGCTCACTGCCTGGCACCGTGGAGCTTGATTGGCATTTGCCATTGAACACCAGAATTGTCAGGTCTGCCACTGGTACCCTGTGCTTTTCACAGATAAGAGCAGGTTCACCCTGAGCACGTGACAGACGTGAAAGGGTGTGGAGAATGTTATGCTGCCTGCAACATCGTTCAGGAATCAGCACGGCCGGTTTGTTGGTGAGCCAGTGATGGTCTTGAGAGGCATATACATGGAGGATGATAAGGCCATTTTTATACGTACCTCACTTATATGGAGTGATTAAACCTTTCTATATAAGAATTAAAACTGAACAATAACGGTGGGAAAAAGATAAACAATTAAATGTATTTATACAGAAAAGAAACGTTAGAGATTACCCAATATAATGTGGAGGATACAACTTTAAAACAAAGATGTTACCAATGATACAAAATATTACTATATTGGTCATACCCATGCTAGCAAGAGATTAATAAATTAATCCAAAATCCTACGGTAGAAAAAGTTACAAAAAAGAAAGACATAATAATACAGGTACATTACCTAGACCGCCTTAATGTTACCATGCTTGTGGGGGGGGCACACCGAGAGGAAGAAACTGTGTGTATCTCTCTGTACTGTCTTTTATACCCCCTTATGCCTCTATTCTCACCAATCCAGGTTCCCACCCCAGTAGGACCTTGTCATTGGTCTAGAGTTGCTCACATAAGCATTGGCTACCTCTGAAGCCTCCTAAATGTTCATTGGTTCATAGTTGCCTCAAATTCTGATTGGCTGTAATTTCAAGCCCAGTTAAACATCATGCTTCCCACCTAAACTCCGGAGCCAGTCTGTCTGCCTTAAAACAGTTACAGTGCCTTGCGAAAGTATTTGGCCCCCTTGAACTTTTCAACCTTTTGCCACATTTCAGGCTTCAAACAAAGATATAACATTTTTATTTTTTGTGAAGAATCACCAACAAGTGGGACACAATGGTGAAGTGGAACGAAATCTATTGGATTTTTGAAACTTTTTTAACTAATAAAAAAAATGAAAAGTGGGGCGTGCAAAATTATTCGGCCCCCTTGCGTTAATACTTTGTAGAGCCACCTTTTGCTGCGATTACAGCTGCAAGTCGCTTGGGGTATGTCTCTATCAGTTTTGCACATCGAGAGACTGAAATTCTTGCCCATTCTTCCTTGCAAAACAGATCGAGCTCAGTGAGGTTGGATGGAGAGCGTTTGTGAACAGCAGTTTTCAGCTCTTTCCACAGATTCTCGATTAGATTCAGGTCTGGACTTTGACTTGGCCATTCTAACACTTGGATACGTTTATTTGTGAACCATTCCTTTGTAGATTTTGCTGTATGTTTGGGATCATTGTCTTGTTGGAAGATAAATCTTCGTCCCAGTTTCAGGTCTTTTGCAGACTCCAACAGGTTTTCATCCAGAATGGTCCTGTATTTGGCTGCATCCATCTTCCCCTCAATTTTAACCATCTTCCCTGTCCCTGCTGAAGAAAAGCAGGCCCAAACCATGATGCTGCCACCACCATATTTGACAGTGGGGATGGTGTGTTGAGGGTGATGAGCTGTGTTGCTTTTACACCAAACATATCGTTTTGCATTGTGGGCAAAAAGTTCGATTTTGGTTTCATCTGACCAGAGCACCTTCTTCCACAGGTTTGGTGTGTCTCCCAGGTGGCTTGTGGCAAACTTTAGACGAGACTTTTTTGGATATCTTTGAGAAATGTCTTTCTTCCAAGAAATGGCCACTCTTCCATAAAGGCCAGATTTGTGCAGTGTACGACTGATTGTTGTCCTATGGACAGACTCTCCCACCTCAGCTGTAGTTCTCTGTAGTTCATCCAGAGTGATCATGGGCCTCTTGGCTGCATCTCTGATCAGTCTTCTCCTTTTCTGAGCTGAAAGTTTAGAGGGACGGCCAGGTCTTGGTAGATTTGCAGTGGTCTGATACTCCTTCCATTTCAAAATGATCGCTTGCACAATGCTCCTTGGGATGTTTAAAGCTTGGGAAATCTTTTTGTATCCAAATCCAGCTTTAAACTTCTCCACAACAGTATTACGGACCTGCCTGGTGTGTTCCTTGGTCTTCATGATGCTCTCTGCACTTTCAACAGAATCCTGAGACTATCACAGAGCAGGTGCATTTATACAGAGACTTTATTTCACACAGGTGGATTCTATTTATCACCATCAGTCATTTAGGACAACATTGGATCATTCAGAGATCCTCGCTGAAATTCTGGAGTGAGTTTACTGCACTGAAAGTAAAGGGGCCGAATAATTTTGCACGCACCACTTTTCAGTTTTTAATTTGCTAAAAAAGTTTAAAATAACCAATAGATTTCGTTCCATTTCACAATTGTGTCCCACTTGTTGGTGATTCTTCACAAAAAAATAAAAATTTTATATCTTTATGTTTGAAGCCTGAAATGTGGCAAAAGGTTGAAAAGTTCAAGGGGGGCCGAATACTTTCGCAAGGCACTGTAGCCCTCTTTGATACAACATAAATTAGTATTTCAAGGGCTTGTGATCAGGTAGAGCAATTATGTCTGAAATGGCCCTCTATACGAACAATAGGGCAACTCAGTTACTATGCAGACAGCAGATCAAACACGTTGGTCTGTTTGAGATACCAAAAACAGGGCATGGTAATCTAATTAGAAAGTCCTCCCAATGGTACCCTTGAAGCTCCTTGATATAAAATATGAATATTCAAAATCTCCACCACAAGGGACGCACAGACTTCAATAAGCTAGACAATGGCACCCTGACTGCCATTAAGTTTTGGGATTAAATCCTTTGACCCATTGGCAGACCCTATGCTGGTGCAATGGGTCCTGGGTTCCTCTTGGTGCACAACAATGCCCGGTCTCATGTGGACGAGCGTATGCAGTCAGTTCCTGGAGGATGAAGGAATTTATACAATGGAATGGCCCCCACACCTCTGGCACATTAGGTTTCCGTCCATCTGATGCTGCCAGGTTGCACATGGGGGCCAAACTACCAAGTACCATTTTGAGCTGCTGCAATGAAATTTCAGCAAAATGGACTAGCCTGCTGTGTAATTTTTTCACTTCGATTTCCAGGGTGTCTTTGATTCCAGCCCTCTGTAGATTGAAAATTTAAATTTCCATCAAATAATGTGGCATCCTATCATTCATAAGACATTACCCAGCATGATATTTTTCCCCATTGAGATCTGATGTGTTCCTTACATTTTTTTTGAGCAGTGTGCAAGAATATATATATATATATATATATATATATATATATATATATATATATACACACATACATTTTTTTTTTATTCAAGAACCACAAATGAACTGGGAGAAAAATGCAGAAACATCGTCATATAAAGACATCAACGTATAACAAAACGCATAAAGGGCAGACCTAATGCATGACGTGAGCAAGCTGGACACCGTGGCCATTTCGGAATTTGAGGCCAATGCGCATTTTAGACTGTTTACATGTGAGTGAGCATTTGTATATAATAAAGCAAGCAGTGATTTTTAAAACCTACTGCACTATGGTAGTTTTATTTTTATGCCCTGTGAGGCAATTATCATCAGGCTTGGATGAGAAGATTTAGTTGCTGGTCACTGTAAATGATTTGTGGTTGTCCATTATAAACACAGCTTCTGATGCTTCATCTGGAGTTATCCATGTGATGTGAAGTGCAGTTCTTTGGGCAGATGTCCATTCTTTGAACGCTACAAGGTGTGATTGGCCACTCTAATTTGAGGGTCCATTCCCTTTGGTAAGGAGGAGATTTGCCTATATCACAGTGGTGTGGGGTGGATTTTATCACACTAAAGCTGGTGTGGGGTTTCTACTTTGACATCTAGGTCCTATGGACTTCTTATATAAATGTATTTATTCATAAATAAGCACTGCATACCACCTGTATATATCTTCATGTAACACAATGATACTGTATTATGGGAACCAAAACCATATTTCATAATGTGGATATTTGAACTTGAGGAAGGGTGGGGATGGCCCAAAACTGCTGTCCCTAAGGCTTCAGATCACTTTGTTATATGAAGATATTTTTGTCTGTAGGACAGTGTTTGGAGCCCATTTGGCTGGTTGAGTTGTTTATTACAACGTGCAGCTTCCCTATTGAATTTACAGTAAATAAAGATTGAAATTAAAGGTTTGGAGATAGAGTGTCTTCAATAGTTGTCTCTTGATAATGGTCTTTTTGTCCCCAAAATTTTATTTTGCAATCGGAGCACAGAGAGTGCACAACAAATGGACCATGCTTTCCCCACACTAAACATTAGAATTTAGAGTATTTTTTAAATCTGTACATTCCATGTGGCATTGCAAGCATTCAGAACACGCTTAACTTGATTCTCAGGCAATAAAACTATTGTGTAATCTGGCATCAGGGTCAATGAAAGTTAGGTAAACCTGATCTTCAGATAACAAGTATTGTGCTTTGAAAAGCAAGCTGCAGATAAAAATAGTAGACTCTTGATCAGTTTACAGCCAACAAGAGAAGGTGCAAAATATGAGGAACCATTGACTATATACAAGACAGAAAAGGTTCCTGCGTACAAGTCAACTTGCAACATTTGGTTCAAAGTCTCATTTTCATATATTATGTACACCAAAGCCAAGGTAGCTTTGCATAATGTGATACAACTATACAGGAGGATAAACATGATTGTACAGGCAATTACCTCCAGCACTCTCTCAGCAGTATCAGATGACTGACCATCCACTTCAACTTGCCTGCCATTGGGCAAGTAGACCTTGAGGATCAATGGCACTTTGGGCATCTTAAAAGATCCCTGTTAAAAAAAAAAAAAAAAAAAAGACTAAGTTAGACTTACCGGTGACGGTATTTCTAAGAGCCTTTCAGGACAACCCCGGAGAGAGTGTAGCTCCACCTTGCAATCAGGAAACACATGCCCACTTTAAAAACACCTCCTCTTCCTCCATGGCTTCAGTTATTGTGGCCTTCCGACGCTGGAAAACAAAGCACAGAAAGCACAACACCATGGTAGAACTTAATACATTTACTAAGCATAACCTAGGGAGGGAAGTAACGGTTGTCCTGAAAGGCTCTTAGAAATACCGTCACCGGTAAGTCTAACTTAGTCTTTCTCAAATCGCCTTTCAGGACAACCCCGGAGAGGATAACCGAGAAACTTACCCTAGGGCGGGACTACTGCCTGCAGAACCTTCCTGCCGAAGGCCTGATCTGCTGCAGACAGTAGATCTAACCGGTAGTGCCGGAGAAATGTCGAATAACTGGACCAAGTGGCAGCCTTGCAGATTTGTTCAGGCGTTGCACCGGCCCTTTCAGCCCAGGAAACTGCCGTGGATCTAGTAGAGTGGGCAGCAATACCTGAGGGAGGTATTTCTCCTTTTGCTTTATAGGCTTCTGTTATAGCCAACTTAAGCCATCTACCCAGCGTACTTTTAGAAGCTTTCTCCCCCTTGCGTGATCCAGAAAATATCACAAAGAGGGCGTTTGATTTTCTAAATTCTTTAGTAACTTTCAGAAACTGTAAAAGACATCTTCTCACATCCAATGTGTGAAAAACTTCCTCTCCTGCATTTGCTGGGGTTGCAGAAAATGTAGGTAACACTATTTCCTGTGATCGATGGAAAGTTGAAGATACTTTCGGTAGGAATGCTGGATCCGTCCTCAGTACCACCCTGTCCTGATAAATTTTAAGGAAGGGTTCTGTAATAGCTAGAGCTTGTAGCTCGCTGACTCTCCTGGCCGAGGTGATGGCCACCAAAAAGATTGTTTTTAAAACCACCTTCTGTAAAGAAGCTTCCTGTAAGGGTTCAAACGGTGCTCCCGAGAGACCCTGTAAAACTGTAGACAAATCCCAACTGGGAAAGTCTTTAAGGGCTACTGGTCTATTTCGAGCAAGAGCCCTAAAAAATCTAGAAATTAAAGTTTCTTTAGATAAAGTCTTTTCAAAGAAAACTGATAAGGCAGCCACCTGAGTCTTCAGGGTACTGGCTGCGAGACCCTTCTCCATTCCTTCATGGAGAAACTCCAAGACGGACACCGTGCTCTTGACCTTGAGTTCTCTAGAACTGCACCAGGAGTTGAACTTTTTCCAGACCTTCATGTAAATTGCCTGTGTAACTGCCTTCCTACTGGACAGCAGGGTCTTTACTACTTTATCTGAGAGACCTTTGGCTTTTAATAGGTCCTCCTCAGAAACCAGGCGGTTAGCTGCAGGAGTTCCACCTCTGGATGACTTACTGTCCCCTGGGATAACAGATCTTTTCTGAGTGGTAACCTCCATGGGGGCTTCGAGGCTAGGTTTCGAAGACCCGCGAACCAGGGCCTTTTTGGCCAAAAAGGAGTGACTAGTATTAAGTCTGTCCTTTCTTCCCTGAATTTCCTCAGTACTAGTGGAATTAGAGGAAAGGGGGGAAAGGCATAGCACAGCTGGTAATGCCAGGGGTGAGCGAATGCATCCAACCCTATTGCTGCATCTCCTCGGTGAAGAGAAAAAAACCTGTCCACCTTTGAGTTCTGCTGGCTGGCAAAAAGGTCTACCTGTGGAACCCCCCAGGCCTCGGAGATCATCAGGAACACTTCCTGATTCAGACTCCATTCTGCCTCTAGTAATTTGCACCTGCTTAGGAGGTCCGCAAACAAATTCTGAGAGCCCTTCAGATGCACTGCCGATAGTGAGGCTGTGTTCTGTTCTGCCCAGGCTAACAACAGATTGGCCAGTTCCATCAAGCTCCTGCTTCTGGTTCCCCCTTGCTTCATAATGTAGGTAACCGCTGTTGTGTTGTCTGACAACACCTGGACATGGTGGCCTTTCAAACTCTGCTGAAATGCCAGTAAACCCAGAAAGATCGCCTTTAACTCCCTCCAGTTGGATGATCTTTGAGCTTCCTGTTTGGACCAGACCCCCTGAGATGTCTGACCATCCAGATGGGCTCCCCAGCCCCAGGCACTTGCGTCTGTAGTAAGGCGCTTGTCCACAGGAAAGGTCCACACCAGGCCCCTTGAGAGGTTTGCCTGGTCTCTCCACCACCAAAGAGCCCTTTTCGTCTTTGACAAAATTTTTAGCTGTTTTTCCAAAGGATCTTGATGGGACCAGCTTGACAGAACCTCCCTCTGAAGGGGTCTGGAATGGAACCTGGCCCACTGAACAGCCGGGATTGCTGCCGTAAGCAGGCCCAGAACTGCCATAGCCATCCTGACTGAGACTGTCTGGTTGCTCTGTATCCGCTGTAGAGCTAGCTGTAACTTTTCCTGTTTTTCCAACGGTAGGAAAACTTTCTGGAGAATCGAATTTAAGGTATACCCCAGAAATTTCATTTCCTGTGAGGGGGTCAGGATTGACTTCTCTAGGTTTAGAAGCCATCCCAGGCCCTCGAGGTGAGACTGGGCCCTCTGGAGATTGACTAGGACCTGCTCCCTGGAGTCTGCAAAAAACAAAAGGTCGTCCAGATAAGGAACGACTGGAATCCCCTTCAATTTCAGGGGTTCCAAGGCCTCTGCCATAATCTTCGTAAAGACCCTGGGAGAGGACGAGAGTCCGAACGGCAGAGCCCTGAATTGGAGGTGCCATACCGAACTCCCCACCTTCAATGCCAGGCGCAGGAACTGCTGCGATGCCTGATGAATTGGTATATGAAGGTAGGCATCCCTTAGGTCCAGGGATGCCATGAAGCATTCTGGGGTCAACAGCTTTGTGATGGAGAAAATTGTATCCATCCTGAAATGTTTGTACCGAATGAACCTGTTCAGGAATTTCAGATTCAGGATTAGACGGTACTTCCCTGAGGGTTTTTTTCACCAGAAAAATATGTGAATAAAAACCCCCGCCCTGCTGGTTTACTGGGACTTGAATCAGAACCTCTTGCTGTATCAGCTCCTGTAACAACAGCTTCATTGCAGAGGCCTTCTCCTGATCCCTTGGCAATGTTGTCACATAAAACCTGCTTGGGGGTAGTTCTGAAAACTCCAACCTGTACCCCTGATCGACAACGCTCTTCACGAACAGATTTGGAGACAGCCTGTCCCATTGTTCGCGAAAAGCTGACAGTCTCCCCCCCACTGGGGAGATATTGTCACTTGTTCTTAGGGGACTGCTCTGGGGGAGATCTAAAGAGGACTCCACCCCTGCCTTTGCCCTTCTGTGAACCCCATCTGCTCTTGTGCTCCTGGTCTTTTTTATGGGACTGCTGAAAAGCATGAAAATTCTTTTTAGCAATCTGCTTTTTCTTAACTGGAAAAGCCTTCTTTTTATCGGCTGTTCTATCCAGCACAGACTCTAAATCGGGACCAAAGAGCAAGTCACCCGAGAAGGGAAGACCACACAGCTTGACCTTAGAAGCAGTGTCCCCAGACCATGTTTTCAGCCAAACTGCTCTCCTGGCTGAATTTACAAGAGCCGAAGACCTGGCGGCCAGTTTAACCGATTCTGCTGATGCATCCGCCATGTATTTGACTGCATTCAGGATCAGTGGAAAGGACTCTAAGAGATCCTTGCGGGGTGTCCCCGCCTCAATATGGCTCTTCAGCTTCTCTACCCAACATTCCAGATTCCTGGCCACCACCGTAGCTGCCATTGCTGGTTTTAGACTAACTGACGCGGCATCCCAAGCTTTTTTAAGGATGGAGTCAGCTTTTTTGTCCATTGGGTCTTTAAGGATCCCCATATCCTCAAAGGCTAGATCCGTTCGTCTGGATACCTGTGAGAAAGCTGCATCGACTCTGGGTTTTTTGTTCCAAACCTCTGAGTCCTTATCTTCGAAGGGAAACCTTCTCTTGAGAGCTTTAGAGAAGAAAGGGGCTTTTTCTGGGTCCTTCCACTCTTTTCTCACTGAATCTGAGAGGACCCTGTGGACAGGAAAAACTCGCCGTTTTGTTTCGTCCAACCCCTGGTACATTTTATCATGAACTGACAGTTGTACTTTTTCTTCTTGAATTTCTAGAGTAGTGTAGATTGCTTTTAAAATATCATCTACTTCCTCTAGTGATAGCTTGAATTTGGAGCCCCTGCTATCTTCTTCCTCTTCCTCCTCCTCAGAATCCCTGAAGGAGATGAGAGTACTACCCCCTTCGTCTCCAGACTCTTCAGTTTCCACCTGTCTGGATGACGACGCCCTGGGGCTGGGCGGTAAGTTCTGAGGCTCGGTCTGTGCGGGAGGGTTTTGTATCAGGATGGACCTGACTGAACTCAAGGAGTTTGTCAGCTCTTTAACCGAAGAAAACAAATCCTTATATTGTTGAGATGTTTCCTCTTCCATCAATTCTCTGATACAATTTCTGCACATTGCCTTCTGCCATGAATCTCTGAGGGGGGTTTTGCAAGAAGGACATTTTCTCTGACCTGGTCTAGCTTTTCCTAGTGATTTTTCCTGAAACGACATACAGGTTTAACTCACTAAAAGCTCTCAACAACCAGTTGTTTAACACCAAGCCAGTGCAGAGACCCACCACCAAACAGACCACTAGTGAGACCCCAGAACTAGGCTGCAAAAGGTCAGAGCGAAGTCCACCTCAGACCTGCAGCGACAGGCCCCCAAGAGGGGGGAACAAAACAAAGACATAACCCACAGTAAAGCAGAGGGTGCCAGTGCACCTTACGTACCTGGGCTGGACCGGTGCTGGGGGCGCCTGTCTCCGCCATAGCTGGCTTGCACTCTTCCATCGCTTGAGTGAGGCAGCTATTTTACAAACAGCTCTCATTTTAAATTTTCCCGGCCGCCGCGTCATCAAGGCCGGCCGGAAGCGGAAGCACGCGGTCACCTGACCCGCCCCATGACCCCTGCGTTCCAGGCGCTGAACCACGGCGCCACGCCCCCTCAGAGCGCCCGCGCGTCACCGTAAACGACGCCGTCGCCGCCCGGGACCCGGCGCCGAAAACGGAGCCATGCCGCTGACCTGCAGCGGCCTCCGCCAGCAACAGAGCCCTCCCTGTGCTAACAAGCGGACACCGGGCACCCGACGCCGGCACTCCGAGGGTCCTTACTCCCGTGAGATGGCGGGACCAGGAGCTCCAGGAGTCCTCTCCCCGTGGAGATGCTGCTGGGGGTCAAAGAGAAACAACCTGCAACAAAAGGTAAGCCTTACTCCCCTGCAGAGAGTGTAGCTCTCCCTGGTTCAGGCACATGCTTCCTCCAAGGAGGAAACACAATAACTGAAGCCATGGAGGAAGAGGAGGTGTTTTTAAAGTGGGCATGTGTTTCCTGATTGCAAGGTGGAGCTACACTCTCTCCGGGGTTGTCCTGAAAGGCGATTTGAGAAAAGAAGAAGGAGGTGTCAAAAAGTAAAAGCATTTTGAGCAGTACTGGAACAAAAAATGTGCTAAATGCATTTTTTTAAAAAAATACAATATTCATAAAAAGTACAACAAATACGGGACAGTACAGGTATGGTGTCTGTCATCCAGCATCCAGAATGAAAAGTGTTAAAAAAATAAATAAAAATTATGTTGCTTTTGTGCAAAAACAGTACACAGAATGCTTCCTAAATCAGCACTGATCACACCAGTTTCTTTGCCCTGCTTTACTGAATAAGCCCAACTGCATTATTGTTGTAAAGATGCACACATTTACAAAGAATACTGCTTATTCTTTAAAATTGATGTGATAACGCAAGCAACATGTATATACACACACACACTTTTATTTATTGTTATTAAACATTCTGAGTGGCATTTCTTTGTACTCATTGTTACATCTTGGTCTTATCAATGAATCATAATACAAAATACAGCACAATGATTTAAAAGCATATTCCACCTTTTGTAAACATTAAAAAAAAAAAAAAATAAAAAAAATGCAGCCACATTGAAGCGCTTGTAAACCGCTGGTGATAAAAAAAAAAAAAAATTCCCTGCAAGGCAATGTCATAATGTGCTAGTATGCATCGTATACTAGCACATTATGATAGACTTACCTTAGAATGAAGCCCTCCAGCACCGCAATGTCCCCTCTGAGACGGCTGACCTATTCCCACGGTCTTCCTTCTGGGTTCGCAGCCTCCGGCTACATGAGTGAGTGGCAGGGGCTCTGACAGTCTGGCACTGTAAACCAGATCTTCAGCACGCATGCGCCAGTAAGGTCAACAGCTGCATGCACTCTGAAATCTCCTAAACTATGCAAGTTTAGGAGATATTCACAGTAACTACAGGTAAGCCTCATTACAAGTGGTAGTACAGAGTTTATTAGCACTTTAAAAAAAATGTGCATTTATTATTTTTTCTACATTGAAGCCTGCAAAGCATTGCAACTGCATTCATTGGATGCAATGCCCGGGCTCCTGTAGACTATTCCTGCAGCCCCAAGTCTGAACGCAAGTACAGAACTTTGGTACAGGGCTGGTAGACTTATCAAAGGCCTACAAGTGTGGTGCAGTCATGTCACTGCACTTGTGCTCCATTAAGAACCGCGAGTCCCTCTGCTATGCCAAATAAAAAATAAAATAAAAACAGGAGCCTGCCGGAAAGTGAAACAAAATTTAGTGGGGGGGTGGAATCAGTTTGGGGTGGAGGGCTATGGACAGGTTTCATTTTACATCCAAAATATGAGCCTAACATAGAATATGACCATAAAGGCTGACTTAACTTTTAAAGTGAGCCATTGAGAATAGAAACATTTCTGCTTTTGTTGGAGGCCAATGGTTTCTACCAGATGGGCTGTAAACACAGTGACAGGTAACCAGTAGGGGTGGTCCAGTGAAGGGTAATCTTTCAGTGATTGTAGTTTTTACTATAGCACTGTGGATATGAAATCTCTCATTAGGTTATGTTCCTCCTCTGGTCAGGTTAAGACGACATACATGCCAGTCATTCTGCACCACCGGGGGACCCCAGAAGAGGTGGATCGGGGCCACTCCTTGCGAAACAAACTGCACAGTGGAGGCAAGTATGAATTTTTTTTTTTTTTTAAATAACACACATGGGTTTACAACCTCTAAATCATATAAAAAAGACATTAACAAAATAAAGCCCCACACCACACACACCTACAAAAAAAAAAAAAAAAAAAAAGCAAGAGTTGGGGCACCCACATATGAAAATGGCGATTGACCTGTTATACATCAACGTGCATGCAATAATTTTAGTACCAGTGCGTCTGCGCAACTCTAAATTGATGACCTGTAGGGGCTTGTAAAGTGTTGTGAGTGCACAATTTTTAAAGTTTTGACACAAGTATCTATTTACTCAGCACAACCTCATCTTTTATACTTTACCTAAGTAAATAAAGATTCTTGCACTGGCCCTGTATATGCTTTTTTTTGCAGGTTGTGTTTTTTGCAGATTTCAAATACAGGACAGGGTTGTTTTAATAAAAATGTGGCTTGGTGTAACATTTACCTCTAGATTCCATTCATTGCCTTCTTGGTTTGCCCTTCTCAGGCATACTCAAAAAAAAAAAGTACCAGTTACTTACCGGTAACTGTCTTTCTGGGAAATCTTCCAGGACGGCACACCTGAGAGATGAGAGGCTCCTCCCTACAGGAAACACAATCAATCGACAGCTGTTTTAAGTCCCCACCCTTCCCCTTGATCCTCAGTTTGTAGAGAAGTAACTCCTGAACCAGGTTCACAAGGGAAATCATTCCTCATAGGTACTCACCTTCTAGTGTTCTAGAATTTTCCCTCCTCCAACGGGCGGGAAGTAGGCCTGCCGTCCTGGAAGATTTCCCAGAAAGACAGTTACCGGTAAGTAACTGGTACTTTTCTCAAGTCATCTTCCAGGACGGCACACCTGAGAGGATAAACAAGTACCTCAGGCCTACCTTAGGGTGGGGCCACTGCAAAACCCTCTTGGCGAACCTTGGCTCTGCAGTGAGCTTTACCTCCATTCCATACGCTCATATGCTTGATGAAGGCATGTTAGCTGGATCATGCGGCTGATCTGCAGGTCTGCTCCACAGATGTTCCTGCCTTTTCCGCTTCAGATGCAGTATCTAGGTGAAATGGGCTCTTAAAAATGGAATTAGAAAACATGTTAAACTTGTAGGTTAGCAATGTTGCCTATCTCACACATCTAACAACCATGGCCTATTATGCCTGTAGGTGCTACTTAGAACCACTAAAAAGATAAATAAGAGACCTGTGTAAGACAAGGACACTACATTAATCAATAAGAGGGCCTGTCTTAACACTATCCTGTTGAGGGAAATAAAACTGCTTCCTTTTTATCTTTATGTCAGCAAAAGACTAAAGGGAAGCCTACTTAAGGGAAATAGATTAACAGAAGCTTGAACCCTGGGTTTAAGGCACGCCCAATCTATGTCCTTACTTACGCCTGAGAGCCTTCTTCAGGAGATTAAAGTCCCTAGCAGGAGTAGACTACCCATATTGCTATGTCTAGTTTTGCTAAAAGGGCAAAATGAAGGCCATGCACCGAGCCGAAACCTATTCGATCGGGTATACATCTTTATACTTCATCCTTAGGCCCTAATACTCCTCTGAACAGAACTCTCCAAGTTCTTACTAAACAGGGCGATTCATTATCCCCTTCCTCCAGTGTCCCATAACCCTACAGGGCTTCAACCCTAGGAAATGGTTCTGGCATCCCTGAATGCAAGTGGTCAAGGTTTTCTGACATGTGACAGCTGCAGCCCGAACTCCTGGCCCCTCCATGGAAAAGAAGGCTGAAATACAAAAAGGTGATACATGCATTATTAATATCACAAATAAAATGATCATAGATTGTGGGCACGGCACAATAGATTTAGACAGAAAGGACACAAGCATAGACAACAATGTTGTGTGCCTGAGTGTGACTAGCTAAACCAATATATCAAATATGGGAAGAGACCCAAATCTGAACCTCAACGTAGACAAACAGTCCTCATAGTCTGGTTTTCTGATGTGCTGCCAAGACGTAAAAACATTAAGACTCAAGCAAACCCTAAATGCTGCGTATTTCTTTAGTGCAGCTAGCTAGGTCATAACTGATATATAAATACGGAAAGGACAGGAACCCCCTTTACTGTTGTGCTTTACCTATGTACAGCAAAACAAGGCTATAAAGACAGAAAGACCCAAACTTCTATGTTGTGTATTTCTGACAAACCACCACAGTTATAAGATTAATATGAACACCAACTCCCGTGTTGTGCATTTTTGCTATGCCACAGGGAAAAATATGGAACACAAGACAATCCTTTCTGTCATGCACTTCTGTAGTGTAGTTCAGATAGAACCAACACTGAGAAAGGACACAAGCAACCTGCAGCATTGTGTTTTTCTGAAACAGAAAGCACCAACAAGCTTCAATCTTGAGTATTTCTGCTGTGCAACAACATAAAAGCAGACACTGAGGAAAAAGACAGACAGCCTTTACAGCTGCAATCTTTCTGGTCTGCTGCAAAATAAAACAACGTCATGATGAGTATTCCTGCTGTGTAGCAAAACCTCAATCAGAAGGGACAGATAAGTTTAGGGTTCCCACACCCGTGCGACCCAACCTGCGACTTGGGACTGCAAGACGCATGAGAAGTCATATACTATGGCTTCCAATGGGTACCATTTGTGTCTGTGCGACACCAGCAGTCCCTGATTCCTGGATCCACAGACCTCAAGATTACACAGGTCGCAGGGAAAAAAAAAAAAAAACAAATAGCAATTTTCAGGTCGAATAAGTAAGGGGTCCCCAATGCTGTGACTCCCTGGAGGATTGCAGCCAACAAACCCCTGCTGTGTATCCCTAAGATGCAGAAAGGTAGATCCATGAGAAACACTGCTTAGCCTGATATACAAACGATAAGGCAGTAAATATAGGACATACAGGACACAAACATTCAATCTTTGTGTATGTCTGATGTGTAGTAATATACCAATACTGAGCAGAGAGGCCACCATCCTCAATGTGTCTCTCAGCTGAGCAGCAAAAACAAAATCAGAAAAAGACAAGCAATCTTCACTGCTGTGTCCTTTCTGATAGGCAGCCAATAAGGCAGTATATGCAAGACATAAAAGGACAGACAACCTTCAATCTTGTATATGTCTGATGTGCAACAATATAACAATTCTGAATAGAGATAGCACATCCATATTGAAGCGATTTGGCCTTGCGACTCAACATGTCAAATCGCATGGCTAAAATCAGCACAACACCACTTTGTGGTGCTACATGGATTACCAAAGGCAGTATATGTACTACACCTGGCAGGGGTTCAATTTGTATTTCTACTAAGTAGCCCAACAAATTCGAACCATCAATTTTCACTGCTGCCTTTCTGATAAGGCAGTAATACAGGACACAAAACCTCACAGACCTTAATGCTGTATAAATCTGATGTGCAACAATAAAACACTATGAATAGAGATAGCACATCCATATTGAAATGATTTGTCATGCGACTCAACATGTCAAATCGCATGTTTAAACTCGGCAGCCATTGCTGTTAATAGCACTGTCTGAATCAGCACAGCGCCACGCAAATCAGGACCATCAGACTTCACTGCTGCCTTTCTGATAAGTAACCAACAAGGCAGTAAAACAGGACACAAAGCCCCACAGACAGACCTCAATCTTGTGTATGTCTGATGTGCAGCAATATAACCATTATGAGCAGAGATGTCACCAGACTCAATGATGTGCATTTCTGCTGTGCAACACAAAACCAGAAAGTACAGACCACCTTCACTGTTGTATTCTTCTGATCTGTAGCCAAACAAAGCAGTACCTTTAGTATATAAAGGACAGAAAACAAGCTTCAGTGCAGTGCATTTCTGATGTACAGCAATATAGTCCTTATTAAGCAGAGATGTCACAAATCTCAATGTGTATTTCTGCTGTGCCACAAAAACATCCCAGCAAGCACAAACCTTCACTACTGAGGTCTACTGGTGTGCAGCCAATGAGGAGTCATGGTCTATCCCTTTATGAAATAACCAACAGGCAATTTATTTCATAGGCATAGCCTGGGCTGTAGATACTAAACCTTCACCACCAGAGAAGGAACAGATCCTAAAATGGTTAGACACCCTACTATTAGTAGTAGTTGTTGTCCTACCTTACCTCCATAGACTGAGCAAACGCTAGCCAGCACATATCCAGGTGGTGCTGATTAGCAACTAAAGTCTCAATGAGCCCAGCCCTAGAGACCAATTTAAGACCTCTCTAGAAGAGGTGGTTACCAGTTTAGCCTGGGAGGTAAATAGCTATTTGCAGGCTTCAAGCAATCAATTATGTAGCTCTTGCATAGGTTTGCACAGAAAATCCTCAATTAAAAGGATGTAGGGAGCGATCTATGGTGAATCGCCTTTAGATCTGCCACTGAGTGGATTGTAGCCCAAACCAATAAAAAAAATTTCTTCTTACCTCCTACACTATAATATAAACACAGTGTAAAGGTGGAGTGGGAGGTTGGAGCTTATGAAAGTTAACTATAGCAGGCAACCCCCAAAAGGAGGATCTGTGACAAGGGAACCCCTACTGTGCCACACAGTAGCTTGGTCTCTGCCCATCCTTGAATGTTAGGTCAGCTTTTAAACATTGTGAAGCAACTTCAGATTCCTAGCAGCTGGGCTAATAGGGCCGGTAACCTAGTGCACCTGCTGACCAGGGGAGCTTCTGAATCCACCAACCACTGCCCAATTAATAACCTGTTCAGTGGTATACCTGGCCTGTAAGTAACTTTGTATCTACCAGGTCCCCTCTGTACGCTATATTCATCCCTACTAAATGTACCACAACTGGGCATGTAGGGAGAGGCTGGCAACCTACTGCTGCGATAACCACAGTGTCTCTGCTGTAAGAGGGAGCTGTGGCTGGTGGTTTTAGCAGTGGCGTCTGCGCTATTTGTATCCCGACCCCAAGTTCTGCACTGCACCAGTCAGTATATACACGGGGAAGGGGGAGCAATGGCCTACCTACCTCTTTCTCATCTGAGGTGGTTTAGGCACACTCGTTCCTCTGCACCACCTGTCCACCATACAGCTTCTCTGATGTAAGAGGGGCTGCAGCTGGTGTTTTTAGCAGAAGCTTAAGGGCTATTTGAATCCAGACCCCAGGTGAGATCTCAAATGCCCAGGAACCCTCTGGCTGGAATTGGGGATTTTGCAGCTAATTTCCCACGGCAAAAGGAAAGTAAAGTACTCACCGTTGTAGTCTTCCTCTTTTTGCCACAGCCAGCGGGCTTGCTTTTCCATCCTTATGGTCCACACGCAAGGAGGATAGCCGCCAAAGTGCTCCCCCCCCCCCCAACTGCTGTCCCCATAGGGAGGTGCTAGGTTAGGCTGTGTCCTGCACTGTACCAGTCAGTCAGTCTATATACATGGGGGGGGGGGCAATG
The DNA here is from genome assembly GCF_037356315.1 of Lithobates pipiens. Classification (NCBI taxonomy): domain Eukaryota; kingdom Metazoa; phylum Chordata; class Amphibia; order Anura; family Ranidae; genus Lithobates; species Lithobates pipiens. Next base: position 507,281,343 of record NW_027507764.1, on the reverse strand, counting down.
CCTTCCATTCCTCATTCCCATCTTCATATCTGAGGTGGTTAAGGCAGACATACACCGTAGTAAACTGGTGCCTCCTCGCTCTAGAGAAAGGAGGATGTGGGCGCCTGCTCCTACTGACTCTCAGCCTTCCCTCCTGGGTAAGAACGCCGCTGCCATTTTCCCGAAGTTTGAAAATGACGCGGGTGCTTGTTGCCACGCCCTCTCCGGCAGCCCACGCGAGCTACCGGGGACCCAGGAGTCGGGGACAAGATCCCCCTGGAAAGAACCGATGGCCAGCACCCCCGTCTGAACAGCCACCTGTACAGGTAAGGAGGGGGAGACAGGATAATGGCCCCTGAAGTTCTGGGTACACCACTGTACCCAGGGTCCTTCAGCTCTCAGGGGGGCTCTTCCAATTTCTGCTGCCCGCCCTGAGGAAAAGATAGGGGAACCCCCCAGGAAGGACAAGAATATCCTACCAGACCCAGAGGCTTCCCATGCTTGTGGTCCGGCTCCCAGGGGGAGACCACCAGCCCCAGGCTTCGGGTCATTTGGAAAAAAACAAACAGTTTCGCTGTGTAGGGAGAAACACAATCAAAAACTGAGGATCAAGGGGAAGGGTGGGGACTTAAAACAGCTGTCGATTGATTGTGTTTCCTGTAGGGAGGAGCCTCTCATCTCTCAGGTGTGCCGTCCTGGAAGATGACTTGAGAAAAAAGAAGAAGAAATATGGCAAATTACATTCTGACTGCTGCTCGAAGACTGATATTCATTGGAGAGCTACTACACCCCCGTCGCAACTTTTGGACGCCATCTCAGCAGTACAGAGAATGGAGTCTCTCCCAGCTAAGCTAGTAGCTTGGTTATTCTTCCTCAATTACTTGGCATTGTTCACCCTTGCGTCTTTCCAAATTATCCCCCAACTCAACTGGTTTCATCTCATCTCCCACAGCTAAGTTCATCTTCTACTCTGATGTAGTTAACGTGGTTATGTATTATGATCTTTAAAGACATGAAGGCTAAAAGTGGTTGTTTTTTTTAACCCTCATGCATTCTGTGCATGAAGGTGAAAAACCTTCTGCAAGCAGATCCCCTCTGAGCACTCTCTCGATTCAGTAATGTGCATGAGAGCAGCGGTTCTCCCAGCTCTCTCCGTCCTCATTGGCAGACATGACCGGTGTTCTGGCAGATAGTGTCCTGCCATCATATAGTGTCCGCCCCGTACGCATGCGCAGTACGGAGCAGAAGAAGCTTTGGAAAATCTCTGAAGATGAGCGGCGCCTGCGCAGTGAGTGGAGGTGCTAGCCCCACCATCCAAGTGGACATAGGGTTGTGAAAATTAGAGGGCCCCTTGCTGGCTCGCTTCGCTCGCCACGCTGCGCTCAGCTCTTTTATATTCCAACTTGGATGGTGGGGATAGAACCTGGACTCATGGCGCAGGCGCCATTTATCTTCAGGATCTGTGTGCACATGCGCAGTACACAGCGGACACTATCCGATGGGGGACAGTATATGATAGGACACCGGAAGCCATTGGCTCGCACTGCTGTCAATAACTATTGAGGGAGCAGGGGGCAGGGCTGAGCCACGTCTGCATTTATGGACACACAGAAGGCTTGGGAGTGAACATGCACCTGTGCCCCCCATACCAAGCTGCTTAGTATTGGGGCACTCAGTAGGAGGGAGAAACCAGAACCCAAAAAGAGGAGGCTCAGGGTTGCTCTGTGCAAAACCATTGCATAGAGCTGGCAAGTATGACTTACTTTGTTTTTAAATAATAAAAAATGTACATTTAGTATCACTTAAGGCTATTGTCCTCCTAGCTGTGCCTTAAACTTGTATTCAAATAAAAAAATAAAAATAAATAAACTACAATTATAAAAAGAAGTTGTTTAGAAAAGGACAATTCCAACTCCATTTTTACTGCATGTTGATCGTTTTGCAGAGAATGCTAATGGCCGACGAAGAAAAGAAAAAAAAAAAAAAAAAAAAGGAACACTAAAACTGCTTACCAACTGAAGTTTCTTCAAAAAGTCCATGAATATCTCACTGGTCGAAACAACAGGATCTGAAACAACTATAGAAATGTATTGTGCATTAAGTTGTACTGACAAAAACAAAAATGAATATATTACTGTAAATGCCATTTTAAACGTAGTTTTACAAAGGATAAAGTGCACCTGTAGTAAAATAGTAACAGCTCCCCCACAGTGGGACACAGTAATCTTTTCAAACACTAAAAACATTTTCACCAAAAGCTGGAACATTCATTCAGCTGCTTAGATGACATTTGTTAAATTTATTTATTTTTTTTATTTTTTTTAATTCAAATGTTTTTTCCCCTTGATATTTAGAAGGTATGTTTTTGTGCCAGGGGGTGTAGTTGGGGTCATATTGTTGGCTTTAGTTTGCTTTGTATTTACGATTTGTTCTATGTCTATGATCCTTAGAATTGCTTTCTTTTCTAGAATTAGATATAGAAAATGTTGGGCAGGGTTGCTATTAAATTTATTTGCTAAGTGATAGTTGCCTTAGCCAATTGTTAAAGCGGTTGTATACCTGATGAAGTTTTGTTTACTCACCTGCAAAGGAAAAGACATAATGAGCTAGTATGCACTGCATACTAGCTCATTATGAAATACTTACCTTAGAACGAGGCCCTGACATCTGGCCCGATCCACATGTCAGCTCCCGCTGCGTTTCTTCCGGGTATCGTGGCTCCGGCGCTGTGAGTGGCCGGAGCTGCGATATCGTCACTCCCGCGCATGCACGCGGGAGATTTTTTCCCGTCAGGGTCTCTCCCAGGGACCTACCCGCAAGAGAAATGACATCAATGGCCAGCAGAATCGCAGAACTGCAAATACTAATTCTCGGACGGCCAAGCCAACATATTTGCCAGTGTGCACGCGCGCGTCAGTGTGCACTCCCATGCGCCAAAGCGCACGCAATACGTTAGAGACGCCAGTGTCCTATTTAAAGCCTGCTGCAGCAGTGACCAACTGCTGCATGATCTTCAGCTTCTGTGCGTTCCTGAGTTCCTGTTTCTGTTGTCTTGGATACCTGTTAACGACCCGGCTTGCCTTGACCCGTCTGATCTGTGTTGACCCCTGGCTTGTTCCCGTTTACCCGCTTAACCTGCTGCTCTGTGTATGACCCCGGCTTGTTCCATTGACTTTGATGCTGCTTGCTGTCCTGTGCATGAACTCCCGACAAAGCTTCTGGTTCCTCCTGCTCATCTGGTACTTCCAAGGTACCTCTGCCCAGCGGTCTACTCTGCCCACCAGCTGCCTACCAGTGGACTTCTCCTCTCCACCTCAGCTTGCCGCAGCCAGCGACCCCTGCTTCTTTGAGTATAGCTCTCCCTGTGTCACCTTCAGGGGGCGCTCTGCACTTAGTCGCAAGGGAAGCCCTCCCAGCATTTCAGCCTCAGATTAGGTACGTGATAGTAGTAGAAAGGGAGTCCCATACCCCATAGAAGCCATTTAAGGCCCCTTAAAATTAATTTGAGGAAAATTCTTTCAACTCATTCCTACTAATAAATCATGTGTATATACACTGTCTTTTTTTTTTTTTTACAGCAAAGACACAACAGGGTCTATGTATAAAACATTTGTAGTGCGGATGTGACAAAGATCTGCACATGTAGAATACAACTTGCTGTACCATATTTCCTCCAATACATGTAGTTCCTATATTGTCCGTGCCACCTGGTGACCATAAAGCTTTTGTTCCATAAATACCTCAATCAGGAAAAAATACATTGTGGCCATATAGGAACTACATCTATTAGAGAAAATATGGCAAGTTTCATTCCAAATGTGCAACTATTTTTTTCACATCCGCACTATGAAAAAGTTTTATAAAATGGATCCCTAGGCATATCTGCCATCTTTTTGAGATGGGAACAAGAGACACCGATTAGTAAATGTATGTAGGCATGGGACGCACCCCCTGCCACGGCCACCTTGGGTTTGTCTGGAGTTGGGTTTTAAGTATGGTATGACTGAAATTGCATGTAGTATCGAGTTTTTAAAAAGTAATAGGTAAAGATGTGATGCTGTAAGATACTTTGCTCTGTGCTGTGTAAATGCCACCTTATAGGATACTACAAATTAACATGGCTGGTATTGCTTTTCTTTGGCTCTCAGTGATGTACTGGGAAAAAAACAAATAAACCATACCACTATATGAACTGTATTAATACTAAAGTCGTGTCACAAAGCAGTTAAAGCATTTACTTTCTTGTAAGTAATGTTCCAGCATTGTCCTCCTCTCTTCAGTCATAGATTTGGTCATCAACAGGTAGTGTTTTGGTGGAAATACAGGTAGTCTGTTCCCAAATATCCGATGCATCTATAGGAGAGACATAAGACATTTTGTGATTTTTAAGAGAATTTTATATTCATTCTTTTAAACCTGAAAAGGATTGAACATGAGATGCCCAAACTAAAAGCATGACTGTAAAATACAACTGGAAATAGAATAACGGTGAACATGAAGTCTGCAAGTTTGACACATGTGCCCAGGTTTCCGCCTGCTGGAAACCCGGGCACACATTCCACCGTCCTGTGGCCAGTAGCAACCGCATCTCTGTCCCCAGCTGCAACATCTAGTGGGGCTGCGTGCATGTCCCTGTGCCCGCCATCACTATTGCAGAGGTGCGCTCTGAGCTGGCGGGTGCCCTGTGATTGGCTGAGCGGGCCATGTGCGGGGCGGGCGGCAGACATGGGGGATCTGTGAATGGCCATGCGGAGATGGTGCTGGTCATGTGTGGAGGCGGGGGCGGGGCTGGACTGTGGATATTATAATCACGCCTGCTTGCTCTCGGAGTCTTGCATCACGATGTGTTTCCCCGAGTTCTCATCTGCTCTGTCAGGCCCTCTGTTTCAGCTCCCCCTTTCTCTCTCTCTCCCACACTCTCAGCTTCTCGCTCACCCCCTCTCTCGCACCCACCACTCTCTCTATTCCCCCCCCCCCTCTTCACTCACCCCCATCCCCTCTCTCGCATCCCCATCCCTCTCACCCCCTCTCTCTCCTGCTAACCACTTCAATACTGGGCACTTATACACCTTCCTGCCCAGACCGATTTTGAGCTTTCAGCGCTGTCGCACTTTGAATGACAATTGCGTGGTCATGCTACATTGTACCCAAACTAAATTTTTATAATTTTGTTCCCACAAATAGAGCTTTATTTTGGTGGTATTTGTTCGCCTCTGGAATTTTTATAAATAAAAAAAAAAAGACTGAAAATGTCTGACAGACGCGAGTGAGGAAAAGCCGATCGCTGGCTCTTCCTATTTACACTGGGATCAGCCGTGATTGGACACGGCTGATCACGTGGTAAAGAGTCTCAGTCGGACACTCTTTCTAGAGATCATAGTTGTGGGGTGCCCCGGGGGCACGCAGCGGCTTAATATCCCGATCACGTCATATGACGTCTGGTCAGGATATTAAAACCACTATCCCGTCGTGCTTTTGTTATAGGGCAGGCGGCAAGTGGTTAAACTCTAGTACAGTGCATTAGTGCAGTGCTAGCCTTAACCCAGCCATAGATGCTTTAAATCTCAGTCGGCTCAGCAGGGGCCGGGCGAGATTCAATCAATGTATGGGCATGCTGATTGGCTCAGCTTGGGTACAGCCAGCATGTCGAATTTCTAATATACAATTACTGTCATTGGCAATAGCTGCTAACCCGGCAGGGACAGCCCCCCACAATAGCTCCGGGGGAGGGATTGAACACTGACTGCGTTCATGGGGGACTTAAGCAATTTTCTTGAATCATCTATGGACTGCATTGTCCGTTTAATAAACTGATCAGCTGAGATCAGGATGATCACGGCTTATCTCAGAGCATTGCAGGTTTAATATACTGAGATGAGAACTGGAGAACTATTTTCCTCTTCTCATCTCAGTACACAGAATGGCTGCATTGACTGCAACAGAAACAGTAATACCACTTTATCTCATAGATAGATAGATATTCTCTATCCGCTAGCAATAATCATGGTTTTTGCCCTGCGGGGATGGCTGTCCCTGCCCCTCCTTTGGGAGAACACAATAGCTCCACAGGAGGGATTCCCCCCCCCCCCCCCCATCAACCTTTGGTTGCAGGAAATAAAATAAAAAAAGATTGCCCTGTTTATGGCCAGCCTTGGTGTCATAGTGTTGGACCTTGTTACCCTTACCATCAGAAGCTGCATTATCATGTGCACCCTCCTTCTCCTTACTGCCTAGGATAGATTTTGGACTTATGCTTAGGACTATCCCTCAGGATATTGTTACACATTTCAATGCGCTAATACTGTTTATTGTGTATCAAAGCAAACCTGTTTCCTTACCCGGTGTGCTTTTCTTTGCAGCAGCAGAGGAAAGGTAGAGTGAACCTACTTGGGAATGTACATTTGGGGGACTTTCCTAAAGATAAAATTAGCATAGTTCACGTCTTTAGATATGTTGACAAGTGCAGTATGTCTCATATGGCACATTCCAGCAAATTTCAAGAATTTCCAGAGACCATAGAAACAGTCAAACTATTCAAACCATGCAACATTTCAGTGTTACAATGTTTACAAAATAAGGGCTCACACTTGGTGTTGAAAACATAGAATTCATTGTGACTGGTTTACGACATACTATAGTCTATTTCTAACACGGTGTTGTTATGACATTTCCATTACCAATATCTCCGTTCACCTTAGGAGTGCAGTGGAACATGGATGCAAGGAAGACCACATTGGGGGTAGACCTTTTTCTTGCACCCAACAAAGCCCCAGACATTTAAAAAAGGTGAACTCCAGACATGAAAAACCGAATTAAAAAGTTGTATTTACTGCTAAGCAGGAAGAAGACAGGGGGTTTGATTTACTAAAACAGGAGAGCACAAAATCTGGTTCAGCTGTGCATAGTAGCCAATCAGATTCTAACGTCAGCTTGTTCAATCAAGCTTTGACAATAAAACCTGGAAGCTTATTGGTTTCTATGCAGAGCTACAGCAGATTTTGCACTCTCCAGTTTTGGTAAATCATCCCCAGGAGTGTGATGAGCAACATTTACCTTAAGCCAGATTGTGTGATGCACCAATGCCTATGGGACACTCACAAAGCTAATGTGAATTGGGGATCAGTAACAGTCACTATGCTGATTGTTGATAATCCAGAATCTGAAATATATGAAAATGCCAAAGTATTCACCTGTTCATCCCAAAGATGTAGCTCCTTGTACCGCACTTTGAAGAGGATGAAGCCTTCCAGGTAGACTGTGTAGAGCTAAAAACATAAAATTACACATAAGAACATCTTGTAAAATACGCAGACAAAAAAAAAATAAAAAAAAATTATAATATAAAATGTATATAGAGAGATATATTGATATATTTTAACCACTTGCTTACTGGGCACTTAAACCCCCCTCCTGCCCAGACCAATTTTCAGCTTTCAGCGTTGATGCACTTTGAATGACAATTGCGTGGGCATACAACACTGTACCCAAATGAAATTTTTATCATTTTTTTCCCCACAAATAGAGCTTTCATTTGGTGGTATTTAATTACAGCTGGGAGTTTTATTTTTTGCTAAACAAACAAAAAAAGATGCAAAAAAAAAAATCATGTTTAATAGTTTGTTATAAAATTTTGCAAACAGGTCATTTTTCTCCTTCATTGAAATGCGCGGATGAGGCGGCGCTGGTGGGCACTGATAGGCACAGTTAAGGCGGCACTAATGGGCACAGATAAGGCAGTACTGATGGACAAAGATGGGCACAGATAAGATGGCACTGATAGGTGGCACTAAGGGGCACTGATAGGTACCACTGATAGATGGGACTGATGGGCACTGATAGGTGGCTCCGATAGGTGGCACTGCTGGCCACTGATGGGCGGCACTGATAGATGACACTGATGGGCACGGATATGTGGCACTGAGGTGCAGCACTGTTGAGGCAGATTGTGGGCACTGATGGGTGGCACTGATGGGTGGCACTTTAATATTTAGGTGGCACTGGCAGGGGGCAGGTGGGCACTGATGAGCTGGCCGTGATCGGGACTGAAGTCCCTCTCATGGCCGCCGGTGATCGGCTTTTTTTTTCTCTCCTCGCACTGTCAGCGCGAGGAGGAAAAATAGCCGATTACCGGCTCTGTTGTGTCACATGATCAGCTGTCATTGGCTGACAGCTGATCACATGGTAAGGGGGTCGGGATCGACCCCTTGCTCCGATCCGTGATCAGGCGAGTCTCAGACTCGCTGATCACAGAGCGCGCCGTCAATAGACGTAGTCCCGGCAAAGCAGGTCCGCGCTGTAGCCATCATTCGACTATAGCGCGGATCTCCAGTGGTTAAAGGAACCAATAAAAACTAGATGCTTGCGTCTTCTAAACTTGTGCATTAAAAGTCCCTTCCCAAGTGTGGCAGGTTTCATCTGCAGTACGGGTCTAGGTGAAAAGGTAGAATAGGAGATCAAACAGTCAGATAAAATGATATTCTGACTTCCTTTGTTTCAGGTCACGTCTCATGGAACATTTTAGAGCTTAGTCAGTCAGTGTGCCTTTCCTGCCCAAGTTGCTCAGCCACGGAGATTTCTGTCAAAAGGCTGACAAATGTTTGAAAAGCAGAGGTTTAGACAGAAAAAACATTTATGCCCACGGGGTATAACTGATAAATATTTTATAGGATATGGGACAAGTGGATTGAGCACCCGGGATGCAATTTCTGGATATATTAAGCACATCTACAGAGTGAGCAAGCCTTATAGCGTTGATCCCACTCCAATTGGATGAATGAGGCCAACTGGTCTGTACCCCTCTCAATGGTTTTTTTTTTTTTCCTCCAAGTGACAAAAGTCTATTTATAGAGTTCATTGAGATTACATGGAAGTATCACACAGTTCTCAATATCAGTAACACCACAGGTACCTGAATAGACAAATATTGATCAAACAAGGAGACTCTGTAAACACACCAATAACCCAATCTTGTGTTCAGTAGAATAATGCAATGTTCGATACCAGACAGTACTGTACATTAGGAACCAATGGAAAGCTATAATACATTGGCTGGTGACAATTTCATTAACCCATCAATTGTTTTGTAAAATTAGAAAAGTACCCAAGGAGTGAAACTGGGAGATAAGAAAAAAAAAAAAAAAGGGGGGGGGGAAGAGAAAGGAATAATAGCAGAGATACAGCCCAAACACAGGTCCTTCACTCCTCCCCGGCTTTCAATCATTTACCCTCCTCTGAATACACAAGCATATGCATGTCGGTCAGATTTTGAGAGAGGCTGCTCAATTGTTCTTTTGGGAGTGGACCAGTTTTTCCATTCTCTCAATAACCCAAACCCTTTGCAGCCACGTCTGGGTGGTTGGGGGCTGTTTTCTAGCAAGTGGGAATGCAGGCTTTACCAGCGTTAAGGGGTCTTAAGATTGATATCCTATTTAAGGATTTTTATTCACTGCTAAGGGATGTTGGTGACTGGGCTGTGGGATGAACTGAGCTATAGCCATTTCTGCTGTACTTTGGGTATGGGATACATGCAGGTTACTTGAAGCACTGTCATTTTGCGACTGGTCTGATCACGCAGATGGTATTCTCTCAATGTTATTTTATTTATTGAAATGTAAACGGCCTTCAAAAAAATAAATAAACCCCCCCCCCCCCCCCAACAACCTTAAATTAGTTGATTTAGAAAAAAAATAAAGTTTATTTTCTATCCAGAGGCATATTCCTTTGTTGCTTCCACACCATAACTGAAGAAGACTTCAGACAGATCCACTTCATAAAGGGTTTCAGAGCTTGAAAAAGCGCTTCAAACTGCCTCCTCGATGTAAGGCTCATATGAGAGTTGGTAAAAAAATAAAAAAAAATTTAATAACTTTAGCTCCTGCTATTTATTTTAAATATTCCTGTTTAGGGATGAGATTTGAGTTCCCTAGCACCATAGAATCAAGGTGAACCTGCATGCGTGTGTGGTCTTGGCGAACTAATGCAGGAATTTGCCACACTGAATTCTTTGCAACTGTAGCACCTTCTACAGTAGGTAGGTGATAGAGTTAGTTTTTTTGGCCAGTGTAGGTAAATTTAGGCAGGCCTAGCTGAAAGCTAGACCTGGTTTCATGTAAGCTGGCGACTCACAGATAGAGTCACCTTTTCATTACCTCCCTCTGGTATCTGGAAGATTATAGAAGCAGAGGAGAGGGAAGGGAGGGGGGGATCTGTCTGAGGTGTGGTAAGAAGCCCTGACCAATCCCTAACTAGGATGGGGAGGCAGGGCCGCTGATAGAAATCATGGGGCCCCGTACAGCCTACCTAACGGGGCCCCCTCAGCTCCTCCCTGGCCCCGCCCCTGGTCCCTCCTACAGCCCCACCCATTGCTCCTCCCCAGACCCCGCCTTAAAACAAAGTATAGGTTTGTCTACAAGTGATATTTGTTTTTCTCCAGCCAGTTATAGGTTTGATTATCCAAAAGAAATACTGTTTTCAGATGAGAACATACCTCTTTAATGTCTATATGTAATACAAACCATTAATGAATAAATAAAATTGTATTTTTGGTATTATTGCACAGTATTGTCAGGGTAAGTATTGCAGAGTATTGTCAGGGTAAGTATTGCAGAGTAGTAGTAGATGTTGAACTTCAAGCCCCCCCCCCCCCCCAAGCAAGCATGCACCTCCCCTGTGTAATTGTTAGCTGCCTTGGCCCCAGCAGAAATCACTTCCTCCCTCTTCTTGAGTGTCCACAGACCACAATATCTCGATTGCCCGGCCCCTGCTCTCTCTGCTCGCTCCCACTCTGCTACTTCTTCTCACGCGGAGAGAGATAGAGGAATATCACTCCGCAACACCATAATAGGATGTGCTGGCCGGGACTTGTGCGATGTGCCAGCATGAGGAGCGGGCGCAGAGAACGTATTCTTCTGCGCCCGAAATTCAGAAAATAGTCCCTCCTCTGCAACATTGTATTTAAACGATTAAAAACACATATTGTATTAAAAAAAAAAAAAAAAAGTTTACCGAACGCCGGGGGGGATGGGGTGGCCAGAGTATGGGATGATCGTGGCTGGAGAATTTTTTTATTTTTTTTTACATGAAAATTTACTTTGCTGTTTAGGTTGCCCGGGCCCCGCTGCTGATCAGGCCAGGTACAGCAGGACCAGTTGTACTGGCCTATCAGATGCCCTGTGGAGAGGGGGCAGGCCTCAAATACCTACAGAGCCCTGTGGACCCACCCTGGGCATGGCAGTGGCCTGTACTGACGGGGCAGTGCTGCCAGATTAGAAATGCCATTTTCCCTCCATGTCCCACTGCATGCTAAGGTGAACAGAGATATTGGTAATGAAATATGTCATTACATCCTGTTGAAAATAAAGACTACAGTACGTAAGCTGGACAAAATCCTCCCTCGCTGCAGTTCTGCCTTCTACCCAAGATCTTTCCTTCTCTCCAAATGGTGGCACTTATGTACAGTTTGCCACCTTATTATTAACCTCTTCATTATTGGGCCTCAACTCACAATAAGCTCAAGCTGCTCAGACATCACTGAGCGCTGCCTGGCTAAACCCTCCTCTCCCTTTATGATCATTGTGCCATCTTCATCATGCTCAGTACCTGAAAGGGGGAATACTTGCACATGATCAAGATCATCCTCCTACAGCAAGCAGCGATCATGTGATCAAATATTTCTGCTGACTCCTCATAGCCAGTTTGCTATGCAATGCTGGGATTAGCAGAAGAGAAGAAGGAGAAAGAAGAAAAAGAAACGGGCACATTGTCAGCACTTGCAGAAAGGCTTTGTCCTGCACATTCTGCTGCTGCATACCATGGTCAATTTGATATAGAAAGGAAAAAAAAAAAAATGAAGGGGAAGCCAACCATCGCTTTGTCCTATGGAACCTGCCTGTCCCTACCATCTCTGCATGTATACATCCTCCGTCTCTCACTTTAAAGTATTGAAGCAAGAGACAGAATTGCAATTAGCAATGACATCCTCTGTACAGGCTCTTGCTAATCCCTCACACATATTTACATAACTTCAAAATGTACAATATTGGCGATATATAAAAAGGAATAAAATGTGGGTTGTAGTCTGACAGCTAACATAACAGGCCTAAGCAAAAAGGTAGGATTGAGGTCATCTTGGCCTAAGAGAATCAGGCATGGACATAGGCACACACAGGGGGCACACCCTAATCATTATGTGCAGTGACAATTTCCCCTACTTTTCTTTTTTTTTTTTTTTTTTAAATGGAGAAATGGTAGGCTCTTACCAGTTAATTTATAAATTTTCTCTCGTGCCCGAGAAGCTCCCCCCCAATCTTCTAAAGAAGGTGCATGGCCAAATTCCAGGAGCAACAATTGGGGAAGGTGCTCTAAAGTAATATGCCATAATTGGAATAATTTTGATGGTTCAACCTCAAGCAACAGCTAACAAAGATGGCACCTCATCCCTGAAAGTTTGAAACATGAATCAAAGGACAGGAAGGGAAATTAGGGATTTTTGCGGTGCTAATTAGCAAAGTACAATTAATTAGAGTACAAAAATTTATTAAGTTTGAGCTTAAAATCAGTAGCAATATATGCTTAAAAGATTCAGAATAATGCAATACAGTGGTTGTTCTCGTCAAGCACACATAGTCCCGACATGTTTCGCATTAGATTGCTTCTTCAGGGGATGTGTGAAAGTTTGAACAAGATCTAGACCGAAAATACAAAATACAAAATAATAATAAAGTATATCACAAAATTCATAAGTGCAGAAATGGAGAAAAAAAAAAAAAAAAAAAAAAAGGGGGGGGGGGGGGGGGAAACCACAGACAAACACACATCAAACCCACCTTCAACCACTACGTTGGTGGTAAAGTAGTGGGATTGTCCACCTCGGGGGTTAGCCGCAGCAGTGCTGAATCGCAGGGGGCTAAAAAGCCAACCCAAGAAAACTGATAGAAAAAGGGATATATAGTAAAAAACCAAATTTGAAATTTTGGGATGATTTAAAGTTCTTTGAATACCTAACTTAATTTTAAGGTTGCTAAAATAAAACAACCTTTTGGGGGTGAACCCTCTAAAGTATAAAAACTGAGAAAAAAAATAGTACAAGGATATATTTTAGTTTCAAATGTATTACTTACGTAGGTTGGATGATTGTAAGCAGTGGGGACGCTCGTATTTTGAAAAAAATCTTTTTGAGCACTCAGGGAGACACACCTGCATAGAAATACCAGCTGGGTGGCCAATCAAAGAGAAAACAAAACGAAGATTAGAAGAGTTAAAGTAGATAAAAAAGTGTATCTCAAAAAGGGTGGTGTGTACATCATAAACTGAGTGTTATAAAGACACAAACCCTCAGGCATATAGATATACCCAAAGAGTTAAACATTCGCATCCCAAGGCATAGAATTCAAAGCCAGGGAGTTAATGCAAACATATAGAAAGAGACATGGACAGTAGCCTAGGTCCAAAGGGTTGAAACACCGGCAGAGAGATAGGTGAACGTTTGCAAATGAAAAAAAGACCGATCGAGTAAATGTTGAAGAATATAACAGTAAGCTTACCGAAAAGTACAGAGTCTGAACGATCAAGCGTCACCCTTGGCTGCAACCCGCAACGGAATGACGATATTACGAAGGCTTTTTATATGCCCCGCCATCAAGCCGGCGTCTGACGTAGTCGGCCTGATGCGGACAAAAGGAGCGCTGTTGCGCATGCTCACCAATGGGACGAGACTGAATAAGCCTACAAATCCCATAATGCCTCAGGCATGTGGGCGGAGGAAAGAGGGGAACGATCGATGCCTTCGTAGAAGGCGAAGGCATAGACGAACGCGACCACCAATCTGACCGCCCGGTCAGGCGTAGAGGCAAAAAACGATGGAAAAAAGGGTCGGAACAGAATGGCAGAAGAAATGGCCAATCCTTCCGACCAATGTAAGGGGAGCGTCGCAGCGCTAAAAAGGGGCAGTGGCACACAAGGCGCCTGTGCCCCCGGGCGTCCGTGCGAACAGCACTGATGGGGAAACCGTAGAGGTGGACCATTCGGGTGGGAAATCATAAAAGGGAAGGACAAAAAATATTTCTCTAAAAGCTGCACATAACAGAACATAGTAATATCGTAAACATATAAACATATACATGATGTATTTTTATACTCAAAACAAATCAATACAAACAAATTTCAAATACTACAATAAAACAATGAAAAAAATAAAAAATAAAAAAAAAAAGGAGGAGGGAGGGGGAGGGGAGGGGGGGAAAGGGGAAAAGAGGGGAGGGGGAAATGGGAACCCAAACAGGTTCCCTCTCAGAGGGGCGGTCAGCAGGATTGAAAGGCCAGAAAAGGTTTCTATATCATAAAAAGGGTTTAAAGCTTAAGTTTTCATTGAAGCCAGGTGGAATTGTAGCCCTTAGGTTGAAAATCCATTCAGCTTCATGTTGAAGTAAGATATTATCCACACTGCCCCCTCTCACATCAAGGGGGATATGTTCAAGTGCGGAAAAGGTGATAAATTTAGGATTGAAGGCATGGAAGAGGCCAACATGTCGACTGATGGCCGTCTCCATTTTCTTTTTGATAATGGGTTTGATATGGTCCTTGATTCGAATACAAAATTGTCGCTTTGTTTTACCTACATAAAACCCGCCACATAGGCAACGGGCAAGATATACAACGCCCTGTGTTTGGCATGTGACTCGATGTTTAATGGAGTGCCATTTGCCATTTGGCAGTTTAAGTTTGGTATGTGAATTGACATAACAACAAACGTCACAATGGCCACAAGGAAAAGTGCCATTAGTTACTTTTCTAGTGTCCAACTTTGGTTGTTCAAAGTGACTATGCACTAATTTATCTTTGAGAGAGGGAACTCTTTTAAAGGTAACTTCGGGAAAATTTTTAATATATTTCTTGGTGGTAGGGTCAGCTAGAAGGAGTGGCCAAAACTTGTGTAAAATTTCCTTGAACTTACGATGCTGATTGGAATAGCGAGTAATAATTCTAACTGAATCATTTGTATTAGGACGTCGGGTTGAAAAAATAAGTGAAGTTCTAGTTTTGGGTTTTACACGGTTATAGGCTCGTTTCAAGCATTTATGACTGTATCCTCTTTTTCTCAATCTTTGGTAAAGGTCATCAGCTGCTATATTAAAATCTGAATTTTTGCTACAATTTCGCTTTAAACGCAAATATTGGCTATAAGGAATACTGTTAATCAAAGAAATTGGGTGAAAGCTAGTAGCGTGTAAAACCGTGTTACCAGCAGATGGTTTCCTAAATAAGAGAGAGTTGAGTCTACCTTCACTGTCCAACGAGATGGTTATGTCTAAAAAGTTAACTATTGACTGACTATGTTGCATAGTAAATTTCAAATTTAAATTATTAATAGAAATCAATTGAAAAAAAGTTTTTAATTCTGTTTCCGTACCTGCCCAAAAAAAAAGAACATCGTCGATATAACGAAACCATGAAATAATTTTATCCAAAAACGGTGACAAATCTTCTCTAGAGAGAGTTTCCTTTTCCCACCCCCCCAGGTACAGGTTTGCATACGATGGGGCACATTTAGTCCCCATCGCAACTCCCTGTACCTGGAGGTAGTGGGTGGAGTCAAAAACAAAGACATTATGCTTAAGAATATATTCAAGGAGGTCCACAACAAAAGAACTATATTGTGAGAAAGAGGAACCTCTTTCGGAAAGAAACCTGCGTACAACTTCAACTCCCTTGTCATGGGGAATTGTGTTGTAGAGGCTTTCGATATCTAGGGCAACCAGCCATGAGTTGGGAGGGAGAGACAGTCCCTCAATCATTCTTAACAAATCGATGGTGTCTTTAACATATGAAGATAGAGAGATGACATGTGGACTTAGATAGCTGTCAACTAATGCGCTCGCATTTTCAGTTAAACAGGAACATCCTGAAATAATAGGACGTCCTGGAGGATTTGTTTGAGACTTATGAATTTTCGGTAGTGCGTAAAAAGTTGGAATCTTTGGATCCTTGATGTTTAGGAATTTCCATGTGTTGAGGTCAATGACCCCTTGTTGATATGCCTTAAAAATGAGATTCAAATAGATATTTCGATAATTTAGAATGACGGTTTTAGAGATAGGACGATACCAATTTCTATTGGACAGTATATTTCGACACATGGAAGTGTATTGTGCAACTTCCATGATCACCAAATTTCCGCCCTTGTCTGCGGGCTTAATAATTAAATTTGTATTTTTTTGTAAGGATTTAATAGCTGCTCTGTGTTGTAACGAAAGATTGTTAGATAAGAGTGAATGAAACGACAATTTCTCGATCTCTATAGTTGTTTGCTGTATAAACGCCCAAATGTTTGGGTTTGCATTGAGTAGAGGAAATGCTCTGGATTTGCATTTAAAGGATGGAGGGGGGGGGGAAGGAAACACCTGGGACTGACAGACTTCAGGGAACTCTGAACACGCCTCCACTGAGTCCCTTCGGAATCAATTGGGCACTCCGCTCTCTCGTCGGGCACCACCGTTTTCATCGAAACCAACACCTGCTGGCACACTTGCGATGTTTCACCCCTCTCACTCTCTTTCTTTAGGCTCTCGTGGCACACAACCAATGTTAAATCAATGCACAGCCCCTTTGGCCCAGGCAACCTCCTCTATAACTTCTTTGCAATCTGCGAATCCATCGGTAAGCACTACCAATGTCATTATCTCGCCTCTAGGCACTCCTTTACCTGCAGATTTGAAACTGGCACCTATTTTTTTTAGGCAAGGACCAGATTCCACCGATGATTTGAACGACATTTATGTACAAGGTAACCTTGATTCATCTACAAATGAGTTGTCAATAATAAATTTATCATCACAGAGATTATCCGAACCCCAAATTTCAACTTAAGGATTTACATCTTTTTGCCCGTAGATTGTTATATCGAGTTATCTTTGATAAGCCTGTTACTCCAGACTTTGATAGTAATGACGATGTCCGGTCTTATGAAAATATGACCGAACATTATGCCATCAAAAATTTGATGGAATTATGGGAGGAGGGAAACACTGATGACGACGACTCGGAAGCAATTTCCACTCCGAGTCTGTCAGTCCCAGGTGTTTCCTCCCCCCCCCCTCCATCCTTTAAATGCAAATCCAGAGCATTTCCTCTACTCAATGCAAACCCAAACATTTGGGCGTTTATACAGCAAACAACTATAGAGATCGAGAAATTGTCGTTTCATTCACCCTTATCTAACAATCTTTCGTTACAACACAGAGCAGCTATTAAATCCTTACAAAAAAATACAAATTTAATTATTAAGCCCGCAGACAAGGGCGGAAATTTGGTGATCATGGAAGTTGCACAATACACTTCCATGTGTCGAAATATACTGTCCAATAGAAATTGGTATCGTCCTATCTCTAAAACCGTCATTCTAAATTATCGAAATATCTATTTGAATCTCATTTTTAAGGCATATCAACAAGGGGTCATTGACCTCAACACATGGAAATTCCTAAACATCAAGGATCCAAAGATTCCAACTTTTTACGCACTACCGAAAATTCATAAGTCTCAAACAAATCCTCCAGGACGTCCTATTATTTCAGGATGTTCCTGTTTAACTGAAAATGCGAGCGCATTAGTTGACAGCTATCTAAGTCCACATGTCATCTCTCTATCTTCATATGTTAAAGACACCATCAATTTGTTAAGAATGATTGAGGGACTGTCTCTCCCTCCCAACTCATGGCTGGTTGCCCTGGATATCGAAAGCCTCTACAACACAATTCCCCATGACAAGGGAGTTGAAGTTGTACGCAGGTTTCTTTCCGAAAGAGGTTCCTCTTTCTCACAATATAGTTCTTTTGTTGTGGACCTCCTTGAATATATTCTTAAGCATAATGTCTTTGTTTTTGACTCCACCCACTACCTCCAGGTACAGGGAGTTGCGATGGGGACTAAATGTGCCCCATCGTATGCAAACCTGTACCTGGGGGGGTGGGAAAAGGAAACTCTCTCTAGAGAAGATTTGTCACCGTTTTTGGATAAAATTATTTCATGGTTTCGTTATATCGACGATGTTCTTTTTTTTTGGGCAGGTACGGAAACAGAATTAAAAACTTTTTTCAATTGATTTCTATTAATAATTTCAATTTGAAATTTACTATGCAACATAGTCAGTCAATAGTTAACTTTTTAGACATAACCATCTCGTTGGACAGTGAAGGTAGACTCAACTCTCTCTTATTTAGGAAACCATCTGCTGGTAACACGGTTTTACACGCTACTAGCTTTCACCCAATTTCTTTGATTAACAGTATTCCTTATAGCCAATATTTGCGTTTAAAGCGAAATTGTAGCAAAAATTCAGATTTTAATATAGCAGCTGATGACCTTTACCAAAGATTGAGAAAAAGAGGATACAGTCATAAATGCTTGAAACAAGCCTATAACCGTGTAAAACCCAAAACTAGAACTTCACTTATTTTCTCAACCCGACGTCCTAATACAAATGATTCAGTTAGAATTATTACTCGCTATTCCAATCAGCATCGTAAGTTCAAGGAAATTTTACACAAGTTTTGGCCACTCCTTCTAGCTGACCCTACCACCAAGAAATATATTAAAAATTTTCCCGAAGTTACCTTTAAAAGAGTTCCCTCTCTCAAAGATAAATTAGTGCATAGTCACTTTGAACAACCAAAGTTGGACACTAGAAAAGTAACTAATGGCACTTTTCCTTGTGGCCATTGTGACGTTTGTTGTTATGTCAATTCACATACCAAACTTAAACTGCCAAATAGCAAATGGCACTCCATTAAACATCGAGTCACATGCCAAACACAGGGCGTTATATATCTTGCCCGTTGCCTATGTGGCGGGTTTTATGTAGGTAAAACAAAGCGACAATTTTGTATTCGAATCAAGGACCATATCAAACCCATTATCAAAAAGAAAATGGAGACGGCCATCAGTCGACATGTTGGCCTCTTCCATGCCTTCAATCCTAAATTTATCACCTTTTCCGCACTTGAACATATCCCCCTTGATGTGAGAGGGGGCAGTGTGGATAATATCTTACTTCAACATGAAGCTGAATGGATTTTCAACCTAAGGGCTACAATTCCACCTGGCTTCAATGAAAACTTAAGCTTTAAACCCTTTTTATGATATAGAAACCTTTTCTGGCCTTTCAATCCTGCTGACCGCCCCTCTGAGAGGGAACCTGTTTGGGTTCCCATTTCCCCCTCCCCTCTTTTCCCCTTTCCCCCCCTCCCCTCCCCCTCCCTCCTCCTTTTTTTTTTTCTTTTTTATTTTTTTCATTGTTTTATTGTAGTATTTGAAATTTGTTTGTATTGATTTGTTTTGAGTATAAAAATACATCATGTATATGTTTATATGTTTACGATATTACTATGTTCTGTTATGTGCAGCTTTTAGAGAAATATTTTTTGTCCTTCCCTTTTATGATTTCCCACCCGAATGGTCCACCTCTACGGTTTCCCCATCAGTGCTGTTCGCACGGACGCCCGGGGGCACAGGCGCCTTGTGTGCCACTGCCCCTTTTTAGCGCTGCGACGCTCCCCTTACATTGGTCGGAAGGATTGGCCATTTCTTCTGCCATTCTGTTCCGACCCTTTTTTCCATCGTTTTTTGCCTCTACGCCTGACCGGGCGGTCAGATTGGTGGTCGCGTTCGTCTATGCCTTCGCCTTCTACGAAGGCATCGATCGTTCCCCTCTTTCCTCCGCCCACATGCCTGAGGCATTATGGGATTTGTAGGCTTATTCAGTCTCGTCCCATTGGTGAGCATGCGCAACAGCGCTCCTTTTGTCCGCATCAGGCCGACTACGTCAGACGCCGGCTTGATGGCGGGGCATATAAAAAGCCTTCGTAATATCGTCATTCCGTTGCGGGTTGCAGCCAAGGGTGACGCTTGATCGTTCAGACTCTGTACTTTTCGGTAAGCTTACTGTTATATTCTTCAACATTTACTCGATCGGTCTTTTTTTCATTTGCAAACGTTCACCTATCTCTCTGCCGGTGTTTCAACCCTTTGGACCTAGGCTACTGTCCATGTCTCTTTCTATATGTTTGCATTAACTCCCTGGCTTTGAATTCTATGCCTTGGGATGCGAATGTTTAACTCTTTGGGTATATCTATATGCCTGAGGGTTTGTGTCTTTATAACACTCAGTTTATGATGTACACACCACCCTTTTTGAGATACACTTTTTTATCTACTTTTTAACTCTTCTAATCTTCGTTTTGTTTTCTCTTTGATTGGCCACCCAGCTGGTATTTCTATGCAGGTGTGTCTCCCTGAGTGCTCAAAAAGATTTTTTTCAAAATACGAGCGTCCCCACTGCTTACAATCATCCAACCTACGTAAGTAATACATTTGAAACTAAAATATATCCTTGTACTATTTTTTCTCAATTTTTATACTTTAGAGGGTTCTTCACCCCCAAAAGGTTGTTTTATTTTAGCAACCTTAAAATTAAGTTAGGTATTCAAAGAACTTTAAATCATCCCAAAATTTCAAATTTGGTTTTTTACTATATATCCCTTTTTCTATCAGTTTTCTTGGGTTGGCTTCTTAGCCCCCTGCGATTCAGCACTGCTGCGGCTAACCCCCGAGGTGGACAATCCCACTACTTTACCACCAACGTAGTGGTTGAAGGTGGGTTTGATGTGTGTTTGTCTGTGGTCCCCCCCCCCCCCCCCCCTTTTTTTTTTTTTTTTTTTTCTCTATTTCTGCACTTATGAATTTTGTGATATACTTTATTATTATTTTGTATTTTGTATTTTCGGTCTAGATCTTGTTCAAACTTTCACACATCCCCTGAAGAAGCAATCTAATGCGAAACATGTCGGGACTATGTGTGCTTGACGAGAACAACCACTGTATTGCATTATTCTGAATCTTTTAAGCATATATTGCTACTGATTTTAAAGCTCAAACTTAATAAATTTTTGTACTACTAACTTTGTACTCTAATTAATTGTACTTTGCACCGCAAAAATCCCTAATTTCCCTTCCTGTCCTTTGATTCATGTTTCTAATATGCCATAACATTTTGAGATGGTGTTAAAGCAACCTGAACCCGGGGAGACAGAATGCCTCAAATGGGGGCAGGTCTCTATGAATCCACCCATGTCCTGATGGTTGTAGAAATGTCGAAGCTGGAAATAGCTTGGCCACCTTTCATGGCATGGTTGAGTTTTATATTCACATATTTTACTGGTGCAGCAAGTATTTTGGCTAGCATTTTGCTTTAAAGTAGAACTCAAAGTCAAATATAAAAAAATAACCCATTAAAGTTCAAATGAATTTTCATCCAAAACCAGTTTAATCAGGGCTGTCTTTAAGGCAGGGCAAAAGCGGCAGCTGCCCTGAGCCCTGTCATTGTTGTGGGGCCCAAAGCAGCTGCCTCATACTTGCCAACTATTTAACCACTTCCCGACCAGCACATGACGATGTACGTCGACAGAATGGCACGGGCAGGCATATTGGCGTACAGGGACCAACAGCTCCCGCGCTGGTCGGGACCCCCGTGAGTCCGGTCGCGGGACCCGCAGACTCGATTGCCGCGGGCACCCCCGAGATCGTCTCACGGAGCGGCCGAATGGAGGAAATGCCGTGTAAACAACATTTCTCCATTCTGCCTAGCAACTAGTGACGCTGATCTCTGCTTCATGTGATTGGAGCAGAGATCAGTGTTCACTAATTGAAAGCCCAACCCCCCCACAGTTAGTAACACACCCCTAGGAACACTTAACCCCTACACTGCCACCCACTGGTTAACCCTTTCACTGCCAGTGTCATTTACACAGGAATCACTGCATTTATATAGCAGTGATTACTGTATAAATGACAATGGTCCCAAAAATGTGTCCAAAATGTCCGATGGGTCCCCCACAATGTCGCAGTCACAATAAAAAAAAAAATATCGCCGATTGCCGCCATTACTAGTAAAAAAAAAAAATAATAAAAAATTATTAATAAAAATGCTATAAAACTATCCCTATTTTGTAAACGCTATAACTTTTGCGCAAACCAATCAATAATCGCTTATTGCGATTTTTTTTACCAAAAATATGTAGAAGAATACGTATCGGCCTAAACTGAGGGAAAAAAATGTTTTTTTATATATTTTTGGGGGATGTTTATTATAACAAAAAGTAAAAAATAATGCATTTTGTTCAAAATTGTCGCTCTATTTTTGTTTATAGCGCAAAAAATAAAAACCGCAGGGGTGATCAAATAGCATCAAAAGAAAGCTCTATTTGTGGGAAAAGAAAGGACGTCAATTTTGTTTGGGAGCGACGTCGCACGACCGCGCAATTGTCAGTTAAAGCGACGCAGTGCCGAATCGCAAAAAGTGGTCTGGTCTTTGACCAGCAAAATGGTCCGGTCTGCAAGTGGTTAAACACCCTTCCTGCCCAGACCAATTTTCAGCTTTTGGTGCTCTCACACTTTGAATGACAATTACTCAGTCATGCAACACTGTACCCAAATGAATTTTGTGTCCTTTTTTTCCCACAAATAGAGCTTTCTTTTGGTGGTATTTGATCACCTCTGGGGTTTTTATTTTTTGCGCTATAAATGAAAAAAGACCGAAAATTTTGAAAAAAAAAAAAACACGCATTTTTCTTTGTTTCTGTGATAAAATTTTGCAAATTATAATTTTTTTTTTCATAAATTTTGGCCACAATTTATACTGCTACATATCTTTGGTAAAAATAACCCAAATTAGTGGATATTATTTGGTCTTTGTGAAAGTTAGAGAGTCTACAAGCTGTGGTGCGAATCATAAAAAAATTGATCACACCTGATGTACTGTTGGCCTATCTCATTTCTTGCGACCAGAACAAGTCAGGAAAGTACAAATACCCCCCAAGTGACCCCTTTTTTGAAAGTAGACATTCCAAGGTATTTACTAAGATGCATGGTGAGGTTTTTGATGTCATCTTTTTCCCACAATTCTTTGCAAAATTAAGATTTTTTATTTTTTTTTTCACAAAATTTTTAATGTAATAGGTTATTTCTCTCACATGGCATGTGTATACCACAAATGACACCCCAAAATACGTTCTGCTACTCCTTCTGAGTATAACGATACCAAATGTGTGAGACTTTTACACAGCCTGGCCACATACAGAGGCCCAATATTGAAATAGCACCATCAGGCGTTCTAGGAGCATAAATTTTACATTTAATTTCTCAACCACCTATTACACTTTTGAAGGGCCTGGAGCACCAGGACAATGGAAATGCCCACAAAGGGACCCCATTTTGGAAAGCTAACACCCCAACGTATAATCTATGAGGCATAAGGAGTCGTTTGAATGGTTCATTTTTTTTTTCCAGAAGTTTTGGGAAAATGTGGAAAAAAAATGAAAAACGCATTTTTTTTTTTTTTTACGCAAAGTTGTCCATTTATAAGATATTTCCAACACATAGCATGTACATAGCAAAAATGACACCCCAAAATACGTTCTACTACTCCTCTTGAGTAACGATACCAAATGTGTAAGACTTTTACACAGCTTGGCCACATACAGAGGCCCAACATGCAAGGAACACCATCAGATGTTCCAGGGACAGATAGCATGCACATACCAAGAATTACACCCCAAAATACATTCTGCTGAGAAAAGAGTAAACAAAAGATTACCTGTGGTTTTAGCAGCGCAGTTGTCCACAGGATGATAGCACTGGTCCAGGCAGCAGGCAGGGACTTGGTCAGCAAAAGTGAACACAATTTTCCAGGCAACAGGCAGGTATACTGTCCATAGTCAATATTGGCAGCAGGCAGGGATACTGTCCATATACAGTCCAAGGTCAGTGCAGGCAGAGATCGTCAGCATTGGCAAAATATTGGTCCTGGTAGTAGGCAGGAACATGGTCCATCCATGTGGTGTGGTCAGTTCATGCGACAGGCAGAGGCATGATGGTATAGGTCCTACAGGCAGCAGGCAGAAGTAGGGCCTTGTTCAGGACAGAATGGGGATAGGGGTAGAGGCTTCTCCTACCCAAATCTCTTTGAAGCCTCCGAGTCTCCAGACCCTAATCTAGGAATGAGAAAACAAAGGAAATTGTCTTCTTCATCCAAAAAAACTATTCTGGAGCCCCTCACATATGCGAGACCCCTGTTATGAATCCCACTAGTCCACTGAGAGGGTACAAGATCAGTCCAAGAGGCAGGCAAAAGGCATGGTCAAACAGTCCAGGGTCAGTTCCAGATCAGGCAGAGGTATGTACAGAATCAGTAGGCAGAAGCGTGGCCGAATAACAGTCCAGGGTCAGTTCCAGATCAGGCAGAGGCATAAACAGAATCAGTAGGCAGAAGCGTGGTCGAATAACAAGCCAGGGTCAGTTACAGAGCAAGCAGAGGCATAAGGGGTTTGAAGGTAAATGGCAGGAAGTGAGGGTTATGGTTACCATACTTCACTAATAATTCACTGAAGTATGGTAACGGCGGAAACAGTCACCTATGCAGAGGCCTGGTTGGGAAGGGCATTGGGCACAATGATAAGTGGTGTCTCTTCTCAATCCTCGTTTGCTGCACACCCGACATTTTTTCTGATGTCTTCGGCCTGTTGGTCTGGGAGGGATTTTATCAGGAAAGTGGCGTTCAGAGAGTCTGCTAATTACATCGGATCGAATGTTTTGTGGTGGGCTGTTGGGGTATATAAGGGCAGTGGTGATTTCCTCCTGGTAGCCAAGGAAGGGTATGGGTCTTTCTGTGGACTTACGATAAAATTACATATGTGTTGTATATGGCCAAATTAAAGAAATAAATTGAAATTTTTTTATACCACTTGTATGTTCTTCTCGTGGCAAGATAGGGTTCGAGCATCTGGTCGTTCAAGTCGACACCCCCCATGAACATGTTTTACTCATGGATACAAGTGGGTTTTGTATTGGGCCATCCCTCCTGGTGATCTCAACAAAAAAGTGTTGTTGTGGATCGAAGAAAGCATGTAGACATCCCTTCTGTCCCTCCACTTCACAGCCAAAATTTCCTCGTTCCGTAAACTCGCCGCTTCACCTTTTCTTAGCCTTTTGTTGACGAGGCTTTGAGGAAAGCCCTTCCGGTTCGTTCTTACGGTGCCACATGCTGGAGTTTGCTTTCTATGGAGGTTGCGGAACAGGGGTAAACTGGTATAAAAATTGTCCACATACAGATGGTAGCCTTTCTCCAGGAGTGGGTTTATGAGTTCCCAAACAACTTTCCCACTCGATCCGATGTATTCGGGGCAATTAGGAGGATGTAGCTGGGTGTCCTTCCCTTCGTATACCATGAAGGAATATGTATACCCTGTGGCTCGGTCACACAATTTATACATCTTCACTCCATAGCAGGCCCTTTTGGAGGGAATAAATTGCTTTAGGCCCAGCCTGCCAGAAAATTTTATTAGGGACTCATCCACACATATGTGTTGGTCTGGGGTAAACAACTGGGGGAAGATCTCAGAAAAATAATTTATTAGTGGCCGAATTTTGTAAAGTTTATCAAAATTTGGGTCATTCCGGGGAAGGCACTGGGTATTGTCATTAAAGTGTAGGAATCTCATTATCATTATATATCTGGTCCGGGGCATTATTGAGGAAAAGATGGGCATGTGATAGATGGGGCGGGATGACCAATATGCACGTATTTAATTTTTATTGTTTAGTCCCATACAAAATGTGAGGCCCAAAAAAATTTTAAACTCCTCCACTGTTAGGGCTCTCCACTCGTAGGGACGGGCATAAGAGGACGTTGGGTTGCTTTCAATAAATTGTTGGGCATATAGGTTGGACTGGACCACAATGGATTCAAGCAAGTCCTCTGTAAAAATTAGGTGGAAAAAGTCCATCAGGGAAAAATTGTGTGTGTCCACCGGGACTCCTGGGTTGGCAGTGAAAGTGGGAACGTTAGCTTCTCCCGAGTTAGGAGGAAGCCACAAGGGGTTCTGGAGGGAATAGGGAAGGCTAGCATGGGACCTAACCCTTTGGGGCCGAGTTGACACCCCACTGGTACGTGGCCTTTGCCGAGGTACTGTGGTGCCGGTGGATGGCACTGGGTTGCCGGTGGATGGTTCTGCGGTGCTGGTGGATAGTACCGCCTCCTCACCAGTGCGCCTTCGTCTGACGGGCGGACTATCCCCTTCCTCCTCTGAGGCTGTCATGGTACCGCTGCTGAGGACAGGCTCGTAGTCCACGTCAAAGTCACAATCTGAATATGAGGAGGAATCCAAAGCGGAAACCTCCCCGTTGCTCTCGTCGGCTGCAATATCATCATATGCCTCCTCAGCTGAATACAATCTTTGTGACATTTTTATTGATCACAAATGGCACTGACAGGTGACACTGACGTGGCAGGTGGCACTGACAGCACTGATCACAGGTGACACTGACGTGGCAGGTGGCACTGATGACACGTGGCACTGACAACACGTGGCACTGGAGGCAGATGGGGCTGGCAGATGTGGCTGGCGCTGGCAGATGGCACTGGCCATTTGCTCTGGCTAATTGCTCTGGCAAATGGGGCTGGCAGATGGCACTGGCACTGGCACTGGCACTGGGGCTGGCGGCGCTGGCAGGTGGCGCTGGGCTGACAGTTGGCACTGGGGCTGACAGATGTTAGTCACAGTATTCAATATACAGTATGTCACTCACAGATCCTCTCACTCCTCACATGCTGTCTCTGTGTGAGGAGGGAGAGACACGGCAATGGGAGATGATCTCATATGTTTACATTTGAGATCATCTCCCATTGGCAGCTGCGATCGCGCTGTGAACGGCGATCTGTGTTTGCCTGTCTACGGGAGACACGGCGAATACAAAACTTCCGCGATGCGCGCCCCCGGCGGTGCGCATTGCGGAAGTAAACAAAAGGACGTCCAGGGACGACCGCCTGGACGAACCCGCCTGCTCTACGGCCGTCATTCGGCTATAGGGCGGGCGGGAGGTGGTTAAGTTTAAATTCCCTTGTCTCTTGAAGTTTTAGTCTCTTGCTGGTATGGATCGGATGTCAACGGACATTCGCCGCTCTATAGAGTGCAATGGATAGTTGGGTTTGCCTGAAAACCTGACAGGCGTAACCAATCAGTCCGTCAGTGTCAAAGGGTCCCCAAGACTTTGCACAGCCTTTTGTTTTAATTCACCTAGAATATATTTGTTGATTTAAAATGAAAGTTCAGTTGAGCTTTAAAAAATAATTAAAAAAAAATAATAAGATAAAAAAAGTGCAGCATTTGCTTCCCAATCACCTGATAGCAATGATAGACTCTAATTGCTATCACAGTGATCAGTAAATGTACAGCCCACCCCTGTGATTTTTTCCATTCCTCTTGGCTGGAGGAGAGAGAAAATGTAAACATTGAAAAGACAAGGTAAAAAAAATATATAAAAAAAAGGGAGGTGTAATACACCTGGATAGTAGTTGCAGTTTTATTAAAGTGGTAGTAAAGTTATGTCTGCCATTTTTACGAAACAGGTATTACATAGTTGCCAACTGTCCTAAATTTCCCAGGACATTCCCGGGATTAGGACATTTGTCCCGATTTAATTTTGTCCTGGGAAATTCGGTTTGTCCCGTTTTTCACCGCCGGCCGCTAGAGGTCCACGGCTGGCGGAGACAATGTCTCCGCCGGCCGCCATTTTAAAGAATATAGAGAGATAGAGATGCTGCGGCGCTGCCCACCCCTGCTGCCAATGTCTGTGAAGTGCAGTGAGTGGCATCGCAGTTCAAAGTCTTTCTGCGCAGCAACAACGGCGTGCGGCGTCTGGAGGATGTCAGGGGGGGGCCAGTCAGAGTCTGGATGTCAGGGGGGGGGGGCAGTCAGAGTCTGGATGCCGGGGGGGGGGGGCAGTCAGAGTCTGGATGCCAGGGGGGGGCAGTCAGAGTCTGGATGCCAGGGGGGGGCAGTCAGAGTCTGGATGCCAGGGGGGGCAGTCAGAGTCTGGATGCCAGGGGGGGGGGGCCAGTCTGGATGTCAGAGGGGCACCAGATGTTAGGAGGACTGATGGGGACACCAGATGTAAGGAGGGGCTCCGCTGATGGACACAGATGTGAGGAAGGTGCCTCTGATGGGGACACCAGATGTAAGGAGGGGCTCTGCTGGGGGCACCTGATGGCAGGCAATGTGGCTAGTGACACGCTCAGGGCTCCCACTGATTCTGCATTATGGTGAGTTGAATGATTTCATTTCATATTACAATGCAATAATAGAAATAATGCGCTTCAATCATCCTGACACCATAACAATCATGGCGCCGGGATGATTGAAGCACCAACACCAGGTATTTGGAGTATCTTTATCTGCCAATTGTCAAACTCTGGAAAACACATATTGTGGTATAGGATCGGGGGGGGGGGGGGGGGGCTGCTGTCCTTCCATCCCTCCCCCCCTTTCATCTCAGACTCTAACCACATCCCTTTGAGCCACAAACCATGTAAGCCACGCCCACTATTTTACATAAACCACGCCCATATTTTTGACACATTTTCACCTTTTCCTATGCCACACTTATAACCGCATTTCCCGCCCCATAATTATAATACAACTCCGCCTACTGCCAAAAAAGTGTCCTGAAAATGTAACTTCTATATACAATTACAATCTTCTAAATGTGCACTGTTTGGGAGTAGGGATGAGCCCGATGTTCGAGTTGAATGTGTAAAATTAAAAAAAAAGGAAGTAGAGTCATTTGAAACTGCTTGTGGCTGTAATGCATTGCCAGATCCCAGCAATATAGATAAAAATCATTGAGAAAAAAAAATAAAAAAAATAAATAAATAAAAAACACAGCATGGGTTCCCCCAGCCTATTACCAGGACCTTTGGGTCTGGTATGGCTAGTAAGGGGCACCCCGCACCAAAAAGGCGCAGGGGTCCCCCCAAAATCCATGCCAGGCCCCCCCTCCTGAACTATACCAGGCCACATGCCCTCAACATGGGGAGGGTGCTTTGGGGTCCCCCCAAAACACCTTGTCCCCATGTGGATGAGGAAAATGGCCTCATCGCCACAATTCTTGTCTAGGGGTTGTGGGGATCTGCGAGGGGGGGGGCTTATCAGAATCTGGAAGCCCCCTTTAACAAGGGGACCCCCAGATCCCACCCCCCCCCATGTGATCGAGTATCAGGTACATTGTACCTCTACACATTCACAAAAAAATAAATAAATAAAAAAAAAGTGACAAAATTATAAAAATGACAGGAGACAGTTTGGGACCAGTCTTTTTTTAATCCCGCGATGTCCATTCAACTTCGATCACAGCATCTGATGGACCGAGGAGGGGAAAAATAAATAAATAAAAAGGAAAAAAGCAAAAACAACAACTCTGCCTCCCGCTGACTTTCTGCATTGACAGCTGAGGACGGGTCCAGTCAGTGACGTAAATGGGTGACCCCGCCCCCTTATGATGTTACATGACATCATAAGAGGCGGGGTCACTTGTCAAAATGGAAGCCCTGTCTGTGGTGATAGCGTGCTGCTGGAGGGCTTTGTTTTAGTGCAAGTCTCTCATAAGACTTGCCCATAAAGACTTGTGATGCATAGTAACACATTATGACATTGCTTTGCAGGGTGAATTATTAAATTTTTTACAAAGTTTACTACCACTTTAACACATGACAAAGTTGCAAAACCGTGTTCAGGCCTTAAAGTAGAACTATTAGGCAAAAGTTTTTTTTTCCCTTTGGCTAGAGCAAGAAAGGGTTATAACCCATCAATTTTTTTTTCACCATTTCTGTCCTGTTGGGGAGATTTCCCTTCACTTCCTGTCCCATAGCCAAAACAGAAAGTGAGGAAATCTCTGCAAATTAAAAAAGGAATTTCTTGGGGACCCCCAGGTCACCATAACTAGTCTCCCCATTGGAAGATATCCCATCTTTTACTCTCCCGGGGACAACCCAAAATTTGGGAATTTCTTTCACTTTCATTCATAAATGATAAACAGGACAAATAGAGAGGAAGGAATCTCCTTAATGGGCACACAGACAGCAATAAAACAGACAGGGACTCCGATTTCTGTGTCACCCAGATTTGGAAAAAAAGGAAGAAGGGGCACACAACCTAAATCTTGGTATAAGGCCTCTGTCCCCCTTGCACAGCAGAGGAGGGGCTCCATACTATGAGCCAGTCGGGCTTTGTTAAATGCACATGTGCTGACAAGGGACATGTTCAGTAAGGCCTCCATCACACAGGCAGCCAGAGGATGGTAAAACCAGGAGATTGATCCATTGTTTTACCTCCTACCTAAAAAGCCTGCCTACCATACAGCTGATGGGGTGCAGGCTGTTCACATGCCATGGCGTATTGAGTTGACAGGTGGCAAACTTGCCCATTCAAGTTGCATTCACTGTTCAGGGAATAAAACAAGTCAACTTGGCCTTTTTTTTTTTTTTTTTTTTTTACCCGTGTAGCGCCCCCTCCGTTTAGGTAGGTGCTTAGTGGTGTTTTTTTGAGAGAGTAGGATGTAGAGCAGGGGTCTCAAACTGACGGCCCTCCAGCTGTTGTGAAACTACAAGTCCCATGAGGCACTGCAAGGCTGATGGTTACAAACATGACTCCCACAGGTAGAGACATGGTGGGACTTGTAGTTTCACAACAGCTGGAGGGCCGCTAGTTTGAGACCCCTGATGTAGAGGAAGGTACATTTGGCCAGGGTCTCTTTTCTAGGCCTGGTTGTTTATTTAGGGATGGGAGTGTGGCCGCCTACACTTGGGCTCAGGGATACCTCCTCTGCTTGACAAGAAACTCAAGAATTAAACTCGTACTCCCCCCCCTATGTGATTCTGCTCACATCGGGGCTTGTGACCGCACAATTAAGTTTGGCCTAAATTCACAGTTGAACCACCTCTGGGCTCTATGGTATATGAACTCTGTAGGATCCTAGGTTCTTCAGTGATGTTATCCTCTGTCCATATATGAAAAAATAAGTCTAGAAAGCGATCACTTTAAAGAATTATTAAAAAGTATATATCCAGGGTACTCACAGCGCACCACTTTCTGCTAGGCAAAAAAATAAAAAATAAATCATAAAAAACATCCAGTGAGGTCGTCTGTCCGCTTATATCTGTCACTGTGGGTAAGTTTAGAGCATCATCACAAAATAATTTATTACATTGAAAATTTAGGACTTTTTTCACTTGAGTTTTGTTAGATTTATAGCATTAGCATGTGAGCACTTTATGAAAACAATATTCACCACATGGATCAATATTTCTATTGAGTTTATGATTTATTACACAGAAAGGATTTTATTTTTATTCTTAGCACTTTATGAAAATATTCACTAAATGTATTAATATTTGTATATGATTTTTTGCACTGCAAGGATAATTGTTATATAGCGTGGCACATGGTTTTGATTTACAAAAGATTGAGCACGACATATGGGAGTTTGAATAGTGCCAGCAGCTGAAATTCCTGCATTAGATACCTTTTATAAGGCTAATTTATGCGATTAATTCTGGAAGCTCCCAAGACATTTTTTCATATTAAGAATTAAACTATTGGGCTTTGTTCCCCCACCAGTAGTTTTCCTTAGTACATTGAAGAATGTAAACCAGCAAGGTATTTTCTGTTAACTCTTATGTGGGTTTTCCCCCCTTCTCAGTGAATGTACATCAGGTAATATAGGTTTCCTACAAAATAAACTGGCCAGAGTGCTTCCTTGTACAAAGTCACAAAATAGGTAATATATTGCAATGTACAGTTTTTGATGTGGACCTTCGCCCACTTCCTTTAATATTACAGATTCCCCCTCCTTTCACACCATTGTATATACAGTATTTTGTGACAGCGCTGTGCCTTGTCACATGGGTTAGGTGCCACGTATGCAGGTTGAGGGGCTCTGGGATGTTTCGTACGAGTAAAGAGAACGTCTTTTGCAGGTTTCACCAGGATTCAGGATTGGCAAGACCTGCATTTTATAGGAAACCAGCATCCCGATTGTGTACAGTTCTTTAGGGGCTCGGGTCAAACTCGGGATCTGAATTGTGAGACCCCCCCATACCTCCCAACATTTTGTGATGGGAATAAGGGACACCTTCTACCAAACATATGTAGGCATAGGACGCGCCCCCTTTCATACCATCTTAAAAGGAGAACAAAAAAGGTTAACTAAATCCACAAGGGCTTTTTTATTTTATTTTTTATTTTTAACCACTACTATTCTTTTATATTGACTTTTAAAATTTACAAATGCAGAAATTTAGAATTTTGATAAAAAAGGTTTAGCACTGGGAAACACTTTTTGAAAGATAAAAAGTGCATTTTACATACAACTATATAAATCAGACCAAAATGAGGGGCAAATGAGGAGGAAAGAGGGACATTGATCCAAATCAGGGACAGTTGGGAGCTGTGGACCCCAAATTGTGCGACATGTAAAATCCCAAGTTAGTCAATGAGAGCTGACCCAATTAGTACTACTTGCTTCGACTTTTGAAAAGGTTCCTGTACTACTTTAAGGTGACGTCTATCCAACTTGTGCCCATAGACTTTAATGGAAGTTGCCTCTCCATTTTAATTGATGAGATTTTGATTTGACATTACAGGAAGATTATCCAGGCATTCCCTGACGTTGCGGCAGTGTGAACCAAGCATAAAGCCTTGTACACGATCAGATTATCGGGCACATTTTTTTATCAGTTTTTTGTTGCATGCTAGTTTCACATCGAAAGTGAAGAAGTTACTTTCATATGAAAATTCTTGTACAACAGAATTCAACTTCAGAAATATGATGTCATGTATTGAATAGTTTTCTTTGTATTCTTTAGTTTGAGCATGTGTAGTCTTGCTCTTACAATTTTTTCTGGACAAAAACTATACAAATTAAGTGAAAACAGACGTTGTGTTCAAAATTTTGTAGCTTGCACATACAGTTTTTGTCATCCAAAAAATTTGTAATTGGCTGTTGAAAGCACCATACGAACGATCTGAAAATCGGCAGATCATTTGGACTAAATTTTATTTCCAATTTTCTTAAACCTTAAGAGCCAGTTCACACCATGCCCACACATAAATCAGAGGAATGTACTGTGTGTTCCTGTGCAATTTACATCCGGTTCTGTGCAGTGCGATTTCAGCCCATCCAAAAAAAATAAATAAATAGAAAAATATAAAAATAAAATCACACTGCACCAAAACTAGTACATGCATTACTTTTTAAAAACACACTGCAACCTGGATCGCATGGTACTTTTGGTGCGAGCAAACGCTATACCTGCACTTGGGGTGTCAACTTTGTATTGATACCCACTTCAGATTGCAAACAGAGAGCGTTCCTGTGTGTTTAATGTGCAGGCATGGTGTGGACTGGCCCTTAGTCAAGAAGCCATCTACGGTTCAGGGCTCCTTCCCCCAGAGACAAGCCACTGTATGAATACGGTATGTGAAGAGACTATAAGAAAGTGTCTACATGGCCTCAAGGATGGGTGATCTAAATCGAATCAGGCTGTTGCCTGAAGCAGTACTGGGAGCCTATGGAGGAGATTGACTAAAATTGGAGTACTCAGAATCTGCTGCAGTTGTGCATGGTAGCCAATCAACTTCTAACTTCAGCTTCTTCAACTAGGCTTTGAGAATAAAACTTGGAAGCCAATTGGTTTCTATAGCTGCAGCAGATTTTGCACTCTCTAGTTTTAGAGAATCTCCCCCAGAGTCTCTGTAATTAGGCAGGAGCCTGTGCAACCCACGTTGGGCAGTTTGTCACAATGCTGGATGTGAAAATGTGGCGAGTCTGTGCATTGATAGATTTAGGGACTACGGAGTCTGGAAAATCTGTTTTGGCATTGTCCTACTAAAAACCCCTGCGAGGGCAACGCCTGTTAATTGTTTTGAACATTACTATTAAATAAAAGTTGTGCAAAAGCACCAAAATATACATCAATGAATGGACTGAAGTTGATGAAAAGCGTTACATTTGAGCAAACCACCATACTGCAAACTCCTGGGAATCTCAAATCATACATTCTAGCTGACCAGCAGGAGGCCAGACCAGAAAGACAACCGGCTCCCAGCAATGAAGAAGAGAAGATGGTGGCATAGGACCAAGTACCCAGCACAGTGGAACAAAGCTGGACATGCAATCATTTTTATTGAGGATAGTTCAGTAAACAAGGCAAGATGGGACCGAAAAAAAATAAAAAAAAACATTTATAATGAACCGGGGGGGGGGGGGGGGTGAAGTTCTTCTTTAACCATGTGAATGGCACCATTCACCAACACCGCACTCCCTTTATTTGTACACTGCCCATGTACTGCTAAAGGCTGCTGTCCTGAATAAGGTCTTATGGAAGGACAATGTGTAATGTCAGCAAAGCTCTCAAAGAAAACACAACAGTGCTTTTGAAAAAGGAAAAAGTACAAAGTACAGCTATGCTAGAAATGTTGGAGGTTTATCAAGAATGTAATGTTTACGCGATTTGCGTTATATGGTTCAGGGAAGGACTAAAAACATTCAAGTTTTTTTTCCCCCATTATACACACATTTTTAAATTGTATGCAATCATGAAATTAGCACCGGGTGTCAAAATGTATTTTTAGCTAAATCTTCAGAGGATAAGGTGCTGTAAGGTGGCAGGAAACATATGTGAATAATCTAAATAAACAGAAGTAAAAATAATTAGTACAAGGTTACAGATTTTTTTTTTTTTTTTTTTAAAACTCTCACCTACTAACAAAAACAAAAAACAACACACATATAAAAAGCACCAAGAAATCAAGTATTTAAATACGAACAAGATTTTTATTTTTCAAAAAATATTTTGACTTGCAATGTGCTTCTGAACTTGCTAGAAAATCTGAATACTAGGAAGAGTCAATTCCCTAGCACAGCCCCAGCCTTGCACATCATAGCCCTCTCTTCTTCTGGGAGTATCTAACGTCCCTTTGTGCTGGCCAAGCTCCTCTGCCCCTCCCCTCACTAGATACTGTATCCTTTTACAGTGCGTTGAATTTTTCTACATTTTATGTCACAACCAATAATGTAAATGTATTTTATTGGGATTTTAATGTAATAGACCAACACAAAGTGGCACATAATTGTGAAGTGGAAGGAAAATAAATGGTAATCAAATTTTTTTTTTTTTTCAAGTAAATATCTGAAAAGCATGGCATCCATTTGTATTCAGCCCCCTTAACTCTGATAACCCAAACTAAAATCTAGTGGAATTGCCTTCAGAAGTTACCCAATTAGTAAATAGAGTCCACCTGTGTGCAATTTAATCTCAGCATAAATACAGCTGTTCTGTGGTTTGTTAGAGAACCTTAGTGAACAAACAGCATCATGAAGGCCAAGGAACACACCAGACAGGCCAGAGATAAAGTTGTAGAGAAGTTTAAAGCAGGATTAGGCAATAGAAAAATATCCCAAGATTTGAACATCTCATGTTCAATCCATCATCTGAAAATGGAAAGCGTATGGCACAACTGCAAACCTATCAAGCCATGGCCGTCCACCTAAACTGATAGGCCGGGCAAAGAGAACAATAATCAGAGAAGCAGCGAGGAGGTCCATGGTAACTCTGGAGGGGCTGTAGAGATCCACAGATTGGAGAATCTCGCCACAGGACAACTATTAGTTGTGCTCTCCACAAATCTGGCATTTATGGAAGAGTGGCAAGAAGAAAGCCATACGAAGTCCTGCTTGCAAGAAGCCATGTGGGGGACACAGCAAATGTGGAAGAAGGTTCTCTGGTCAGATGAGACCAAAATTGAACTTTTTGGCCTAAAAGAAAAATGCTATGTGTGGCAGAAAACTAAACACTGCACATCAACCTGAGTGCACCCAACCCAACCATGAAACATGGCGGTGGCAGCATTATGTTGTGAGGATGCATTTCTTCAGCAGGGACAGGGAAGCTGGTCAGAGTTGATGGGAAGATGGAGGGTACCAAATACAGGGCAATCTTTAAAAGGTTTTTTTTTTTTTTTTTTTTTTGAGTCTTCAAAAGACTTGAGACTGCGGCAGAGATTCACCTTTCAGCAGGACAACGACCCTAAACATACAGCCAGAGCTACAATGGAATGGTTTAGGCCGTTCACACTGCAACCGGCTGCGGATCACACAGGAGCACTGTGCTTCCCCGTTCTCCATTTCTGGGGTGAATCAGGACACAATCTATGCCTGAATTCGAGCCCTGAAACAGAGCCTAAGACGCACTGTGCAATGAGCTCCGATCCATAGGGAGCCGCTCACTTTCTCCTGCTATGCGAAATGGATGCAGGGAAACCCACATAGGTGTGAACCCGGTCTCAGAGATCAAAGCATATTGATATGTTAGAATGGCCCAGTCCTAAATCCACTTGAGAATCTGTGGCAAGACTTAAAAATGGCTGGTCACAGACGCTCTCCATCAGATGCTTAAGCTATTTTGCAAAGAATGGGCAAAAACATCACTAGATGTGCAAAGCTGGTAGAAACATACACAAAAAGTCTTAAAGCTGTAATTGTAGCGAAAGGTAATTCTACAAAGTATTGACTCAGGGGGGCTGAATACAAATGCACACCACACTATTTTATTTGTGAAAAAATTGTAAAACCATTTATCATTTTCCTTCCACGTCACAATTATGTGCCACTTTGTGTTGGTCTATCACATAAAATCCCAATATTATATTATTATTATACACGATTTATATAGCGCCAACAGTTTACACAGCGCTTTACAATGTATAAAGGGGGGACAACACAAAAGAGCTTATAGTCTAAAGGGAGGGGGTGGTGGTACAAAAGGTAATTTAACATTTTTGGTTGTAACATGAGAAAATGTGGAAAATTTCAAGGGTATGAATATTTTTCAAGGCAATGTATGTAGCAGTCAGGGTAGGAATGAAGGGAGTTACTATAAAGTGTCACTTGAGTGATAGCTCAAGCTGGAAGGCAAGTCAAAATCTAGCTAAGCTCATCCACTCCCACCACCATTCTAAACCTATTCTATCTACCTTGTAAAAAGAAAAAAAAAAAAAAAAAAAAAAAAAAAAAAGTGACATGATTGGGTTCCACCACTGCCACTCAGCACCCCCCCCCTCCCCCCTCACCTGTACGCACTCACCCCCCCCCCCCCCCCATGTAAGCACTCAGCCAGGCCCGGATTTACTCTGTTTGCCGCCCAAGGGCCGGGTCCTTCAATGCCGCCCGCCCGCCCACATATACACACACACACACACACACACACTCTCCATTCTCATCCTTTATCAATGGCTGCTACAATAGATCAATTAAAAGCATATCTCCACACAGAAGAACACTGAAAATAACTGGCTTTAATTGTACAGACTAAAAATACTCTAATGCAAAAAACGCCTTTTAACCACTTGCAGACCGGACCATTTTGCTGGTCAAAGACCAGACCACTTTTTGCGATTCGGCACTGCGTCGCTTTAACTGACAATTGCGCGGTCGTGCGACGTGGCTCCCAAACAAAATTGACGTCCTTTTTTTCCCACAAATAGAGCTTTCTTTTGGTGATATTTGATCACCCCTGCGGTTTTTAATTTTTGCGCTATAAACAAAAATAGAGCGACAATTTTGAAAAAAAACGCATTATTTTTTACTTTTTGTTATAATAAATATCCCCCAAAAATATATAAAAAAACATTTTTTTCCCTCAGTTTAGGCCGATACGTATTCTTCTACATATTTATGGTAAAAAAAAAAAAAAAAAAAAAAAAATCGCAATAAGAGATTGATTGGTTTGCGCAAAAGTTATAGCGTTTACAAAATAGGGATAGTTTTATAGCATTTTTATTAATAATTTTTTATTATTATTTTTTTTTACTAGTAATGGCGGCGATCAGTGATTTTTATTGTGACTGCGACATTGTGGGGGACCCATCGGACATTTTTGACAAATTTTTGGGACCATTGTCATTTATACAGTAATCACTGCTATATAAATGCAGTGATTCCTGTGTAAATGACACTGGCAGTGAAGGGGTTAACCAGTGGGTGGCAGTGTAGGGGTTAAGTGTTCCTAGGGGTGTGTTACTAACTGTGGGGGGGTTGGGCTTTCATTTAGTGAACACTGATCTCTGCTCCAATCACATGGAGCAGGGATCAGCGTCACTAGTTGCTAGGCAGAATGGAAAAATGCTGTTTACACGGCATTTCCTCCATTCGGCCGCTCCGTGAGACGATCGCGGGGATGCCCATGGTGATCGAGTCCGCGGGTCCCGCGACCGGACTCACGGGGGTCCCGACCAGCGCGGGAGCACGCCGCCGGTGGCGCGCTCCCGATGGCAGGGCGGCATTGAATATTGGACGTACCTGTATGCCAATATGCCTGCCCGTGCCATTCTGTCGGCGTACATCGTCGTGCGCTGGTCGGGAAGTGGTTAAAGATTATAGCAGTAAGAAACTCCCTATAATTTTTTTAGTTCTAACTTTTCTTTTGGCAAACTCTTCGATAATATCTTCATAGGACAAAGGATTTAAAAGTACTGACTCAATGGCAAGTAAAGCTAAACTGTTCAGTCTTTCTTGATCCAAAGATGATCGTAAATAGTTCTTTATGCAAAATATATTTCATTCATTTTTATGCACCACAGCTCAGTTGCAGTGCATAGAAACAGTATTAATTTTGCACCACACTGCTCAGCACGCAGTGGCGCTGTTGCAGTGTGAGCAGGACACATAGAAAACAATTGTCCCCAACCCCCTTTAACATCAGTGTCCTTAGCCCAGCCCCCCCCCCCTTACGTCACATCCCCCACCTCATCACAACCCCCCCCCCCCCCCCCATCACAGACTGACCTGACCCAAAACAGACCCTCCATCATAGACTGACCCATATTACAAACTGGTCCTGAACCATCACAGACTGACCCCTCAATCACAGTCCTCTCTCAATATCAAACGCCTTTAAAGCACAGCACTCACCCTTCCCCAAAGAACCCTACCTTTATGGATGAGCTGAACACCCCCCGGTTCAGTTCGCACCAGAACTTTCGAACGGACCCCAAATTCGAACGAACTTTAGAACCCCATTGAAGTCTATGGGACTCGAACGTTCGAAATTAAAAGTGCTAATTTTAACGGCTAATGTGCAAGATACTGTCCTAAAAAGGGTTTGGGGACCTGGCTCCTGCCCCAGGGGGCATGGGTCAATGCCTAAAATGTTTTTAAAAATGGCCGTTTTGGCGGGAGCACTGTGAAGTGCCACGTGTTTCCCGTGTTTAGAACAGTCCCTGCACAAAATGACATTAACCACTTCAGTTCCGGACCAATAAATACCTTAAGGACCAGAGGTCTTTTTGCAATTTCGCACTGCGCTGCTTTAACTGGTAATTGCGCGGTCATGCAATATTGCACCCAAACGAAATTTGCGTCCTTTTCTTCCCACAAATAGAGCTTTCTTTTGATGGTATTTGATTGCCTCTGCGATTTTTTTTTTTTGCGATATAAATGGAAAAAGAGCGAAAATTTTGAAAAAAAAAGATATTTTCTTCTTTTTGTTATAAGAAAAATCGAATAAACTAAATTTTAGTCATACATTGAGGGCAAAATTTATTCAGCCACATGTCTTTAGTAAAAAAAATGTCAATAAGCATATATTTTTTGGTTTGCGCAAAAGTTATAGCGTCTACAAACTAGAGTACATTTTCTGGAATTTACACAGCTTTTAATTTATGACTGCCGATCTCATTTCTTGAGGCGCTAAAATGGCAGGGCAGTACAAATCCCCCCCAAATGACCCCATTTTGGAAAGTAGACACCCCAAGGAAATTGCTGATGGGTATGTTGAGCCCATTGAATATTTATTTTTTTTGTCCTAAGGGATTGAATAATGACAAAAAAAAAATAAAAATTTTTTTTTTACAAAAAGTTGTCACTAAATGATATATTGCTCACACATGCCATGGTTATATGTGGAATTGCACCCCAAAATATATTCCGCTACTTCTCCCGAGTATGGGGATACCACGTGTGGGACTTTTTGGGAGTCTAGTCGCGCACGGCACCCCGAAAACCA
The DNA here is from genome assembly GCF_037356315.1 of Lithobates pipiens. NCBI lineage: Eukaryota > Metazoa > Chordata > Amphibia > Anura > Ranidae > Lithobates > Lithobates pipiens. The sequence goes on along the minus strand of NW_027507764.1, from coordinate 507,241,421 downwards.
ATCACCACCTTCAAGATTTCTAAGGGTGCAAATTTTTGATTTAACTCCTCACTACCTATCACAGTTTCGAAGGCCATAAAATGCCAAAATAGCACAAAACCCCCCCAAATGACCCCATTTTGGAAAGTAGACACCCCAAGCTATTTACTGAGAGGCATGTTGAGTCCATGGAATATTTTATATTTTGCCACAAGTTGCGGGAATATTACAAACTTTTTTTTTTTTTGCACCAAGTTGTCACTAAATGATATATTGCTCACACATGCTATGGGCATATGTGAAATGACACCCCAAAATACATTCTGCTGCTTCTCCTGAGTACAGGGATACCACATGTGTGGGACTTTTTGGGAGCCTAGCCACGTACGGGACCCCGAAAACCAAGCACTGCCTTCCGGATTTGAATATAAAATGCTACCAAAAAACCTGTTAGCGATGGCAGGGATCAGGCCTGACTCTGCGATCGCTGCAGTTATGTGTTTAGTGTTTTGTAAGTGACAGTGATCGATCGATACTGCACTTGGGTGGGCTGGGCAGAGGGGCAAAACGCAGGTGCCAGCAGGTATTTGGGCTGATCCCGCTAACAATGCGTTTTTTTGGAACCCTAAACTGCTGGGGACGCTAGTATAGATCTGATCAGATCAGATATTGATCTGTTCAGATTCTATACCACTACGGGAGGTGTATGCTTTGCGTGTGGGTGTTAGTGGTACTGGCACTAACCTAGCGCTGCCTGGGGCGACGCAGACCCTGACCCTAAAACCTAATTGATATCACCCGCCGGGTGATCAGGGGGTTAAACCTTTATTGGGTAATAAATGGTGGGTGCCCTGATGCTATAAAAAACAAACTAACCAGAGTCACCCGTAACACTTATACGGTGATCAGTGGTGAAAGGGTTAACTAGGAGCAATCAGGGGGTTCAAATTTTTATTAGGTAGTATATGGGGGTCCCTGGCGCTATATAAAAACCTGACAAGGAACCTAAATAACTAACTGGCTAACCAGCGTCACCAGTGACACTTATACTGTGATCGCTGGTGAAAGGGGGTGAAAGGGTTAACTAGCAGCAATCAGGGGGTTAAAACCATTATTGGGTAGTATATCGGGGTACCTAGCGCTATAAAAACCTGGCGGTGAACCTAAAAAAATAACTAGCTACCTAGCGACACTAGCGACACTGATGCAGCGTTCAGAAAAATTATCGCTTAGTGACACTGGCAAAAGGGGGTGAAAGGGTTAACTAGCGGAAATCAGGGGGTTAAAACCATTATTGGGTAGTATATCGGGGTACCTAGCGCTATAAAAACCTGGCGGTGAACCTAAAAAAAATAACTAGCTACCTAGCGACTGTAGCGACACTAATGCAGCGATCAGAAAAACGATCGCTTAGTGACACTGGCAAAAGGGGGTGAAAGGGTTAACTAGCGGCAATCAGGGGGTTAAACCCATTATTGGGTAGTATATCGGGGTACCTAGCGATATAAAAACCTGGCGGTGAACCTAAAAAAATAACTAGCTACCTAGCGACACATGCAGCGATCAGAAAAATGATCGCTTAGTGACACTGGCAAAAGGGGGTGAAAGGGTTAACTCTAGGGGCAATCAGGGGGTTAAATCTTTATTGGGGGGTGATAGGGGGCTACCCTGGACCTAACACTAACTGTCCTGACAGTTTTTACTGTCACAACTGACACTGAATGCATTGATCAGTAAAGAAATGATCAATGCAATCAGTGACACTGTGACTGGGGGGGGAGGGGGGGAGGGGGGGCGGGGGGGGTTTGTGTGCCTGTGTGTACCTACATGTCAGTGTAGTGTTGGTGCACACTTACTTTTACTCTTCTCCTCGTAGTCCGGTCAAAAAGACCGCCCCGAGGAGAATGACATCACTTCCTCCTTCCTGTGTAAACAATACACAGGGGAGGAAGCTTCTCATTGGCCAGGAGCGATCCAGAGGGGGTGGCCGAAAACCAACGGCCATCCCCTCATCACGGAGCGCTCCTGGACCGAATCGGACCGCCGTAACCAGCGGGAGGGGGTCCGATCGGACCCCCCACCCGCTGGAAGGCAATCACGTAGATGTACGTGATTGTGCCTGCCTGTGCCATTGTGCTGACGTACATTGGCAATACGGCGGTCCTCAAGTGGTTAAACGGAAATAACACCATTTAAAACTGCTTGCGGTTTTAATGTTATATCTGGTTCCTGCAATATGGTTGAAAATCATTGAGAAAAATGGCATGGGTAGCCCTCCCTGCCCATTACCAGCCTATTTGGGTCTTGTACGCATATTAAGGGGAACCCTGTACCCATATTAAAAAAAGGAAATGCTTGTGGCCCCCAGGCCCTATATACTCAGAACAGCAGTATACAGGCGGTGCAAACAAGACAGGGACTGTGTAGGTTTGTTGTGTTAAGTTGAATCTGTTTGTAATTTTCAACTGGTACATTTTTAAAGTGTAGCTCCAGTCAAAAAAAATATTTTTAAGCTTTTTGGAAAACATAGGGAAGGGTTATCACCCCTGTATAATTTGTTTTGTCGTCCATCTTTTTTCATCTCACTTGCTGTTGTCTTCCGTTTGCAAGTAGATGTTTGTAAATTGGATGTTTGAAAGTAGGGGCCTGCCCTATATGCTCTGCAGAAATGGCGGAACAAGGTGTTGGTTTTGCCACAACATTGTAAGCCCTCAAAGTGAATCTTGGTGGGCGCTGGAGCGCCCTGCTGTGAACGATTATATCAAGAATTGTAATTACATGCCATTGTTGAACAGTGGTCCAGTAACACCGTTACTCTGGGTGGGCACAGGAAGGGGCCCTCCTGTGAAATATTATATCAAGAATTGTAATTACATGTCCCTGTTAAACAGGGGCAGAAAAATTTGGCCTTAGGCACTGGTGCCACCACACTGTAACCTCTCCCATATACTCTAGTTTTATTGCAGGAATTAGCCCTGCTGCAAAGCATTGCATCAAAAATTGTACTTAAACGCCCTTGTTAAACAGGGGCAGAAAAATTGGGCTGATGGCATCAACCAGAACCAGAAAACTGGAGTTAGTACTTACCGGTAACGCCTTTTCCGGTGGTCTTCCAGGACAGCCCTTGAGAGATGGAGCTCCTCCCATCGACACAGGAAACACATTGCCACAGTTCAAAAGGCGGTCCCTCAGGTCCCTGGTCAGTCATTCACCAAGAACCGAAGGATGGAACTGAAAAACAGATAAACCATAACAGGTAATAACATTAGTACATCACTATAATCAAATAAAGGGTGGGATCGTGCTGTCCTGGAAGACCACCGGAAAAGGAGTTACCAGTAAGTACTAACTCCAGTTTTCCCAAGTGTTCTTCCAGGACAGCCCTTGAGAGGATCCCCAAGTACTTACCAGATTAGGGGGGGACCACGGCCTGGAGGACTTTCCTCCCAAAGGCCTGATCCTGACTAGACATTAGGTCCAGTCGGTAATGCCTTGTAAAGGTGGAAAAGCTTGACCATGTGGCTGCTTTACATACCTGCTCCGGGGTGGCACCAGCTCTTTTTGCCCAGGATGCAGACAACGCTCTTGTTGAGTGAGCTTTAACGCCCCTCAGGAGGATCTCTATTCAAGGCCTTATACCCCTCTGCTATAGCTAGCCTAATCCATCTAGCTATGGTTACTTTTGACGCTTTTTGCCCCCTACGCTGCCCGGAAAAAAAGGACAAAAAGGGAGTCAGAGATTCTGAAAGGATTTGTTACTTTAAGATATTCTAGAATACACCTCCTCACATCCAATAAATGAAAACGTTCTTCTTTCTCATTTGCTGCATTTTGACAAAATGAGGGGAGGACAATATCTTGGGACCTATGGAAGCTAGAAGCTACCTTTGGTAAGAACCCAGGGTCTGTCTTTAGTATGACTCTGTCTTCTAGGATCTGTAGAAATGGTTCCCTGATGGAAAGGGCTTGGATTTCACTGACCCTACGGGCTGAAGTGATTGCCACCAGGAGTACTGTCTTAAATGTAATAAGCCTTAGGGAGGCCTCTGAGATAGGCTCAAAGGGTGACCCCAAGAAAGCTTTTAGTACAACTGCTAAATCCCAGGATGGGACTTTGCTGACTCTGACCGGCTTACGTCTAGCGATTGCCTTACAGAATCTAGCGACAAAAGGATTTTCCTGTAAGCGTTCATCTAGGTACACACTTAAGGCAGCTATCTGTACCTTAATAGTACTTAGGGTTAATCCTTTGTTTACACCTTCCTGTAAAAACTGTAGAATATTAGCCGTATTTATGTCACGGCTATTCAGCCAGCTATTAAATTTTTTCCAAACTTTTTTGTAAATAGCCCTCGTGACTGGTTTGCGACTCTGTAGTAAGGTCGCAATTACCTCATCTGTCAGGCCCTTACTTCTTAAGATTTCCTCCTCAGTAACCACGCTGAAAGCTTCAGTGTGGCCACCTGTGGATGATAAAGAGGTCCCTGCGACAGGAGGTCCTGTCTGCAGGGAAGCCTTAGAGGCGGACAGTCTGTTAATTGTAGCAACGTTGTGAACCATGGTCTCCTGGGCCAGAATGGTGCTACTAGAATCAAACAGGTTTTTTCAGTGAGGAATCTTGCTAGGACCCTCGGAATGAGATGAAGAGGGGGAAATGCATAGGCCAGACTGAAAGTCCATGGAGTTTGCAAGGCATCTACAGCCAGGGGCTGATCTCCTGGGTTTAGCGAGCAAAAATTGGGAACCTTTGCATTCTCTTTGCTCGCAAAAAGGTCTACTTCTGGTTTTCCCCAGTGAGTTGTTATGAGATTGAATGCCTCTGGGTGTAAGGACCACTCTTGGTTCGAAACTTTTTGTCGACTCAAGAAGTCCGCTGTGCTGTTCAGTTCCCCTTTCAGGTGAACTGCAGAAATGGATTCCAGATTGGCTTCTGCCCTCTACAGCCAGGGGCTGATCTCCTGGGTTTAGCGAGCAAAAATTGGGAACCTTTGCATTCTCTTTGCTCGCGAAAAGGTCTACTTCTGGTTTTCCCCAGTGAGTTGTTATGAGATTGAATGCCTCTGGGTGTAAGGACCACTCTTGGTTCGAAACTTTTTGTCGACTCAAGAAGTCCGCTGTGCTGTTCAGTTCCCCTTTCAGGTGAACTGCAGAAATGGATTCCAGATTGGCTTCTGCCCACTGAAAAATGCGTCTGGCTACCAACATCAAACGAGGACTTCTGGTACCTCCTTGTTTGTTTATGTATGCTACAGCCGTCATATTGTCTGAACGGACTTGTAGATGGTGACCCTGTATTGTGGCGTGAAAGGCTAAAACAGCTCTTAGGATCGCTGTTAGCTCCTTCCAATTGGAAGAGAAACATTTCTCTTCCGGGGTCCACTTGTCCTGGACCCAGCTTGAGCCGAGGTGGGCTCCCCAGCCCCAGCTGCTCGCATCCGTTGTCAGTGTTGAAGTGATAGGAAGGACCCAATGAACCCCTTTGTTTAGGTTCCCCCTGTCCTTCCACCACCAGAGGGAGCGTTTTATCTTTGAGGGGATCGATACCTCCTCCTCCAGATCTCTGCCCTTTAATTGTTCCAACAGAAATCCCTGAAGGTCTCTTTGGTGGAACCTGGCCCATTGTACGGCTGGAATGGCTGCCGTCATAAGACCTAAGACCGACATTACTTCCCTCACCGTACATTTGGGGCTGCATTGAAGAAAAGATGTTCTCTGCCACAGATTCAAAATCTTTTCTTCCGGCAGTATAATTTTCTGATCTACAGACTTGATCCAGTAACCCAAATACAGGATCTCCTGTGTTGGGGTTGTCTTGGATTTCTCCTGACTGACAATCCACCCTAATCGACTCAGGCTGAGTTGAGTCAACTCCAGATCCTGAGAAAGACAACTCTCAGAGTGTGCTGATAGGAGCAGGTCGTCTAGATAGGGAATAATTGAGACTGATTGAAGCCTCAGTGGAACTAAAGCCTCTCCGAGAACCTTGGAAAAGATTCTCGGGGAGGATGACAGACCGAAGGGGAGCGCTCTGCATTGAAAGTGGTAAACTTGTGTGTCTATCTGCACTGCCATCCGAAGGAATTTCTGGCATTCCTCCCTTATTGGAATATGCAGATAAGCATCCCTTAGATCCAGGGTGGCCATAAATACCTCTTTCTGGAGAAGGTTCTTTATGGAATAAATAGACTCCATTCGGAATCTCTTGTAACGGATGGAGCGATTCAGTGGTCGGAGGTTCATAATTAGTCTGAACCTCCCCGATGGCTTTTTTACCACGAAAATGTGCGAGTAAAAACCGTCTCCTTGTTCCTGAATAGGGACTGGTGTCAATACCTCTTGATCCACCATTTCCCCTATCAGTAAAGGTAAGGCCCTGGCCTTTTCTGAGTGACTTGGGAGTTTTGTCACCAAAAACTTTGAGGGAGGGCTGCTGTGGAATTCCAGCGCATGACCCCTTTTTATTATATTTAAGACAAACCCGTTTGAGGTTGTCTCTTCCCATTGTGGAAGAAATTTGCTTAATCTTCCTCCCACAGGAACCCTGACGTCACTGGGGTTTGGGGTCCTGATTGGGGCGGCTAAACAGTATGCCCCCTTTCCCTTTCTGTCCCGACCAATGTTTTTTGGGGGTTGAACTCTTCTCTGATTTAGAGGGTTCCTTAAAGGGACGAAAATTTTTTCTTTGGAAATTTTTCTTTTTTGCGGGAAAGGTTTTCTTTTTATCCGCCGTCCTTTCTAAGGCGGAATCTAATTCAGGCCCGAAGACTAAGTCTCCTGTAAAAGGGACGCTGCACAGGCGGGTTTTAGACGCCGTGTCTCCCCCCCAAGTTTTCATCCATACTGACCTCCTTGCTGCCACTGAAAGTGCTGCTGACTTAGCCGTAAATTTTACGGAGTCCGTGGAGGCATCAGAGATGAAACTGGTGGCCTTAAAAAGCATAGGGAAGGATTTCAGAAGCTCCCCCCTAGGAGTGCCTGCTTTTAAATGTTCCTGTAGTTGCGACAACCAGAACTCCAGGTTTCTAGCTACACAAGAAGTGGCTAGAGCTGGTTTTAAGCCTGCCATAGAGGCATCCCAGGCCCTCTTTAAGACAATGTCTGTTCTCCTGTCCATGGGATCTTTCAGGTGGCCCATATCCTCAAAGGCCAGATCAGCCTGCTTTGAGACTTTGGACAGAGGGGCGTCTAGTTTAGGATTTTTATTCCAGACCGCCTCTGGGCTCTTATCAAAAGGGAACCTTCTCTTAAGGGATTTAGGAAAGAAAACCTTTTTATCTGGTTCAGACCACTCCTTAAGGACAAGGTCAGAAAGCACCTTATGTATAGGGAAAACCCTTGCTTTCTTTTTCCCCAGAGCCTCATACATTTGATCATGTCTGGATAACTGAGTTTCTTCCTCCTCAATTTCCAGTGTATCATAGATAGCACCCATTAGCTCATCAACTTCCTCAAGAGACAATCTATACTTTGAGGCTTTAGATGTTGCTTGCTCCTCTTCCTGATCAGAGTCTGTGTCAGAGGAATCGGGGCTAATCAACGTGGGGCTAGGCTCCCTGACCATACGGGGCTCCCCTGAGCTGGGTGTTGTAAGGCATGGTGAGGAGGAGATTGCAGTTGTTTTACTCGTGGAGGCAGCTGACCCTACGTCAGTGATTAACTCCCGGAGGGACTTAAAGGTTGACGCCATTTCCTCTTTAAAAGGAGCCCAAAAATTTTGCTAAGGGGGAATCTGCCTCAGATTTAAGCAAGCTTGCAATGCATTGCTTGCATAGGGCTTTGTTAGAGCCAGAGGACAACCTATTCCCACAATTAGGGCACTTTTTGCGGCCTGCCTTGTCTTCCTTTGGTAGCTCTTTAGCCTGAAAATAAGAAGACAAAGAATTTTTTAGCGTCAGCTCTATGTCCCTCCTTAGAATCACCCAACTGCATACATCCTTAACTGTGAGTAAACCACCACCGTGGGGCACTACAGAACCCAGCCTACAAACACCACCACTCCACCAGAGTAATAGCATGCCCAGCAGCCTACCTGGGATTGGCTGGTGCCTGTCTCCGCCGGAGTGTCCTGGGGAATAGCCTCCATGGTCCCCCTCTGCCGCTCCGGATCCCGCCGCTAGTCCGGTATTGCTGGACGCTGGTCGGGACTGTACAGGCACAGCGCTGGCTCTCCCTCTCCTCCTTGTACCCTAGAGACCCGGAACCGGAAGTCTCGGCACACAGTGATGACGCGGTTCCGCCGGAAATGACGCTCGGCGTCTCCGACCCCACCGCAACAAGGAGCAGAGATGGAAGGTACCACTCACCGCTCCTGGGGGAAACCGGCGTCATTCTGCCCCTGGCCACCTCGGCACTGGAAGGAGGAGGGTAACGGGTCTGCTCCGGTTCAGCTGGACGGTCCCCGAGCCACAAGAAAAAAGGTATGGACCCAAACTGCAGCCAAAAAACAGGACCCGGTCCCTTATGGCTTACAGGTTCTCAGGCAGCCCCTGAGAGGGGCCTCCAGGTTCCTGGCAACATGTTCCTCCGACGGAGGAAACACAAATGACCAGGGACCTGAGGGACCGCCTTTTGAACTGTGGCAATGTGTTTCCTGTGTCGATGGGAGGAGCTCCATCTCTCAAGGGCTGTCCTGGAAGAACACTTGGGAAATGTTCTTCCAACATATCAGCGGAGGAGGAAGAGGATAGACAATCAACATAACAGGACAGTCACTCAGCATCAGCATAGGCAGTCTTGAAGGGATGTGATAGTTCAAAAAAAATTATTCTGTTACATCAGCTTCAGGTGCTTGGTAGCTGTGGGTGATCCAAGACTGATTCATCTTGATTAAGGTCAGTCGATCAACTGATTCGGTGGACAGGCGCACCCTGTGATCGGTAACAAAGCCACCAGCAGCACTGAAGGTGCGTTCCGAAAGAACGCTGGATGCAGGACAGGCCAGTAGCTCAATTGCATACTGTGCAAGCTCTGGCCAGTGATCCATCCTCAAGACCCAGTAAGCCAGAGGATTTTCGGTGGGAAAGGTGTCCAAGTCTGACCTTGCCCCTAGGTATTCCTGCACCATGTAAATCAGACGCTGGCGATGGGTGCTGGAACCGATCATACCTTGGGGCTGTGGACTAAAAAATTGTCTGAAAGCATCAGTCAGACGGCCACCTTCTCCACCGCTCCTTCTGACCGATGCCTCAGCAACACGTTGTCCAGGACCAGGAGTTTGTAACCTCCCAGTCTCTGCGAAAGCGTTGCACAGACCTTTCTGCAAGGCCTCCCGGAGATGTCTCATCCTCTGCTCCCTCTGCGATGGCAAGATAAGGTCGGCAACCTTACCCTTGTACCGTGGATCAAGGAGAGTGGCCAGCCAGTAATGGTCCCTCTCCTTGATCCGAAGAATACGAGGATCCTTCCGCAGGCTTTGCAGAATCAGGGAACGGTCCGGAGTCCTCTGGGTCACTAAGGACAACATGATCCGCAGCTACCTCCTACCAGCCACGTACAAGTCCACGTGTTTCTTGGGACTGTAAATCATCCCTACAAGACTGCTGCTGCTGCTGCTGCTGCTGAGTGCCAGCCTCCACCTCCATGCTGACACAATCATCCTCCTCCTCTTCCTCCTCTTCCTCCTCCTCTTCCTGTGTGATGGGTGGCACAGCAGGAACACTGTCTGGATAAAGGGGGCCTTGAGAGGCAAGGAAGTCCTCCTCTTCCTGCCTCTGTTCTGCCTCAAGTGCCCTGTCCATTATTCCACGCAGCGTATGCTCCAAGAGGTGGACAAGAGGTACAGTGTCACTGATGCATGCACTGTCACTGCTCACCATCCTTGTGGCCTCCTCAAACGGTGACAGGACAGTGCATGCATCCCTGATCATGCCCCACTGGCGTGGTGAGAAAAAACCAAGCTCCCCTGACCCTGTCCTGGTGCCGTAGTCGCACAGGTACTCATTGATGGCCCTCTGCTGCATGTGCAGCCGCTGCAGCATGACCAACGTTGAATTCCATCTGGTGGGCATGTCACATATAAGGCGGTTCTTGGGCAGGTTCAACTCCTTTTGGAGCTCAGCCAGCCGAGCACAGGCATTAAATGATCGGCGGAAATGCACACAGACTTTCCTGGCCTGCTTCAGGACATCCTGTAAGCCGGGGTACCTGGCCAAGAACCGCTGCACCACCAGGTTAAGGACGTGAGCTACACAGGGCACATGGGTCAGTTGTCCCTGTCGGAGGGCGGAGAGGAGGTTGGTGCCATTGTCGCAAACCACCATTCCTGGCTTAAGCTGGCGTGGCGTCAACCACCTCTTGGCCTGCCCCTGCAGAGCTGACAAAACATCCGCCCCAGTGTGGCTCCTGTCCCCCAAACAAACCAGCGCAAGCACGGCATGGCATCGTTTTGCCTGCGTACTTGCGTAGCCCCTGGAACGCCTACGAAGCACCGCTGGTTCTGAGGACAGAGCACTGGAAGAGGCCATGGAGGAAGAAGAAGAGGAGGGGGTGGAGGAGAGAGGTGTGTCACAACCAATAGTAGCATTTTGGAGGCGTGGTGGCGGAACAACCTCCAACACTACTGCACCTTGTCCTGCATCCTTCCCAGCTGCCAGAAGAGTGACCCAATGGGCCGTGAAAGACAGGTAACGTCCCTGTCCATGCCTGCTGGACCATGAGTCAGCGGTAATATGCACCTTACCGCTGACCACCCTGTCCAGCGAGGCAAGGACATTGCCTTCCACATGCCGGTAGAGAGCCGGAATCGCCTTCCGTGAGAAAAAGTGGCGTTTGGGGACCTGCCACTGAGGAACCGCACATTGTACAAACTCACGAAAGGGGGCCGAGTCTACCAACTGAAAAGGCAGCAGTTGAAGTGCTAGCAATTTAGCCAAGCTAGCATTCAACCACTGGGCATGTGGATGGCTGGGAGTGAACTTCTTTCGCTGGTCCAGCAGCTGGGGCAGGGACATTTGCCTGCTATAATCGGACGTGGGTGTACCGCTAGCAGAGTTCCCAGAAGCACTTGGCTGTGACACACCTAATTCTACACCTTCATTCCTCTCAGAGCAGGTTTCAGAGAGGACTGAAGGTCTAGTGGGGTTGGAGATGCCAGCTGATGAGGAGCAAGGAGAGGTCCGCTTTGTTCTTTGGTGTGGGTCTTTGAGGTGCGCTTGCCAACGAGCTGCATGGCAGGTCAACATATGTCTGGTCAAGCATGTGGTGCCCAAGCGGCTGATGTTTTGGCCACGCGAGATACGCTTGAGACATATGTTGCAAATAGCAGCGGTGCGATCTGATGCACTCGTCTCAAAAAAGGCCCACACCAAAGAACTTTTAGAATAACGCGCAGAGGCAGCGCCCTGCACAGGCGGAGCTCTGCGGTGTGATTCAGTCGGTGTGCTGCCCCTAAGCTGGCCCCTGGAGGGCATCCTGCCTCGTTGGACATGTGCCTCCTCCTCCTCTCTCCTTCCAGGCACCCACGTGGAGTCATTCCCCTGATCATCCCCTCCCTCTTCATCGCTGTAGCAAACCTGGCAGTATGCTGCAGCTTGTGGAACATGACTGCCAGATTGCTGTCCTTCTTGAGCATCCCCTCTCTCTGCGCTCACGCTACTGCCTTCCTCTAGCTGAGTGTCATCATCAGAGCCCACAAAACACTGGGCATCCTCCTGGAGCATGTACCCAACACTGTGCTCAAAGAGTTCAGGAGACTCCTCAGGAGGACGTGGTGGGTCTAGGGAAGGAGTCACTGATGATGACATTGAGAGGAGGGAAGACGATGCGTTGGCAGCTGCTTTGCTAGTACCCCGAGACTGGGTGAGAGAGGATGAGGAGGATGAAGAGGGCTTGGTCATCCACTCTACCAAGTCGTTGGCATGTTGCGGCTCAACATGTCCAGCTGCCGAAAAGAAGGACAAGCGTGTCCCATGGCCACGTGCTGATGACAATGCACCGCGTCCACGACCAGCACTGTTGTCTCTAGACACAGAGCCTGCTTGCCCTCTTTTATCGGCTCGCGCCTGTCTGCCTCTCCTTGCTGGCCTTCCAGACATGGTAATGGCCTGAAGGGAGTTGGGTAAAAAAGCAGTTGGGTAGTGTATATTGTGCTAGAGGCACACAACACCCACTAACTCCTGCAGATGCCTTTATTATAGAACACCAGAGATAAAGGGGTATATACAGATGTATACTGTGCTGTGCTGGAGGCACACACAACTTCCAATAACACCTGCAGATGGCAAGTGGGCTCAAATAGAGAACAGCTATGTAGGTGGATATAGCGGTATGTACTGGGTACAGAGCACGCAGACAGCACGCATAAGCTCCTAACACTACTGACTGCAAGCTCTATTATAAAAGATAGATCACTAGCTATATAGGTGAGGTGAATATAGCAGTGTATACTGCGGTCAGGGCACGCAGACAACAACCACTACACAACAGCAAGATCGAAAATCGTCCGAAAACGATCGGTGTGTACTGTGTTGAAGGTACACAGAACACCCACTGCTTCAGACGCCAACACACTACACAAGGCCGCCGCGCTGGCGGCCTTATATAGTGTGGGGCGTGCACTACACAGCCTGAGCTATGATTGGCCACAGGCATCCTGCCTGTGGCCAATCATGGCTCTCCTCGCTGCGATTGGCCAAGCATGCGGGGGTCACAGTGCATGCTTGGCCAATCATGAGCCAGCAATGCACTGCGCCATCGCAGTGCATTGTGGGCCATGAGCGCCACACGAATTTGGCGCGAACGGACCAAAATGTTCGGACTTCGCCGAACGGACGAACAGCCGATGTTCGAGTCGAACGTATGTTCGACTCGAACACGAAGCTCATCCCTACCTACCTTAATCACACAAGACATGATGGAGCCTGACACACTGTATGCATCAGCTCCTATCCTCACACCTGTAGTATGTCAGCACCCCCTTATGTGTATATATATATATATATATATATATATATATATATATATATATATATATATATATATATATATATATATATATATATATATATATATATATATATATATATATATATATATATACCCTCCTCACACTTGTATGCACTCAGCCCCCTTTCCCCTCACACCTGTATATGTCAGCCCCCCTTCACATATATAAATCTGTAAACACATATAGCTCTGGCCCCTCCCTGTAAACAAACAGCCCCCCTCCCTTTCCTTCCCAACCCCTACTTGTAAATTAAGTCTTCCTACCTAGTCCCAGCTCGTTTGCACAAAGCTGACATGTTGCTGGGACACCGAAGAGCCACAGCCAATCACAGTACAGGCAGCTCACACGAGGGGTGCACATGCACATAGTAGCCAGAGGTGGCAGTAAAGAGCTCAATGTCAGAGCAGCAGAAGCTGCCTAGAGCAGAGGTGCCCAAGCTTTTGAAGAGCGAGGGCCACTTAAGCGACTTGGTAACCAGTCGCAGGCCACAATGAGCAGAGCAGGTGGATGACCGGTCCGTGCAGAGTGGACACGGACACAGCCCACTCTATTCTATGGGTCCTCCGATCCACCCTGATGGAAGGGGATTGATCCCCTTCTGTTTTTTTTCTTAGCAAATCAGATTGTAGGTAGGCGGGTGTAAAAGGATGACACAAATCTGTTTATATCTGCCATTTCATAGGAGGTGAATGGAGGGTTCGATTGAGTTGAACCGATTGTGTGAAAGGGGCCTTTCACACTATTGCATCGCAGTGCACCTGTGTCTTTCCTGTGGGTTAGCTACACTTTGCCGTAGACTTCTATTATATCCTGCAGGTGTGGTGCACTTTCTGAAAGCTCACCAAACCCACATGTAATAACAGAAGTCTATGCCTCAGTGCAGGTAACCTGAAGGTGCGCTGCACCTGCTGATCAGTTCGAAAGCAGCCCAGTAACCACTGCACAGATATGCCCATATATACACTGCAATTTTAGTAATAAACTGACCTTTAATAACAGTCTTCAATTCAGGTATCGCCTGCTGTTGCTGTCCCTGGTAGAGTGCATTTGGTATCACTCCACCGGTGGCAAGAGACGGCGCTATACAGGAAGCAGTAGCTTATACAGCTCTGCTCCACAGCTGCTTGCTTTGCCGGCTTCATTAACAACACAGATGCTCTGGGATGGCGGGTCTGCAACCCATGGTCTGGGCTTGCCAATCTGCCATGCCTCAGAAGGTGGTCGCGGGCCACATCAGAGGTCTCCGCGGGCCACATGTGTGTATTGCACAACACGGCTCCTGCCTTCTCCTGGCTGTGCTGGGTCCCTGCAGAAAATCGGGGCCTCCTAAAGTTGTATCGGCCGCTCCCCCCCCCCCCCCCCCCCCCGATGGCGGCACTGGTCACAGATACTCATCCGGCACAGTCCTTTTAGACTGGCCATAGATGGGTAGTGTTCAGCTGGTGAGCCGAAAGTGGTGGATGAAAGCTCCCCCAAGCCAGGACATTATATTTCGACAGTGGAATCCAGCATTGTCAGAACTGCAGCCACTGATAGACAAAAGTTTTTCAGCATGTCCTTTGAACAGACAAATGATTGACTTCTGTCGAACAGACACAGCCACACACTGATCTAAATTCATCTGGTCCCTGCTGAACTGGCAAAATATTTATCAGTTTATGGACACTTTAAAGCAAAGACTCCTAAGAATGCTCGTTGCCTGGCTTTATTGCTGATCCAATAGCTTCAATACATGACATCAGGGTTAATTTAGCCAAATAGAACGTTCACGTTGCAAGGGAATTTTCCCCAGAGCTTGGTGGATAAGGTAATGCTCTGCTGACTTCCATCATCCAATCATATGAAGAAAAAAAAAAAAAAAAAAAAAAGAAGGAAGAAGATTTTTAAGTTTTATTTTTTAATGCTCTTTCCATGTGATTGGATATTCTGTGCAAAGTGAAATTTCTCCATATATACCACGCTCTGGAGAAAATCCCCCTGCAAAGTATACAGCCCGTTTGCCTTCAGCAAATAAACCACAATGCCTTGGAACAAGCGTACAACTAAGGAAAAGCTGAGATGTCTATCTGCATGCTTGTTCCCGGTCAGTGACAAGACAGCCAGGCGAATAACATTTTTAGTACCAATATTCAGGCTTTAGGTTTCTTTTCTGATACGTCTATGGTTATTTTAAAGGAAACATAAGAAAATAGATAAACCCGACCATCCTCAGTCCTAACCATACATCTGTTACTGATTTATGCAGTACCCATGGAGAGAGGGGGAAGGCATGCTGTAGACACCTTTTAAATTTCCACTTTTCAGGGGTAAAACAATAGTAATTGGAGAAGTCTTCCTTTAGCCGACCATAGACGGAGCTATTTTCTATCCTGCAACTACGGAAAAGAAAATTGCTTTATTCACTGGACGGTGCTGATGGGGGAATCCCTCCCATAGAGACATTGGGGGTTATTTACGAAAGGCAAATCTACTTTGCACTACAAGTGCAGTCACTGTAAATCAAAGGGGTAGAGCTGAAATAAGGGGAAGCTCTGCTGATTTTATCATCCAATCACGTACAAGCTAAAATGCTGTTTTTTATTCTCCTTGCATGTTCCCCTCAGATCTACAGCGACTGCACTTCCAAGTGCACTGTCAGTGCAATTTCAAGTGCACTTTGCACTTCTAGTGCAAAGCGGATTTGCCTTTCGTAATAACCCCCATTGTGTTGTCTCCCCTGGTTGACTATAATAGCTAGCAACAATCGCATGTAAAATTTGATTAGTCAACTTGGGTACATTAAGCCTGTCCATACATGGCTCCAATTTTGGCCAGTGCCTGCTGGACCAGCCATGATTCAAAACAGTCTATGACCTGCTCAATGCTCAATAGACTGCTCAAAGTTTGGATCATTTTTAATAATTTGAGCTATAGGTGGTCCTGCAGACAGAAGACAGCTCCACAAAAGTTGATAAAAAAAAATAAAATAAAAAAAATAAATTGACCGAGTCACACGAAGAGTCATCGGACACACTGAGATCGCCTCCTACCAGATGCAGTAACACCTGGTTCACACCGAATGCGGCTTTGAAATCAAGTTACTTCTGTGTGATTTCATGTGTGGCTTACCATCAACTTCATGCACAGATACCAATGCAAGTCGCACATGAAATCACCAAAAATAGTACAGGAACCTTTTCAAAAATTGGTGTAAGTCAGAGTCACACCGATATGAACGGTTCCAGAAATGGGGTGCGACTTTGATCTGTCAAATCGCACCTGTGTGAAAGGGGGCTAAGCGTTAAGAAGTGTCAATGTATTAAGGTGGTCATGGGTGCTGCAGCTGCTGAATGCAATAGCCAGCAATGGAGAGGCGTACTTTTCACACTGTTTAGGGTGGATGGGGAAATCGATTGATTTTCTCAAGCTGTGTATGGCTATCTTAACCTGCCCTCCAAAATGTGCCTTAGCCTTAATTTGGCCAGACACTAGTAGAATTTTGTGTATTTTTTTGTTTTAAGAACACTTGTTTGATTTTCTAACAATTAGTGGGGGCAAATCGACATTCATTTGAACCTCAGGGATAGGAATATTTGAAGGATCAGGATGGAAAATCTTTCTTGAGCAAAACAAATTTTTAACAGTCTATGTGGTTTTCCTTCAGGAAAGACCATTCATTGCAAAATTGAATGTTAAAAACAAACCTAAAAACTTGAACTGCTTTCAAAACAACATTCGGCTCGTTACTGAATGTACGGAGAATACAAATGTTCCTTTGCAAATGTAAGCTTGAGCGTAAGCCTAACCTTTAAAAATGGTCATATCTGGCCATAAATTTGTGGAGAAAGTTCTCCAATGTTAATAAAATGCTCCCCTGCACCCACATTAACCCAGCCAAAAGCTGGACATACATGGGGGTGGGGGTTGAAAAAAAAAAAAATCCTCACAGATCCCTGCAACACAAGTGATGTTGATGCAGGGATATCTCCCACTGCAGCAGTGCAGAATACACTGATCTGCACTGCAAGCGCCGATCAATCGAATACTAGTTTTCCAGCAGAACAAATTGACAGAAGTCGGTCATTAGAGCAGCTTCTGTTGAACAGATAGCAGTACACACAAACCTTAATTTAGCTGGTTTAATAGGAACCCGAATTTTGGTACGTATATACCCAGCCTAAATTAAGCTTATCTACACCAGTCCTAAACAGGTCACATAAAAAAGTGCACAAAAAAAAAAAATCATCACTTAACCACATAACGTCCCCCGAGTTCATCCACCAGCGCCTCTGTGATAGGGATGCTGACATGCATGGTTCCAGGTGAGCTTAGCAGGTATGGCAGAGACAGCGTCTGAGGTGTTCTGTCTGTGTTTGTACAGGTTCTACCTGAGCTCCCTATGGGGGCATGGCCTACACACCTGAACCATCAACCAGGAGGAGGGACATACCACACATTACTGCACACACATGGAGAACCTGCTACTAGGCTAACTAAACGCCCCAAGCAGCAATGAGGATACAGACTATCAACTTTCTGTTTACTGTAGTCAGGTCAAGAGATGAGATCGTTTGATGGATTATCTTCTTTGCACTGTTTAATTAGTATTAGTTTTGCCAAATAACACCTTTTCTACCTTTTGTCCCTTACCTACAATATTATTATTATAAGGCTGGGTTCACACTATTGCGTGCGAATGTGGTATCCCTGCATCCAATTCGCAATAGCAGGAAATTGCGAATGGCTCTCTATGGAACCAGTTCACATATATCGTGTGCAAATTTGTACAGGAGCCTTGTGTGTCTTTTGGCCCATTTCAGGTCCGAATTCAGCCCAAAATTCGGGCTGAAATGGTGAACCAGGACGCACAGCACCCCTGCTGTGAGCCACATTGGCATGCAGTGTGAACCGAGCCTTCTACAGCAGTGGTCCCCAAACTGTGGCCCGGTCGCCAGATGTTGCCCTTTTTCTTGCTTTTATCCTGCTCTTGTACTATTCCATCCACCGGCACCAACAATGGAACATCATTTCTGTTGCTGAAACCCACAATCAGGCATTTTTCCTGCCGCTGACATCATCAAAAGGGCAAAATTCCTCCCACTGACACAATGGTGGGGCACAATTCCTTCCATTGACATCAATGATGAGGCATAATTCCTTCCATTGATGCCAACGAAAAGGGCACAATTCCTCCCACTGTCACCAACAATGGGGCAAAATTTCTTACATTGACATCAACAATAGGGCACTATGCCTCCAACCGACACCAACAATGGGGCACTATTCCTTCCACTGATACCAAAGATAGGGCATTGTTTATTCCCACTGGATGCCAGTAAATGTTCTACTCCCACTGGTCCGAGTCTGTCCCCCCTAAAGTCTGAAAGACAGTAAACTGGTCCTTTATTTAAAAAGTTTGGAGACCCCTGTCATACAGGATTTATATAGCACCAACAGTTTGCGCAGCGCTTAACAACATGACATTGAAAAGAAATGATTGTAACCTGTTTGTAGGAGGGTGTAGGCATCCTTCCTTTTTGTAGGTGACACTATGCCAATGCTACAAGGGAAGAGGAGTCTGATAAGGGAAACTGTCCCCTTGTGCACTCCATCAGTCTTCTCTGTTAGATAAGTGTCTGATTTGATGCCAAATTCCTGCAAGAGTTCAGGCAGTCATCCTAACAAGGGAGTCCTTAAAAAAGGGGAACCCATATAATTTGGGCTCGCTTTGAGTGAGTTGTTGGTTAGGGGCAGTGCTTCCCACAGGGAGAGGTTCCAGAAGTAGGAATAGTCAGGACTTGGACTGGGCAGGAGGGGCAGCTGCCCTGGGCACTGTGGTATAATGAGTAAGGATGAGCTCAGGCGTGTTGAGCCCGGCAGGAAGTCGGCATTGCACAGCACTAATCACAAGCAGTGAGACATTTCCCAATCTCTGCAGCCGCACATCGGGGCAATGCCTCACTGCCTGTGATTAGCGCTGTGAAGTGCAGACTTCCTGACGGGCTCGGCACATGTGACTTCCGAACACGCCTGAGCTCATCCTTAATAATGAGTGGTAGGGGGAGCATCGAGGTATGGACTCCACTAGACCATACTGTGGGCATGCTGTGGTATCTGGCACCAAGCCATCAGTGGCAGATCCTTTAGGCCGGTTCACACTGGAACCGGCTGCGGACACACAGCCTTTCTGTGCAGTGCGCTCCACAGCCGTAACAGATGTGTGAACTGGCTCCATGGGGAGCCAGTCACATTCTCCTGCTATGCGAATTGGACCTGCATCCAATTTGCATAGGTGTGAACCCGGCCTTAAGTCCTGCAAGATGCAAGGTGGGACCTCCATGGATCAGATTTGTTTTTTCCAGCACATTTGACAGATAGTCGATTGGATTGAGATCTGGGAAACTGGGTGGCCAAATCAACACCTAAAACTCATTGTGTGCCTCAAATTCTTGAACAACATATCAGCTTCAGGGACAACATGTTTACTTGCTGCCTAATATATCCCTATGACTTTTAGATGTCATTGTAATAATTGTAACCCTTTGCAGGGTGGCCTTAACTTTTGGGCTTACCGGTTACCTCCGCTTGGCTTGTTCTTCCACGTCTAGGGGTTCCCAGGGTTAGTACCCAACAACTTTGGACGCTGACACCAAAGTTCTTTTGAAAGGTTTTTATTTGCAGGGGTAACATCCAACAAACACAGTCTCGTATGGGAACAGAGGGCAAGGGTGAAGAAACTCAGGCACCTTGAACTGCAGATATAACAAGTCTCTAGTATCACCCAGAGAGTAGCCACTCGCAGCTGGGCACTTCAAGGCTGAACAAATCTCTAGCCTATTATGGCAATCAACGCTTTGTCTCAGAACTTGTGAAATCTCTGACCTTGAACAAGTTGTAACTAAGAGTGAGCAGGAACCTTTTTCCTCAGTACCTGGAACGTTCTCTGTCTCCTTGACAGTACTGGAAAAAGCGTGGATTCGTCAATGTCCTTCACAACCCAGCAACCAGGCACTTCTCAGGATGCCAGGTTGTTGGCCCTCCTCCGGTCACTTGCACGAGCTGCGGTGCCCCTCCAAGCCAAGAGCACACCCGGACGCCTTGAATCCTCCCTCAGTTACTGCGCCTCGGACCAGCCGGTTCCAAGACTCGGGAATAGACAGATCCCTACCCCAGAACAGGCGGGTCTATTGGGGTTAGCCAACCGAAGCATGTTGCGGAGCAACGAACGCTTCCGTGACCGGGACCCCTCGCAGGGCTACCCTGGTCCAGAATCAGGAACAGACCGATAGGGCCTCACGAACGAACCCCCTGTAACACATGACCTCAACATCTTAAGTACCCCTCCTCAGCTGGGCCCGGCACACCCACTGATTGGCTCAGAGGAAGCTGATACCCAAAACGTCCAACCAAGCCTGGTTCTGCCCTGTCATGTGCACCTCACTGTACACATGACCAGGCAGAACTCTCACACAGCCCAGCCAAACTGATGTCAAAGTTAACCTACATAATTAACCCTCAGAACCTCATTACCGTTCTGAGGCAAAAACTAAATTTACACATGAATGACACTTTGTCCAAAATGTCACCGGTACACAATGTTATTTACTTACTTTAATTAGTTATTATCTGTCAGTGGTCATAAAGTTATGGCTGATCGGTGTATTGTCGCAGCACATTTTCCGCACTTATTTTCTATTACAGGGATGCCACCGCCATCTAGTGGACACATAGGACATTTATTGCAACTAACATTTCAAGAAAACTAGCAATGGCAACAATGTGCCTGTTCCAGAACAGCTATATTTGTGGATAATTATATTATTAGGAATGTATGAAATTCTCAGTATATGTTCTTATCTGCGATACATGGGCACTGCACAGTATCACTTCCTTTGTCCTGTATAGTGGGTGTATCTGTTCTTATTCTATAAGTATGTAGATGGGACCCAGGTCCACTGCCTGCAGGGGAAGAGAACTCACACAGAGACTAGTTACTACGGTAAAGTGTATTAACATGACATGACATTAACATCAGTCCTACATTGTCAGAGAGAGGGACCGATGTATATTCCGATATACCTGTATACTAATTCTTGTTGTAAGTCGAATTTTAATAAAACGCTTGTGCTTTTAACTGGATGTTGTGCAATGAGGTGTGTTTCCTCTTCTTCTTGACATATGGCTCAATTAGTTCTGAGGTCTGTGTGAGATGGAGAGACACAATATTGGCGTTCTCTATAACAGGTGGGAAAGCTGAGCTGGATATACCTGCAGTGAGGGGTATCCACTCACTGACACACATATCGGCCTTTAAAAAGGTCATGATATCTGCTAAGAGGATATCTTTACTTTAACTGATTCAGCCCCAGAAGATTTTACCCCCTTCCTGACCAGAGCACTTTTTGCGATTCGGCACTGCGTTGTTTTAACTGACAATAGAGCTTTCTTTTTTATTTTTTGCGCTATAAACAAAAAAAGAGTGTTTTTTTTTTCAAAATGAATGCAATATTTTTTACTTTTTTGCTATAATAAATATCCCCCCAAAATATATAATATTTTTTTTTCTCGGTTTAGTCCGATATGTATTCTTCTACATATTTTTGATTAAAAAAAGATCGCAATAAGCGTATATTCATTGGTTTGCGCAAAGTTATAGCGTCTACAAAATAGGGGATAGTTTTATGACATTTTTATTATTATTTTTTTATTAGTAATGGCGGCGATGTGCGATTTTTTTTATTTTTTTTATTTATTTATTTTTTATCGTGACTGTAACATTATGGCGGACAACTTGGACACTTCTGATACTATTTTGGGACCATTTTCATTTATACAGCGATCATTGCTATAAAAATGCATTGATTACTGTGTAAATGACACTGGCTGGGAATGGGTTAAACACTATGGAGCGATGAAGGGGTTAAGTGTGTCCTAGGGAGTGATTCTAACTGTGGGGAGGATGGGTTTCCACTCACATGACAGCGATCACTGCTCCCGATCACAGAGAGCAGTAGATCTCTGTCATGTCACTAGGCAGAACGAGGAAATGCCTTGTTTACATAGGTATCTCCCCGTTCTGTGGCTCCATGACACAATCGCCGGGAGACCGGCGGACATCGAGTCCATGGGCCCTGGGGGCATTGTCACGCTGTACGTGGCGGGGGCACGTGCCCGCCCACTAGCCCCTTCAATTAAAGGGGAAGTACAGGTACGCCCATTTGCCCACCGTTGCCATTGTGCCGACGTAAATCGGCATGCAGTGGTTGGCAAGCGGTTAATTACCTCCTGGGGAGCACCATGTTTAATGCCTGTAGTTGATTTGAAAGGATATCACGGTTTTTCTTTCACAACCAGAACTTTTTGGTGTTTTGGGTATTCTTTTTCACTTAAATTATTACCAGGTTTTGTGGATCACATGAATGGACTTTCATTGTTTATAAATATTTGTTTTTTTGCATATTGATTTTTTTATCACAATAATGACCGCGCAACATTTTGCTTATTTTACCTGTTTTTTGGTGTGTACATACAAAGGAGTGCAGCTGTTGGGTCATTTATTTATATTCATTTAATTACCAAAGTGCAGAATTTTATTGTTTATACAATTCTCAGTATCTGTTGTTCTTCTGTTTTATATGGATTTTGCACAGTAACACTTATTTTTATTTTTTTCTGTATTCAGGGTGTAATTCTCAGTATCTTTTATCCAGTATTCTGCATGTATGGGCACTGCACAGTAAAGCCTCGTACACACGATCGGATTGTTAGCCAACAAAACTGCGGACTTTTGTCCAAAGGGCGTTGGCCCAAACTTGTCTTGCATACACATGGCACACAATTGTTGGCCAACAAATACGAACGTAGTAACATAGTGATGTACTACGTTGTTTTTCAGCTCTTTAGCGCCACCCTTTGGGCTCCTTCTGCTAATTTTGTGTTAGTAGAAGTTTGGTGAGTGTTGATTCACACTTTTCAGTTTGCGCTTTTCAGTTTGTTTCTGAATGCCTGTTTGGCAACCAGCCATGTTGTGGAATGGGAGGAGATAACATTGTTTTCAATGGGCAGGGGGTGCTTTAGGAGTGGTGAGTACACCGCTCCTAATGATCTCTAAAGAAGCTGCTGGCAGGACTTTTTCTGATGCCCTGCCAGCGCACCGCTCCAGTGTGAATGGAGGCACTGTTTCAGGGCGATTTGTAGGAGCTATTTTTAACGCTATAGCGCCTGCAAAGCACCTCAGTGTGAAAGGGGTCTAATGTGCACTGATGAGGCTGCATTGATGGGCAGTGATTGGCTGCACTGATGGCCACTGATGAGGTAACACTGATAGGTGGTACTTGTGTTTACTAATAGGTGGCACTGATGGGCTCTCATAGGTGGCTCTGAGAGGCAGCACTGATAGGTGACACTGATGAGGAGGCACTGGTGAGCACTGATTGGCAGCACTGTTGGGAATGCACTGATAATTAGGACACTGATAATAAGTGCCCTGATTATCAGTGCAAATGTCCCTTGCACAAGCCGGTTATCGTCTCTCTTCGCTTCTCACACTGTGAGCATGAGGAAAGAAAAGCCGATAACTGGCTTGTGTTTACGTCCTGTGAGCACGTGGTAAAGGGTCGCTGTGATTGTAATTGATCCGTGATCAGCTGAGTCCGAATGACTTGGCGATTACAGAGGGGGCTGCTGCGTGCTGCAGGGGGCGCTCAGGCAGCGCGATCACGGGAGGACGTCCATGTACGCCCGCCCGGCAAAGGAAGCCCACACTGTAGCCGTCTTTCAGCTATAGCTTGGGCAGGAAGTAGTTAAAATTGACATAAGAACTGCAAAATAACAATCTCTAAACATTTCCAGATATTAGATGAAACTTTATTGCCATTTAATTCTTTTTTTTTTTTTTATATGTAATTTATGTACTAATGATAACTTAATGTTGTTATTTATTTTTTAACCACTTCCTGTCTCATGTATGTATATAAACACCCTGACCGGAAGTGGTTAATACCAGGATCATGGCTGCCGCTGCTTCCATGTTACAGGCAGGGAAGGAGCCAATCAAAACTGTTTGGCTGCTTTAACAGGCAGGGGAGACATTAGGGGTCTAATAGACCCCTGATATCTCCATAAAGAGTACCAGTCACCAGGGCTGCTATTAAGGGGGTAGCACCACCCCTCCAGTACCGGGCCCAGCCCTGTCAGATCAGCAGGGGGCCCACAGGCAGAGAGGAGACTCCCAAATTCTGGCCACCCGAATGACTTGGCGATTACAGAGGGGGCTGCTGCGTGCTGCAGGGGGCGCTCAGGCAGCGCGATCACGGGAGGACGTCCATGTACGCCCGCCCGGCAAAGGAAGCCCACACTGTAGCCGTCTTTCAGCTATAGCTTGGGCAGGAAGTAGTTAAAATTGACATAAGAACTGCAAAATAACAATCTCTAAACATTTCCAGATATTAGATGAAACTTTATTGCCATTTAATTCTTTTTTTTTTTTTATATGTAATTTATGTACTAATGATAACTTAATGTTGTTATTTATTTTTTAACCACTTCCTGTCTCATGTATGTATATAAACACCCTGACCGGAAGTGGTTAATACCAGGATCATGGCTGCCGCTGCTTCCATGTTACAGGCAGGGAAGGAGCCAATCAAAACTGTTTGGCTGCTTTAACAGGCAGGGGAGACATTAGGGGTCTAATAGACCCCTGATATCTCCATAAAGAGTACCAGTCACCAGGGCTGCTATTAAGGGGGTAGCACCACCCCTCCAGTACCGGGCCCAGCCCTGTCAGATCAGCAGGGGGCCCACAGGCAGAGAGGAGACTCCCAAATTCTGGCCACCCTTCTCTGCAGCATTTAAAAAAAATTCCTTGAGTCGGGTCGTGGGTCCTGCCGACTCGATCTCTGCGGTGATACCCAAGATCGCCTCACGGAGAGGAAGAACGGGGAGATGCTAATGAAAACAAGCATCTCCCCATTCTGCCTAGTGGCAGTGTCACTGATCTCTGCTGACGTGTCACAGCCACACCACCCCCACAGTTAGAAACACGCCCCAGGACACATTTAACCCCCCTAGTGGTTGACCCCTTCACTGCCAGTGTCATTTACACAGGAATCGGTGCATTTGGTGTATAGCACTGATTGCTGTATAAATTACAATGGTCCCAAAAATGTGACAAAAATGTCCGATGTGTCCGCCATAATGTCACAGTCATAATAAAAATTGTTGATTGCCACCATTACTAATAAAAAAAAATTTATAAAAAAATGCCATAAAACTATCCCCTATTTTGTAAACGCTATAACTTTTATGCAAACCAATCACACGCTTATTGCGATATTATTATTATTTTTATTTTTTTACCTAAACTGAGGAAAATAATGTTTTTTTTATACATTTTTGGGGGATATTTATTATAGCAAAATGTAAAAAATAATGTGTTTTTTTTTTTTTAAATTGTTGCTCTTTTTTTTGTTTATAGCGCAAAAAAAAAAAAAACGCAGGTGTGATACCACCAAAAGAAAGCTCTATTTGTGGGGAAAAAAAGGAGATCAATTTTGTTTGGAAACCACGTCACACGACCATGCTTTATGATTGTTGTGTCCATTGTACACAGCAGATCACAAAACAACTTTACAGAACCAATGAATTTGGTCGCATCATGTGATACAGGGCCAAACACAATGACCACACATGTAAAGGCTGCATTTTGGAGCCAGCATTCTGTTTCCTACAGTGATAGGCTCCAGAATTTTTTCCACTGCACCTGAGCCAGGCACAATCCCCCTGATCGCTCCCCACACCACTACAATGTCACCAGACCAGTGCAGTCAGTGACAGCGCTCCTGATCACAAGCAGCCAAAAAGTCTCACACGTGTGATATCATCATACTCTGTAGCAAAATGTGTTTTGGGGTATAATTCTAAGTATGTCTCTGTGTGTAAGAAATGTCGTATTTATTGACAACTTTATGTAAAGAAATTATATATATTTTTTCTTTTTTCATTTTCCAAAAACTTTTTGGGAAAAAATTAGATCTTCAAAAGACTCACTATGCCCCTAAGTAAATACACTGGAGGGTCTGCTTTCCAAAATGGGGTCATTTTGTGAGCGTTTCTCCTATCCTGGCCCTTCAGGGTTTTAAAAAAAGTGAAAGGTAGTCAGGAATCCTTTGAAAGCATTTAGGTAATCCTAGGGTTTTGGGCCCCGCTGTGAATCTAGGCAGCAAAGTTTCACACATGGGGTATCCCCATTCTCAGGAGGATTAGAAGAATGTTTCTGGGGTGTAAGGCTAAATTTAGACAAGCTGTTGGAGGGCATTAAAAACCCATGGTTAACCCGTGTTTTTAGCACCCCCTGCCTTAAGCTGCAGTGGCAGCAGACAGGGGTGTTAACATGCCGGTGTTGTGATGCTTTACTTTGTGCCAGCAGAAAAAAAAACGTATCCAACATTTTCCGATCAGTGGGCGGCAAGCCTGCCAAACATGAGCCAGGTGGAGAAGAGCACAAATGCCCCAGAGCATTTGTACAGCAAAAATGGGT
The DNA here is from genome assembly GCF_037356315.1 of Lithobates pipiens. Classification (NCBI taxonomy): domain Eukaryota; kingdom Metazoa; phylum Chordata; class Amphibia; order Anura; family Ranidae; genus Lithobates; species Lithobates pipiens. Next base: position 507,214,980 of record NW_027507764.1, on the reverse strand, counting down.
TTAAACAGGCAGTGTAGAAGCGTCATATTGCCTCCTCAACTCCTGTAAATCGCCTCTAAAAAACTATCTGAATGCAGATCGCTCATCAGAGGAGCAGGGGGTTTAGATACATGTCTAAATCTAGCCTAATTGTAAGTAGGTCTATGCTGTGTATTATTATCATTATACAGTAATACCTTGGATTGCAAACATAATTTGTTCCAGAAGAATGCTTGTAATCCAAATCACTCGTATATAGAAGCGAGTTACCCCATAGGAAATAATGGAAACTCAAATAATCCGTTCCACAGCCACTGCTTGTTTATGCGGTACCACATGTGGCCAGGGGTGCGGTGGTGCCTGAGACACTCGGAAATGCTCAGAGACACTTGGAGACTCTCGTAGACACTCAGGAACAGAGTGTTTCCAAATGTCTGAGCGTCTCCGAGTGTCACCAGTGCTACCACAACTCTGGTCCAATATGGTACTGCACACCCTAGTGGCTTGAATCCTGCTCGCCTTGCGAGACAGGATTTTTTTTTTTTAAAAACAGCTCGTATTGTGAAACGCTCATAAACTGCTTTACTCGCAATCCGAGGTTCCGTTGTATATAGCGCCAACCGTTTGTGTAGTGCTTTACAATGTTAGGGCAAACAGTAAAGTTACAATACAATTCAATACAGGAGGATTTAGATATGAGATACAACTTGCTTTAAAAGATCAAATTTAACAATCCTCTCTTTTTAACCACTTGCTTACCGGGCACTTAAACCTCCCTCCTGCCCAGACCAATTTTTCAGCTTTCAGCGCTATCACATATTTCAAGGACAATTGCACGGTCATACAACACTGTACTCAAATGAAATTTTTTCACACAAATAAGGCAGCACTGATGGGGACAGATAAGGCGGCATTGATGGCCACTGATGGGTCGCACTGATGGGTGTTACTTATAGGTACCACTGATGGATGGCACTGATGGGCACTGATAAGTGCCACTGGTGGGCACTGGTAGGTGACACTGATGGGCAAAACTGTTGATGAGGCACTGATAGGTGACACTGTGGGCACTGGTAGGTGGCACTGTTGTGCACTGGCAGGTGGCACAGGTGGGCACAGATGAGCTGGCGGGAGCTCTCCTTAATCGGGACCAATGTCCCTCTGAAAGCCGCCAGTGATCTGCTTTTTTTTTTTCTCCTCATGCTGTCAACGCGAGGAGAAAAAATAGCTGATTACAGGCTCTGTTTACATCACATGATCAGCTGTCATTGGCTGACAGCTGATTATGTGGTAAGGGGTCGGGTTCGACCCCTTACTCCGATCTGTGATCAGCCGAGTCTCTCAGTCTCGCTGATAACAAAATGTGCCGTGCTCACCCTGCAGGGGGGCGTGCACGCCACTCGGGCACAGGAGGACATCAATAGACATACTCCTGGCCATCATTCGGCTATAGCACGGATCTGAAGCAGTTAATCATTTTCCAAAATGTTTGTGACAAACAATTACAACTTCAAAATGCCTACTATGCCTCTTACTAAATACCCAAAGTGGTGGGTATGTGTACTGTCCTGGCATTTTGGGGCCTCAAGAAATGAGATGGGCAATCAGTATATCAGGATTGATCAATTTTTCTAATATATACCATAGTAAGCAAACGCTATAACTTTCACACAGACTAAATCATTTACACTGACTTGAGTTATTTTTATCAAAGAAATGTAGCAGAATACACTTTGGTTCAAATTTATGAAAAAAAGATTATTTATTTGCAAAATTTAATAATAGAAACTAAGTGCACCTTATACCAACACCTTATCATTGATATTCTCCCACTTATTTCTCACAGATCACGATGCACGTTACGTGCGCACACACCACATTGGATCACGCCGTGACTAGTGATGGACGAACTTCCGACGGGACGTTTCGCGAACGCGAAACGCGAACGGACACAAACGTTCGCGAAAACGACCGTTCGCCGCGGGCTCCATTGACTTCAATGGGAGGCGAATTTCGCAAACCTTTAGGTCGAATTTGCGGCCACGGGGTAATTATTAGGGGGTAGCACGTAGTCCCACCACCTGGACAATAGCATAATACATGTATGAGGTGAATTTGGGATCGATAACTACAAGCATTTTTTTTTTATTTGGGAAATTGTTCTGACAATTCAGGACTATGGAGCTAATGAAGGCAATGGAGGAGAGGGAAGGTCAGGGACCAGGGTAGGCAAACAAGAGGGTGCAGGAGATACAGAGCACTGACAGCAGCACCGTAATACAGAGCACTGACATCAGCACCGTGACATACAGCGCTGACAGCAGCTCCGTGACATACAGCGCTGACAGCAGCTCCGTGACATACAGCGCTGACAGCAGCTCCGTGACATACAGCGCTGACAGCAGCTCCGTGACATACAGCGCTGACAGCAGCTCCGTGACATACAGCGCTGACAGCAGCACCGTGACATACAGCGCTGACAGCAGCTCCGTGACATACAGCGCTGACAGCAGCTCCGTGACATACAGCGCTGACAGCAGCTCCGTGACATACAGCACTGACAGCAGCTCCGTGACATACAGCGCTGACAGCAGCTCCGTGACATACAGCGCTGACAGCAGCACCGTGACATACAGCGCTGACAGCAGCTCCGTGACATACAGCGCTGACAGCAGCTCCGTGACATACAGCGCTGACAGCAGCTCCGTGACATACAGCACTGACAGCAGCTCCGTGACATACAGCGCTGACAGCAGCTCCGTGACATACAGCGCTGACAGCAGCACCGTGACATACAGCGCTGACAGCAGCTCCGTGACATACAGCGCTGACAGCAGCTCCGTGACATACAGCGCTGACAGCAGCTCCGTGACATACAGCGCTGACAGCAGCTCCGTGACATACAGCGCTGACAGCAGCTCCGTGACATACAGCGCTGACAGCAGCTCCGTGACATACAGCGCTGACAGCAGCTCCGTGACATACAGCGCTGACAGCAGCTCCGTGACATACAGCGCTGACAGCAGCACCGTAAGCAGCCCCAGGAGGAAGTCAGCACAGCACAGGGATGGTGTGATCCCCTCATAATAAGAACCCCCAGGAGGAAGTCAGCACAGCACAGGGATGGTGGGAGCCCCTCATAATAAGAACCCCCAGGAGGAAGTCAGCACAGCACAGGGATGGTGGGAGCCCCTCATAATAAGAACACCCAGGAGGAAGTCAGCACAGCACAGGGATGGTGGGAACCCCTCATAATAAGCAGCCCCAGTAGAAATATGACACCGCTCAACCTCTTCAAAGAGGAGGGTAGGGGCATATAGTACGGTGTGCTTTTTTGGGTCAGGGAAGTGAGCCAAATGAATTAAGAAGGTCTGTGTGCTTGATTCCAAAAATTGTTTATAGACATATACATGGTCTACTGATCACATGTGTTGAATTCCTCCGAGATCCATGCCTCATTCATTTTTAGAAATGTGAGGTAGTTAACACTGTCGTGAGCTAGGCGAGTACGCTTATCGGTCACAATCCCCCCTGCTGCGCTGAACGTCCTTTCGGACAGGACACTGGATGAGGGGCAAGCCAACAGTTCGATTGCAAATTGGGCAAGCTCTGGCCAGAGGTCAAGCCTGCCCACCCAGTAGTCTAGGGGTTCATCACTCCTCAGAGCGTCCACATCGGCCGTTAACCCAATGTAGTCGGACACCTGACGGTCTAGGCGTTCCCTGATGCTGGATCCGGATGACACCTGTCGATGGGTCGGCTGAAAGAATGACCTCATATCCGAAGTCACCAACACATCTTCAAACCGGCCTCTTCTTGCAGGCGCTGTTGGATTGGTACCCGCAAATCCTTCTCTGGGAGTGGGAATTGCTCCTCTGCCAGCGCACGCAAAAGCAGAATGCAGCATTTCTCGAAGCAAGGCCTGGAAGTGCTGCATTCTGACAGCCCTCTGCGACGGCGGTAACATTTCCGCCATTTTGTGTTTGTACCGGGGATCTAAGTACGTTGCCACCCAGTACTGGTCCTTGACCCTCATGCTTTTTATACGGGGGTCCCTATTAAAACACTGGAGCATGAAGGCCCCCATTTGCACTCAAGCGGAAGGTATGTGGTGGTGGTGGTGTTGTTGGTGGTAGTGTCTTTGGGGGTGCACATAGCAGAGAGTGAAGAAGAGGGTGCAGATCGAGAGGATGAGGAGGGTGCAGAAGAATAAGGCTGAGTGAGCCACTCAACCAAGTCTGGTGCGTCCTTTAAAGTAATTGAACGCACCTTCTGCAACTTCCCACTTTGGCTCAAGGCTGTTGCTCCTGCCCTACCCCTACCACCCCTGCGGAAGGGCCTGCCTCTTCCTCTGCCTGTCATTTTTTAAATCACCCTGTGACAAAACTCTTAGTCCCTATACCGCTGAAGGACTGCTGCAGTATAGGGCAGCGGTCAGCAGTAGTGCACGTCAACCCTATGTATTGTGGACCGATAGCGGTCCTTACAGAACAGCAGACTGTAACGCACTCAGGCCTATGTACCGTAGCACCCTATACCAAGTTACCAGTCCTTATAAGAACTTTTGTGGACCAAGCAGGTTGTGTGTTAGTGATTAGCAGACTGTACGTCAGTCCCTATACCAATGAAGGACTGCTGCAGTATAGGGCAGCGGTCAGCAGTAGTGCACGGCAACCCTATGTATTGTGGACCGATAGCGGTCCTTACAGAACAGCAGACTGTACTGCACTCAGGCCTATGTACCGTAGCACCCTATACCAAGTTACCAGTCCTTATAAAAACTTTTGTGGACCAAGCAGGTTGTGTGTTAGTGATTAGCAGACTGTACGTCAGTCCCTATACCAATGAAGGACTGCTGCAGTATAGGGCAGCGGTCAGCAGTAGTGCACGGCAACCCTATGTATTGTGGACCGATAGCGGTCCTTACAGAACAGCAGACTGTACTGCACTCAGGCCTATGTACCGTAGCACCCTATACCAAGTTACCAGTCCTTATAAGAACTTTTGTGGACCAAGCAGGTTGTGTGTTAGTGTTTAGCAGACTGTGCGTCAGTCCCTATACCGCTGAAGGACTGCTGCAGTATAGGGCAGCGGTCAGCAGTAGTGCACGGCAACCCTATGTATTGTGGACCGATAGCGGTCCTTACAGAACAGCAGACTGTAACGCACTCAGGCCTATGTACCGTAGCACCCTATACCAAGTTACCAGTCCTTATAAGAACTTTTGTGGACCAAGCAGGTTGTGTGTTAGTGATTAGCAGACTGTACGTCAGTCCCTATACCAATGAAGGACTGCTGCAGTATAGGGCAGCGGTCAGCAGTAGTGCACGGCAACCCTATGTATTGTGGACCGATAGCGGTCCTTACAGAACAGCAGACTGTAACGCACTCAGGCCTATGTACCGTAGCACCCTATACCAAGTTACCAGTCCTTATAAGAACTTTTGTGGACCAAGCAGGTTGTGTGTTAGTGATTAGCAGACTGTACGTCAGTCCCTATACCAATGAAGGACTGCTGCAGTATAGGGCAGCGGTCAGCAGTAGTGCACGGCAACCCTATGTATTGTGGACCGATAGCGGTCCTTACAGAACAGCAGACTGTACTGCACTCAGGCCTATGTACCGTAGCACCCTATACCAAGTTACCAGTCCTTATAAGAACTTTTGTGGACCAAGCAGGTTGTGTATTAGTGTTTAGCAGACTGTGCGTCAGTCCCTATACCGCTGAAGGACTGCTGCAGTATAGGGCAGCGGTCAGCAGTAGTGCACGGCAACCCTATGTATTGTGGACCGATAGCGGTCCTTACAGAACAGCAGACTGTACTGCACTCAGGCCTATGTACCGTAGCACCCTATACCAAGTTACCAGTCCTTATAAGAACTTTTGTGGACCAAGCAGGTTGTGTGTTAGTGATTAGCAGACTGTACGTCAGTCCCTATACCAATGAAGGACTGCTGCAGTATAGGGCAGCGGTCAGCAGTAGTGCACGGCAACCCTATGTATTGTGGACCGATAGCGGTCCTTACAGAACAGCAGACTGTACTGCACTCAGGCCTATGTACCGTAGCACCCTATACCAAGTTACCAGTCCTTATAAGAACTTTTGTGGACCAAGCAGGTTGTGTGTTAGTGATTAGCAGACTGTACGTCAGTCCCTATACCAATGAAGGACTGCTGCAGTATAGGGCAGCGGTCAGCAGTAGTGCACGGCAACCCTATGTATTGTGGACCGATAGCGGTCCTTACAGAACAGCAGACTGTACTGCACTCAGGCCTATGTACCGTAGCACCCTATACCAAGTTACCAGTCCTTATAAGAACTTTTGTGGACCAAGCAGGTTGTGTGTTAGTGATTAGCAGACTGTACGTCAGTCCCTATACCAATGAAGGACTGCTGCAGTATAGGGCAGCGGTCAGCAGTAGTGCACGGCAACCCTATGTATTGTGGACCGATAGCGGTCCTTACAGAACAGCAGACTGTACTGCACTCAGGCCTATGTACCGTAGCACCCTATACCAAGTTACCAGTCCTTATAAGAACTTTTGTGGACCAAGCAGGTTGTGTGTTAGTGTTTAGCAGACTGTGCGTCAGTCCCTATACCGCTGAAGGACTGCTGCAGTATAGGGCAGCGGTCAGCAGTAGTGCACGGCAACCCTATGTATTGTGGACCGATAGCGGTCCTTACAGAACAGCAGACTGTAACGCACTCAGGCCTATGTACCGTAGCACCCTATACCAAGTTACCAGTCCTTATAAGAACTTTTGTGGACCAAGCAGGTTGTGTGTTAGTGATTAGCAGACTGTACGTCAGTCCCTATACCAATGAAGGACTGCTGCAGTATAGGGCAGCGGTCAGCAGTAGTGCACGGCAACCCTATGTATTGTGGACCGATAGCGGTCCTTACAGAACAGCAGACTGTAACGCACTCAGGCCTATGTACCGTAGCACCCTATACCAAGTTACCAGTCCTTATAAGAACTTTTGTGGACCAAGCAGGTTGTGTGTTAGTGATTAGCAGACTGTACGTCAGTCCCTATACCAATGAAGGACTGCTGCAGTATAGGGCAGCGGTCAGCAGTAGTGCACGGCAACCCTATGTATTGTGGACCGATAGCGGTCCTTACAGAACAGCAGACTGTACTGCACTCAGGCCTATGTACCGTAGCACCCTATACCAAGTTACCAGTCCTTATAAGAACTTTTGTGGACCAAGCAGGTTGTGTATTAGTGTTTAGCAGACTGTGCGTCAGTCCCTATACCGCTGAAGGACTGCTGCAGTATAGGGCAGCGGTCAGCAGTAGTGCACGGCAACCCTATGTATTGTGGACCGATAGCGGTCCTTACAGAACAGCAGACTGTACTGCACTCAGGCCTATGTACCGTAGCACCCTATACCAAGTTACCAGTCCTTATAAGAACTTTTGTGGACCAAGCAGGTTGTGTGTTAGTGATTAGCAGACTGTACGTCAGTCCCTATACCAATGAAGGACTGCTGCAGTATAGGGCAGCGGTCAGCAGTAGTGCACGGCAACCCTATGTATTGTGGACCGATAGCGGTCCTTACAGAACAGCAGACTGTAACGCACTCAGGCCTATGTACCGTAGCACCCTATACCAAGTTACCAGTCCTTATAAGAACTTTTGTGGACCAAGCAGGTTGTGTATTAGTGTTTAGCAGACTGTGCGTCAGTCCCTATACCGCTGAAGGACTGCTGCAGTATAGGGCAGCGGTCAGCAGTAGTGCACGGCAACCCTATCTATTGTGGACCGATAGCGGTCCTTACAGAACAGCAGACTGTACCGCACCCAAGCCTATGTACCGTAGCACCCTAGACAGACCAAGTTACCAGTCCTGATAAAGAGCTTTGTGGAACAAGTGAGTTGTGAATGATTAGCAGACTGCAGCAGAAGGGCAGCAGTCAAGTATAATATTCTTTCTATATTTGGAAGAAAGAATATTATACGTGTACAAGCCTATTACCGTACCACTGATACCAGTCCTGAAAAGAACCTTTGTGGAACTAATAGTAACAGCAAGTCTTTAAAATTATCCTCACTGCCTGACACACTGCTTCCTGCCTGTCCCTATACAAATTGGCAAAAAAGAGTAGGCTGGAACGATTAGCTGGAACAGCTCTTTTGTGGACCTGATAGTAACAGCTAATGATGATGATGATGATGATGATGAAGAAAGACTAATCTGGCTGAGCTGTCCCTAAAATAGCAGCATACAGCGCTCTGTCCCTTTATCTAAACTGACAAAAGAAACTCAGGCTGCTGACCTAACACCTATACCAGTCCTGAAAAGAACTTTTGTGTACCAAATAGCTAGCGTTTTCTCTGTCCCTACTCCACACAGGATCCTTTCCCTACAGTGACAGAAGAAAGAATGTAAAATGGCCACCGGATCGGGTGTATTTATAGGTTAGGGGGAATGTCCAAGTGTCCATGAGCTGTCATGTCTCAATTGGTTGTCCTGTAACACATGATAAACGTGTCACGAAAGGTTAAAGTTCTTGTATACATTAAACACGTAAGTCCGCCGGGGCGAACGACGGAAAAAGGCGTTCGAACCCGCGGACGGCGAAAGTCGGAAATTCGCCGCGAAACGACCGCCGGGCGAACCGTTCGGCCATCACTAGCCGTGACCACCTTGCGGTCCCTTGTCTGCTTTCCCAGGTCTTTGGGGGGCTTCCCCTGTCTCAGCCCTGGGGGAGATATCCCACCCGGTATCCCCACTCTCCTGTGCAGACATCGGGTCCAGCCTTGAGGCTGTGCAGTAAGTTATTAACTTATTCTATTTCCGCTATTTCATTGAAATATACAGTGCCTTGCGAAAGTATTCGGCCCCCTTGAACTTTTCAACCTTTTGCCACAATTCAGGCTTCAAACATAAAGATATAAAATTTTAATTTTTTGTGAAGAATCACCAAGTGGGACACAATTGTGAAGTGGAACGAAATCTATTGGATTTTTGAAACTTTTTTTAACTAATAAAAAAATGAAAAGTGGGGCGTGCAAAATTATTCGGCCCCCTTGCGTTAATACTTTGTAGAGCCACCTTTTGCTGCGATTACAGCTGCAAGTCGCTTGGGGTATGTCTCTATCAGTTTTGCACATCGAGAGACTGAAATTCTTGCCCATTCTTCCTTGCAAAACAGCTCGAGCTCAGTGAGGTTGGATGGAGAGCGTTTGTGAACAGCAGTTTTCAGCTCTTTCCACAGATTCTCGATTGGATTCAGGTCTGGACTTTGACTTGGCCATTCTAACACCTGGATATGTTTATTTGTGAACCATTCCTTTGTAGATTTTGCTGTATGTTTGGGATCATTGTCTTGTTGGAAGATAAATCTCCGTCCCAGTTTCAGGTCTTTTGCAGACTCCAACAGGTTTTCATCCAGAATGGTCCTGTATTTGGCTGCATCCATCTTCCCCTCAATTTTAACCATCTTCCCTGTCCCTGCTGAAGAAAAGCAGGCCCAAACCATGATGCTGCCACCACCATGTTTGACAGTGGGGATGGTGTGTTGAGGGTGATGAGCTGTGTTGCTTTTACGCCAAACATATCGTTTTGCATTGTGGGCAAAAAGTTCGATTTTGGTTTCATCTGACCAGAGCACCTTCTTCCACATGTTTGGTGTGGCTTGTGGCAAACTTTAGACGAGACTTGTTTGATTTGTGCAGTGTACGACTGATTGTTGTCCTATGGACAAACTCTCCCACCTCAGCTGTAGTTCTCTGCAGTTCATCCAGAGTGATCATGGGCCTTTTGGCTGCATCTCTGATCAGTCTTCTCCTTGTCTGAGCTGAAAGTTTAGAGGGACAGCCAGGTCTTGGTAGATTTGCAGTGGTCTGATACTCCCTTCCATTTCAAAATGATCGCTTGCACAGTGCTCCTTGGGATGTTTAAAGCTTGGGAAATCTTTTTGTATCCAAATGCGGCTTTAAACTTCTCCACAACAGTATTACGGACCTGCCTGGTGTGTTCCTTGGTCTTCATGATGCTCTCTGCGCTTTCAACAGAACCCTGAGACTATCACAGAGCAGGTGCATTTATACAGAGACTTGATTACACACAGGTGGATTCTATTTATCACCATCAGTCATTTAGGACAACATTGGATCATTCAGAGATCCTCGCTGAACTTCTGCAGTGAGTTTGCTGCACTGAAAATAAAAGGGCCGAATAATTTTGCACGCACCACTTTTCAATTTTTTATTAGCTAAAAAAGTTTAAAATATCCAATAGTGTCCCACTTGTTGGTGATTCTTCACAAAAAATTAAAATTTTATATCTTTATGTTTTGAAGCCTGAAATGTGGCAAAAGGTTGAAAAGTTCAAGGGGGCCGAATACTTTCGCAAGGCACTGTATATTTTCTTTGATTACGATTATTAAAAAACTTGTTTGCTATTTTATTACTTGTGCAACTTATCTACTACTTCTTCTTGTCCTTCTGGCCACTCATCCTGTCTTAAAAGTCCCATTTATAAAGGTAACAATTCTTTTCTCTTTCAATTGCACGTAAATTTGGATTTGTGGCAATAAATTGACCAGCATATAAATTGCTTTGGTCCACAATAGATCTGTACAGATCCTCCATGAAATACAGCTTGTAAAAGTCAAGGGTACTAAAATCTGGCCTGTGAATGGGGGAAGTACAGGCACTGCAGAAGTGGTGGGCTGCCAATCAGGATTTGCAAACGCATCAGGAAGTGCACTATGGGCTCTATGGGCTTGTCTTTGAATTCTTGGTGGCTGCGGGGCACTACTTGTGCTAGCCACGTCACCAGGTTGAACTTCATTTATGGGACTTGCCACATCACCACGTTACTACAATGCTGGTTTGACTTTGACGTACTAGACCGCTGGTGCTTGTCTGTTCACCAGAAGGTTGGGTGGCACTAGTATTGGCTCTCTGCTCCATAAGAGAACCATGTTGCATCTCAGCAAAAGAACGGGACCGGGTACGCCTGACCTTGGCAGGGACCATTACTCCATCCTCAGAGCTATCTGTCAGGGTGCTGCTGCTCTCTACAGGTTCGTATACTGAGCCTGAATCTGTCAGTGAGGCTTCCTTCACTCTCATCTGTCATGCTCAGCATCATGTAGGCCTCTTCACTAGTGTACCTCTGTTTGGACATTTTGGCCACTAAATTTATAAGTACAGCTAGTGCGACTCACAGGCAAAAGAGCAACTGGTTGTCAGTGACTGCTTGAATCGCTACAAAAAAATGAACTGTTAGCGCTAGCAGGGATCAGGCATGACTCTGCTAACGCTGCAGTTTTGTGTGCTGTATTTTCTAAGTAACAGTGATCTATTGATACTGCACTTGGGTGGGGTGGGCTGGGCGGAGAGGCCAAACACAATTGCTGACAGGTGTCTGGGCTGATCCTGCTAACGCCGCATTTTTGGGAACCCTAAACTATTAGGGATGCTAGTATAGATCTGATCAGATCAAAGATTTTGATCCGTTCAAACGCTATTCTGGTAAGGGAGGTGTATGGTGTGTGTTACTGCTACTGGCAATCAAAGGGTTAAATTAACATGCCAGATGGCTTGTAGTTCTTAATGAGCTATGCGGGCACTGGTGAGTGCTCTCATAGTTTATTGACACTTCCACCAGCTTACAAACAAAACGGTATGGAGTTATGGGCTGAAAGCTGTAGGCAGAGTTTGCAGGAGCCTGATACTGTACCCACAATATGCTGATTGTGGGTGCAATGCTCTGCAGGCTCCTCAAAAAATTTAATAAATGCACATTATTTTACTTTCAAATATATATATATATATATATATTTTTTTTTGAAAGGTGAACTTAGCCTTTAAGGTGAAATGCTCTGTTTGCAGGGCTGGGATGTTCCCCAACAACCCTTAGCCCTTGTACACACGGTCGGAGAATCTGTCAGAATGCGTCTTATCAGACCGTGTCGTCAGATAATCCGACTGTGTGTGGTATGCATCGGACTGATTCCATCCGAATCTCCGTCCGACCTAATTTTCCAACATGTTGGAAATATTTCCCGACCAACTGGGCCGGACGGACCTAATCCGATCATGTGTAGAGCATTTTCATCGGACCATGTGCCACGCATGCTCAGATCAAATTCCTACATCAAAGCTATTGGCTACTAGCCTGAATGTAGTCCCATCGTAACAAAATTACGTCATCACGTTCTGAAAGATCGGATTTTTCGCCAACTTGGCCCGACCGTGTGTATGCAACAGTTTCGGACACAATCCGTCGGACTAAATCCGACGGATTTGGTTGGCAAAATCTCCGACCGTGTGTACGTGGGCTCAGGAAGAGAGGAAGATGTGGAAACAAGGCTAAGCGACTCAACTATGCATGAAAACAAATGCAAATGATAGCCACACTTTGTAGATACTTATTTGTTAAAAAATAAAAGGAAAACCATTTATCATTTTCATTCCACTTCATAATTATGTGCCACTTTGTGTTGGTCTATCACATAAAATCCCAATAAAATATATGTTTTTGATTGTACATGACAAAATGTGGAAAATTTCAAGGGGTATGAATACTTTTTCAAGGCAATGTAAAGCCTCGTACACACGATTGGATTTTCATTGAACAAAGCATAGGACTTTTGTCCAAAGGGTGTTGGCCAGGAACTTGTCCTGCATACAAACGGCAAAGAATTGTCGGCCAACAAACACAACTATGTTTTTTTCAGCTCTTTAGCAGAAGTTGCCCAAAGGGTGGCACTGATGTTGTGTTATGGTGAGCATTGCTTCTGAGCATGTGTGTTTGTACGTTGGAGTTTTGTCCGACGGACTTGTGTACACACAATCGGAAAATACGTCAACACACATTTGTTAATGGACAATTTTAAAGCATGCTATCCCACATTTGTCCGTGGAAAATCCGAGAACAATTGTCTGATAGAGCATACAAACGGTCGGATTTTCCGATAACAGTCTGTCATCACACAATTCCCATTGGCTAATCCGATCGTGTGTATAAGGCCAGTCTATCTCACTGCTCCTGGTTTCTAAGTTGGACTTTCTTACAAAAAAACGCTCCATAAAATGGAAGATTGAGTAATTTGGAGGAATCCGGCTATATTATAATTTTCTGAAGCATGAAGGTAAACATCTAAAAATCATAGTTATGTAGGTTGAAAAAAAAGACACAAGTGAATCAGGTTCAGCCAATAGAAAACCTCCATATAAAGGAGCTTTATAGCTACATTCGATTGAGAGGAAGGCAAAAAATAAACCCCAGTCCAATTTTCTCTACAGGGGAGAAAATCCTTCCCGATTACTGGAAGGCAATCATCATCTGCTCAGCACCTTCACTTACCTTCAGTTTTTAGATCTGTTCTTAAAGAGGAAGTAAACTCTCCCACTCTGATGCTTCTTTTCATTTAGTCCATTATAATAAGTAATTATTAAACTATAGCCACTGTAATCCAGCCCAAATCGCATATTACTTACTGTTTAAAGAGACTTTTAAAAAACTTGTTTCCAGGGGTTAGGCAGCGCCATCTTAAGTATTGTTTTCTGAGTCCACAGTGGAGTGTATTTCCGCCCTTACATTGAGCACTTCCTGTACTGTTAACCAAGCCTCCTTCTCAATCCAACGTTTCTATGGCAACCCTGCTTCTCGGGTTAATAGCTGACTTGTGTTATTTCATAGTATTTACTTGTGAAGATTGTCTAATGTTTGCTGTTGTCAGTCTTATCAACTTCAGCTGATAAGACTGCAGTAATGGCCAGGTTTACACTGCATGTGATGTCACATGGACACATGGGGGTGTAGGAGGAAACTGAGTGATTATGCAGCCTCCTGGAATATCAGTAATGTGCTGAAGGAAGTTCTGATAACAGATAGACAAGCAAATAGAGAGTGTGCCATAAATCAGGGGAGATCTGGGCATGCTCAGTGACGTCATTCTAAAGAACAAAAAGGATTACAACAATACTAAGCAAATAAGGAGATGTCTATAAGCACTGTTCATTAGGGGTTTGTATGCTGATTTACATGGGACAAAGTTGTGGGGGAGAGTTTACAACCACTTTAAACCATGAAATAATACTCATAATCAGTTTTAATGAATGAAAAAATATTTAATAAATCTTCACTTGTGATAAATATGCATTTTTAAGCAATATATGTAAACAAATACTATGATCAACACGCACTGTCTCATCATCTGTTTTGAATATAAAGTTCTTTTCATAAACCAACAAGTATTTACAGTACAGTTCATAATGAAATATATTCAACAGTAAACCATTGTCAACTGAACAATAAATTGGTGTGAATGTGATGGGAAAAGCCCCCTCATACGTGGGAGAATGACAGACCAGTATGAAGAGATGGCAACAGAAATTATGAACCCTTAGGGGTGTATTTATAAAAAAATAAAAATGCAGCTATTCATCATGTGAAATTGCCTGTACATTCAATCTGTGCAAATTGGTCAAGTCAGATGTTACTGGGCTATTTTCTCATCCAGTTGCATATTATTCATTCACAAAGTAGAGTGGTTGGGGAAATGACCACATTATGACCACTAGATGTAGCTGATATTCATAGAAAACAAGTATTTGTTACATTTGCTCCATCTAGTGGCCATAACTTGGTATTTTTTTTGATTAATTCTATTATGTGTGGAAAAATAACATTTGACCTGGTTAGCAAATAGTCTTGTAACATTAGATTTTGCCCTTCACACAGAACATGCAGTTTCACAGGACAAAAAGGATTGTGACTTTTTTTTAGCAATACACCCTTTGGTATCCAAGGTATCCACTGCTCTGAGGAAAGTCCACTAAAACAGGCAGTGACCCTTAACACCCAATCAGAATACTGAAATCAGATCAATGGAAGATGGGTTGTGATTCATTACTACGGGTTATTGTATATTGCTTTTTTTTTAATCAAATAAGCCCACTTGTGTTTTTACAGCTCATTAGCATTCATTAATGTGTTTATTTTAGTATAGTTTTGTAGATGGCCTAACAGCTGAATGGAATAATAACAAAATTGAAGCCTTTCTCCTTTAACACATTATCCTGAATATATTTGTTTTTCCAGCATTTGTAGCAACCACCCCATATAGGAAGAGACCATATAGTGTTTCTGCTCCTAATAGAAATGATTAGTAATTCTTGTGTGTATGCATACATACTAAGAGAGCAAATGATTTGATCTTGTGCTGCCTCTGATTTGTGGATTGTGCATTTCATTATTGTGTTGAAAGTCGCCACCATGTGGACAAAACTATCATCACAAGATGGCCCTGAAACCCCCAAAGCACAATACAGCAGCAGCCAGTCAGAAGCTATCTACAGACCCCCCTTTGTTCTCCTTGTCATTGGAATAAACCTCACACTGTATATATGTTGGTTGTCAAAGCTCTTAGTAGATAATGTCTGTGCTTTTAAGAATCGTGGTCTTTTAGCACTTGCCTAGTAACATCTATGGGAGACTTCAGCGAATATCACCTTTCTAACATCATGTCTAATGTTGTGAAACATTTTACGTGTGCTCATCTGTTTTCATCCACATACATTTACAAAATGCTGAGCATTAATTATCAAAAGCCTCATACACACGATTGGACTTTGTACAAACTTTCCTGTGGATTTTTGTACAAAGGGCGTCGGCCGAGAACTTGTATTGCATACACGCGGCAGGACTTTTTCAGCCAACTTTCACCAAATCACATGCTTTTTCTGCTCTGTACTGCCACCTTTGGTCAACTTATGTATTGTTGTCTGATCTTTTGCAATGGTTCTGAGCATGCGTGTTTGTACTTTGTACAAAAGTCCTATGGTTTTCTGTACACACGATCGGATTTTTGTTGACAGAAAGTTTGTCCGTTCGCACAGCCAACAAAAGTCCGATGAAAACCGAAAAAGTTTGTCCGATGGAGCGTACACACGGTCGGATGTTGCTCCAAAACAGCTAATTTGCATATTTGTTGTCAAAAAGTCTGATCGTGTGTATGGGCCTTAAGAATGACTGGAACTGATAGTAATATTTTGGTTAACACTAGCAATAATTGGCTGGGTTTGTAAACCTTAATACCTTTTTTTTTTTTTTTATATACTCTTCAGGGACCAATCAGGTTTTAATAATCCGTGCCAGAGCACCCAACACCGACACTCACTTTTTGGTGAATTCTGAAAGTCATAATCGCCCACCCACTAGTTTCTTCCTCCTGGGTGACTAATGCCCCGTACACATGATAGGATTTTCTGACAACAAAATCCATGGGATTTTTTTCCAACCGATGTTGGCTCAAACTTGTCTTGCATACACACGGTCACACAAAGTTGGTCGTAAATTCCGAACATCAAGAACGCGAAGACGTACAACGCTTACGATGAGCCGTGAAAAATGAAGTTCAATAGCCAGTGCTGCTCGATTCCGAGCATGCGTGGCACTTTGTGCGTCGGAATTGCGTACACGCGATCGGAATTTCCGACAATGGATTTTGTTAGAAAATTTGAGAACCAGATCTCAAATTTTGTGTGTCGGAAATTCCTATGGAAAATGTGTGATGGAGCCTACACACGGTTGGAATTTCCGACAACAAGGTTCTATCACATTTTACATCGGAAAAACCTATCGTGTACAGGGCATTAGTGGTGAGAACCAAGCACATGGATCCTTAGCTCCATGCACCTTGGTTAGGTACAGCAGGATTTATACTGGCCTTTTTGGATGAATAGCCAACCCGCTACTGTAGGCAGGACAAGACTTTCTGGAGGAACAGAGACAGGAATTTTAGCATGGTGAGCTTGGCATTGGGACCACACATAAACTTGTCAGTGTGTGATTTAGAGTCTGTTGACCTGCTTCTGATTGTACCAGAACTGCCCCCCCCCCTCCCCCCCGCACAAGTCAACAGGAATATAAAAGCAGCTTGACAGAGCTTAGAAGCTAGACACGTGGAGGTCAGAAGCACCCGTGAAGGATCTGAAATGGACAGCTGAATGCATTTGCCCCTCTGTACAAACCCATACAACTACCAGTGTCCATTCTTAATTATCATGTTTGTTTGGACTTCCCTTTTAAATTTAACATATTGGTCTTAGTAGATGCGGTGCACACTGTCAGGCTGTGACCAAACAACTATGGATTATACGGTCACATGACTTCACAGCCTACTACACCCATGACCCCATGTAGACAATCTGCAAAGGGGGCTCATGGCCCAGTTTTTCCCATGGGCTAGAAGCTAGTCTGACATTAATGTTTGGGGCAGCCTTTCAACTTCCTGTGCAACTTCTTCCATATGTGATTATGGAAGGAAATCTTCACATACTGCAAAGCCATTGCCCAGCAAGCTGGCTGTTGCACAGGAAGCTGTATAGCCACACCAGGAAACAGCGGACATCTGGCTATACAGTACAGTACAGTATACATTTAGCTGAACAGAGCTGAAAATCTTTTACAGTGCATCCAAGCAAGCTGCTACTCAATGTTGTCTACTTGGATATAACCAACTCCATGGCATCAGCTTGCTGAATGTGCAAAGAACAATACCTTGTTAAATTATGTATCATTACTTCTATATATACAGTAAAATAGGGTCTAAATGGGACTATCCTATGTATATATACATATATATATATCTCTATCTCTCTATCTTCAAGTTCATGTGCTATAACCCACAACAACCAACCATATTTTACCCCATCGAACACTCACAAAAAGAAAGAATAGTGATCACTTCTCAAAATTTGAATGGACAGAACTGTCAAAGTAGACATTATGATTCTGTCATTTCAAGTTTTAAAATAAAGTTTCTGAGCACGGTGTGTGTCAAGGGTTGGGGGCTGCAGATGTCTTTATCTGCACTTGATCGATGTGTGTAGACTGGTCCCCATTGCAGCTGGAGATTTGGAGCGACGATTGGTATGGAGAAGTCTGTACTGATAGATTCTTTATATGACATAGTGGATGTGTTTGTGCCACCTTATTGCCCAGCATGTGACCTGGCCATGGATAAACAGATGTTACAGGTTACATAACATTTAAACAGTCATGCTGAATGTGTTCTCAAGTCATCTGATACTGAGATTTGCATAGATTGTCCGTCCTAATGATAAAATCGATCAAACCGTGCATAGAATTTGTGTGCTGGTCTAAGGATCAGAGTCCATATTGCTCTGCCAGGCTTGATATGGCATTGGGGTCCAGTTCTTCACCATGTTTCTCTGCTAGACAGGCGAGGAGGCTGTGAACTTCATCTTTCTCTGCCGGGCTGAGGAAGGAGAGGACCACCTGGAAAAGATTAAACACACACATTCCAATTATTATATATAGTGTGGATGATTTATTGTTAATAATTGGTGTTGGACTTGCTGCTGCTGTTCATGACATAGGTCAAAAATATATATTTTTTTTCACATTCCAATTACTACTTCATATCCACAGGTTTCCAATCACGGCTCTTATAAATCACAATATAAAGCCTATAATCCACAAAAAGGGGCAACTCGCTAAGATGTAGACATTAAATGATCCCTCTTGTCTGTCTTTGCTACACATTTTTATTGACAGCTTTAGTTTTTATACATAGCCGATTGCACCTGTTTAATATGTAACTATAGAAAGCCTCTTTTTCCTAATTTATTATCATTTTGTGGCTTCACTCTCTGCCCTCCTCAATAGACACCTCGCTACAGGGCCATAGATAAAAAAAATCCGGGGGGGGGTCAGGGCTTTCAAACTTAAAGTAGGGTGACCAGACATCCCAGGTTTCCGGATTGAGGACACTGTCCCCGGATTGCAGTGGTATGGAGGGGGGCATCGGTTACTCTCTCCCTGGGAGAAAACATTTGGGGGGTGCATAATCATTACTATGCCCCCCCAAGTGTGCTGTATTGCCCCCCCCGCCCAAGGACTCCTGTAGTTTAGCCTGTCCTCCATGATCCCTCTGGTGAGGGTGGCCCGTGTGTGAGAACAGCGGAGGGGAGGGGTAGTGCAGAGCATACGGCGGCTATTGGAGAAGCTCTTGGAAGGGGATACTTAGTGTAGTGTAGTCAGTATAGGAATCGGTTAGGTCAGTGTAGGAATCAGGAAAATTAGTGTAGAGGATAGTGTAGGAATCAGGTAGGTTAGTGTAGAGGATAGTGTAGGAATCAGGTAGGTTAGTGTACTGGTCAGTGTAGGAATCAGGTAGGTCAATGTAGGGATAAGGTAGGTCAGTGTAGTGGTCAGGGTAGGAAACCAGGTAGGTTAGTTCAGTGGGCAGGTAGGCCAGTGTAGGAATCAAGTTGGTCAGTAATACTGTACTAGTGGAATGGACTCAGGGAGTGCTAAAAGTCTGGCGGGGGTGCACATTTCTTGCCTTGTCCCGGGTGCTGACAACCCATGCTACACTTCAGACTGCATATTTAATTTGAGGAAAATATGCATATAAAATAGTTTACCATTTGCCAATAAAAAAAAATTAAAAATATGTCCCTGAATTTCATTTTAAAAATCTGGTCACCTTAACTTAAAGGCATAATTTACACTTTTATGTTGGGGGAGGTACGGTAAAAACGTGACAGCAGAGTGGGGCCATGAGGCTTTGCAATGCAGCGCAGCAAAAACTATCCCCATTCAACTGAATAGAACGCAATGTACACAGTTGTGGTGCGGTAGTGTACTCATTAGTACAGCAAGCTCATCCTAAGCTCTCTAGTTTTAGTTTAGTTTAGTTATAGTTGAACTAAAAAAAAAAAAACTTACCGTGTGAACCAGGCTTTAGATCTCATTCATATTCTAAATGCCCATGGAATGGCAAAAATACCATGAATACCTACAGCCAGGATCCCAGATTTTTTGTGTTTTTTTTTTTTGTCAGCTGCTCAGCCTGCTCACCCGAGTGATAAGCTGAAAAAAAGTTTGGAACATCTGATCCCGGGGGCAGGTATTTGAAGTATACTTGCTGCACCATGGTCATGTAGGATGAATGAGACCCAAGACTGGATTTGAGCTAACTTTACTGTGAAAGTCGAGCAGGGCAAGGTGCAACATATTGTGGTAGGCAGTAAATTCAGTGATTTATTTAAACCTTAAAAAACTGTGTCCTAAGAAATTTTAGGAAATTTTTTAAGAGATTAAAAAAAATATTGTGCACTGCCTACCACAGGATGGTCACCTTTGCACCTGGTCAATATGGTTGGCTTTTATTCAGTCTTAATGTAGTAAACCCAGCTTTTGAACTTGTACCTACAAGTAACCTATAATAACGCTTATCTGTAGGTACAGTGAATATCTCCTAAATGTGGTGTTTAGGAGATATTCACATGGAAACTATCCAGTGATGTCACCGGTGCATGCGCTCTGAAGGGACGGCATACCGCTTGGTTGTACTTCTCCTGGGGAGGAGTGTAGTTCATTCTGTCCTTTTATGACAAATTTTTAGCCGACAACCATCTATAGCCTGGACCAGTAGCTCACTCAGCCTCTCAGTGAGCCCCAAGGACCCTGAGCCAGCTGCTCCTGCCCCCTCCACAGCCTGGCATTCCAGCGAGCTTGGGGGGGGGCAGAGCCAGGGACTGACAGTCACCACTCTTTGCTCACTGAAGGCTGGGAACTGAGTGATCAGCGGTCTTTAATCACTCTGTTGTTGGTCTTAGAAGCAGCTGGGGACAGATGCAACATTGGATCGATGCTTCATCCACATAGCTAAGTATAATTTAAATTAAAAAAAAACTCTTTTAAACGAGAAAAAAACCTCTCCCTCCTAAGAATCCTCTCTTCCCAAGCAAAGATTCCCACTGTAAAATATCTCCCTCCCTCAAATATACCCCCAAAAAGTAAAATGTCTCTAAACCAGCCCCCCAAAGCAAAAATATCTCCCTCAGTCAACACCCTCTCCCCCAGTAAAGATTCCTAATTATGAAGAAATTATCTCTCTTCATCCAAACTCCATCCCAGAAACAAATCCCTGCCATTAACCACCCCCTGTAAACTTCTCTACAAGAAACGCCCCCTTCTGCAAAAGCAAACCCACCCCCCTTTCCTTAACCCTCCACCAAATGAAACACCCCCAGGCTCGAATTCTCACTTCCTCCTTCCCAAAACAGAAAATTCATACCTTCACACTTACCAGACCTCAGATTCAGCATGGGGAAAAAAGAGTAGGAAAATTTCTGCATCCCCAGTCTCCCTTCGGCTGTGTCATATGATACCTCGAGGAGCAGTCTAGGAGTTCCCTCAACTGTGCACTGTCAATTGCCGGCATCTGAGACCTCACAGTAATTTTGTGCTTTTCAGGGGGACCCCTTATTAAACTGAGGGGATGGGGCACAATAGAAGGGGGGGCTGGCTGACTCTCTGATTGCTTCTACTGTGCTGAGGCTAGACAGCAGGGACACTGTCTGGGCATTTTTCCGGGATGCTCGGGGGGGGGGGGTGTCAGGGGTGTTCAAACCCCCCCCCCCCCCATCTACACCTCTGCCAAGCTATGAATGCCTAACAAAATGTGGTGGTGGTCGGTTAAAGAAGCATCTATACAGAGAGAAATGTAGAGATTGCCACTACTGACCTGCTTCTGAAAATGCTTTACATGTGCAAACTTCAATAATCGCACACTTTTACAGTTCAGTTAGTCTGCATTCACACGGCAGTTTAGCCATGGATACTTTGCTGTATTTGCTATATTCAGTGGTGTCTCAAAGACCCGACAACACTCAGATGAGCTGTTACATGCAAACAGTAGTGGCACCTGCCATTAATCTGTACAGAATACAAATCTGACAGCAGTTGCTGGACACACATAGTGGGGTTGATTTACTAAATCTGGTGCACCTGTGCATGGTAGCCAATCAGCTTCTAAGTTCAGCTTGTTCGATTAAGCTTTGACAATTAAAATTAGAAGCGGATTGGTTTCTATGCAGAGCTGCAACAGATTTTGCACTCTCCAGTTTTAGTAAATCAAGCCCCATGTGTGCAAGCAGTATTAAGGATTCTTTGGTTTGTGTCCTACCACTAAACCCTATACTTAGACCTTGTCATAGGACACCGTGGTTTCACATGTATTGATAAATTAGAGCAGGGGTGTCAAACTGGTGGCCCTTCAGATGTTGCAGAACCACAAGTCCCATCATGCCTCTGCCTGTGTGAGTCATGCTTGTAACTGTCAGCCTTGCAATGCCTCATGGGATTTGTAGTTCCGCAACAGCTGGAGGGCCGCAAGTTTGACACCTGTGATAGAGTGACAGTGACAAAGGACAAATATCCAATTTTTGCTCCATCATGATAAATTCCCTAGGACATACAATATCTTTGCAGATGGCTATCATGGATAAAGCAAACGCTAAATTATGCGAGGAAGCATCTAAAGTAAAAATAGTTGCCTACCACTACCAGATTCTACCCTATACTTATCTGCTAACAAAAGGAGAATCTGATTGGTTAGGAGCAGCACAAACATGTTCTTGAACACTTTGACATACAGGACTCCCTTTTATGTGTTACTTTCTAATACAATCATTGCTCATGTGGTAAATCAGTGATCTCCAAACTGGGGGGCTGGATGTAGGCCTTCACTTGCCTTTGTCTAAAACCAATGATGGGGCACGGTTTGCTCCCACTGACAATGGAGAATTTTCTACTCCTACTGCCCCCCCCCCCCAAACCTTAAGGACAATAAACTAGCCCTTTGTTTCATAAGTTTGGAGACCCCTGCTGTAAATCATCCTGGGACCCGTACCGTAAAGCGTTCGGCTGTGCTAAGGTGAGACAGGTGCTGGTACACTAGGGTAGGGTTCTCCTCCAGGACATGATGTTTCAAGGACTGTGTAATGAGTACAATGGTCTCTGGATCCAGCTTGTAGCTCAGATATGTTGGTAAGTCCTTTGGCTCTATGAGGGACAGTAGCTGAGCGCAGCTCTCCTGGTCCTTCTCTTCTCTGATCTGCCTCATCAGCTGTTCAAACTCATAGGAATTGCTGGGCTTGGTGATGGGAGGCCGTTCCCTCTTTATGCCATTTCCATGTCCATGTCCATTAAGGCTGCAGTGATTGGATACATCTTCGTTGTCATTCACCTGGAAACCAGTAACAACATTTAGAATGACGTTCTATTTCTGATATTTGCAACTAACAGATGAGATTTCTAACAGTACTAAGAAATATATACAACAATCCCATAGCAACTCATAAGCTTTTTTGAATCATCATCATAATATTACGGGCAATAACATCAAATTGTTTTACCATGATATTGAGGGCTAAACAAATAATAGTAAAATACTGAAATAAACATTGACCGTTATTTTCGCCATGGCATTGCTGAGATTGCATGGGACACCGTCTTCACTCAATGTGTATATTTGTTTTCTTCTTTATACAAAGATGGGCCTCCTCTGGGTACTTCAGGTTTCTTCCAAAAAATCTACTGGTAGGGGAAAGGCGTTCCTTCCAAATAGGCCCTATAGTGTGTGAGACCTAAGAAATAGACACTCTTTCTGGGGCAGAGGTGAACACCCAGATGTTATAGCTTTATGTAAATATATTTAGAAAAACGTGGAACAGTTCTTGCTATTCTACTAGAAAGCTTTATCAGGAAGAAACCCTGGGTGAATGATACACACTGGAGTTATTATGGATGTGTCCCACCGCACATAGCAGTTGGTTGGCTTTTACCACTCGATTATGGACTGACTGGTCATCATGGTTCAGTGGAAATCACTTCCCTTGTCCAGAGTTCATTATCAGAATTTAAAGATACCCAGGAGCTATTTGAAGTACTAGAAGACTTTAAAGCAGGAAACTATGTACAGCAAGGCCTGGAGAAAGCTCAATAAGATTTCACAAGAAATCTCAGTTCAAGAGAATAGGATCACCGTCATGTCTGTAGGGTGAAGGTTAAGCCATAATAAAACTGGAAACATTCTGCAACCCTAAAAGTGCATGTATGGTCTGACTGCTCTTGGGGAAAGCCATCAATGGAGCATTTAATAAACTTGTTGGGCCAATAAGCTTAATAATGGCATGCAATGCCAAACAGCGGTTTCCAAAGCGAGCAAAATCCTTTGTATTAAGTTGTATGGACAGAGAGATATATAATTTTGCCCCTGTACAAATCATTAGAAAGACCCCATCTGGAATATGCAGTTCAGTTTTGGGAACCAGTTCACAAAAAGGATATTGGGGAACTGAAGAAAGTGCAGAGAAGGGCAACCAGACTGATAAGAGGCATGGAGGCTCTCAGCTATGAGGAAAGATTAGAGGAACTGAATTTATTCTCTCTTGAGAAGAGATTAAGGGAGATATTAAGGGGGATATGATCAACATGTATAAATACATAAATGGTCCATATAGTGAACTTGGTGTTGAGTTATTTACTTTAAGGTCATTACAGAGGACAAAGGGGTGTTTCGTCACATATGGCGACCCATCACATTTGGCTACTCGCTGGACTGCGCATGCGCGATGCCGCCATATGCGTTCCACCCCTGAGTCCAGGTTCAAGCTCCACCATCCAAGTGGACATAGAGTTAGATTATAATTATAACGAGCGAAGCGAGGCCGTGCCTGAAGCGAGAGGCCCTGGGTTGGAACGCATATGGCGATGTCGCTCATGCGCACTCCAGCGGGTATCAAAATGTGATGGGCAGCCGAATGTGACGTGACAGGGGCACTCTTTACATCTGGAGGAAAAGAGATTTAATCTCCAAATATGGAAAGTTTTCTTCACAGTAACAATGTGGACTAGACTTCCTCAAAAGCAGGTTCTGGCCAGCTCAGTAGATTGCTTTAAAAAAAGGTCTGGATTAATTCCTAGATACCATCCATACTTTTTTTTTTTTTTTTTTTTTTTTTATCTGATAATCTTTATTGTGAACAAACACACAAAAAAATGTCACTACACAAAACAAATCCTATACTTGTGAGGACACATAGGTATCAATGTTAGATGACCAGTCAGTCTTACATGTTATATGTTGATAAAGTAATAAATGTAACAGCACCTTCAGAAATAAAGATATAATTGCAGAACACGGCAACTGTGGTTGTAATTATTTTGGTCTTGTTACATGTCATGTGTGTCCTCCTCATGTCCTTCTTTTCCCTTTCCGCTCCCAGCCCTACCAGGGCTACTGAGCAGGACAGGGCACCATCATCCCCTAACCAGTGGGGAGCGGTGTACAGTGTTTTCATATATTAACCGTTGGGTAAAACGAACATCCATCCATCCATCCTTATACTGTAAGTTTATGTCAATGGAAGGGCAGGTGCCAGCTTCTCAGGGGGATCAGTAACATTTGGGAAAGGTTTAATATTCTGTAGTCCTCTTGACAGCACCAGTCAGTGGAGCCAAAGACCTCCTATAGATAAGAGAAAGAGCAGTTTCTTACCTTTTCCACAGACCAGGAAGGAGCACAGTTCTCAACAGAGGGCAGAAGCTAGAAGAGTCAATTTTATTATTAGCGAGCTGTTGATTAGGACCACCCTGTGTCCTAGCAACAAATCACCAGCGGTTTAACTTAAAATGTTAATTTGGTCAGCTCCTCCCGCAGCCCTCAGTCCTGAGCTGGACTTTCTCCCAATCTCCACTGTTCAATGTTGACAACGCCAGAGGAGGCTGGAGGGAGAGAGGCCGGGAATGTAGAAAGTGAAGTGGATCGATGCAGGAGGTGGGAGGGAGAGAGACCAGGATGGGACCGCATGGCAGAGCCAGCTGGTAGGAAAGTCAAGGACCAGCACTTAGAAGGTGGGGTGGCCAGCACAAGCCTGTTCGCTGTCCACCTGTCACCTGTGATCGACTGGGTTAAGAATATATAGTAGATTTGATTTTTTTTTTTTTAAATCAATGTTTGTCACTTTCAGGAGATAATACAGAACAGGCGAGATAAGTGGCTGTGATGTTGTAGATGGAGAATGGATGGGAAAATCAAACCAATATGTGAACTACTGCAAATACTCAATCTCCTGTCACAGCTGAGCTGAGACTGCCCAGTACCAGGTTATTTGGCTCACAAAGACTAGGGCAGAACTGAGAATTAGCAAACTGCTGTACATGTGGAAAGGCCGATCGCAGGTCAGCCTGAATTTGTAGGAGTCGTCGGGCTGTGCTTAAGCCTGTCCTCTAGCCTCCATTTTCTGTTGACGTTGTTGACGTGTGGGTGATGCTTCTCACGTTACGTGTCATTTCTGGTGCAACCAAGACGTCATTTCCGGTTTTCTTGCAGCAAGGTGGATGTGCGGCTGCAGCTGGGTTCACCTCTCCACTTCACGCACGGACACAGGTAGGGGTCGCCCGCTTCTGGACTGTCTCATGGCCGTGGTGTTGGCGTATGGTGTCCGGGGGAGGGGAGGGGGCTGTTAGGGGTTATTTTTCACTTTGTGAACGTGGGGGTGGGGGAACGTATGTCACTTTTATCTAGACCACTTTTTCTAGTCCAGGGGGGACAGTGAAATCAGCACACGCTTTCCCCATGGTAACTACATGGGTAGATGGAGAGAGGACACTGGGTAGAGAGAACATGGGCAGTTGTAGGAATTATGGTCATGGCTGCCAGAGCCATATTAGGTGTCACTGGATCCCTGGATGTCTCATTTCAGGGAGGTGGACATGCGGCTGCATTTGGCATAGTTTCTCCCCATTCTCAAAGGCAGACACAGGTATCGATCTAGGGGATCCATGGACGGAGTAGGGACCACCTGCTTTGGGCATTTTTAATGCTGCAGTAACGACTTTTTTTTGTAGGGGGGCCCTCTTCACATAATGTCCAGTGGGGGGTTTTGACGGTGGACCTGAATGGGCGCTCATGTTAGTCTATGGAGCAATGGATGTCAGAGGTGACATGTCTGCTGACATCCGACCCGGTCCGATCCGCTAAAATCAGACAGCTGCCCCTACGTTCACATCTGTCCCTGGCAAGGCAGGTCGGGTGAGATCTGATGAAAACAGACATGCTGTCCGTTTTTCGTCCGATCTCTCCATAGTAACTAGCGGCGCTCGACAAGCCCCTCCCCGCTCAGTAAGCAGAGAGGGACAGCTCAGCTCATCCGCCAGCTCAGCGGAGAGATCTCCCGCTGAGCTGGCGGACTCCAAGGCAGCAGATCCACCTTGTGAGAATGAAGCCTTAGGCCTGGGGTACATTTTAATTGCCTGCCATGCTTCAGGTTGCTCTGCCTCTGTATTTCAGGGGGTTGACACATTTGCAGTTCTACTCATACATTGTATTTCAGGAATGGCCTCTGTCACTAGGTGCAGGCCTTAAATCTCGTAGTCATTTCCATACTAGTCATTTCCATACTTGGTACATGTTCTGTCTTCACGTTTTAGGTCATGATGATCACCACTCCAGTATTACCTATCAGGTTTATAGGTAACAGTGGGGTAAGATGTTCGTTTCTAAATTTGGCTTGTGCGGTGGCAAGTCTCCTCACCCGTTTCTCATACAGTAAACGTTAGACTGTTTTCATACATTGCTGTCATTGCACTACTCTCTACATTTGACCTGACATGCCTTCAGATCCCGTAAGACTGAGTGTACGTTTTTAATTGGCCTGCTACCTCTTAGGTTACTCGGCCTCGGTAATTCAAATGGTGAACACTTTCTTAGTCTTATATAACACTTCATTTTCCCCTAACACTGGGTCCATTATTGCATACTTGGTACATGATCATATCCTCACACTGTAGGTATCATGGCATTACACCACTGTACAGCAACACTCCACTGCAGAGTTTACCCATCACGTTTATGGGTACCAATGGACTGAGATGATCGTTTCTAATTGACTTGTGCAGTGGCTCATCTGTTTTTCATACGGCTCACGTTGTGATTTCATACGTCATGACATCTCACTACTCATATCACTTGCCTGACACTTCTTTAGGTTTTTAAAGGCTTGAGTTTACGTTTTTAAATTGCCTGATACGCTTCAGGTAACTTGTCCTTGGTAGTTCTTGAGACTGTCAGGCTTTCAGTCCTGCACAATGTATACTTTGTCATTAACCACGATCACTGCTAGGAGGTTGTTAAAAAAAAAAAAAAAGACAGAGATTTTCCTTTGCTTAGAGTAAGTTTGGGGTACATTAAATTATAACTCTTGCTATTGACAGTGTTGTTTTCGGTTGCATAGGTCATGTCACAGGCAGCGAATATCGAAGACTTTGCCTCCATCTCTCCTTCTCTGGCCATGGGTTCTGAACAGGGTAGCACACCCTCCTTAAGAACCTGGACCATCCCAAGACTCATGGCGGAACTGTGACGAAGGGGAATTTTGTACCTGGCTTCGGCTCGCAAAGCAGAATTATTACGTTTATTATTCCCCTGTACTTCAGGCTCTAATACTGAGCAGGTTACCTTATGGGCTGTCGTCCCCCCATCCCTGCCACAGATTCATGCCACCCTGAGCTTGCTGGCAACCTCCTGTCAGCAGTTGTGTGCTGGGGTGGAGGCTTTGAAGAGCCAACCAAGTCCGGTCCTGGTGTATCCTGCCGTTCCAGGGACATCAACAGGTTCCAGGACTCCCTTGGTACCAAGCCCCAGGCCTTGAGCTTTAGGTAAAGTGCTCACTTCATTCCTGGGAATATTAAAAAAGATATTTTAGATGGCAAAGACGTTTATTTGACATCCCTTTTAATTGCCGGCCACAATATAGCCGACAAGTCGTACGTTTGCGGTGATGTTTCCATGGTGTTTAAGACCAGGGACCACAGGCTCAACCATAAGCTTTCCATCCCAGAAATTGTCCTGGCTTTCAGTTGTTAGGGACATTATTTGTTCGGTGCACCTCCAGAAGAGGGAGGAGCTGGATCTTTACCTCTATGAGGTAGTGGCGTTAGGTCAGAAGTATGGGCTGCCATTTTTCTCAACACCAGGTGGTAACAGTCTGGAGCAATTTTGACACCGAGCTGTTTTGCCAGCATTTTGCTAGGCTAAAGTCGCCAGTTTGTGTGACATGCCTGTCATCCTCTCATACCACGTACTGGTGCCCGAATACAGGACTTCCCATTCTACCGGAAATATCCAGGGCAAGCCTGTCCCAGAGTAGAATTGCAGTCACTGCTAGGCATGCTAAATTTGCCATGTGATCATTCCCCAGGGTAGATCGTTCATATCTTGTTGTTGGCCTTGTTACCCTTAGCCCCTGACTCAGATTCTCGGGTGAAGTTAGATTCTGTGGCTCTATCTGACTTGCATTTGTGGGACAAGTTCCTTCAACACTGGAACAAGTTCGCCATGTTCATCCTTGGAGACAAAGAATTACCGCTCTAAGGTAATGACTTCTCCCAAAACAGCTGTCTCCACAATCCCACAGGGTGCTGGCTCTGTTTGCAACAGGAACTGAAGTAGAAAAGATGTAGCTGGATAGCCGCACTCCGAATTATTCAACTTTATTTCAAAAATGTAATTAAAATCATAGCATCTAGGCTGGTAAACAGACTAACTGCACAGCCGCTGACATGTTTCACACCGAACACGGTGCTTAGTCATATGAAAAACTTGTCGGTTTTCACCACGGACAATCGGGCTACCTACCTCAGAATTGTTTGACAAGGTAGATCCACGTCTTTTACTCATTATGTCTTTTGTACATAGGCTGATTTGGCTGTCCCTTCAGTTCCATTTCCACATACACTGCAGGTTCCTCTGTAGTGTTGAGTATACAGCAGCGGATGCTCTGTCTCGTTTTGAACCACACAATATTTTCCCGACAGGTCCCAGACTCAGACATCCTGATCACACTGTTCCCGCTTTTCTTCGCTACTAACAATGGACTAGATCCCCACTGGGCCGACACCTATGACATGGTCTGGGATGCCTTCCAGTCTAGGTATCCTAGGAGTGATTGCTACAACATTCTATATCTACTTGCTTTCTGTCACTCACAACTCAAGCTGTCCTACAGCACTATCAAGACATATCTGGCAGGTATCCAGCATTATTGCTCTTGCAGGACCCTAATAGGGCATTCATATTTGCAGCACATCCCATCAAGGCCATTCTCAAGGAGATTCAGAAGAGTAGCCCCCCTACCACGGTTAGCAGACTCCCCATTACTGGGCATATTTTCTGGATCATGTCCGATTTACTCTCCAGGTCTCATTTCAGGCTGTTACCTAGCTTTGTCCTCAAGGCGGTCATGTATCTGGTTTTCTACGATTTCCTCAGGCCAGGTGAGTTCACTCGTATGGGGACGAGATCCCGCATACTCTTGATCTACCAATTAGTTAGGTACCCCAATCATTTCCGGTTGCATCTGGTCGCTTGCAAGATACAGCAGTCAGGAGCCGGTACTGACGTTAGATTTTTCGAGACCAGCAATACCTGGGCCCAATCACAGTTTCAGATCAGCTCATGGTGATCACTGTGACTAAACCCAGGGATAGTCCACTTTTACCTTTCCCTTGTGCTCCCCTCTCCATGCCACAGTTCATGAAACATTGCTGCACCCTACTGCCAAACCTAGGTTGGACTTATTTTTATTTGTTTTAGATAGAATGGGGAAGGGTTAGAACTTGTGTTGGGTTTTTATGGTCTCTATTAGCGGGAAACCACTTCTCTCTCTGTCCTTCTGACATTTTTCTAGACAGGAAGCGAGGAGAACTCACCATGAGCAAAATGAACATAATTAAAAATGTTATTTTTTTCACTGGTATAAGGGAGGGCTAAAATTTCTGTAAGGTTTTTTCCCCCTGTAGCAGATTTCCCCTTACTTTATGTCTGCTTAAATCATTCTTAACAGGACAGGAAGTGAGGGTAAATATTTTTAGCAGAGTCCTGGATAGAAATAAAAACCTTTAATCCTTCCCCATGCTGTCCAAAAAAATGTTTTTGGATTGATGTACACTTTGATCCATTTTTAGCCCTGCTTTCAATTAAATCATGCTACCCAGGTGTATCCATAGATACTATGGGGGTTGTATACTAAAACTGGAGAATGCTAAATTTTGTGCAGCTCTGCATAGAAACCAATCAGCTTCCAGGTTTTATTGCCAATGCATAATTGAACAAGCTGAATTTGTACTCTCCAGTTTTAGTAAATCTGCCCTTATCTATCCCTGGGTGATAACGCTTACTCAATTCAGCTGCTGTATGGTCACCCTTTCCTGTGTGCTCCCAGCTTGGACTACAACCAACAATAACAATGCATAGTGCCCTGGCATAGTCTGCCATAGTCACCACAGTATAACTGTGCTATTCAGCTGCTGCAGTGTGTACATCCACAGGAAATCCATACAAAGAGTCTTCAGGATGTGCACATCACAGGAAATAAAACATGTACAATGTATAGGAAGACTGTATTTTTGTTGCACCAAAAACATGATCCTGTTTGCTTACATTTCTTTATAAAGTTGCGTATTATTTTGAGAGCAAGCACATCTGAACAGACATTTGCATGGATTTTGGGTTGATATAATACATTTTTAATGATATTTATTAGGGCTCGTTAAAGTGGATATTTGTATTTTGTGGCATTGTGTTAGATGTAAACTATATAAGAAAAAAATCTGCACTGCCCTACAATTATTACAGTATTTTTCGCTCCATAAGACACACTCCCCCCCCCCCACCCCCAAAAATGGGGGGAAATGCCTGTGTGTCTTGTGAAGTGAATACTGAGCAGGCCACCCCCCCGTCGTCGCTGTTGCCATGTCACAATACCGGGCGGCCGTCTCCCCGCGATCTCCTGGCTGAGCCTGTCGCTCACAGAAGACAAGGCAGCCCCAGCGGCCTAATGGAGTACGGCCACTCATGCTGCTCTCTCTTCTGAGAGACAAGCAGATGTGATGGCATCCTCGCCAGTCGCCAGGCACAGATCAGGCTGCATTTAATAGTGCATTTAATGAGCACAGGTCAGGCTGCATTTAATGGTGTATTTAATGGGCACAGGTCAAGCTGCATTTCATGGGCACTGGTAAATATTTTAGTACACCATTTGGTTCAGAATATTTTTTTTCTCGTTTTCCTCCTCTAAAACCTAGATGTGTCTTATGGTCAGGTACGTTTTATGGAGCGAAAAATACGGTAATTACATTCCAACCCAGGTGCTGTACAAATATAAAACAGATATTAAAAACAATGTGATACTAATCTCAAATAAACAAACACCAATAAAAAAATTAAAAATAAAACACACACTACAAATCATATACTTAAAAACACAAACACTTTATCAAGTGTTCTAGTGATAAAGTACATATTCATTAACATAAAGACTCGGTGCAAAGTCCATTAATACAAGTGCCAATATAAAGTGAAAAGTTCATCCAAAGAACGCGGTTAGTTTTCTATGGGCACTTACACGGCTCTTAACATTACATTTTGGAATGAATGGATTTTCACTGTTGAAAATTTCTTCATTCAAGAATAATTTTCAATCCTGCTCCTTCAAATTTTCTTGCCACTGTGGTTGAAAATGAATGTCAATTTGACCCTGCATTCCACTGGAAAATCAAAGAAAAGTTCTGAAATTGAAACATTTTGAACAAAACCCTACTAGTGTATGGTCATCTTAATGCGACGTACACACGACCGGACTTTCCGGCAAAAAAGGTCAGACGGAATAATTTAATTGGATATTCGGATCGTGTGTGGGCTTCATCTGACTTTTTTCTTTAAAAATTGTGACAGACCAAGAAATAGAATATGTTTTAAATCTTTCCGACTGAATCAATTCCTATCGGTAAAACTGTTCGCCTGTATGCTTTTCTGATGGACCAAAAACCACGCAAGGGCAGCTATTGGCTACTGGCTATTGAACTTCCTTTTTCTAGTCCCGTCATACGTGTTGTACGTCACCGCGTTCTAAACGATCGAACTTTGGTGTGATCGTGTGTAGGCAAGTCCGTTTAAGCGGAACTCCGTTGAAAAAAACGCCAGAGTTTATTCTGATGGAAAAAACGGTCGTGTGTATGTGGCATTAGTCATTATGAACATGAACTTTGTAGATACGATTATGAACTTTATCAATAGAATACCTGATATACAGTAGGATTCAGGTTGTATTAGGTTTACAATGTTTAAAACGGCATTTAAATATTCGGGCGCTGAACTGAGAACCATGGAACCCCTATTATACTCACATATGCTGCAGAAAGCACAGCACTAGGATTTCATGGTCACCTGATGAAAAGCCTCGGCATCTGGTTATGTGATTTATGCTGATGGGGATCAGAGTTCAGATTTGCTGACCCTCCAACAGAGATTATGTGACTAGATGCCTAGGCGTTGAGACAGACTGATCAAGATGAGACAACGGGGTAGCAAAACGGCACAGGTGTTATTGCAGCCAAGGTTCACTTTAAAGTATGATTAATTTGCTGATTATTGGCTGCTTTTCATCATAAAATCACATTTGCTGGATCACAGTTTAAGGTCTGGACTAAAACCTTAGTTGCCATGTTGCCATAGGCTCACATTACACTCATATGGATGTCAACAAACAGAAAATGCCGTCACTTCCAGACATCAAAAGGGCCTGGATTTCAACCTTCTATAAATATCAGTCTGTCAGTGACATGTTGTATCTGTGAATGGCAGCCAGCCCGCATCATTCTTTTGGTGTATAAATGAGGAAGACATCCTTGTAATTAATGAGGATATAAAAAAGTCACCATGGAGTTCAGTGCTCATTCTAAATATACTCAGCCTCCAGCCTTGTGTATTTTTATCTCTAGAGAACTTGACCATTACCCTTGATATCTGTTACACCAATGCCCCGTACACACGATCGGATTTTCCGACAACAAATGTTGGATGTGAGCTTGTTGGCGAAAAGTCAGACCGTGTGTATGCTCCATTGGACATTTGTTGGCGGACTTTCCGCCAACAAATGTTGGCTAGAAGGTTCTTAAATTTTCCACCAACAAATGTTTGTCGCCGGATTGTCCGATCGTGTGTACACAAGTCCATCGGACAAAAGTCCAAAGTACAAACACGCATGCTCAGAAGCAAAAGCGGCCGGTCTTGTAAACTAGCGTTCGTAAGGGAGAATTAACATTCGTGATGTGGCAAATTATGAAAATCTCCAAATGCAGCGCACAATTCTCTTCTTCTTTAATGGGATAATGAAGCTGCTTTGCTGGTGATACTGATGGAGTTATCACAAACGAATTTTCAAAGGCTTTTTTTTTTTCAAGTGATATCAAGAATAATAATAATAATAGCACTAAATGAAAACCGCAAAAATAAAAGCGCAAATCAACACTCACCAAACTTTTACTAACACAAGATTAGCAGAAGGAGCCCAAAGGGTGGTGCTAAAGAGCTGAAAAACCACGTAGTACATCATTACGTTTGTAATTGTTGGCCAACGTTTGTGTGAACGTGTGTATGCAAGACAAGTTGGAGCCAACAACCTTTGAACAAAATTCCACAGTTTAGTTGTTTCGGAAAGTCCGATCGTGTACTGGGCATAAGAGGTCCCTTTATCACACATATGAACACTTATAGTGGTAATCACTGACAGATGATTGGCTTCAGCAACAACTGTTGTATGATTCTCTGTAACTTGAAGGAACCCAACATTGAATGACTGGTGCTAACATCTACTGCAATTGGTGTTCCTTTATATGTGGACAAGGATGCTAGAAATATAAAGTGATAGTACTGTACACCAAATCTACTGAACAGATGGTCACCAACCTCCTTAGAATCGTAACTAACACAGAATGAGGGTTTCTGGTCTAAGGAAAAAACCCCACTTCAAAACCTCATGATGAAGAACAGCAATTCTTACGTAGAATCATAACTGGGCATTTTCAAATGCATCATGGGAGCAATACTTTTTTTGGTGTGTTCTTTAACCACTTCAGCCCCAGAAGGATTTGCCCCCTTAAAGTGATTATTTTTTATTATTTTTTTAAAAGAAGATTTACAAACATATTTCCTTACCTCCACTGTGCAATTTCTTTTTGCACAGTTTGTCCCCGATCATTGCCTTCTGGGGTCCCCCGGCGGTGCTCGTGACTCCTCCATGCATCGGTAACCTTCCCCTGGGGGTTACCTTGCAGGCACGATCTCAAGTCCAGCATTTGCGTACATAGACACAGAATGCTGGACTCGGCCCCTCCCCCTGGTGCCTGTGTCAATTGCATTTGATTGACAGTGGGAGACAATGGCTGCACTGCTATCAATCTATTCAATCAAGAGCAGATAACCCCAGGTGGAGAGGGTGTGAGTAGGGTGTGGGGGGCCGCTCACTGTGTGAAGTTTTTCACCTTAATGCAAGAGTTTACAACCTCTTTAATGACCAGGCCATTTTTTGTTACATAGTTAATAAGGTTGAATAAAGACACCAGTCCATCCAGTTCAACGTGAGTGAGTGTCTACAATTGTCCCTATCCCTGTACATTGCACACTCACATCTGTCCCTACAATCAAGGAGCCCACACTCCAAGGTCCCCATTCATATACTAGGGCCAATTTTGAACAGAAGCCAATAACCTACCTGCAGGTCTTTGGAGTGGAAACCGGAGTACTCGGAGGAAACCCACGCAGGCACAGGGAAAACATGCAAACTCCAGGCAGGTAGTGTCATGGTTGGGATTTGAACCAGCGACCTGTCTTACTGCTAGGTGAGAGTGCTAACCACTACACCACTGTGCCGCCCAGCGACTCAGCACTGAGTCCCTTTTAACTGACAATTGCGTGGTCGTGCGACATTGTACTCAAACAAAATGTATGTCCTTTTTTTTCTCCCCACAAATAGAGCTTTTTGTGGTGGTATTTGATCACCTCTGCATTTTTTATTTTTTGCGCACCAAACAAAAAAAGAGCGACAATTTTGAAAAAAAACGCCACAATATTTACTTTCTGCTATAATAAATATCCAAAAAAAAAAAATTACTTTATCAGTTTAGGCCGATATGTATTCCTCTACAAATTTTTGGTAAAAAAACAAAAAATCGCAGTGAGCGTATATTGATTGGTTTGCGCAAAAGTTATAGTGTCTACAGAGTTACTATGTAACTTTGTACAAAATAGGGGATAGATTTATGCCATTTTTTTTTATTTTTTTTTTACTAGTAATGGCGGGGATCTGTGATTTTTACCAGGACTGTGTCATTGCGGCGGACACTTCGGACACCTTTTTGAGAACATTGACATTTACACAGCGATCAGAAATAGCCACTGATTGCTGTATAAATGTCACTGACAGGGAAGGGGTTAACACTAGGGGGCGATCAAGGGGTTAAATGTGTTCACTCATGAGTGTTTCTAGCTGTGGGGGGATGGGACTGACTAGAGGAGAGAGATCACTGTTCCACGGTTCTGGGAGGACGCCCTTCCCAGAACTGGACAGCCACACTGTAGCATCTGCCGGTTATAGCATGGGCAGGAAGGGGTTAATGTGCATTCTCTGCATTAAAGTAAAAAGACTCTTACGCTATTTGTTCCCCCATCTTAATGCACAAAACTAATCAGCACCATTTTATTTGCTATTTGGTTTGAAAATGAAAGCACTCTCTTCACCCACTCTCCATAATATGATTTCTTCCTGTCTCCTTTCAAACAAAAGCACATTTTTATTTTTCGATTAATATTTTGTCTATTTTTATTTCTAGTATTATTATTTATATTCAAATTTCTAGTATTACTATTTCTATTATTATTATTTCAATTTTATTCTATTATTAATATTTCTATTAGTTCTATTTATATTATTATATCTAGTATTATTATTATTTCTATTGCTATTTTTATTACTATTTATATTGTTATTTCTTGTATTATTATTATTTTTTAGACGTTGATCTTTAGAGCAGATTTAACAATCTGTGATACTGAACACCCTAGCAAGACTTTTTTTTCAAGGTTGTCATATTTACAATAGAAGAAAAAACTCAGAACCAATAACAAAGTTCAATAGAACCTGTTCCATCCTTAGAGCTGTACATTCTGTAGAAGGGCAGAATTCCAACTCCAGCGATGAAAATTAGTCTGTATTTGGGGGGGGACATGGGAAGTAGAAAAGGGGGTGTTTGAACAAAGTAGGTGCTGGGGAGCTGACTCAATATTAGGTGGGGCGGGGGATAAATTGAGGTGCGGGGATATGTTCTGCCGCGGAGGAGGTAAAAGCCCAGCTCCAGGCAAAAGTGAAATGTAAATAGTGTATCGTATCTCTATTACCTCGCTTCTTGGTCTTGATTCCACTTCTTTCTAAGCCATCCTGTAGTATAATGGATCAAAGTCACAGTTTCCTATATGAGCCAAGCTAATATCCTTCCCTGGGGACCAATTTTTCTCTATTTATCTTCTTGGCCACTAGATCCCTCACTGCCCCTATGAATTCTTTGTCCTCTGGAGCCTATAGGAGAAGACCCGGCTCCTGGAATATCACCTCCACCAATAAGAGATGTCCACATCATGCAGGCAGTGATTTGGACCCCAAAGAAGGATCCCAGGAAGTAAACAGTAGAGAAGGATTATCACGTAACCGTGGCTTTAGGTACGTAAAATGGACATTTGGTTTGGTTCTCCTTTTCCATACCATTGGTTAGTTGGGGGGTGGGAGGGAAGTTACTGACATTCTGGAGTTGGGCTTTGCATGTCATTTATAGATTGTACAGGGCCTATGGGGGGGGGATATTTTAGAGATTCTATTTCAGTTTGAGAAATTTGAGGTTTGGGTCATTGAGAATGCTTGTCAGTTAATCATTTATCAGGTAGACATTGCACATTTTCGTCAACAATCCCCTCCGCCAACAGATTTGGCTCACACGTCTGTGTTGTGCTGAAAAGCGTGTGTGATGCGGTGATTGAGCAAGCTGAATTGGGTGTTCTGTAAAATGAACTGCACCACAATGCACAACATAGTAGATAGTACACTATTGAAGGAACACGCAGTGCAGGTCACAGGTTTGCATGGGGCCTTAAAGCAGAGTTCCACACAAAAATGGAACTTCCCCTTTAAGGGAAGGTGACCCCCTGACATGCCACATTTGGCCTGTAATTTTTTTGTTGGGGGGGGCAGATACCCTCTTTTTAGTAGGTCCCAGCCCCCACTTCCTTCTGGAGCACCCTCGGTGCCGGAAGGAAGATCACCTCTTCCCCCTCCCTCTCGGCAATCATCTGGGACACATCACAGGTCCCAGATGATTGTGCGGCCAATCACAGAGAGGAGCGCAGTTCACACCTGCATAGTGGGTGCCCGGCTGTGAAGCCACAGCCAAGCGCCCACAGTTACAATGCAGGTGCCGCAGAGAGGAGGGGGAGATGAGCGGGGCTTCGTTACGCCACATCACTGGACCCCTGGACAGGTAAGTGTCCGATTATTAAAAGTAGCTGCAGTATTTGTAGCTGCTGACTTTAAAATTTTTTTTTTTTTGCAGAAATCTGCTTTAAAGTGAAACCAGGCAGACAATGTATATATTTTCATTATATGTTCTATTATTGTTCCCCTGTATATACTGTAAAAGAGCCTCTCCACTAATACAATACTGTAATTTAAAGCCTATCAATTATAAGGTGATAATAGTGACGTACCTCCTCAATCAGGATCTTCTTCCTCTGTTTGTCATGTCCATTGGCTTTTAGGCAATTTGATAAAAGCGGTGTGATCTCTGCTAATAGAGTATTGGCTTCCTGGACTCCTGGATCTAAAGAGATTACTTTCTGGAGATCACTATCACAAGCTTGGTAATTCTAAAATGGAAAAAAATAAAAAATTCACATTTTCTACCATTATTATAACACTACATTCCAGAACCCTCTTGTTCTGCTCTCCCTGACAAACACAAGGTGCCCTTGGCCCCATTTATTAAGGTGTCTGAGCAGAGAAGTTTCAGTTTTTAATGCCATACAAGCTCACAATGCATAGAAGACTCTAATTGGCTGCTGTAAGGCTACTTTCACATGGAGGCGCTTTGTAGGCGATAAAGTGCTAAAAATAGCGCCTGCACAGCGCCCTTAAAGAGCCGCTCAATTCACTCCAATTTCATATAGACTTTTTGCTATTAACTATTAATGTTTATGGTTTAGCACTTTTTACCATTAGTCAGTTGGTTTACTGACATGCCCTATTTCCCCGAAAATAAGACCTAGCGTGATTGTCGGTGATGGCTGCAATATAAGCCCTACCCTCCAAATAAGCCCTAGTTAAAGTCCTTGTAGGTCTTATTTTCAGGGTAGAGCTTATTTTCAGGGAAACAGGGTAGGGCTTATTTGGGGGGTAGGGCTTATATTGCAGCCATCCCCGACAATCACGCTAGGTCTTATTTTTGGAGAAACAGGGTAGCACGTGTATTGATTTTATGTGTGTAAATTTTTGTCATTATCACTTTATTTGTTTTCGTTCATTGTGGCAGTTTATTTACATGCCCTATACTGTGTTATTTCACACATTTTTCTTTATACTTGCCATATTTACTGTGAGAGCACACCCAATAGTTAATTGCTTCATTAGGTCAATCCGTTTAGCGCAGCTCCCCCCCTTTTTACATATTTGATTGATGTTATATTACGTCTTGAGTTGCAGCTTGATCTCCTTTGCTACTAGCACAGTTTTTTCTTTCCCATTTCTGTTTAGTTAGTGACTGGATGGTGAGGATTTATTTTCTGTTTTGTATATTTGATTTTTCGAGCAACCTTTTAAAAATAAAACTGTCTATAATTCAGATTTTAAGAAAACCTGCCGTTTGGACTATCCTATTTCCGAGGGAAGGTGATCCCCATTGAGCTAACCTGCCACGAGCCGTCACAGTCAAGGTAGAATGAAAACTTCAACAAGCTTTAACCAGACACTGATAGAAGTCACAAGACTGCTATATACTGCTGATGAGAAAAGGTAGCCGTTTTATATTTACTAAAACTATTGCATTTCCATGTCCTGTGTACGGTGGGAGACCAGATCTAGTGAATGCAGGGTCCTGGGTTTAGTAACACTTTAATTCATTTCAGAGGACAATGAAATGTATTGACATGCACAAATTAGCCCAAATGCGTTAAACTTTTTTTTTTTTGCCAAAATGCTGCTGCCAAGAGTAAAGGCTTCTAGGAGAGTTGGCAAAATGTTCTGTGTGCATGAGGCCTTATGCCGCGTACACACGATCGGAATTTCAGACAACAAATGTTCGATGTGAGCTTGTTGTCAGAAATTCTGACAGTGTGTAAGCTCCATCGGACATATGCTGTCGGAATTTCCGACAACAAAAATTTGAGAGCTGATTCAAATTTTCTGACAACAAAATCCGTTCTCGTAAATTCCGAGTATGTGTACACAATTCCAACGCACAAAAGTCCACGCATGCTCGGAATCAAGCAGAAGAGCCACACTGGCTATTGAACTTCATTTTTCTCGGCTCGTCGTACATGTTGTACGTCACTGTTTTCTTGGCGATCGGAATTTCCGACAACATTTGTGTGAACGTGTGTATGTAAGACAAGTTTAAGCCAACATCCGTCGGAAAAAAATCCAGAATTTTGTTATCGGAATGTTATCGGAATGTTCAATCGTGCGTATGTGGCATTAGACTTTGTGCATTTTTTTTCCTGGCTTTAACATTAAAATTGAAAGCACAATCAAACAATAACCATCATTAAAAAAAAAAAATATCATAAAAAAGCAATCAAAATTGGAACTTTTACAACTGGATTGTACAGTGTGTAGACACTAGAAAATCAGCACATCTGATGTACATTATCTTCCAAAATGTGAAGACAGTATATTCCAGAATGTGCACAATACTAAAATAAGCGTGCTCATCTACAGGACAACAGCAGAGTGTTGTGCCAGCCTAGGCTGCTTTTATCATACTCCTCCGAGTACCATAATTCCCGGTTCCCATTCTGTTTACCGCATATAACATAAAGAAAAGTATTGTGCATGTCATGAAATATTAATTCCTCCTTTTATATGCATGCATGGAGCCAAGGGAAGACACTTAAAACGATTGTCTTGCTTGTACTTTTAGCAAAGAGCATACAGCATAACATCTCATTATTGTAAATTATATTTATGGTGCGAGTAAAGGCTAGTCACAGTTTTCTTTGTAGAAAATTAACTGGTTAGTCATTCATATCAAGGATTCTACATCCCGACCCGTACAATTCCACCAACTATGTAACAAGATTTCACTAATATCATACCGCACACAAACACCAATAGACCGAAGGATTGAAGCATTATAATAAATGTAAAAAATGAAAGAGTATTAAGCAGAGTACAGGTATCCAAAGCAGATAATCAGTAATTATCTTTTCATTATTCTGTCTCCAGTAAAATGATGAAAGCTGAATGCTGATTGGCTGCTATTGTGTTAAAGCCCAACTCCAGCCATTTTATGTTGGAGAAGGGTTACATCCTCTGGGGGCAGGAAGTCAGATGAAATCTCTACTGGCAACAGCAATAAAACCTGACAGCATTTATTCTTCCTAATTCTGTCCATAACTAGGAAGGTTTTGGCTGGGGTTCTGCTTTAAATACGCCTAGATATATCATTATGTTCTAATAAGTGTGTACTGGTAGTGCTGGACAGATGACAGGCTTAGTACATAGCATATACAGTGGAGAAAATAATTATTTGATTCCTTGCAGATTTTGTAGGTTTGCCCACTTACAAAGAAATGAAGGGTCTATAATTTTTATCATAGGTGTATTTTAAATGATAGAGGCGCAGGATATCAACCAAAAATTCAGAAAAAAAAACAATAAAAATTTTATAAATCGAGTTGCAGTTCAGGGACTAAAATAAGTATTTGATCCCCTACCAACCAACAATAATTCTGGCTCCCACAGACCGGCTACAGTATGTACTCATGTAATACACAGATTTGTCCTGTCAATTTAAGAAGGTGCCCTCGAAGGACAACTTATGTGTATAAAAGACACCTGTCCACACACTCCCTTTCTTCTATTCAAACCTCAAGATCATGGGCAAGACCAAAGAGCTGTCAAAAGGACATCAGGGACAAGATTGTAGACCTGCACAAGGTTGAAATGGGGCTACAAGACCATCAGTAAGAAGCTTGGAGCAATTATTCGCAAATGGAAGAAATACAAAATAACCATCAATCGCCCTCTGTCTGGAGCTCCATGCAAGATTGTGAATGATCTCAAGGCAGTTGGGAACACAGTCACCAAACAAACCATTGATAACACAATAGGCCGCCATGGATTGAAATCCTGCAGCGCCTGCAATGTCCACCTCCTTAAGAAGGCACATGTACAGGCCGGTCTGAAGTTTGCCAATGAATATCTAAATGATTCAGAGAAGGATTGGGAGAAAGTACCGTAGTCAGATGAGACCAAAATTTAGCTCTTTGGCATTAACTCGACTCGCCGTGTTTGGAGAAAGAAAAATACTCACTGTGGCCCTAAGAACACCATCTCTACAGTCAGGCACGGAGGTGGAAACATTATGCTTTGGGGCTGCTTCTCTGCTAAAGATACAGGTCAATTTTGAAGCATTGAGGGGCCAATGGATATGGCCATGTATTGTAAAATCTTGGATGAGAACCTTCTTCCCTCAGCAAGATCACTGTAGATGGGTGGTGGATGGGTCTTCCGGCATGACAATGACCCAAAACATACCGCAAAGGCAACAAAGGAGTGGCTCAAGAAGAAGCAACATCAAGGTCATGGCGTGGCCTAGCCAGTCTCCAGACCTTAAAGTGGATGTAAACCCACTCTCATTCTTTCTAAACTACTGCCATAGTGGTTATCTGTAAGGATATAAATACCTCCTGCATGCATCCTTACCTGTCAAGTGTCTCCCCTCTGTCTGTTAGGAGACCTGAAAAATTGCAGATTCTGTGGGTGGGGTCGTGATGTCAGTAGACTCCCCGCCCACCTCTACACTCCCCTTGTCAACATGTATTTTCTCCTATGTATTTCTTACACTGAACTTCTGCTATGATCACCAACATCCAGTCAAAACCCAGAAAAGTCACCACATGACTTCAGCATGCCCAATCATACTGAGGTGTGGAGCAGCCAATCCTGGGAGAGCTGGAGAAGAAAGAAGGAGGTACAATGAATGTCTTTTTCAGGATTATGCATGAGATCTGTAAATCACCTGTCACTCACAGCAAGGGGGGGAAACTGACTCTTATTTCTCTTTGTGTCAGTTTTTATCTTACTGAAGAATGATAAGAGGACCGCTCAGAGCTGGATTTCTTCATGGCAAGACTGGGCACAGATGACATTAAACCCTATACTGTACAAAGTACAAGCCTTAATTAAAAAAAACAAGTTTTCGGGTTGAAATCCACTTTAAAGCATTTGTTAACCCCCCAAAAAAATTAAAAAAATGGATCCTGCTTCTTTAAAGCATGTTATACAGCACAGTGCTTGTGCTGTGTCATTTGGCCCCCTGTATCATCTGAGATACCTGCCTGATCCTGCCAGTTTCTACCCTTCCCTCTGTACGCTGCTGATTTCTACCCGTTTTCACAGCATGGTCCAGCGATCATGTGACTCCAGGCTCTCTCCTCCTCTCCTCCCCGCCTGACGTCAACAGGGGAATCTAGGCCCAACCCGCTGGAGCTATCAGACAGGGAGAGCCTGGAGTCACGTGATCGCTGGGAGATGCTGTGAAAACAGGTACAAATCTGCTCCTTATAAAAGCACAGACACTAAGTTACAGCTTTTCATCTAACAGAGGGGATTATATAAAGATGGGTTAGTGGCTTAACAATCACTTTAATGCTATAGAAAATGT
This sequence comes from Lithobates pipiens, assembly GCF_037356315.1. Lineage (NCBI taxonomy): Eukaryota > Metazoa > Chordata > Amphibia > Anura > Ranidae > Lithobates > Lithobates pipiens. The sequence goes on along the minus strand of NW_027507764.1, from coordinate 507,171,389 downwards.
ATGGAGAGAGCTGAAACTTCGAGTTGCCAAGTGACAGCCAAGAAACCTTGAGGATTTAGAGAAAATCTGTAAAGAAGAGTGGACCAAAACCCCTCCTGAGATGTGTGCAAATCTGGTGACCAACTACAAGAAACATATTACCTCTGTACTTGCCAACATGGGTTTCTCCACCAAGTACTAAGTCATGTTTTGCTTGGGAATCAAATACTTATTTTACCAAATGAACTGCAACTCAATTTATAACATTTGTATCAGGTCTTTGTTCTGGATTTTTGGTTGATATTCTGTCTCTATCATTTAAAATACACCTATGATAAAAATGATAGATCCTTAATTTCTTTGTAAGTGGGCAAACTTACAAAATTACACTTACAATAAAACCTACAAAAGCTGCAGAGGATAAAATAATTATTTTCCTGTACTTGTGATGTGTAAGAACCTTGTTTGAGTTTCAGGCCGATTTACTTCTTATAAACAACGTGGCTGTCATTTCTTAGATGAATAGTACGTAGTTGTGTAGTATGAACAGTCACACAACTATGTGGGTTCTTTAAAAGTCTAGTTGTTGAAATTGTAGTATACAGCCAATGCACTTCAGGAGATGTGGACTCTCCCTTCCTTGGGGCTTATGGTGGAATTAATCTAAACTGCAAACTCAATATAAATTGTCTTGAGGGTGTGTAGCGCTGGAATGGCAGCATCAGGTGTCGACAAAGCTTTGGTGTTTTTATTTTGTTTGCACTGGTTTGCGCAGTTAAATGAAGAGAACAGATCAAAGAAATAAATATCCTGCAGCATGATTTTTTTTCTGTCCACACCTGTTTGTGTTTTAGGAATCTGCAAAGACTGAATTATTTTAAAATAACATTAAAATTGCAGCCATTCCTTTAGCAAAGTATAAAATATCAGTATATTGTACAATCTAAGCATGTTCTTACTAGCCCTTGTGACTTCCACAAATATACACAATGCACTGTATGGCCGTGTAATGCAGATGAACTTTTACCATACAGAACATGCCTGGATTGTGAAGAATCACTTCACCCACACCCAGTGATGTGAACATGGCTTCCTGTCTGCAGGCTCTTTCTACATTACAACACAAGCTGCTGGTGGCATAGAAATCCAGCGGCAGTGCAGTTATGCTTTGTCAGTTATTATCCTCTCATTTACCTCTAATCCTTTGTAGGCCTGAGCTCGCCTGTACAAAGCCTTGATATTAGAAGCGTCCCTGTGCAGGGCACAGTCACAGTCATGTCTGGCCTCTTCGTACTGGCACAGTTTCAGATAGCATAGGGCCCTGCAAAAGAAAGTGTAAGCTCAGCTTAAATTCGGCATTTGTTGGCCCAGCAATTTGTGTTTCTTTGTAAATCTCGAATGTAAAAAAGAAACTGGCTTTTTATGTACAGGATGAGATTATCATGATGTGCCCCCCCAGTCCAGTTTTATTGCACAATACTTTTTGGCTGAATATTTATGTTTACCTTATAGTAAATAAAGTAATATACTGGAAATTCTGTGCTTGCTTAAGAATTCAAGCTAAAAGTGAACTTGTCACAAGCTACCGCAATTTAAGCCAAGAATATGTGGAAAATGCAGAAGCAGGGGTTGAAAAACCCCATATCAAAATGAGTAGTAGATCCAAAGATATAGGCAGCTAAAGTTCTAAGCCGATCTTGACTTTCCTGCCAAGGTTGCCCCACCCTTGTCTGTTAAGTCTTCCTATAGCTCAGGAGTTAGAAGGTGTTGGGCCACTGATATCCATCCTTTTTTCCCTTTATCTAAACATAGACACTGAGCTGAGGTAAACACATTGGTTTATATACATGCTGGACAACCATGCATATCAAATTGATCTTTGAGGTACGGGCACCTTGACAATTTTAGTAAGAATCTTTGTATCTTAAAGTGGAACTTTAGGCAGAAAATGAAGTCTTGCTAGATCACTTCAGGTTGGCCCCTTTTGCAGGTATAGCCATGTAAAAAAATTCTATACCGTTTAAAATCCAGTAATACAATGTCTCAACCTGCTCTGCACATGCTCAGTTGCTCTCCATTTTTTAGGCACTGTTGAGTTTGTAGAGGCCGAACTGCTGACAGCCTTAATGCTGCTTCTGTTTCAACTGCAACTGTCATAGTGCTGCACATGTGATCAGTTATGGCATCAGACATTTTATGGTTTGATAGTTTGGCTGAGGACACAATCAAACGTCGTGACAGTTTGCATTTCTGGAATTCCAGGGATGTAACTTTTTTGAAACCGGTAAATTGATAGGTTTAGTCCTGCTTTATGATCTGCTGCTGGGGCTCTGGGCTTCAGCAAATATGCAGCCTCCGGCAAGAAGAAACAGGGACAATGCTGGAGGCAATTTATAGCACATACTAATTTTGGTAACATAATTATTAATGTGGAATGTATGTTCCTTGCTAAAGAACATTTTTTTTAGGTTGTTATGGGTAAAGTTCCACTTTAAGAATAAGATCCATTACTAATGAGCAGATAATAATGGGAAGCTTATCTTGTTTCACCTAAATGTAAAGTATGTGCATAAACTGAGGAGGATTGGGCTTAAAATTGTGGCCAGCAACTGGCATATTGGTAGTTTACAATGTGACATGCTCCTTTCTACTCAATATAACTACTGTATATGGAGCAAATACTCTGCCCAACAGCCTAGTGCCGCGTACACACGGGCGGACTGTATGGCATACTTAGTCCGTCGAAACACATTTCAGCGGACAGTCCGCTCATGTGTGGGCTTCAGCGGACTTTTTCAGCGTGCAGTCTGGCGTACTAAGTATTTCGGATTTTTAGAAATTCTGTCCGTTGTACTTTGGTTTCAGCGGACAATCCGCTCGTCAGTAGGCTAGTTCGACGGACTAAGAATGGCGCATGCTCAGAAAGGATTTACACGGCGGAAGGGTGCTTTGCTGTGTATTGGACTGTCTATTTCTAGTCCCGTCGTACGTGCTGTACACGTCATCGCGCAAGCTTTCGACGGACTGTTTGTGCATCCGTGTGTGGTCAAGTCCGTTCAGTCGAAAGTATGACGGACTGTCCGTCGGATTGTATGACGGACTAAGTACGCCATACAGTCCGCTCGTGTGTACACGGCATAAGACATCCAACTGAAGCTTAACATAGATGATTAAAATTCAGCCAGTTCAGCAGGGACCAGATGAATTTCGATCCAATGTATGGCCACTCCCACTTGACAGAAGTCGATCTAATGATTAATTTCCTGATCAGTTTGTTCTGACTGTGAATAAGTCCTGCTGTCAGAACACAATGGCACAGTAGGGAGGATTCCTCTATCCACCTTGTTTGTATAGATGGAGGAATCTTTTTTTTTTTTGTTTTTTTAATCAGCCTGTACTATCTATGGCCGGCCTAATGGTCGACTCCATTCTCTTGCCTAAAGTAGAAGGGCAACACATGGAATCAAGTTGGTTCCTAGAGGAAGCATCTCTACTTTATATACAGTATATGCTTTAAAAAAATCATTGAGGTTCCATTCAGGTGGTGTAAGGTTATTACTATCCTCGTGTCAGGGTCTGGCAATATGCATCCTCACAATGACTGCCAGGAACACTGGGATTTTTAGTTCCAGGGAAAGGAATTTCATGGGCCCTATAGCTTAAGGATCCTTGTATAAGAGTGTTCTGTTTTGCCACATCCACCAATGAAATCCAAACTTTGATTCTCCAACTAGAGTTGGACTCAGGAGGAGATTGAGCTGGGAGGCATCTACTCCCTGACCCAGTAATAACATTTAGACAGCAGTCAGTCTGGGACCCAGAGTCAGTGACAGCCACTGGGCTTTATATAGCTACCTGCTCGCTGTTCAGACCTGAGATCACAGCATCTGGCATAGGGAAGTCTTTTAGCGCTGACTTCCTTTGTGGCTCTGAAAGGTCATGTGACCAAATGCCACGTAGGAAGCTGTGCTGAAAGAAGTACAGTATATCTGGTAACTTGGTTGTATTTGCCTGTAAGGCCAAAGGTTACCGATCCTCCCCTGACTCAGGATGTTTGAATGGGACTGGTGGTCACTGTTTCTCACCTGTTGGTGTATATGGTACATTCCTCTGGATTTATCTGTAAACATTCTGTGTATTTCTTCACAGCTTCTCTATAGTGACACTTCTTCACATATTCATTTCCTTCCTGCTTCAGAGACTGGAACCTCTCCTCGGGAGATTTTTCTGGAAGAAAACAAACCATACAATCTCATGTAACCTATAGCACTCTTGATTTAAATGTATTAAGAAAAGAAAAAAGAAATCAAAGTTTTTTTTTTTTTTAGACAAATGCAGTCATGATTTGCTTAAATGCCATAATGGCATGTATTTGTTTTACAAACCTTATTAACTTAAATTCAGCACACATTACAAGGGCCTACCTGACTGGATACAAAACGACTGTAAAGATTACAAAGGAGGTATTACATAGTTTTGGTAAATCTAAAGTTGATTGTATAAAGATTCTACAGTCAGATTATAACATGCATGGTGACCCTTTTTTTAGAATCCTATTATATGGAGGCAACCATATTTAATCACTACTTACTTGATCCATTGTAGAACAGTAGAGTGGTTGTGTCTACAGTTAAAACCCAACTCCGGGCACATTTATTTTTAGAGTTTTCAAGTGTTATTTTGACCTTTGCCATTTAGTTATTTACTCCCCTTAGTTCCTCAAGGTAGTACAGCTCCTGCTAGAATTCTTTCCCACCACTGATATCCGCAAGGCTGCTATGGCTGACAACAGCACTGGTTTTTGTCTTCACCCCCTCTTTGCACCCCCTTCCCCCCCCTTCATTGTTCAGTTGCAGGTTGGATTGAGTTCTAGACCAGGCTGTTAACCCTGTAGTCTTCATAGAGATTCAGGACTTTGAAGACCTGTGTGTCAGGAGGTGTATGGATCACACGACTAGCTGAGCAGAATTACAAATCCTTAGGCCTTTGGTACTGGCTATGCAATGTCTATCCACAAGCTGGGATTTAAATTTTAGATCCCGTGTGCAACTTGCAGCCCACCACAGTAGGTGGGAACCAGAAGAAAGGTTCAGCAGTCACGATGCAATTAGAGCCCTTGCTATTTCATTTTGTGTAATCTGAACTATTATTTTCTTACTGAACATAATTTACATTTGTGCGAACATATGTTACAGTGTACATAGAATCATTCACACCTACTCCTATCCTAAGAAGATTAAATCCCAATTGAAGCCTCTGTATTTATGGTTATAATGCAGTCAGGTTGCAAACACAATAATAAATATGCTTTTTAAGGAATTTTTAGTTCTGCAGCAAGTATAAATACCCTCTCCCTGTCCTACAATGGTCTGACATGCCCCTGGCACCCTGATCCAATAAACAGCATTGCTTAAGGAGAGAGAGAGCTATTGGTTGGAGCAGTGTGCTGGGTCTCCAGTGGTCTGACATGCGCTCTGCACCCTGCTCTAATAAACAGTATTGCTTAAAGTGGTTGTAAACCCATGGGGGGAAAAAAACAAAAAAAGCAACCTGCAAGGCAAAGGCATAATGAGCTAGTATGCATAGCATACTAGCTCATTATGAATAACTTACCTGAGAACGAAGCCTCCCGAAGCGGTCCTCCGTCTTCCTCTTCGCCGCTGCCATGGATCCCGGAGCGACTTCCGGGTCTCGTGGCTCTGGCGCTGTGATTCGCCGGAGCTGCGATGATGTCACTCCCACGCATGCGCACGAGAGCCGACACTCGCGGCATATCAGCACGATCTGCGGCGTGCCCAGTCCGCCTGCGCGCCGCTGTCTACGGCGCATGCGCCGTAGACAGCGGTGGCTGTCTTTTTGGAAATATCTCTTGGACCTACAGGTAAACCTTAATCTATGCTTACCTGTAGGTCAAAGTGGTTTGTAAGGGGTTTACAACTACTTTAAAGTGATACTAAAGTCTCTTTTTTTTTCCTTTAAAAATAACAAACATGTTATACTTACCTGTTCTGTGAAGTGGTTTTGCACAAAGCAGCCCAGATCCTCCTCTTCTCAGGTCCCTCCCTCCTGTCAAGTGCCCCCGAGCCGAGTCACAGCACCCTGTGTCCATTCAGACACGGAGTCTGCCCGGCCCCACCCCCTCTCTCTCCTGATTGACAGTAGCGGAAGGAAATGGCGCTGCTGCTGTGTCTCAGCCAATCAGGAGCAGAGTCCCAGGCTTGTGCAACATCGCTTGATAGAGAAGGGCTCAGGTAAGTATTAGGGGGGCTGCTGCACACAGAAGGTTTTTTATCTTAATGAACAGAATGCATTAACATTAAAAACCTTCTGCCTTTACTTTTGGGAGAGCGAGCTCCTTACTTTGAGGAGAGAGAGAGCTGTTGGTTGGAGCGGTGCACTGGGTCTTCCAGTGGTCTGAGACAACCCCTGCACTCTACGCCAATAAACGGCTCTGCTTAGGCAGAGGAGCACTATTGAATGGAGCAGTGTGCTGGAGGTAAAAGGGGAAACGCACATAAGCAAAAGTCAGGGCAATTGGAAATCTATAAGAAGCATATTTTTTTTCTAATTTTCGAATTGAATATAAAACATTACAGGTATACGAGACACCAAGACAAGTCTGGCCTGCTATCACAAGCTGACTTTACCTGAGGGAATCCTACACCACCAAGTCAACCAATATACAGGAATCTCTGACTATCAAGTGTTTATAGCCAAACTAGACCTATAAGTGTAAGTCCGCCAGTAACCTAGATGGGCAAAACCATACTTATAAGGAAAACCGGTCAGCGCCGCTCCAAGTCTCCTGTGAATAGCTTCTCAGCTCAACTTCTACAGCAGGTGCTAGTTCCACAAAGGAGCACATCTGACTCTACTCTGATGGCTTCATCCAGTTATTTTATTAAAAGACACTGGCATTTGCACAGTAAACTGATTGAGCCCAATCCAGGTGAAACGTGTCAGTAGGCGTAGCCAATGGGTGGTGACTGTGCAGAAGCTGGTTTCTTTCAATAAACGGAATGGTTGATGTCATCAAAGTGCGGCTTTGAGTTTTATACCGTGCCATACTTTAATACTGCAATAAATGTTACATTCTGCTTTCAGATGCTTTTCCTCTCTTTCCTTTTGACACACAAACATGCCAATTTGAACTAAAAACTGACCAACCTACAAGTGTTATGACGTGTACACACGGTCGGACTTTGACGGCAAATGTGCGATCGGAGCCTGTTGTTGGAAATTTCAACCGTGTGTAGGCTCCATCAGACTGTTTCCATCGGAATTTCCATCACACAAAATTTGAGATCTTTTTCTCAAATTTTCCGACAACAAAATCCGTTTGCGTAAATTCCGATCGTGTGTAGACAATTCCGACGCACAAAGTGCCAGGCATGCTCGGAATAAAGCTGAAGACAAGCATTGGCTATTGAACGTAATTTTTTTGGCTCGTCGTGGTACGTGTTGTACGTCACTGCGTTCTTGACGTTTGGAATTTCCGACCAACTTTGTGCGACAAGTTTGAGCCAACATCCATTGGAAAAAATCTGATGGATTTTGTTATCGGAATATCCGATCGTGTGTACAGGGCATTAGACTGCAGGAGGAAACCTGAGCACCAGGCACAAACACATAAACAGAGAGATCACATGGACTTCCATCTCCATCTCTGATCATTCTGCCAATCCAGCTGAAAGGCTTCTTCACAGTAAGAGCTGTGAAAATGTGGAATAGACTCCCTAAAGAGGTGGTTTTGTCCAGTAGATTGCCCTAAAAAAGGCCTGGATTATTTCCTAAATGTACATAACATAACTGGATACTAATATTTATAGGTAAAGTTGATCCAGGGAATATCCGATTGCCCCCGGGGGATCATGAAGGCATTTTTTCCCCTGCTGGAGAAAATTGGATCATGCATTGTTGTTTTTTTTTTTTGCCTTCCTCTGGATCAAATGTGGGTATGGGATTGTGTATATAGAATTGTAAAAAATGTTTTTTGTTGTTTGTTCCTTTTTTGTTTTCCTCTTTTTATTGGTTGAACTAGATCAGGGGTGCCCAACCTTTTGAAGAGCGAGGGCCACTTAAAGAGGAAGTAAACTCTGATGGGTTTACTTCCTCTTTGTCTCCTTGAAAAAGGTAAAGCATAATGAGCTACTATGCATCACATAGTAGCCCATTATGTGTCACTTACCTGACACAGGAGCCAGCGATGTTACAATGTCGTGTAGGTTTAGGAGATATTTCCTGGACCTACAGGGAAGCCTTAATCTAGGTTTACCTGTAGGTCAAAGTGGTTTGTAAGGGTTTACAACCACTTTAAGCGACTTGATAACTGGTCACAATGAGTGGACTCTGCTTATGCAGAGTGGATAATGACACAGCCCACTCTACTTTATGGGCCCTCCAATCTGATCTGCTCGGATGGAAGGGAACGGATCCCCTTATTTTTATTTTTTTGCGGATCAGATTGGAGGTAGGCGGGTGTAAACAGACAGTAGTTCGTTTACATTTGCCACACCATAGAGGTGAATAGATGGTCTAATTGGGTCGGATCGATTTTGTGAAAGGGGTCTAAGGCTGCTTTCAAGCTGATGCGCTAGGGTTTACCACAAAGTAGTGCACCGGTGGCTTTCCTGTAGGTTAACTGCACTTTGCCATAGACATCTATTATATCCTGCAGATGAAGTTCACTTTCTGAAAGCACACCAAACTGGCAGGTAATAACAGAAGTCTATGGCTCAGTGCTGGTAACCTACAGTTGCATTCCGCTGCACCTGTAAATCAGCTTGAAAGCAGCTCAGTAACCACTGAAGAACAGATATGCCCAGATATACATTGTGATTTTAGTAATAAAAACTTACCTATATTAAAAGTCTTCCATTCAGGTATCGCCGACTGTTACTGTCCCAGGCAGAGTGCATTTGGTAACACTCCGCCTGCGACAGGAGGCGGCGCTTCACAGGAATCAGCACCTTATGCCTCTCTGCTTCGCTTGCGTCTCGTACCGTCACCTTCATTCACAATACTGATGCTATGAGATTGCCAACCAGCCATCCCAGAGCAGGAGGTCGCGGGCCACATCAGAGGGCTCCGCAGGCCACTGGTTGGGCACCCCTGAACTAGATGGACCTGTGTCTTTTTATCAACCAGACTAACTACTGTATGTAACTAGCTCAGCAAGCAGCTCAACAAGCTCTGTATGTCAAGCGTGCTAACTCCTAACTTACTGGTCCCCACATTGGTTGGGAAATCATCAATCAGTCTGTATGCACAGACACTACAACAATTTAACATTGCATGTTCTAACTGCCCTTAACTTATAAAAGGTGAAATCTGATTGGTAGGTGTTGATCCCTTACCTGTATTATTAAATAACCCTGTACTTATCTTTATGGTGTTGTATAAACTACTAACCATAAAATTATCCAGATTGTTCAACCTGGCACTCTGCATAAAGCAGTAATATTAGATAATGATGCTGTCACTCAGCTCTCGGGTTCAGAGGACACACAAATATTTGAGAACCAATTCACAGTCTTACTAGTGAATAAACAGGTTAAAGAGCAGCACAGTGACTTAGTAATAAGCACTTATGCCGTGCAGCACTGTGGTTTGAATCTTGGCCATCTGCATGAAGTTTGCATGTTTTCCATGTGTTTTTATGGCTTTCCTCTGTGTATTTTGGTTTCCTCCTGCACTTCAAAGAAATGCTGGTAAGTTAATTAGCTTCAGTCTGAGTTGGCTGTAGTATGTGTGTACAAATTTGCTAGGCACATGTGTTACCTCATGCTGCATACCGTTCCCAAGTTGAGCAACTGGGGAGGGTTGAGGGAGGATGTGGTCATCTAACTCTTAAAGTTCTATTCAAAAGTGGAACTTCCGCTTTAAGCACTCCTAGACCCCCTGACATGACATATTTGATGGGTACCTTGTTTTGACAGGTACCTGCTCCCACTTCCACTGCCTAGGGCATTGGGAAGGCACAGCATGCGCAGAGCACACCCGGCTGTGAAGCCCCAAGCTGTCACAGCCAAGTGCCCACACTTGTGATGCCGGCGCCGGAGAGAAGTGAGGGAGAGAAGTGAGGGAGAGAAGTGAGGGTTCGGGCAGCTGCATTGCTGGACCGTGGGACAGGTGAGTATGTGTTTATTAAAAGTCAGCAGCTACACTTTTTTTAGCGGTTGACTTTTAGTCAACACAAAACCAAGTGGAACTCCGCTTTTAATAAATCTGCCAAGAAGACTCTTTGGAAAATGCTTCCAAGTGTACCAGACATGTGCCCAGGGATCTGGCCAATAGAATTGCAGGGAGTCGATTACGACTGATGTTAAATTTAAAGTATTCTTGCACAGTATTTTACCAACGTTGGGGTAGCCCAACAAAATTTTAACAAATTTGAGATGCATGGTTAGACACCCCAGAACTTGCCCCATTGCACCTATTTCACAATAGAATCCTTGGTGGAAGAGTTTCCTCAGGCTTGGTGTAATACGGTTCTGGATGCTGTACTCCTACTAAATATGGAATATTAACTCTTATGGGACTTCTCAGTATTATTGAGTAATGTTGCTATATCTTTATACCTAGACATATAGAAGCTGTTTATCTGTTTTTCATTATGTTTTGTGCAATCCCTTGAGGGATTGAGGTTCTTATGCATATTATTGTGTTATGTTAATTGTGTATGTTTGATAAATCTCAATAAAAACATAAAAAAAAAGTAGTAAAGTATACGTAAATACAATTACTTAAATCTCATAACACGTTAACATATTAACTTAATTTTCAATATTCTTAAATCTACAGTTTTTGATACAATTATTCCTTTCAATAGTGTCATGATAGTCCTTTTTTTAAATTTCTTTAATTATTACAGGTATTTACGGAACTAACTGTTCAGGCATTTTCTGGTATGGAGTGACAACGTTCCGCCCCGCCTTCAAATTTTTCTCCAGCATTGCTAACTACAGCCTTCCAATGGAGACAGTACCAGCCATGCCAACACACATTGCATTGACATATTCCACTATTGACACTAACAGAAAACCTGCCCTAAAAAAATGCTATATAGCTATCACTGCAGTGCAGGCATATAGACAGGAAGTGACTGCAAAGAGGCTGAAGGAGATCAGCAGCACTGACATGCAAAGAGAATATATAGATAGATAGATAGATAGATAGATAGATAGATAGATAGATAGATAGATAGATAAGGATAAAGAGTATGGTAATTGTTCCTGACACACATTTTCACAAGATAAATGTCATTCAATTCAAGTTTCCATCTACTTTAAACTGGACCCTGCACCTAAAAAGGTTGACTGTTTAAATTTGTCCCCTGCCTCTTGCATACTTGCATAGTCACTGGAAATATATATAGATTTTTTTATTTTTTTTTAAACGCAGGTAAAAAAAAAATATATATGTACACTCAGCTTTCCCTGGTTACCACCTGGGGTGCCTAGGCGAGGGTGATGTTATTCCCCTTCTGGAGGGATCCCCGGGAATGTGGCGTACCCCAGATCTTGCTGAGAAGACGTTCTTAGCACTGTGCTGAAGCATCTTTTCACTGGATTTGGAGTACTCAGCACTGATCGGGACCTCACCGGGAGAGATTGTTGGCATCGCCCCTTACCACAAAAGCCAGCTGCGGTGGAGTTTAATATCTTATTTTCTTCCCGTACTGGTCTTGTTTACACCTTTATCTTAGATGTTAAAGCAAGGGTTTGGGGAAGCAGAAGACAACAGCAGACCATGCATGTAGTGCATGTAAAATAAAACTAAGTGAATCAGAGTCCAGCCATCTACCTGCTAAGAAACTACTGTGATGGACCTGGTATTCAAGAGGAGTATGTCCATCATATAAGCTTCCCTTGCCCAGTAATAGAACGTTACAAGACCCCGCCGGTCCACCCAGTCACTAGTCGGGACACAGTTTAGGGTGGTGAAAAACATCAAAACTGTTTATTGAAACAGGCACAAAGAGATATTTATACACTTTGGGACAATCCCCATACTTTGCATAATGACACAGGGCGAGGGTAAACTGTGCATCCAGTAACATGAGACACAGGAACATTCAAACTTTTCAACAAATAATTAAATCAGTAACTAATGAACAACCAACATGAGCTAACTTAATTAACTTAACTGCTTAACCAGGCACTTAAATCAGTCTAGGTGACCATACTATTTGGCACCTACAACCCTGAATACAAAGTACTGTACAGTACACATTATTACAAGTATAAACACATAGACAAAAAGACAGACACAAACAATAGGGGGTCCAACAATGAGAGGAAGACACTATACACACACGATCGGAATTGCGGCCAGCAAAAGACTGATGAGAGCTTTTCATCAGAAAATGCGACAGTGTGTATGCTCCATCGTAATTTAGCTGCCCGAATTCCCGCCAGCAAAAATTTGAGAGCATGTTCTCAATTTTCCAGACGGAAAAACTTCGGAAATTCCGATCGTGTGTATGCAATTCTGACGCGCAAAAACTCACGCATGCTCAGATTCAACTACGAGACGGAAGCTATTGGCTACTGGCTATTGAACTTCCTTTTTCTAGTCCCGTTGTACACTGCGCTCTTGATGGTCGCAATTTGGTGTGACCGTGTGTAGGCAAGACAGCTTGAGTGGAATTCCGTCTGGAAAACCATCAGACCTTTTTCCGACCATAATTCTGATCGTGTGTACGTGGCATGAGGAGGCAAACTATGGGAGCTACTTACAATAACCACATTATGGCAGGTGACCCCAGTGGTTTGAGATGATTATGTTAACATCTACAGTCATTGCTGGTTTGAGGTATAAAGTCTCCAAATATGCATATGGAACCTCCGGTTCCCAAAGTCTTTGTGTTTTGGGGAGATATGGACTTGAATCCAAACAAGACCACTCCATGGGTCCCCCAGGCACACACCTCCCAAAGAGTAGTGTTCCCTGAAAAGCCAGGGCCCATAGTCAGTAGGCAAGAGACCACCCTGCAGTCCCCTCCAAAAGCCCCTGTCCTGACTGGGTCTGTCACAATTACCAACTGACCAAACAAATGCTAAATATAAAGTTCATTTCAGATAGTTGGTATAACGCACACATGACTGTTTACATATATTACATGTTAATATTTTCTGCAATGTGTGGAATGCTGTACAAGCAGCAACACGCCCAGGCTTCCCTGTATTAGGACATGTCAGTGCTATGTCACAATATTAACATTTTTTGTGCGGAAATCCAGCAAATAGACCAATTGTCTATATTTTGACAAACCAGTCCTGATATTCAGAACAGGATGGACATAATTTAACGATGGTGAAGTTTGATAAAACAGAGCTGATTTTTGGAATAAGGTGTTGGAGAGTTTGTTTTTCTCACCTGTTAATCTACCTAATCAAATATTTATAAACCCAAGCATTTTTCAGATCAAAAATGTTCAAATACAATATGAAAATTAGACACTTCTACTTCAAAGAAGCAATTGATAAAATATGTTCATTCAATCTAGCCAAGTCATCAGGTATTCGGAATGCCAAGCTGGAGGAGTGGCAGCCAGTCTGTAATATCAGAACCATGCACTGACTCACGGGAAAGTCAGCAAATCTCCGGTGCAAAGTCCAGTCGACTTTCAAGGGAGTCACTGCAATCATCTGACAATAAAATGGTGAGCATCCTTTTGTTTGGAATTCTAAAAACTTGATGATAATGGATTGGCCTGTCTGGGAACAAAGCTATGTTTATTAAGATGTTCTCTTTCTGTAAAACCTTTTCATTGACATTGTTTGTCATGTATTTGTTTAACTTTGGCATCTTACTACTTAAACTGGCCACATGGAATAAAATTTGACCAGTTCATCAGAAACCAGACACATTTTAATTTTGGTCCATATATGCACAGGGCAGTTGTACAGAAGTCGATCTATCTCTTGATAGCCGCTGGCTATAGCTGGCAGCAGTGCGCAGTGTATTCTGACGATGTGAAAGTCTCCTCGTTGTCAGAATAAAAAAAGGCTCAGTGGGAGTATTTCCTCATCCACCTCAAATGTGTTGATGGGGGAATTGGGTCATTTTTTTTTTCTTTCAACCCCCCCGGTTGAATAATAAAAAAATAAAAATTCTACTGTGGGCTGCATTCATGGAAAATGGTTTTGTAAAGCAGATATCCACTAGAATAGAAGAAGCATTCAAAAATCTTTCTGGAGATCATCCAACCTGAAAATGTAAGCCAAAATAGTCAGCCGCACGTCACATACCAGTGTCCCTTTCTGGTGCGCTGTTCTTTGAAGTCTTTCCAGCGGCCATGTTTTTCTCTTGTAGGTGAATCTGCGTGGACACAGGCACTGATGGAATTGGTGGCAGTTTCTCTCTCCAGTTGGGTCCATCCAGATCAATTAATGTTTTGGTAATTCTGTTTGGACAACATTATAGTTAATATATTAATATAAACTGTGTACTGTAGTCTAAGAACACAATGGAAATATTTCCTCTCTTTTGATGTCTTAATGCCAACTCCCAGCAGCACTTTAAAATGAGCATTAATGCCCAGGAGAAGCATTGGCTTCTGTATCATGTGACTGCTGTGATTGTCTCTCACAGCAGTCACATGATCAGGAACGTGTCCCGCTGACTCCTGATCAGAAACCCTGATTGAGAGCCATCGGTCAGCTCAGCCTCAGTGCTGGGAAAGTGCGGTTAGCATTCTCTCATGGATACATATGTGTAGTGCTTGAGTGTTGAAGCCCACTTTTCTTGCTGCTGCATATATGTGTTACGTGGTCGTTAACATTGCAAACATCTTTCTACATTCCTTGTGAGAGTCAACAGAATTTAAAACAAAAAAGGTCTTAAAAAGCTTATCTACATGATCAGACATACCGTACTATTGCATATAAGTTATTACATTAGTGCACTTTGAAAAACATTTGGCATCAGTTTGCATTGGACGGGTTGCAGAGTTTTGTACAATATTCTATGAATCTATGCTGGGAAGGCAATGGCTAAGAGTCGGTTCACACTGAGGCAGCACGACCGCCTCAGACGACTGGCATCTGACTTCAGCGGCGGCTTGCAAAATGACTTCTGTATGGAAGTCAATGCAAGTCGCCCCAAAAGTAGTACAGGAACCTTTTTCTAAGTCGGAGCGACTTGAGACGCTCCTATTAGAACGGTTCCATACTACAGAACGGGACGCGACTTGTCAGGCGGCTAAGTCGCCTGAAGAGTCGCCCCTGTGTGAACCGGCTCTTAATCACCTGACATGGATGAACAGTGGATGTTCATGTCATTTAAAAAAAAACGTTAATTGAAAGCTGAACTCCAAGCAAATGGCTAAAAAGGCAGATGAAATACATAAAAGGTAGAGGTTTTACCTGCCAAAGAATTTGCATTTATGAGATTTACACAGCTCTGCTACACAGCACAGCCCTGTCTGGCAAGGAAGGGGGCCTGTTCCCAGTTTAAGACTTGACAGTAAAAGGAGAAGCAGCACATTCTGCTCTCTTCTCTCATTAGTATGCACAGCAGTACACCCGATTAGCTTTGAGCTACTTTTCCCTCCCCCTATTTGATCTCTGGTATACAGAACTGCAAGAGGCTGTCAAAGTCAAAATTAGGTACTTACACTGCTTGCATAAAAATACATTTATGACTGGTTCACACCAGCGGCTGCATTCAATAGCAGACACTGGCGTGCTTTAGGATGATTGGAGTATTTATTTGCTAATTGTGGAGCATTGCACTGTTAACTTTTATTTTTTTCATTATAAATAAATAAAACATAGTGACATTTCATTAAGTTCTACTGGCCGCATCGCAGTACAAGGCGGTCACACTGTGCTGCACTGAAAAAATAAAAGTAGTGCATGCTGTACTTTTGTTCAGCACCCACCACCACATTGTGGTGATGTGAACCACCCAGGTATGAGACGAGGCATTTTACCCTGTCCTGCGGTGGGACTGCGCTAGAATAGCCACCCAATGCAGTCCTACTGGAACTAGTGTAAATAGGCCCTCAATGCAATAATGATGACCAATATGCATTCAGTTGTGTCTCTTATACCCACCTGAAGCTCAGCTTTAAGGTTCTGCTTAACAATCTGCTAATATATATATACATATACACACACACAATTTTTTTCTTTTTTAGTCAGGTAGATGGATCCTTATCCGTTTTGCTGAAAGACGACTTTTGCTTACAGAGCTCAGTAGCTCAATCTGGACTTTTACCATACAAGTATGCAAATACAAATAAGTCCAAGCCATTTTTTTCTCCTTCTTGCACTTTAGCAGTTTTCAGTTGCCCAGTCTGATGTTTTAGTTAGAGACAAAGAGGCAGCAGCAAATGGGCTCATGTGCTTCAGAAATTGTTTCTTACCCTGGCATAACTGCAAATCTTTTAACATGAAGTGGAGTATTTTTACAAACTGTGGTCTGTTAGAATTTCATTTGACTAGAAAAACGTACCTGTTAATACTGTCATTGGCCAACTGTGTTCCACTGTCTATCTGAAGTGCCACCTTATAGTCCACATACGCCTGTCTGTACCGCTCAAGGGATTCGTATGCCATTGCTCTTCTTAACAGAGGTTTAATGGAGAATGGCTGGAGTTCCAGGGCTCTTTGGGGAAAAAAAAAGACTAAATATTAAAAGGACAGAAAAAAAATGAATTTGTGCAGAGCTTGAAAACCAAATTAATTCAATCTGAAGGCCAACAACCAGAAACAGCTGCATGCATTTTGGAATAAATAGCTCTATAATAACAGAGCAGCTTATCTGCCCCTCTAAATGGTTCCCAAGGCCAACTACATTTCAAAACATTTATGTAGCATGAGAGCCTGCCCAAACAAAACATTGTATTAAGCCCCATACACACTATCAGTTTTTCTGCTGAGTTTTTCCTTTACCAAAACCATGTAATGCAAGGTCCTGCCTGATTGTATACAAATTGACTGACAGGGAACTACAATTCCTAAAGTAAAGTTCAGTAACGGCACTTTAAATTCCCTAGGCCCCCCCACACTCCATGTTGTTGATATATCTAAAGTAGATTGTGCAAACAGATTAGGGCTGCAACTAACGATTATTTTCATAATCGATTAGCTGGCCGATTATTGTTTAGATTAATCGAATAATCGGTTAGGGCCGGTTCACACTGCGGGCGATGCGAGGCGACACCGACTTGCCTCGCCGCGACCTCAGCGGCGATTTGCAAATGACTTCTGTATAGAAGTCAATGCAAGTCGCCCCGAGGTCGCCCAGAAGTAGTACAGGAACCTTTTTTCTGAGTCGGAGCGACTCGAGTCGCTCCTCTTAGAACGGTTCCATTGTACAGAACGGGGGCGACTTGTCAGATTGCGGCGAGGCAAGTCGTGTCGCCTCGCATCGCCCGCAGTGTGAACCGGCCCTTAATAACCTTTAAAAAATAAAAATAAAATAAAGGTAATTTTGCTGCGATTTGCATTTTTAAAGTTTTTTGGCCAATTTGTTATTGGGCAGATTAAAAAACACAAATTGCCGCAAAAACGCATTATTACATGCTTTTCTGCAGCTTCTCCATTGAAGTATATTGAAACAAAAAAACAAAATAGAACCGTTTTGCTTTAAAAAAAAAGTCCTTGTCTTTTCCAAATACGCAGCAGCTGAAAAAATCATGGATGTGAACTTGTCCCATAGGAAACCTTGTCAATGAACTGTAGTGTGTAGTTCTGCAAAAAGCACCAAAAAACACAGAGGTGTGACCCAGGCCTGAGAGGTTTAGTAACATAATGGGATTAAAAAAAACTAAAATTAGTACAAAAAGAGCAAATAATCGCTACTGTAAGGGGTTCATTTTTTACTATAGGACAGTGAAAGTAATATTTACAGTAGAAATTTGCTCTTTTTGGACTATAAAGGGCTAATTTTAAATTTGTTTTTTTTTAACCCCATTATGTTAGTGGCCGATTAATCGATCATGAAAATAGTAATCGATTCATTTCATAATCGATTAATCGATTAGTTTTTCCGGCCCTAAAACAGATTGTAATGTGTATAGTGAGCTTTAATAGTTAAATCCACCTTCCTGACCATGTTTTATGTTACCCCCACATTTTGGGACTTTAGTTCTCTAAGGAGCACAAGCACTTGTAGTCCATTTATACTTCCTTCAGTTCGGTAGCTGAAGGTCCCGTCCATACCTCAGTGCAGACCTGAGCTGGAGGAATAGTCTGCAGGGGCCAGAGCATTACATTCACTATCCTATGGTCATGGTTGCAATGAGGTGCAGGCTCAAATGCAAAATGCAAAAAAAGAACTGCAAATGTTTGCTTCTTATAATTTTTATCCCCCTTTATTTTGTTTTGAGAAAGCTGCAATTCTCCTTTTAACTGTAAGGATGGCCAACCCCAGCTAGACATTATCCTGATGTTATAGCATATCAAGCTCTAAGCAGGGGGTTGGTCTAGGGCAGTGTTTCTCAACCAGGGTTCCTCCTGAGGTTGCCAGGGGTTCCTTGAGCTTTGAGCAATGGTGGATTGATCTCCCACCTTCACTGATCACCAATGCAAGTGGATCATTTCCCATTACTTTCAAACGGACCACTAATGTTAGCCCTTGTACGCACGGTCGGAGATTCCGACGGAATGTGTCCGATCGGACCATTTTGTCGGATATTCCAACTGTGTGTGGACTGCATCGGACTGTTTCCGTCGGAGTATCCGACAGACCAACTTTTCCAACTTGCCGGTAAAATTTTCCGACAAAATGCTCCGATTGGACATACTCCGATCACTTGTAGAGAATTCTGATCGGACAAAGTGCCACGCATGCTCAGATCAAATTCCTACATCAAAGCTATTGGCTACTAGCATGAACGTAGTCCCATCATAACGAAATAACGTAATCACGTCGGATTTTCTGACAACTTTGTCCGACCGTGTGCATGCAACAGTTTCGGACAAAATCCAACGGATTTGGTTGTCGGAATCTCTGACCGTGTGTACAAGGGCTTAGAGTGGAAACTCGATACCCTGCATTATTTATTCTTGCGGTATATTAAAAACTTTCTTTGATATATAAATCACACTAATGTATCAAGAGCTGTAGGCATCATTCTTTTTAGCAGGGGTTCCCAAAGAACCTGAAATTGTATTTCAAGGGTTCCTCAGGGGTAAAAAGGTTGAGAAAGGCTGGTCTAGGGGATCTTCCAGTTATGCACTTCTGCATAGGAAAGAGGGGAAGACCCTTTGGCTGCCCACAAGCTAAACAACCTAATTAAAGAAGAAAAATGGTTAAAATTATTCAGAAACAAGGAAGAGAAAATGCTGGAGTTGGCAGCTGTAGGCAGCAACTGAAAATGACATAAAACCAACACTAATTCACAAAGACAGAAATACGTTCATAGAGGAGGATGGGCCCAGCACATCAGCCCACACAGCTGTGAGCAGCTCACCAAGGTGTATTCCTTTATGGAGGTTTAAAATAGACCAACAGCAGTAAAGGATTTGCTGAGTCACAGAGGAATTTCGATCACGCTCTCTCCATGACCAAACTAAAAGCACGTGACGTGTCCAGATTATGAGCAACCTCTACTGTAAACTCATCTCCTCCTTACATGTCATACCAGAGCCCCGATGACAATCACAATAATAAGGAATACTGCAGACACTTTCTATAAAATTTATGGCCGTTTACACAGAATCGGACTTCCAGGTGTCCTTGTACATAGCTGACTGTGTTAACCACTTTAGCCCCGGAAGGATTCACCCCCTTCCTGACCAGAGCGCTTGTTTGCGATTCGGCACTGCGTCGATTTAACTGACAATTGTGCGGTCATGCAACGCTGCACCCAAACAAAATTGCTGTACTTTTTTCCCCACAAATAGAGCTTTCTTTTGGTGATATTTGATCACCTCTGCGGTTCTTTTTTGCGCTATAAACAAAAATAAAAGCGAAAATTGTGAAAAAAAAAAGCAATATTTTTTACTTTTTGCTATAATAAATATCCCCCAAAAATATATATAAAAAAAACTTTTTTCTTCCCCAGTTAGGCCGATATGTATTCTTCTACATATTTTTGGTAAAAAAAAAAAATATTGCAATAAGCATATATTGATTGGTTTGCACAAAAGTTAGAGCGTCTACAAAATGGGGGATATTTTTATGGCATTTTTATTATAATTTTTTTTTTTTATTCATAATGGTGGCGATCTGCGTTTTTTATCGTGACTGCGCCATTATAGCGAACACATCGGACAATTTTGACATAAAAATGCACTGATTACAGTGTAAATGACACTGGCAGGGAAGGGGTTAAACACTAGGGAGCGATCAAGGGGTTAAGTGTGTCTTAGGGAGTGATTCTAACTGTGGGGGGGGGGGTGGGCTACTACTCACATGACAGCGATCACTGCTCCCTATGACAGAGAGCAGTGATCTCTGTCATGTCACTAGGCAAAACGGGGAAATGCCTTGTTTACAAAAGGCATCTGCCCGTTCTTCCGCTTTGTGGCACGATCATGGTTGCGGAGCAAGCGGCGCACCCACAATGCCGCATCTTAAATGGGACGTACCTGTACACCCATTTGCCCAGCCATTGTGCTGACGTATAACTTTGTGCGCTGGTCGGCATGTGGTTGATCTGGCTCTATTCTATGCAGTATATTCTCAACAAATAAAGCTAAATGCAATCCAGTTTAGGACAAACATATTTGTGAAGAGTACCCCTAAGCTACCCAAGTGGTAGACATGTGCCCTACTGAAAAATGTTATGAATGCCATTTGTTACTTCGGATGCATTTGTATTTGTTCCATTCCATTCGTTTAGATTCAGCATTCGCTACTTCAGATAATTCGTAAATTCAGGTGCATTTATATTTGTTGCATTCCATTTGTTTCGATGTGGCATTCATTACCTCGCATAGATCGTAACTTCAGATTCATTCGTAATGTTCACGAACAGTTACTTTAGCCAAATTTTAAAGGAAATTCCAATAAAAATGTAAATCTAATCTATCCCAAATTAGCTGCTATGGCGCAGAGACCTGAATAGGAGAAATACTGACTTCAGCTATTTTACCTATAATTTTATAGTTTATAATAATCAATAGGAACAATAATAATAATGGTAAAAACTATAATAAAAGTTAATAATTTAAATAGAAAATCCGAAAAACAAAAATAATCTGAATGTTATTGATTCGTTAAATTTGTAGGTTAAATTGTTTTCCATTCTTTCGGATTTTCGTTCTGACAATTCTTTTTTGCATGGATTCGTCAAAAGAGTCTTTCGTTCATTCGGATGCTTCCAAATGAAAGACTATCCCGAATCGGCTGAAAAATAATTCGTAACTAAACAAATTGCAAATGTCTACCAGCCAGAGGTGTGCAGACATACACAAGTTGTGCCGCACTTCATTTATGTGTCTGTTAGGTGGGATCCTGTTTAGTAGATTTGGCACACAATACCAGGCACTATTATTTATGAATCCAGGAATGAATGAGATTTGATACAGCCAATCCAAAACATGAGAGCTCCAGTTTTTATTCATTGCAATAAGTTACAATCCCTCCACTCACATACGCAGGACAAAGTTGAAGGAGCCAGGTGTGATGCTGGCCACAGCAAGTAATGGTGATTCTGCCCTTGTTATTTTAACTTTGGATAGTAAAACAATTTTTTCTGTCAGTAAATACCTTATACAGCCCACTTCCTGTCTCTTTTCTGGTAAAAAGCCTAGGCTTATGACATCTTGCACAGCTCTCTCACTCTCATGAGAGCTTGCCAGGAAGGGGGTGGAGTCATAAGAGAGCCAATGAAAGCTGCAGAGCTGGAGGTGTACCTCTCTGTGTCTGTCTAAATCAAGGAAGTGAACAGGCAGCAGCTTCAGCTGCCCACAGTTAAAATGGCCGCAGCCAGACTTAGTGGAGGGAGATTTTTGCAGCACATTTGGCACAGTACAGAATCAGAGTATATATAAAATAATATGCAAAGTGATTGGAGGGACGTTTCAGAATGACAAAGATGTTTTTATTACAAATTATGTGAGCAGACTGCAGTTCCTCTGTAACTGCTTGCTGGTCGCCCGCCATCAAAGGACAGCAGGCCGGCTCTCGTTCTGGGACGACTTCACATGACGGCATCCCAGTATGGCCACGCCCACGGGGGTGCACAGCGATCGCGGCCGTGCCATGTTGCTAGGACACCGATCTTTGTAAAGAGCTGCATCCGTGGCTCTTTAACCATGTGATCAGCTGTGTCCAATCACAGCCGGTCACATGTAAACAAAGAAGTGCCAGTGATCGGCTCTCCTCGCCTCACACTGACCGAGTGTGTGGCGAGGAGAGATGATCAGCGGCATCTCCACGCAGGGGGACATCTAGGAATATAATCATCAGTGCCCTAATTACAATATAGTGTCACAAATCAGTGCCCACCAGTGACAGCAATCAGTGTCCATTAGTAATGCCAGTCAGTGCTGCCCATCACTGCTGTCAATCAATGCCCAGCAGTAATGCCCATCAGTGTCGCACCACCTATCCGTGCCACCTATCAGTGCCCACCAGTTCCGCCTATCAGTACTCAGTGCCACCTATCAGTGCCCAAAAGTGTGACATTAGTGCCTCCTCATCAGTGCTACCTAATCAGTGCCCATAAGTGCCGCCTTATCAGTGCCCATTAGTTCAGCCTATCAGTGCTGACTCATCAGCGCACATCAGTGAAGGCGATAAGTTACTTAGTTACAAAATTTATTAACAAATTAAAACCTAGCAGTGATTAAATACCACCAAAAGGAAGCTCTAGTTGTGTGAAGAAAATGATAACAAAAAAAAATAAAAAATGTGTTTGGGTACAGTGTAGCATGACCGCGCAATTGTCATTCAAAGTGCGACAGTGCTGAAAGCTGAAAATTGCCTGGGCCGGATGGAGGTGCAAGTGCCCTGTAGGCAAGTGGTTAAGGGCACTGGTGAGCACTGATAGGCAGTGACAGCGCATGAGGAAAGGAATTCCATAACGGAAAGTTTTTTTAGATGTGATCAGCTGTGATTGGACACAACTGATCACATGTTAAAGGGCCACTGTGATTGGCCCTTTAATTTGATCTATGATCAGCTGTGTCCAAAGGACCCAGCGGTCACAGAGCACACCCAATACATGCCTCAGGGGGCCATGGACCCCCTCCCAGAATAAGAGAGCAGCGCTGTAATCGTCTTGGCTATGCTGCGATATTGAGGTGGTTAAATAAAAAGGGAACAATGGAGCTCGGGAGGGATAAGATTAAATTAGTGGGAGACATGGTCCCAAGGGATAGATGTGAAATAAGCAGGCCATAGATGGTTAGAATCTCAGACGGCTCAGGCTGAAATTCGATCCATCTATGAGCAGGTAACCAGTATGTCGGGTTTGTTATCATGTTTATATAGCCACTGGCAATAATTTCTGTGTTGAACTGGCAGGGATGACTTTGCGGGAGGGATTCCTCCAAACACTGACTGTGTTGATGGGGAAATCAAGTGATTTTCGTCATGCAACCCGTGATTGAAGGAAAGATAATCACATAATCTATTGCCTGCCTTAGAGGAAAGCAATAGTCTTTCACTATTCAGGACCAGCATATCTCATGGGAATTTCTTGCACTATAGAAATTCTTGCTTTGATGTATCTGTAGCAAGGTCTCTGGCCTCCTTCAGTCTGATCTTCAGGGCCAGAGATAGCAGACATCCTTCTGTATGTGGTGGGTTGCTTGTGAGACATAGTGGGTGCAAGAGATGGATAAAGTTATTGGGCACCAGACACTTCTTGAATGCAAAAGAGATGTTTATTTCTCTAACAAACTTTTATGGGGGAAAGAGGGTTAGGGCCAGCACACCCTTCAGTAGTTGCAAGTTCAATTAGCAAACTCCGAGACTTCAATAGGAGGACAGCCATGCAGGGAAAAGGCCTCCAGCAAGAAGCCACATCTGCATGTGTAAGAATGCAGTCTCCTATGGCAACAGTCTTTAACGGTCCCCAACACAAACGTAACAGTTCTTTCACCTTCACAACAACTTCTCCTTGTAGTTCTTCAGCCAACTGAGATCCCGGTCTCTCACTAGACACACTGACTCACTGCCACAGAATCCCTTGAGCTCCTCCAATCTTCACAGTAGTATCTTCCTCAAGCGCCAGCCCCGCCTCTCTGCTGGGTCAGCTTGGCACTCCCGATACTTCTCAAGCTTCACCCTATTGGCCTGTTCGGTGCCTAGATTGGCACAAAAGACTGCTCTGCAAGCGTCACCTCCGCTGGCTGAGTCTCTGGTTTGATCACCGCTTGAAGTTTCCCAATTCTCCACCGTGCCCGTTTTATGAGAATACTTCTCCGTTACTTGCTTCAGTTACTCTCTGTGGTCCCTGGTAACAAGGTGGTTGGTCCCTAGCAGTGACATCTTCCCCTTTACATCTGACCACTGACAGGTTCTCGGGCCGGCAGAACTGCCACTTTTGGCTGGACTGCAAGCCGCAATCCCAACCCTGCGCTGCTCTCTTGCTTTTGGATAGGCCCTCAGACAGCCTATGAGCCAGACACGCCTGGAATAGGCCCAATGTCCGGCCTAGCAGCCCAGGGCACACAATACACCTCCACCCAGACAGCCATCGATCACTTGACTCCACCCGAGTATATAGGCTCTCCCCGCAGGCCAAGGGAGTCAAGAAAACCCCTGTCCATTGGCTGAGATACCACACATACCCATAAATTGACCTTGGATTGCCTTTCTAATATCTAGTACCACCAAGTACCCAGCTACCCAGTGTTAGAAGAGACAAGTACAACAAGGCCAAACCTAGGGAGAAATCAATGGATCTCTAACAATCAACCAAGATAACTACTCCTGGCAAGTAAATTTGTGAGGAGCATACCTGTCTAAACTCCAGGGTGCTACATATCAAAATCTGGTCATCCTCCAAAACCCATTCCAGACTCATGACTCCCATTTCTGGCATTGTAATGCTCCTTCTATATGGGCCTAACACCTACTACATTATCTTTTTCTTTTCCTCCCTTCCTTTAGGCTCAGGGCATTATTCCCTCTATTTCCATCCCATATTCCTCCTTCTTTGCGGCACAGTTGCGGCATGCATACACCCCTAGTCGCTGCTTCTGCAGCTGAAGTGGAATCGTTTGGGAGGCAGTAAAAACATGCCTCAAAAGCATTGTTTTACCACCCTCCAACCTCACGTATGAACAAGCCTTTAGGGCGTTTCCACTGTGTATGGAGGAAAAATGGAGCAACCTTTGGACAGCAGCATTGTCAATATGGGGAGAGGGTAATGAACTATCAGATTTAGATGGACTTGCCTAACACATTAAAGCCAAACTCCAGCTAACACTTTACAGCATTTACAGCAACAGTTTTCTTTTCTCCGTTTGGGCTAAAGTTTTTACATAAATAAATAAAAGCTGATCATTGTAAGTAAGTACCCAGTTAGTAATGGTTTTCCCAACCTTCTAATTGCCCCTTTAACTGGACAGCTTGGTCTGTTAAAGGAAGCTAAAAAAAATAACAGACTTACTGGCAGGATTACCAGGTGAAAATGAAGAAAAAAAGGCTTAAAAAGAAAACAAATGCAGCCACCACGTAGAAGGATAGGTAACCTGCCACAGAGTAAATTTTTGTTGTTTGGTTTTAATACAAGAAAAGAAAACCATAACACATAGAAGCATTTGTGTTTACAAAGGGAAATGCGCTGAAAAACTGAGAAACTTGCTTTTCTAATGTAAAACATTTACCTTAGAAATGCAAATCAACGCAATGCCAGATCCTAGTTACAGATAGAATTACATTATTTGCTATGCATAGTGTCTTCGTAGCACTCGACCTATATTTCTACAGTATAAAGCAACACACTAATAATGTATTTGGGGGTATTGTTCAACATAGCTAGTGGCTATGTCACTGAAGCAAGACAGTGGGGTGGTGTGATGTCAAATATCAGCTCTCAGAAGTACACTAATCTTTTCTGCAAGTGTAAAAATAGGATTTTTATAACAGCTTGCCTGTAAAATCCTTTTCTTGGAGTACATCATGGAACACAGCGCCCTAAGTAATTACTTAATGGGTTATGAGCCACCTTCAGGTGTTGAGACTGGTATACCCAATCAAGGAAGTTCACTCCCTATATAACCCCTCCTCCTTCCAGGAGAACATCAGTTTTTGTAGCAAAGCAATATACTTAAATCCCAAAAGAGGGGAGGGACCTCTGTGTCTCATGATGTACTCCAAGAAAAGGATTTTACAGGTAAGCTGCAATAAAAATCCTATTTTCTTTATCGTACCTCATGGGACACAGAGCCTTAAGTAATTACTTAATGGGACGTCCCATAGCAATGCTACTTGAGGGGAAGGAGAGACAACCCACAGAGCACCCCCAGACTTGAGGACTTTTACTGCTGCCTGCAGCATACTGCGCCCAAAGGCAATAACCTCATACCTCCTTACATCCACCGGATAAAATTTTTGTAAATGTATTTACTGAAGACCAAATTGCGGCCTTACAGGTCTGAGCCATGGAGGCCTGGTGACACACTGCCCAAGAAGCACTAACCGCCCTGGTAGAGAGTGTCTTAACTTTGAAAAGGGAGATCTTACCCCTTAATTATACGTTTGAATTATAACTTGCCGATCCACTTGGCGACAGTGGATTTCGATGCTGCCTGTCCTTTCTTAGGACGCTCTGGCAGAATAAATAAGACATCAGTCTTAAGAATGTGAGCAGTTGTCTTTAAATAGATTCTCGCTGCTCTCACCCCATCAAGACAATGTAGTGACTTTTCTTCCCCGGAACATGGTTTTGGAAAAAATGATGGCAGGCCAATATCTAAGTCCAGGTGAAAACCTGAAATCACTTTTGGCAAAAAGCCTGGACGAGGGCGCAACACCACTCTGTCCACATGAATAATCAAATTTGGCTCTTTACAAGAAAGAGCAGTCAACTCCAAAAACCTCCTTGCTGAAGATATAGCAACCAAAAATACCAGCATCCTTGTCAGAAGAACTTATGCTGCGTACACACGACCGGACTTTCCAGCAGACTAGGGTTCGGCGGACTTCCAAATGAACAGACTTGCCCACACATGGACTAAAGTCCGTTCATTTTGAACGTGATCAGTTACAATGGCACTAGAAAAGGAAGTCAATCTCGTGGCTTTTATCCTCGAGATTGACACCTTACGAGCCCCGCTGCCTGGTACGGATTTTAAGGGGAACCCCCTACACCGAATAAAACGGCGTGGGGGTCCCCTCAAAATTCATACCAGACCCTTATCTGAGCACACAGCCCAGCCGGTCAGGAAAAGGGGTGGGGGCAAGCGAGCGCCCCCCCTCCTGAACTGTACCAGGCCGCATGCACTCAATATGGGGGCTGGGTGCTTTGGGGAAGGGGGGCACCCTGCGGGCCACCCAAACCAAAGCACCTTGTTCCCATGTTGATGAGTCCGCCGGAACTCAGTTATGTGTGGGCAAGTCTGTTCGTTTGGAAAGTCCGTCGGAGCTCCGCCCGAATTCTGTCAGGAAGTCCGTCGGTCCCTAGTCCGGTCGTGTGTATGCAGCATTAGTCAATTCCCCGGAATGCTTCCATGCACATGGGCGCATTTAGTTCCATTCACTAGAGCAGCAATTAAAACCATAATCCTAAAACCACTAACTCCCACATATAGGGAAGAGTATTTTGGTGTAATTTACAGTATATGCATGTAAACATTTGGGCTAATGTTTACATGTGTATAGTATACAGCCTAAATGCACTCTATTGGAGCTTGCTGCCTTCTACTAATGAAAGACAATAGGAGGCATGCAGCTCAAGCTACCTAGTATCCTTTGTTGCTATGAGGAAGGTGGCACTATTAGCCGTGGCTGCTGCCAGCACGTGAATAATAGCGCCTTATCAGCAGTCTCTGCCGCTAGTTACACACAATTGATGTTTACATGTCAGCACTGAATGAGTCAGTCCCATGGTGGTATAAATTATGAATAACTGAAAGACGCTCCGCACCACATTGTTGACCAAATACATATAGCTCTAGCACATTTGCGCTGTATGCTTGTAAACATTCCAGAAACATTTACATGCATACAGATTTTGGACAACATTTTACACAAGATCAAGCTACCAGCTTCTGGCAGCAAGATCCGGCATCGATAAGCGCATTTCATTATGTGTGAATGAGCCCTTAGGGTAATGATGGCGAACCTTGGCACCCGAGATATTTAGGAACTACATTTCCCATGATGCTCATGCACTCTGCAGTGTAGCTGAGCATCATGGGAAATGCAGAAAACGAAGACTCCCGCGCACTAGTGAGTCAACCGGGTGGGCTAGAGTTTGTAATGGACAACGTCTCAGGCCTTGCGGCCCTCCAGGATAGGGATATCCTAGCAGTCAAAGGAGGAAGGGGCTCTGAGGAAGAAGGTATTCCTTCGAAATGTGCCAGCCAGCAGTGGCCCTTATAATCTTCTACATTACCATCTGGAGTCTGTAATCGTGATGGCCTTCATCTGAAGGCTTTTTATATTGCGTTTTTTCTTCCACGTTTGTGAGTAGTTTTTAATTCACCTTTTTAATAAAATACATTAAAGGATAATGCACAAGGTCATGGGAACTGTAGTTCCAAAACATCTGGGGTGCTAAGGGTCACCATCACTGCCTTAGGGTGTTCAGTGATAAAGAACAAACCACCTACATGGTATGGCCAATGTAATGCAGTTATTTGTAATGTAAACCTTAAAGCGGTAGTAAACCCGCAATTTTTTTTTTTTTTTTTACACCTGCAAAGCAAAAGGCATAATGAGCTAGTATGCTAGTATGAAATACTTACCTTAGAACGAGGCCCCGACATCTGGCCCGATCCACGCCGAGGGAGCTGACATGCTCCCTCGGCGTTTCTTCCGGGTATCACGGCTCCGGCGCTGTGAGTGGCCGGAGCTGCGATATCGTCACTCCCGCGCATGCGCGCGGGAGATTTCATTCCGGCCGGCTGGCCACTGCCGGATTTTCAGGCCGAGAATCCCCTTGTGCGCATGCGCCGCTGCAGTCAGCGGCGCATACCGAGGGGAATATCTCCCAAACCGTACAGGTTTAGGAGATATTTTTTTTACCTACAGGTAAGCCTTATTATAGGCTTTCCTGTAGGTAAAAGTTAAAAAATTGAGTATACAACCACTTTAAGGCTGGGTTCACATATATGCAAATTGGATGCGTTTTACACCGCATCCAAATTCGCATAACATGTGAGTGTGACCGGCTTTCAATGGAGCCGGTTCACACATGTCCGGGGGACTGCAGTGCGAATTTGAAAAGGGTCCTGTGCGTTTTTGGGTCTGGTTCAGGTGCAAATTCAGGGAAAAATGTGCACCTGAACCAGTAAACACATACCCACAGAACACCGGACTGCAAACCGTAGCTGGACCTGTGTGAACCCAGCCTTACTCCCTTTTATCATTTTTAACCACTTAACATCCGCGTTATGACTGAATGACGGCTACAGCACAGATGTGAATTCCCGGGAGGCCGTCATATGACGGCTTCTCCTGTGCACGTGCGCTGTGATCACCGAGTCACTGATACTCGGGTGATCACCGATCTGAGTTACAGGCCGGTCCCAGCCCCTTACCATGTGATCAGCTTGGTGATCGTTATTTTTTTCTCCTCAGGAGCAGAAAAACTAAGCCGATCACCAGCTCATCTTAAAAGGGACATTGGTCCTGAAACGGAAGAGACAATTATGCCTCATTTATGCCATCTGAAAGTGCCCACAAGTGCCACCTATCAATGCCCACCAGTGGTGCCAATCAGTACCACCTAGAAGTGCTGCCTATCAGTGTAACCGATCAGTGTCCATCACTGCCACCCATCAGTGCCGCCTCATCAGCGTAAATTAATGACGGACAAAAATCACCCATTTAAAAATTTTATAACAAAATAAAAAAATATATATTTTTTTTTATTCGGTCTTTTTACATTTTTTTTTAACAAAAAATAAAAATCGTACATCATCATTTGGGTACAGTGTTGACCGCGCAATTTTCATTCAAAGTGCATCAGCGCTGAAAGCTGAAAATTGGTGTGGATAGGAGGGGGGTTTAAGTGCCCAGTAAGTAAGTGGTTAAAGTGTAAATACCACAAGATGCCTCATGTCACCCTTTTTTTAACCAGAGAAACTTCTATGTGCCTTTCTATGTTTTTTCGTCAGAAGTCAGAAAGAGCCCACCTCATTTCCTGCATCCTTTAGCACTCCCCCCCCCCCCCCCCCCCCCCCCCCGCAATCTGACTTTCTCTGATCCATTGCATTTCAGTTTATTCAATTATAGAGGCTCAGAATTACATGGGACAGTCTGAATGCAAATGCAGCCTATCTAGGAATGTCCACTCCTCCGGTGATATTCAAGGCATTTTAATATTGCATAACTCCTTTCAAAGAGTCACCCCAGTGCTTGCATGGGAACTGAGAGGAGTACGGAGACAAGGTGCTGTGATATTTTCAGAAAGCAATGTACAGCACCCGGCCTGCTCTTCTCACCAAACACGATCTGCCTGGATTGCACAGAGAAGAACAGAGATACAGCAATGACATCAATAGGTCTAAAATAAAGTATGTAATAAATACAGAAAATTTTATTTAAAAAATGTATTAGCATATTGATGAGAGGAAAAAAAGAAACCCGGGAGTAAAAAATATAAGATTACACTTCAGATTCAATGGGCTGTATGCCGAATTTAAGGAGGATCCCACTTTTTCTAAACTTACACCGACTGATGGTGGCATGCATGGCTAGAGACCAAAATAATAGATTTATGGTTTGTAAAAACTCCCATGAGATCCCTGTACACATGATCTGGATTCTGTTTGTTCTTCATAAACCTGTAAATATTGGATGTACGGACCCAGCCACATTGGAGGTCACCCATGATGCAGCAGAAACATCCTCTAGGAATGCAGTAACCCTGTACTGCCACATGCAATCAATCCTACAGAGACTAATAATCCCTATTCTAGGCATCTCCAGGAATGATTTTCCTACACAGGTAATTGTGCTCATGTAGCTTTACTCTACACTGGGGAACAGACTACTGTGCCAAAGCATCTGGCCAAGAATAATTGGAACCATCAATGAAGATGAGAAAGGTACCGATTGTGTGGGATGAGCCAGAGTTCACAACGACACACATAATTGGTTCCATTAAACCAAAGCCAATACAACTATAGTGACCAAGGGGCACTGATCTATGGCCTAATTGGCAGTGCATTTCCACACCACAGTGCAGATCCATGTCCCTAACATTTAGCAAAATTCCACAAAGAAAAAAATCGTATTTACATATAAATCCACGTAGTGTGCAAAAAATGAATTTAAAAAACAGGTAGTAGCTTGTAAAAGTAGCTGTGACATCATCACTGTGCAGTACATAGCCTGTGCAGACAGCAGAGCCGTGCGAGGGGCCTAGCACGCCCACCCACTACTGGCTGCCTGCAGAAAACTACCCGAAGGGGCGGAGACAAGACCAGTCACCATGCCCAGAGCAGCAGTGACCGGTCCTCATTACAGGAAGCTCCTGCAGGGGTGGCCCAGCTTATGTCCATATGGCTGTCTTGCACAGCTGAGCTCCTCCTGTACAAACAGGATTGCAGGGCATCATGAGGGTTTCAGCCCAAACCACATACTGTACATGCATTGAAGTCAGTCCTAGACCTCTTCTCCCCATCCTCCTGGTCACCTCACTGTTAATTCCTTCCTTGATGCAGGGGGGTGACTGCAATGCTGGAGTGGCAATCGCAGCGCATCGGACAATGCCACATTTTGATTCTATTGGTCGGCCATGTGGTGCGAGGCAGTGGATTGCCCCACACTATGCTCTGCTGGAAAATATGGCCTGCTGGAAATCTTTTCAGCACACACCACTGCAATGTGATGGTGAGAAACGGCCACATAGGAGACAGGAGACATTCTGCCTTGTCTTGTGGTGGGGCTGCGCTGGAATAGCCACCCAATGCAGTCTTGCAGATTCTGGTGTAAATTGAGCCCTTAAGTAACACTATATTGTCAAAAGTATGGGGACACCTGCCTTTACACGCACATGAACTATACTGGCATCCCACTCTTAGTCGGTAGGGTTCAATATGGAGTTGGCCCACCATTTACAGCTATATAGTTTTCTGGAGGCACGCGTGCACCTGCTGCACAGCGGGAGACCTGATTCGCGTGGCCAGCAGGCACGATCGCCACTGGCCAGACGCGATCATGTGCACGAGAGCCAGCACGGGGATTTGTGTGTGTAAACACACAAATCCCTGTTCTGTCAGGGAGAGACATATTGTTTGTTCCTACTAAGAAGGAATAACGATATGTCTCCTCCCCCAGTCAGTCCTATTCCTATACAGTTAGAATAGAATCTAGGGAACACACATTTAACCCCTCGATTGCCCTCTAGTGTTAACCCCTTTCCTACCAGTGACATTTAAACAGTAATTAGTGCATATTTATAGCAACGATCGCTGTATAAATGTCAATGGTCTCAAAATGTGTCAAAAGTGTTGGATCTGTCCATTGTAATACCACAAAAATAAAATAAATAAATAGCAGATTACCGCCATTACAATTAATAATAAAAATGCCCTAAATCTTTCCCATAGTTTGTAGAAGCTATAACTTTTGCGCAAACCAATCCATATACGCTTATTGTTTTTTTTAGCAAAAATATATAGAAGAATATATATTGGCTTAAACTGATGAAGAAATTTGTTTTGTTTTTTTATTTGGGAGATATTTATTATAGCAAAAAGTAAAAAAATAGTTTTTTTTCCCAAAATTGTGGCTTTTTTTTTGTTTACAGCGCAAAAAATAAAAACCGCAGAGGTGATCAAATCCCACCAAAAGAAAGCTCTATTTGTGGGGAAAAAAGGACGCAAATTTCATTTGGGAACAGCATTGCATACCCACGTAATTGTCAGTTAAAGCGATTCAGTGCCAAATTTTAAAAAGTGCTCTGGTCAGGAAGGGGGTAAAATCTTCCGGGGCTGAAGTGGTTAAACAGTCCTTTCCTCAGACATTCTTACAGATACAGCCCATGGCGATATCCAAGCAGATCTTCTGAATAAAATGTGAGTGTGTGTCATCCCAATAGTGGTCAGACGTGTTTTCTGGTATTTTGCAGTGAATACTGGGTGTTTCTTATAAAAGTAAACATGGTATTGAAAACACACTGACACGCAATTCTCTCCAATAATTGTGACTGCGGATTTCAACATAAATCGCAAACAAAGCAGTGAGAAGAAAGGAAAATAAACCTCAAGTAATGAATATAAATCAAAGTGTATGCATAGGCATTTGTTCTAATTGTTAGATAAAGTAGGGAAGGATTAGAAAACTTGCCAAGTGGTTATTGCTGTCCCCGCTAGGTAGGTTCACCGGCTTTATTTGAACTGATGGTCACCATGACATTAAGTGACAGGAAATTCAAAATGTAGAGTTGTCACCAAAATCGCAGTTCTGACTTGCTCCACCCCAACAGATTACTCAGGGTTTAGTGTAAACTTACTTAACATCATCTGCAGACGGTAATGTCCATTCATTAACCTCAATCAATTGAAAAAAAAACACACTGATGAGTAATGGCATTAAAGACTGTGACTTCACAAGACCCGGAGCTCATTACTACATTTTAAATTATATCAGGGCCAAAGGCGGTCAAATAAAAAAAAAAAAGTTTTTTTTTATTACAGAAGAAAAAAAGATTGAAGAAGCCCTGTTGCCAATTTTAGTAGCTTTATAGAAACGTGTGGCAGTTTCAGGTAGGTAGTAATCTTTTTTTTTAATTTTTACCCAGGCCCCTTGCAGCTTTATGCCATAATGTGCCATTATACAAGCCATACTAGCACATTATAAAAGATGTTTTTTTTAAAGGTAGCCCTCCAGCGCTACACTGTCAGCGTGGAGAAGCTTCCATCCTCACCCAATCTTCCTTCCGTGTTTGCTCTGTTCATCTGCTTGGCCGGACTGCGATGGTGTCAGTCCAGCGCATGCTCACAGAATACACACCACCACAGCACAGAGCAGGTACCATAAAATATTATGAGCTGCACATGCACGGCTCAGTGTACATTGCCACTGACAAGCAGGAGGAAGCATTTATGGCAGAAGAAAAGCTTTTTTTTATCCTTAAGTTTAATACCACCAAAAGACCAACTGCAAGACCCCTTTCACACCATGCCGCCCATAGCGTCGGCGGTAAAATGCCGCTATCTTTAGCGGCATTTTACCGTTGGATTTGCAGCGCATTTCGGCCGCTTTTACCCCCTGCTAGCGGCCGAGAAAGGGTTAAAACCGCCGGCAATATGCTGCAATAATGGCGTTTTGCCGGCGGTATTACAGAGCTGCCCCACTGATTTCAATGAGGAGCAGCGGTGAAGGAGCTTTCACACTAAAGACAATGGTGCAGCTGTTTTAGGGCGGATTGCAGACGCTATTTCTAACGCTATAGCGCCTGCAAAACGCCCTTGGTGTGAAAGGGGTCTTAGTTTTTATACAGAGATCGACAGAGTGCCTGTCTCTATACACTGTGTATCAGAACGGTATGTTTGCTAGCACTATCCCCCTCCCAACCTGCCACTGGTTGTTAAGGATACTGTCAGCTTCACAGTGAACAGCTCCCTTGCAAGTAGTGCCATTGACAGTGAGTGGAGCCTGATGAGAAATCAGAGACATAAGTTCCCCAGAATAATTTTTCCCTCCTCCTCCCTGAAGTGATTGTAGAGTTTTTTTTTTTTGGTTTTTTGTTTTTAATAAAAAAAAGGGAGGGTATACTTACCTGCACTGTGCAAGTGTTTTGCACAGAGCTGCCTGAAGTCCCCCCGCCAGCGCTGTCCATGCCACCTCTCCTGCGTGTGCTCCCATGGTAAGCCATGTGCTATGGGGGCACATATGCTGGCATGCTCCCGACCCAAGGAGTGTGCATCCATATCCCTCCTCACAGGATTTGACTGACAGCAGTCAATGGTTCCTACTGCTCTCAGTGTGTCCTGTGACAGCAGGAAGAGAGCAGTGGCGCTACAGATGGGTGCATCGCTGGATCGAGTGAGTATTTGGGGGGGGGGGGGGAAGCGATATTGGAAGGTTTTTAAGCTCAATACAGAGATTGCATTAAGATAAAAATAAAATAAAAATTTTGACTTTACGACCACTTTAACTATATGGCTGGACTTTTACAGTTACTGTGATTTTGCAATCATACACAATGATGCCACAGTTCTTTGAAATAATGTATTGCAGTGTGCAAGATCACAAGTGCAAAGAAGCAACAAATATCAGTTGTATGAGTTTTTTTCCATAATTGCTTAATAGCAGTTTGTGGAAGTGTTGTCAGCAGTGGCGTTGTTTGGGGTGGCTTTTGGGCCTATAGCCTCAAATCTGGGGCCCATAGCCCCGAGTCTCTGCAAGGGTCCCCAAGGGGAGGGGAGACTCTCTGGGGAGACCCTGATGTAAGTGGGAGGCTTTCTGGGGACCCTGATGCAAGGGAGAGGCTCTCTGGGGACCCTGATTTAAGGGGAGACTCTCTGGAGACCCTAATGCAAGGGGAGGCTCTCTGGGGACTCTGATGTAAGGGGGGGGCTCTCTGGGGACCCTGATATACAGTAAGTGAGGGGCTCTCTGGGGATATATACACACGCACACGTATATTACTCTATATACATGTGCATGCCCGCCAAAGTCTATGACTTTCTTTACTACGCTGCTATGGGCTCTAGCCCCAGACCTTTTGTAGACCTATCATCGCCCCTGGTTGTCAGTAAAGTTAATGGATAATATACTGTATGTGAACAATTTGGAGAGATTCATAACCCTTTCACATGAACACAATCTAATCGAGGGATCATTTTGTTGCCTCCAAGGGCAGCTAGCACACCGATTTTATATAAATGCCATACATACTGAGGGGCGAGTTCTGCTTCTCTTAAGGGCCAAAAAACTGGATTTGTTTGCAGTAAACGGCACGGAACAATCACCACCCCTTAAGATTAAATAACCTTGCCCCAATCTTCATAAATCAAGTCGCAAATGCCAAACTTGGCATAAAATTGACTGTGGCGTTATTTATGGCTTCAAGGTTTTTGTGTATATATCTTATTTCTGCTGTCAATCTAGAATCTGCCCAAAAAATCCCATGGAAGGCTACTGTGTTATTTGGTTAAATGCTAGAGCTTTATATTAGACAACAGATATGTAATGTGATTGCGTTCAAAGAATTCCCGTTCTACTGTCAGGCCTGACCTTTGATCTCCCTGATCACATAACATGTAAAGGCTTTGCTGTGACTACACATGCAGTTCTGTGCCTCCGAAAACAGGCTGATCCACAAAAAGCTGATATGCCAGCTATGGATGGATATGTAGAATCAAACCCCCCCCCCCCCCCCCTAGCTTTCTTCTTTGGGAGGTCCCTGCAGGGATTTCCAGCTCTGCCTCCAATAATGCAGTTTAGCTCTTCCTGCTGCACTCTCTATTGTAAAATATTGACAACATTTAGCAGGAACGGTGAGCCCCCTAAAAGTTGGAAATGATGGGGCAGAGATTTCACTACCACAAGGGGTTTATGAAGGTCCTGGTGACAACCCAAACTAAAAAAAATGAAAAGAATAATCCACCGATCCCTAGATGGGAAATCAGGCTGGAGTCGTGAAATGAAGCGGTCAAATTTAGCCACTGCATGCCTCTTTGTAATTTCTATGGGTGCCAAAGCAATCCTTATAGATGTCTATGGGCCCAGCAGTTACTGTGAGGACACACAGCAGCCACATCTATGAATGGAAGGCCTGCAGGGCAAACAACACCAATACACTCGCCTAGACCTGATGTCTCCAGTCGGGATTATTGGAGTTCTTTAAAGTGGTATTAAATTCCAAAACCAAATATGTAACATATTGCAGCTTACTAATCATTAGATGTGGTGCCTGCATCTTTTTTTTTTTAGGCTTTTATCCCCTCTGTTTTCATCTGGTGATCTGACCGGTAACACATCTTCTGCATTAGAGCCCTCCACTCTGGATGAAGCAACAGAGACACCTTTAGACAGCAGCATTGACAGTCTGGGGGCAGGGATGTAGTAGCAAATTTAGATACGCTAAACAAATTGAAACCAAACTCCAGCTAACACTTTTTAACCACATGCCGACCAGCCGCCGCAGTTGTACTGCGGCAGCATGGTTCGCCTGTGCAAATCGCCGTTATGTTACGTCGGTAACATAAACCGCCACTAGGGGGCGCGTGCACACCCGCTTGCTCCCTGAGGAGATGTGAGTGCATGGCGGTCACGATCGCCGCCGGGCTCCCGCTCGGGGCACACGGAGATCCAGCAGCTGTGTGTGTGTAAACACACAGTTTCCGATTCTCTGAGCAGGGAACTGTCAGATCGTCTGTCCATACAGAGAATGGACAGCGATCTGTTCGTTTCCCTGCACAGTCCCATCCCCCCTTCAGTTAGCACACAAAATAGAATACACATTAACCCCTCCCCTGCCCCCTAGTGTTAACCCCTTCACTGCCAGTGACATTTTTACAGTAATCAATGCAATTTTAATCCCACTGATCGCTGTATTAATGCCAATGGTCCCAAAAATGTGTCACAATTGTCCGATGTGTCCGCCATAATGTCACAGTCATGATAAAAAATGGTGATTGCCGCCATTACTAGTAAGAAAAAAAATCTTAATAAAAATGCCATAAAACTATCCCCCATTTTGTAGACGAAATAAATTTTGCGCAAACCAATCAATCCCATATTGCAATTTTTTTTAACCAAAAATATGTAGAAGAATACGTATCGGCCTAAACTGAGGAAAAAATTTTTTTTTTATATATTTTTGGGGGATATTTATTATTGCAAAAAGTAAAAAATAATGCGTTTTTTTCAAAATTGGCGCTCTTTTTTTGTTTATAGCGCAAAAAATAAATACCGCAGAGGTGATCAAATACCACCAAAAGAAAGCTCTATATGTAGGAACAATGGACGTCAATTTTGTTTGGGAGCCACGTCGCACGACCGGTGCCAAATCTCAAAAAGTGGTCTGGCCAGCCAAATGGTCCGGGGCTTAAGTGGCTAAGCAATTACAGCAACAGATTTGTTCATTTTGGGATTTACATAAGGTTACATACAGTATGTCACAAAAGTACACCCCTCACAGTTTTGTAAATATATTATTCATACATTTTTGTAACTGTTTTAGTCTATCTTTTCATGTGACACCACTGAAGAAATTACACTTTGCTACAATGTAAAGTAGTGAGTGTACAGCTTGTATAACAGTGTACATTTGCTGTTCCCTCAAAATAACTATGTCCTAAACCGCTGGCAACAAGTGAGTACACCCCTAAGTGAAAATGTCCGAATTGGGCCCAATTAGCCATTTCCCCTCCCCGGTGTCATGTGACTCGTTAGTGTTACAAGGTCTCAGGTGTGAATGGGGAGCAGATGGGTTCAATTTGGTGTTATCGCTCTCTGAGGACCTGAAAAAAAGAATTGTTGCTCTACAAAAGATGGCCTAGGCCAATGATGGCGAACCTTGGCACCCCAGATGTTTTGGAACTACATTTCCCATGATGCTAATGCACTCTGTAGTGTAGTGGAGCATCATGGGAAATGTAGTTCCAAAACATCAGGGGGTGCCAAGGTTGGCCATCACTGGCCTAGGCTATAAGAAGATTGCCAAGACCCTGAAACTGAGCTGCAGCATGGCGGCCAAGACCATACAGCGGTTTAACAGGACAGGTTCCACTCAGAACAGACCTCGCCATGGTCGACCAAAGAAGTTGAGTGCACATGCTCAGCGTCATATCCAGAGGTTGTCTTTGGGAAATAGATGTATGATTGCTGCAGAGGTTAAAAGGGCAGGGAGTCAGCCTTGTGGCTGTGTTTTGAGTTATTTTGAGGGGACAGCAAATTTACACCCTTAGGGCCGGTTCACACTGCAGGCGAGGCGAGGCGACTCCGACTTGCCTCGCCGCGACCTGCAGCGGCCTCGGCGGCGACTTGCAAATGAC
Source organism: Lithobates pipiens (assembly GCF_037356315.1). Classification (NCBI taxonomy): domain Eukaryota; kingdom Metazoa; phylum Chordata; class Amphibia; order Anura; family Ranidae; genus Lithobates; species Lithobates pipiens. Next base: position 507,132,369 of record NW_027507764.1, on the reverse strand, counting down.
TTCTGTATAGAAGTCAATGCAAGTCGCCCCGAGGTCGCCCGAAAGTAGTACAGGAACCTTTTTTCTGAGTCGGAGCGACTCGAGTCGCTCCTCTCAGAACGGTTCCATTGTACAGAACGGGGGCGACTTGCGGGAGCGAGGCGAGTCGTGTCGCCTCGCATCGCCCGCTGTGTGAACCGGCCCTTATACAAGCTGTGTTGTCACATGAAAAGATATAATAAAATATTTACAAAAAGGTGAGGGGTGTACTCACATTTGTGAGATACTGCATGCCATTTTTAAGGTTCTATGTAAATAAATAAAAGCTGACCATTGTAAGCACCCCTGGTAAAATGGTTTTCCTCAACCCCCTAAGCCCTTGTACATGGTCGGACATTCTGATGGACAATGTCCGATAGGACCGTGTTGTCGGTTAATCCTGACAGTGTGTGGGCTCCATCGGACTGTTTCCGTCGGAGTATCCGACGGACCCAGTTTTCCAACTGGGCTATAAAATTTTCCGACAACATGATCCGATCGGACTTTGTCCAAACATGTGTAGAGAATTCTGATCGGACAAAGTGCCACGCATGCTCAGATCAAATTCCTAGATCAAAGCTAATGGCTACTAGCGTGAACGTAGTCCCATTCTAATAATGAAGTTAAGTTAAGTACGATCGGCTTTTCTGACAACTTTGTCCGACTGTGTGTGTGCGCAACAGTTTCGGACAAAATCCGTCGGACAAATAGACCCAAACGGTTCGACCCAGCTCCCTTGTCACAGCATTTGATTGACAGCAGTAGGAGCCAATGGCTTTCGCTACTATCAATCTGCCCAGTGAGAAGGGAGACAGCAGCAGGAGCGATCGCAGGATCTGGTCGGGATCAGGTAAGAATAAGGGGGGGGGGGGATCCTGCAGCACAGTTTTTCTTAGAATGCATTAAAGCGGAGGTTCACATAAAAAATGAAACTTTGCTTTTCGGAACCCTCCCCCCTCCGGCGTCACATCTGACACCTTTCAGGGGGGAGGGGGGGTGCAGATACCTGTCTAAGACAGGTATTTGCACACACTTCCGGGCATAGATTCCCGTGGGAGTCTATGCCTCTTCCTGTCCCGCTGCTCTGTCTGCTGGGACACACACAGGTCCAAAAGACAGCACAGACCATTCTCATTGCGCTGCGCGACTCGCGCATGCGCAGTAGGGAACCGGGAAGTGAAGCTGCAGCGCTTCGCTTCCTGATTCCCTCACCAAGAATGGCGCCGGCAGCAGGCGTGTGCCAAGCGAATGCTTCGGCTGCCGACATCGCTGGACTCCAGGAAAGGTAAGTGTCCATTTATTAAAAGTCAGCAGCTGCAAGAGTGGTTATACTGCGCCATTGGTGGTCGGCACATGCTCCATCGTTGACTGAGTGGATTTCAGAGATGGATTATATTGTGAGGATGGAGACTCTCTTGTCGCAGGAGACGGACACTTACAAACAATGTTGTCAAATTTGGCGGCTGTGGAAGATGTTAAGGGAATCCCGTGAATTACGGAATCTGATTGGAGGTTGTAGATAGGATCTGAAAATTGGTGCAGAGTTGGGTTGAGCAAGGTGACGTTGGTTTGAGTAGTCATTTCGGGTAGTTCTAATTGTTTTCTTCTTTTTTTTTTTTTTTTTCCTCGCTGCCTCTTGATAGGGTTTGGCAGTGGGTGGGTATATGTTTTATATTTTATTATAATGTGGTATGTTCTTTATTATTATTATTTATAGGATGTGGATTATGTGTATTTTTTTTTTTGTTTTTGTGTTTAGTTGTTTGTTGGTTATGTAAATTTCTTAAAATTGTCAATAAAATTAGAATTAAAAGAAAAGTCAGCAGCTGCAGTATTTGTAGCTGCTGGCTTTTCCTTGTCAAAAAGATTTTATTGAACATACAATAGAGTATTTGACAATAGGTTAAGTACATAATATACAACAGAGTAGCTGCTGGCTTTTAATTAAAAAAAAACTTAGGTGGACTCCCTCTTTAAGGTAGGGATATGCAATTAGCAAACCTCCAGCTATTGCAAAACTACAAGTCCCATCATGCCTCTGCCTCTGGGTGTCATGCTTGTCGCTGTCAGTCTTGCTATGCTTCATGGGACTTGTAGTTCTGCAACAGCTGGAGGTCCGCTAATTGCATATCCCTGCATTAAGGTAAAAAAACCCTCAGGCTTTAGAACCCCTTTATGCAGCCACCACATCTAAGATCTGGTAAATTGCAATACAATAAATGTTATCTTTTGGGTTTAATACCACTTTGAATGCAGCGGTCAGTAAAGCATGTCGTCATCTGTGACTTACTTGTTGCAGTCTTCAATGCACTGTAAGCTATTCCCATCCTTGAGGTGACAGGCGGCTCTGTTGGAATAGAGGATTCCCAGCTCCTCGGCGTCCTCGGCTCCTGGAGTATTAGAGAGATGCATTAGTATCTAGACAAGCCGAGAGGCAGCAGCACTGCAGCACAATCTGCTGCCACTGCAGTATCCACAAACCAGGTAGCGCAGCCCTCTGATAAGCACTAATACTATGCGACCACAGCACTAAAACTGACAATTAAAACACATTCGGCTTATAAAAAAAACAAACAAACAAACAAACAATCAGCGGATTCCTGACCTGCATTTTGATAACCGCTGCATGGCCCGTCCCTGTCAAAATTCAAAGCCTGTCATTGGAAATACCAGCATGCAGATAAAACTGACCTGCGTTCTTGAGATTTTCAATCGCCTCGGAGTATTTGACGGCAGCCTCCCCAAACTGGCCATTCTTAAAGAGCTGGTTGCCTTGGGCTTTCAGCCTTGCTGATGGGGAAAGGAGCTCAGATTCCAGCTTGTCTCCCTGGCTGCCAGTCCGGGATGTGACCTCGGTGGCGGGGGCTTGTGTGCTGCCATGTCCAGGCTTAGTCTTGCCTTCAGGAGGATCCTTTGCCTGTAGATTGCCGCGGTCGTTCTTCACTCCATTCTGATTGCTAGCCTTGGTGTGCTTGGGGGTCTGATCGGCTTCTTCCTTCTTTTCAAAGGCTCTCTTAGGAAACTTTTTCTGAGCATTCCCCATTTCAGTCAGCTCGCCTGCAGTCTCTCCTCCCACTGTCACACCGGCTTCTACAAGGAAGTTACAGGCTTAGAATCGACATCAGCAGAGCAATCTACTGCACCGTCTACAGCAGGGGTGTGACAAATGCACGTTTAATGCTAATAGCAGCGATTTGACAGTTTAACCCACATAACATCAACGTATCCATTAAACACATCTAGGTAGGAGTTGTATCCCTGCAGGGAAGTGTCCATAGAGCAATACGCCCCGGGGATTGCACAGGATTGTCCCACGCATTCCCCTGTTCAGGGATTACAATTAACATACCTAATACAATAGTCATTCTTCAAGCTGGCCAGTTACATGCTAAACCTGTCAGAAGCAGATGGTCAGACACAGGGACTGGTTACACTGGCTGCTCTGCTTTGTTGCCGGATGCAGGAAAAGGGTTTGTGGCCTAAAAGAAAACATCTGCCCACTTCCCCACCATACAGATTACTGGCAAGACTTTGTAGAGGCTCCTTTTGTGGCATCATTTTACTGTACGCTGCAAAATTTCAATCACAACAGTAATGGCAGCCATACACAGAACACATTTAATATATGATCATATTATTGATCACTATCCAGGAAAAATATAAATCTGAAAGTCACAACGATCGGTTGACGCGCCATACATTTAAAGGGCAATTCCATTTTTGTGGAAAAATATAACAAAATCAATACGTTTACTCCTGTAGAACAAAAATAAAATAATTCAAATGAATAAATATTTTGTGTGTGTGTGTGTGTGTGTAATATATATATATATATATATATATATATATATATATATATATATGTGTATATATGTATGTATGAGATATTTATCCTCATTATCGTTAACAAATATATAGGAGAGAGAGAGAATTTATATATTTATTAACAACAACAAAAATTATATATATAAATAAGAGAGAGAGGGGAGAGAGAGAGAGAGAGAGAGGGGGGAGAGAGAGGGGGGAGAGAGGAGAGAGAGAGGAGAGAGAGGGGGGAGAGAGGAGAGAGAGAGAGGAGAGAGAGAGAGGAGAGAGAGAGAGGGGGGGAGAGAGGAGAGAGAGAGAGGGGGGGAGAGAGGAGAGAGAGAGAGGAGAGAGAGAGAGGAGAGGAGGGGGGGGGAGAGAGGGAGGGAGGGAGGGAGTGGGGGAGAGAGAGAGAGAGAGAGGAGAGGAGGGGGGGGAGAGAGGGAGGGAGGGAGAGGGAGAGAGAGAGAGAGAGAGAGAGAGAGAGAGAGAGAGAGAGAGAGAGAGAGAGAGAGAGAGAGAGAGAGAGAGAGAGAGAGAGAGAGAGAGAGAGAGAGAGAGAGAGAGAGAGAGAGAGAGAGAGGGAGAGAAAGAGAGGGAGAGAGGGGGAGATATATATATATATATAATATATATATATATATATATATATATATATATATATATATATATATATATATATATGCTATATCTCCATAGCTAGAGATATAGATATATATAAAAAATATCTATTTATCAACAACAAAAATAAGGAGATTATATATATATATATATATGCTATATATCCTTATTTTTGTTGTTGATAAATATAGATATATATAAAAAAAAAAAAGAGAGGGAGAGGGTGTATATATATCTTTTTTATTAACAACAAAGATAAGGATAAATATCTATCTCTATACACACACACACACACACACGGGAAAAAAAGTATTTGATCCCCTGCCAATTGTGTACACTGACAAAGAAATTATCAGTCTATAATTTTAATGGTGGGGTTATTTTAACAGTGAAAACAGAATAAGCAACACAAAATTCCACAATAATACATAAAAACACATTTCAAAAAAGTTATAAATTGATTTGCATTTTAACGAGTGAATGACTTAGTACCGTATTTTTCGCTCCATAAGACGCACCTAGGTTTTTAGAGGAAAACAAGAAAAAAAATATATATTCTGAACCAAATGGTGTACTGAAATATATTCCAGTGCCCATGAAATGTAGCTTGACCAGTGCCATAAACACAGCGTGACCATTGCCACAAACACAGCCTTACCTGATGTTATCCCATCCACCTGACAGAAGACAGCCCGAGCAGCCGAATGCTCTGTTTTCTGCGTCAGGCCCAGCCAGGAGATCGCCCGGCACCCATGGGGGGTTGGATGTCTTTCCCCCGCTCTTCTGCCTCTCTTCCGGTGGTGGCGGCGGGGGGCGGTGCCAGTGTTGGTGGGGGCGGTGCCAGCGGCAACGGGGGGCGGAGGCTGTGCCTGTCATATATTCGCACAATAAGAAGTTTCCCCCCTAATATTTCTGTCTTATGGTCCGAAAAATACGGTACTTGGTGGCAAAACCCTTGTTGGCAATCACAGAGGTCAGACGCTTCTTGTAGTTGGCCACCAGGTTTGCACACATCTCAGGAGGGATTTTGTCCGACTCAAAGTTATTAAAGTGGGACTTCAGAAATTTTTTTCAACTTTCCATCTATTAAATCTTCTGCCCTTGTTGTTTTAACTTTGGATAGTATAATTTTTTTTTTTCTGCCAGTAAATACCTCATACAGCCCACTTCCTGTTTATTGTCTGGTAAAAAGCCTAGGCTTACGACACATGCACAGCTCTCTCTCTCACTCTCCTGAGAGTTTGCCAGAAAGGGAGGTGGGATGAGTCATAAGAAGGCCAATGAGAGCTGCAGAGCTAGAGGCATGCCTCTGTGTGTCTGTGTAAATCCAGGAAGTGAACAGGCAGCAGCTTTAGCTGCCCATTGTTAAAATGGTTGCAGCCAGACTCAGTGGAGGGAGATTTCTGCAGCATATTTGGCAAATACAGAATCATAGTATATATAAAAAACTGCAAATTATGTAAGCAGACTGCAGGTCCCTCTATAGCAGGGGTGGCCAACCAGTGGCCTGGGGGCCACATGTGGCACAGTTCAGTTAACCCACAGGATAGACACAGGTGCACTATGCACATCAGTGTGAAAGCAGTTTAGGCCCTGATTACACGATCGGCCCTACCCAATCCGACCCTCGATTCACCTCTACAGAGCGGCAGATGTAAACAAACATATGTTACTAGTTGAAAAAATCCTGTATGTGCTTGTTCATTGGAAGTTGTTGTTTATTGACATGCTCAATAAAAACCTTTTTTGATTTAAAGAAATGATCACAATAATTTAAATGAAATCAATTGTCAGCTAACTTCACAGTTAGACTGGCAGACTGGCTCTGCCTCTCAGTGAGCCACTGAGAGCCAGAGCCAGCCGCTCACACCCGCTCCACAGCCTGGCGCTCGAGTGAGCACTGGAGGGGCAGATGAGTGAACACGTGACAGTCACCAGCTCTCTGCAGGCTGAGGACCAAGAGCTGAGCGATCAGCGATGTTTGTTCGCTCAGTTCTCGGTCTTAGTGATGGCAGGGAACAGCTGCAGCTGGGATCTGTGCTGCGGCCATCTAGGGGAGTACGATTTTTTTTCTGCGATTCCCATACTTTTCTTGTCAACTGATTATATTATACAGTGTTTATCACTTCATCTACTATGTTTTAAAAACATTTTTCAGGATCTAATGTACTGTATATGTAGAACAACAGAGAGATGCAATTAAATAAAATGTTTTTCTCCCTGACAAACTTGAATGGTAATTTCTGTTTAACAATAATGGGCTATATAATAATGCTCAGGGCTTAAGAGGGAATTGACACATCTAAGTGAAGTCGTGACACACTTCACACATCAGTGTGAGCTGGTGAAAGTATATTTGGAATATCTATACTGTAGACCTTTAATCAGAAGCCTGAAGAAAAACAAGACGTCCTTGACAGAAGTAGTTCTTTTTTAATAATGGTTTTCATGAATAAAATTACAGCAGCGCTTTAAAAGAGAAGTGGGTTTTTTCCACCCCACCCCATCATACTTACCCTAGGTATAGTCCCCCGCCGCCTCTTCACTGAGAAACAAGTAATCGAACACCACCAATGGCTCGGTTCTTTCGCCTTCCCGGGAAGAGAGCTGCTGACTGTCAATCAACAGCTCTCCTGATCTACTCCTCCACACTCACTGGAGTGCTGAGCTGTGGAGGAGTGGGGAGCAGCCGTCTCAGGCTCACAGCGCCTCGCCGACACGGGTATCAGTCCAGGCACCTGGCGGATCCAGACTTTATTGTCGTGATTATGTGGTGCCTGGACTGATTTCTGTGACGGGTCAAAGGAGTGCAAAACGACATGCACTCCTGTGACCTATAGGAGAAGCCCAGCCAAACGAACTCAGGCTGGACTTCTCCTTTACTTTTTTACCTGCTGGTGTCTCACCACACACCACACTTCACCAAATCTACCTTCGCTCACTGACCAGTTCTGGAGATGTCTGAATCATCCCAAAGCAATGCTTCATATCTGGTGGTTCTGTGGTCCCATTAAAAAAAAAATCTGAGACTAGGTCCTCGTAATCTAAACCAGGGTTTCTCAACCAAGCTTCTGTGAAATTCTAGGGTTCCTCCAGAAGGTTGCTAAGGGGTTCCTTAAGCAATGAGCAATTTCTGACTCTCAGATTTCTGGTAAGTTCCCATTGACACCAATGATCATTATTAGCTATCTGTAAGGGGGTAATTCCTACCAATGTCTATAAGTGTAAGGCACATTCTTCCCACTGACCATCACACTAATGTATCATGAGTTGTCATAGGTGTGCACCTCAAAGCTCAAACACACGTGTGTCTGTGTATATATATGGTGTCAGTCGGTAGAGCAGTGGACTTTGTCTGTAGGGAAGAGGATGGTGTCAGAAGGACAATGGTCAGTGTCCGTGTTTGTTTCTACTATTTAATTTTATTGTTTTTTGTTTTTTTTACAGTTTTTTTATTTTTTATTAGGAGCCCTGTTGGGGAGCTTTGTTGAAATATCAGACCCCCGATACCTCACTTTTGAAACAGAGAAAGGGACTGAGGACAGATTCCCCAGCCCCTTTCTCTGCAGCCTCAGCTGCACTACACAGTGAAACAGTTTACTATGCTTCAGTTATGAATGAACACAGTGAGTAATCGGGAGCAATCACTCACTGTGTTTATTCAGAAAAGGATGGGGCCAGTAAATTACATATTTATCTGACCCCTTCCCCCGGTCTCCATCCTAAAACGTTCCCCTGTGCGCCTGTAGCAGCAGCCAACAGGAAAGGATAGGAGGGAAGACGGAAGCACTGTGAGAGGTAACACCAGGCAGCAAGGCGCATGAGGTGATTAGGGTGTGCCCAGGCACACTTGACACACCATGTGCACATGCCTATGCAGGTTGTAAATATAGTCATTTTTATCAGGGGTTCCCTGAGACTGGAACGTTTTTTCCCAGGGTTCCTCTGTGTTGAAAAGGTTGAGAAGGGCTGATCTATACAGAGACCATTGGAATCCCATTCTCTCAACATTTCCCCTATTGTAATACTCTTATTGTCACTGGGTCTCATCAAGAAAGCCAAAAAGGGTATCTTTAGATACTTCCTTATTGCAGCTTGAACAGTGGTCCAGCAATACATAGCAATCGAACTGTGTTCTGCCCAAAATGAATGGGCTCAAATCGCACCACACAAAATCAGATGTGATTTGCACAGGAATGTGGAGTGATTCCTGTGTGATTTACATGAGGTGCACAGTGTGAACCTAGGCTCCAAGTTAATCCTGAAGTAGAATGTTCATTCTACAAAAATCAATGCCTCGTCTTGGCACTCAAACAAAATAAGTCCATGAAGGCACCATCCAATGGTTGGACAAGCAATTTTTTTACCTTCTCATCCAAGCTTTTTAAAGCCAGCATTACAATTGCGGCCATCATCTGCCTGGCCTCATGCATACTGCAAGTTCAGAAGATGGGAGTCAGCATGTCAGGTCAAGCAGTTGACGGGAAGCACCTGTAATGCCACGTACACACGATCGGAATTTCCAACAAAAAAAACATGGATTTTTTTCCCAAAGGATGTTGGTTCAAACTTGTCTTGTATACACACGGTCACACAAATGTTGGCCCAAAATTCCGAACGTGAGAACGTGGTGACGTACAAAACGTACGACAAGCCAAGAAAAAAGAAGGTCAATAGCCAGTGCGACTCCTTCTGCTTGATTCAGAGTATGCATGTACTTTTGTGCGATGGACTTGTGTACAAACAATCGGAATTTCCGACAACAAAGTGGAGTTAGCAAAAAAATTGAGAACCTGCTCTCCAATATTTGTGGCCGGAAATTCCAACAGCGAATACTCGATGGAGCATACATATGGTCGGACTTTCCAACAACACCCTCATTTCCCGTCGAAAAGTCCAACCGTGTGAACGCGGCATTAGACTTCTGTAGCTCCCAGGCCCTCTGTTTGCTAGCAGTGGTAGTTCCCTGCCTTTTTATGGGCTGTCCCAGATGTTCAAGGCCAAGACAGACCTGCTTGTTTATCAAAAAGCCAGGATGGAAGATGTTATTATTCAAGAGCCACAAAAACGACTGTGACTAGTTGCTATACAAAGGCTACTACTGCCCCCCAAACATACCTGGACCATCTAAAGATGTCAGATTTAGCCATCACTGAAAAACAATCAGATCCACTGAAAATTGGGCCACCGAGAAGGATAAAACTGCATTGGCAACTTTACAGGCACTGTGGCCCATCAAATCGTGGGTGTTGAAGTATCTCCTCAGACCCTATAACTAGGTTCATTCAAAGGCAATGTTTAAAGTGTGCTAACCCACTGCAACCATTTATAAAATCATCATTGTATAAAAGCACCCCCTGATAAAACTTAAATAAGATGAAACATGTTGGGTAAAAAATAGCTGCTTTAAACATTTTGTGGCTTAATATAATTATATCTGGATTACACCATGAGCCATTTATTTTATTGCAGGTTTTTGTTGTTTGCGATCCGCGAAGCCTTCAGAGATACATATGTGTCCTGAGAAGACTAAAGCGAGGCCATGGAGACTAGTGGAGTGCAGAACTAGAAGACAAACCACGGGGAGCACAAGGATCCGGCAAATGATGCACTTATATACAGTACCTGGCTTCAAATCAGGTCCGAAGGCAGACTGAATGTGCTACCCAACAATGATGGTGATAGTTTTAAGGCAATTAACAAAATACACATTCACTTTTGCCACACATTATGGATTAATAGAAGTTATCTGGAATTATACAGATCTACTACTGTACACACTTATTAAAGAGTAATAACTATAATTTTTAACTGTTATGCACAATCCTTTAGTGCAATAAGTTTGTTTAAAGTAAACCTGATCTAAGAGAGATATGGGGAATGCCATTCTTCAAAAAAAGGCTATGGGCCTGGCTGCCTCTGACTTCAATCTCTGAGCTGCAACAGGTGAAGCCAGACTGAGCACAGAACATGCAGACTCACTCGGAGTCAGTGAGACAAGTAGTATTAAAGCCGTTGGATCGCCAAGGAAATTAGCATTGGCAGGAGGAGGTCAGCAGGGATCGCCAAGAAACTAATATTTGCATGAATCGGTTAGCAATGGCAACCCTGTATTCTCCCTACAGGTTTGTGTTAAGCTTACTTTCTTAAATCTGAATTCGGCTGCTACAGGTAACTGCATTTTGTTACTGCACACTGCATTACTTTACTAAAGAGAGGTCAGTTGCTCTGTAACTAGGAGCTCCACACATGTCACTGTGGCCCCACGTGAACGTGAATCTCATTAAGACCCAAAGCTAATCTCATTCAGTGTGAGCTTATTACACGTGCAAGATAAGGGAATGCCAGCTGAACCATTCAAGGTTTCCAAAGGGAGAATTTGATATGAATGATATCAAGAAGATTCCTGTTTTTTCATATTATTACTCCTGCTGGAGGCAACAAAAACTTACTACAGACATAGTGGAGCAAACGACATGATTATTTTTCTATAGCAAAGACAAAACGATTAAGCAAAATAATTACAGTGATTGTTGGTAGCTTGAGCTCTACAATAGTTGGGAAGCAATATTTAGTATACGGTTTCACTGCACAGAAAGAGGTTTAATAATTTGTTATCTGTGGGCTGTACTTCAGACTTCTCTACAAGTGAGGACTCTAAGTGGTTCAGCAAAAGGTATTTATGGCTACAAAATTCCAACACGTAATAAAATGCGTTTTCCTCTAGGTCCTAAATATATTTTATATATATATATATATATATATATATATATATATATATATATATATATATATAATATATGGGACAGGTAGCAGGTACAAAGCTCCCTGGGATGAGCAGTCTTTCAGGCACAGATACCAAATCCAGTGAGGCAGGCCTACTTTTTTTTTTTTTTACACTGAGGCGCGTTACAGGCACTACAGCGCTAAAAATAGCGCCTGCATAGCGCCTGTAAAGAGTCTCTCCAGTGTGAAAGCCCAAGGGCTTTCACACTGGAGTGGCGCGCTTGCAGGACGGTAAAGAAAAAGTCCTGCAAGCCTATGCAGTGCTGTAGGAGCGGTATATACACCGCTCTTAAAGCGCCCCTGCCCATTAAAAACAATGGGGCAGCAACGCCAAACAGCCACTGCAGCAGCGCTTTTCGGGCAGTTTTAATCCTTTTTCTAACCTCCCCTTTTTTTTAACCCGGCTAGCGGCAGAATAGCGCCGCTAAAAATAGCGCCGCTTAACCGCCCACACCTCCCCACCCCAGTCGTGAAATTAGTCTTAGTGACAAACGGTGCAGTGTTTATTTGTATTATATACAGGTGCTGTGCAGTGTTCCAGAAAACAAATAGGAACAAAAATAGCAAAATAAAAACTTAGCTGTCCCGGCTCCAACTATACAATATATACAGGTCCTAACTACCAGTCTGAGCAAGCCTACAGCTTGTCAGCTTTCACAGATACAGCTTTTTACCAACCTTTTGCTCTCACAGATAGGTGTTGTCTGTGTTTCCCAGGCTGAGAGAAAAGGCTGTCTGTCACAGGTGAGGTTAAATTAGCCTGGGGGAAGGACACAAATATCCGAACTGGACCATGGATCAGAGATCCCTGAACGTGTATGAGCAGAGCCTGGGAGACATATAAACCCCGAAAAGGACTTTTCCCGGCTCTCTCTGGGACACTCTGCTACATATCCTCCCCCTTGTTTCAACCCCAGGGTTGGAAAACCTGTGGCCCAAGAGGAGTGAACACAGGACAGGGTATATATATTGCCCATATGAACACCTGGCCCATGTTTTACAGTTAAGGAGTAATCCTGTAGAGCCAAAAAACACTGGTTCATCCGTCTATTAGTCTCCTTCTTTTGGGCCATCCATTTCAGGGGAGCATGGTCAGTTATTAACTCAAAACTGGCACCCTAACAAGTAGTACCTTAGCGCGTCCACGGCTCACTTTATGGCTAAACATTCCTTTTCAATGACCGCATACTTTTTCTCATAGTCATTGAGCTTGTGTACCTGTGACAATACTGCCCTGATACCTACATCAGATGCGTCCGTCTGAACCAAAAAGTCTTTGTAGATATCTGGGGAGTACAGTACTGGCTGTGCACAAAAAGCCTTCGTCAGAACTTGGAAAGATTCCTCTGCTACTGGGGACCATTTCACCATTACGGAGTCTTTCCCTTTTGTAAGGTCTGTCAGTGTGGCAGCTATAGTTGCAAAATTCAGGATAAACCTTCTATAATACCCTGCAATCCCAAGAAAGGCCCTGACCTGCTTCTTGTTTGCAGGACACGGCCACTTCTGGATGGCTTCTATTTTATTCACTTGAGGTTTAAGGACTCCACCAATAGTGTAGCCCAAATACCTGGCTTCCTCTAAACCAATAGCACATTTTTTTTGGATTCACCGTAAAACCTTACTTGAAGAGGGGATCAAGGACAGCCTGGACACGGGGCAAGTGAGAATCCCAGTCAGTGCTATGCACAACTATGTTGTCCAGATAGGCTGCTGCATACTGTCGGTGAGGTGTTAGGGTCCTGTCCATGGCCCTCTGAAATGTTGAAGGGGCATTTTACAACTCAAAAGGCATTTTCTTATACTGAAACGACCCCTCTGGGGTCACAAACATGGTCTCTTTTTGGCGCTACCAGTCAGAGGTATTTGCCAATGTCCTTTGGTCAAGTCCAAAGTGGTCAGATAACGGGCCTTGCCAGGTCAGTCTATAAGTTAGTCTACCCTGGGTATTGGGTACGTGTCAAACTTTGTTATTGCATTAGGCTTTCTGAAGTCATTACAAAACCTCCAAGTGCCATCTGATTTTGAGACCAACACGATGGGGCTAGACCAGTCACAATTGGATTCCTCAATAACATCTAGCTCCAACATCCTTTTAACTTCATCACTGATGTCCTTTCTTCTAGGTTCGGGAATTCAGTATGGTTTGAGCTTGACGCGGACTCCAGGTTTCAGTTACAACATCATGTTGAACCGTGAAAGTTGTACCATGTAACTGAAAATTTCACGTTATTCCTTATCAGGAACTCTCTAGCTTCCTGTTTTTGGGACTAAGGCAGGGTGTCTGGAATCAAGACCTCAGGGACCAGAGGGGACATAGGCGTTACAGGGAGGGACCTCACAGTCAATGCCAGTCTATCTTTCCAGGGCTTTAACAGGTTTATATGGTATATTTGCTTGGGCTTCCTTTTACCTGTTTGATACACCTTGTAATTGACCTCCCCAACTCTTTCAATTACTTCGAAGGGACCCTGCCACTTAGCCAGGAACTTGCTTTCCACAGTAGGAACTAACACCAGGACCCTGTCACCAGGTGAGAAAGCATGGAGACAAGCCCCCCTATTTACTCTCTGCTGAGCTGCTTGGGCCTGCAGCGCCTAGAGTAGATTCAGTTCACATTGTGCGCTATACAAGTATTTCATTCATTCATGCAGTAGCTGTTCTTTTAGCATAAGCATGATTGCTGAAATCCTGTCCTGCATTTGAGTGATATGCTCAATGACACTTTTGTGGGGTGTCTGCTCCCCCTCCCAGGATTCCTTGGCTATGTCTAAGAGACCCTAGGGTGTCTCCCATAAAGCAACTCAAATGGAGAGTACCCCGTAGTGGACTGGGGTACCTCCCTGATGGCAAACATCAAGTACAGAATCAGAAAGTCCCAGTCTTTCCCATCCTTGTCAACAACCTTTTTTAACATACTCTTTAATGGTTTTATTGAAGCGTTCCACCAATCAGTTTGAGGGTGATACAGGTTTGCAACTGAGTCACCTTAAATAACTTGTACAATTTCCTAGTTATTTGTGACATAAATGGGGTGCCCTGGTCTGTAAGGACCTCCTTAGGGATCCCAACATGACTAAACACCATGAACAGCTCTTTGGCAATGTTCTTAGCAGATGCAGTGCGTAAGAGAAACGCTTTGCAGTAATGGGTAGTATAATCCATGATTACAAGAATATGCTGATGACTGCAGGCAGATTTAGGGAGTGGACCCACAATGTCCATGGCGATCCTCTCAAAAGGCACTTCAATAATGGGTAAGGGCACTAAAGGACTTCTGAAGTGGGGTAGTGGGGCTGACATTTGACACAAAGGACAGGATTGACAATAATTCTCAATATCTTTCTGTATCCCGGGCAAGTAAAACATGTGCAACACCCTTTCAGTGGTTTTCTCAACCCCTAAATTACCTCCTAGGACAGTGATGGCAAACCTATGACACGCGTGTCAGTGCTGACACGCGTAGCCATTTGGGGTGACACGCGCAGGATTTCATGCGATTCATCCTCGGCTCCTGCATGGCCGCCGAGGATGAAAGAACCTGTGCTGGAGGAACGGGGGGGGGGGGGGCAGGACGTGTGATCTCCCCCACCTGACAGTGAAGCACAGCCCCTTTCTGAGCACAGGGACTGCTGGTAAGGCGTGCGTGCCGTGCGCACACACGTCATCAGCACGACGAGGACGTTAGGGAGGATCCGCAGGAGAGGAGTGCGGGAACAGTGCGCGCCTCTCTCCAGTCAGGCCGCAATGCAGTCGCTGCCAGACTGACCTTCACAGTAAGCAGGGGAAGGAAAATAGGGAAAGATTATCATTATTAGCAATAATGCTACTTAGGTTTGGGGTCTGCAGCAGACCCCAAACCTATCAGGGCATGCTGGGCATTGTAGTTTTGGCTCAGCTGAACTGCTGCAGAGCCATAGGCTGTATAAGAGCATGCTGGGCATTGTAGTTTTGGCTCAGCTGCACTGCTGCAGAGCCATAGGCTGTATGAGGGCATGCTGGGAGGTGCAGTTAGTAACTACAATGCCCAGCATGCCCTCGCGTCACTACGAATATTCATAGCAGGGGCGGGCTGGAGCGGCATGTTGATGAGGACGTGGAGCTGGAAGCAGCCGACTCCACAGCCCTGGTTCACGGCACCCCAAACAAGTTCAATAATATCAAGGGCAACATACGAAATCGACTGATGAACAAAGAAGTTACTAAGCAGGTATGTTAAATAATTTGTTTTTGGTTTATTAAATACAATTATATATTGCAATTATACATTTTTGTAGTTTAAACTATAAATTGCGCAAAATTATGTTTTTTTGTCGAAGTGACACACCACGCGAGTTATGCTCGATTTTTTGTCGATTTTTGACACACCACGCCAAAAAGGTTGCCCATCACTGTCCTAGGAAGTTCCCAAGTTCCAACACCACCCGTCTGTATGGCTTAGGGAGCACCAACTGTTCAACAACATCATCATTCTTTTTATATACACGATACAGTAAATCCTCATTGCTGCTGAAATAAGGAAAATAGGGCCTGACCCCTGGTTCAACAGGTACATCATTAATCACTACTACATTTTCCTAGGCCCTGGCAAGGGTAGGGTCTTTTCTCTGCTCAGTACCAAAGTTTTCCTTGTTCACATTAAGGTCAGAAAACTCCATTGTAGGCTCAGAGTCCAAAGACGGCTGCCCACTTTCACTGGTTAAGAGAACTTCCTCAGGGTCCTCCAGTTCTCCTGGCATAACTGAGAAAAGAAAACCTGTGGAACCCAGAGAGGAGTCTCCTGAACCCACATTGTTGGTGCTGACCCAGAATTCTGGCCTTGCCAATGAGTCAGTTACTGTGACCAAGTCGGGACAATCCTACAGTTCCCAAAATGATGGCCTTGTGCTCCAAGTGGGGCACAAGTCCAACCAGATATGTCACTGTGCCTAAGTCAGTTTTAAAGTAATAGTGGCTATAGGATACTGCCAGGTATCCCCATGCACACAGATCACAGCAACTTTTTTAGTATGAAAATTCAGTTTCAACCATTTCAGCTTTATCCAAAGGCCCTAGAATTCCAGAGTCCAGCAAGGCCATAACAGGCTTGTATTAACATTTTAGCACATGTGTTTTCCTACATTTGATATTGCAGAGCATGAAACAGCAGCAAACAGACTGCCTTCTAATAGATATGTCACACTGCATAGGTTCATCTGTCAATGGACAGTTTGCTACAACATATCCCAGGTCCTGCCAGCGAAAACACTTGATGTTGCCAAATGTTTGGTTTGCTGACAGGCAGTGGCTTCTCTTGTTTGGGACACCAAGCTTCAGTCCTGACACCAAAAGTCCCCCCTATCTCCCTGCTATGCTTGCCACCCATTTCCCCTGGAACAGTCTTACCGGTTGTCTGGGGAGACCGTAGCTTTGGATGGAAAGTCTGTGCGGCTGTAGGGGTGGTGACCAGGCTCTCTGCAGCAAAGTACCTTTCAATTAATTCAACCAGGTTGCCCGCCGACTTGGGGTCTCCTTGACTCACCCACTTCTGCAGGGGAATTGGTAGTGACCTCAGGAATCGGTCCATGACCACACGCTCCACTATTTGTGGCCCAGAGACTCCGGCTGTAGCCATTTTCCGCACCAGGTGAATTAGGTCAAACATCTGTGATCTTGGGGGCCTCTTGTCTTGGAAGAACCAGCTGTGGACCCGCTGTGCCTGAACTGCCATAGGTGACACTGAGTCGTGCCAGGATTTCCTGCTTGACCTTTTCATAATCTCATGCTTCTACCGACTCCAGATCATAGTAGGCCTTCTGCAATTCTCCAGAAAGCAAGGGGGTGACCAGCCCTGCTCACGGAGTTTTAGGCCAACCTTATCTCTCAGCGGTCCATTCAAATGTTAGCAGAAAGGCCTCTGGATCATCATCTGCAGTCAGAAAGTGACACATATAGATGGCTGAGGGCTTGTCTCCAACATCATCAATTTTAGCTGGTGATCACCGTGCTAGTGTCTCCCCAACCTTAGGCAGGGTTTTCCTATCCACTTTTGCATCAGTGGCAAGCCTCACACAGCTTCTGCGATTGCTCCTGTACAACACCAATCTGTTGGCACAGTGACTTGGTTTGCTTCTATACAATAGCATTGGCTTGCTGTTGTGCAGCTTTGGATAACACCAACTGTTTGAGGATTTCCTCCATGTTTAGTCACTCTACTACAGCTGGTTGCAGCCTCCACCATATGTAACCTGGGGGACAGGTAGCAGGTACAAAGCTCACTGGGGTGAGCAGTTTTTCAGACACAGATACCAAATCCAGTGAGGTAGTGACAAACAGTGCTGTGTTTATTTGTGTTATATACAAGTCTATATACAGGTGCTCTACAGTGTTCCAGAGAACAAATAGGAACAAAAATAGAAAAACAAAAACCTAGCTGTGTCCTGGCTCTAACTATACAATATATACAGGTCCTAAATACCAGTCTGAGCAAGCCTACAGCTTGTCAGCTTTCACAGATACAGCTTAACAGCTTTTTGCCAACCTTTTGCTCTCACAGACCAGTGTTGTCTGTGTTTCCCAGACTGAGAGCAAAGGCTGTCAGTCACAGGTGAGGCTAAATTAACCTGGGGGTAGAGGACCAGAGAATGGTGTGTGTGTGTGTGTGTGTGTGTGTGTGTGTGTGTGTGTGTGTGTGTATACACTTTTCTATAAAAAAAAGGTTTGTAGCTAAGTGCGTCATTCAAGCAGACCAATTTGATGCAGTGTGCGGTGTATGATCTGAGCACTGACAGGCTGACCCCCCACCCCTTCAACCTCTGCAGCAATGCTGGCAGCACTCATTCATCTATTTCCCAAAGACAACCTCTGGATATGACGCTGAGCATGTGCACTCAACATCTTTGGTCGACCATGGCGAGGCCTGCTCCGAGTGGAACTTGTCCTGTTAAACTGCTGTATGGTCTTAGCCACCGTGCTGCAGCTCAGTTTCAGGGTCTTGGCAACCTTCTTATAGCCTAGGCCAGTGATGGCGAACCTTGGCACCCCAGATGTTTTGGAACTACATTTCCCATGATGCTCATACACGCTGCAGTGTAGCTGAGCATCATGGGAAATGTAGTTCCAAAACATCTGGGGTGCCAAGGTTCACCATCACTGGCCTAGGCCATCATTATATAGAGCAAAAATTCTTTTTTTTAGATCCTAAGAGAATTCTATGCCATGAGGTGCCATGTTGAACTTCCAGTGACAATCATGAGAGAGTGAGAGTGATAACACCAAATTTAACACACCTGCTCCTCATTCACACCTGAGACCTTGTAACACTAATGAGTCACATGACACCGGGAGGGAAAATGGCTAATTTGGCCCAATGTGGACATTTTCACATAGGGGTGTACTCACTTTTGTTGCCAGTGGTTTAGACATTAATGGCTGTGTATTGAGTTATTTTGAGGGGACAGCAAATGTACACTGTTATACAAGCTGTACACTCACTACTTTACATTGTAGCAAAGTGTCATTTCTTCAGTGTTGTCACATGAAAAGATATAATAAAATGTTTACAAAAATGTGAGGGGTGTACTCAGTTTTTGTGAGATACTGTGTGTGTATATATATATATATATATATATATATATATATAAATATATAAATAATATTTCTCTACAAAAAAAAAAAAAACACCCACTAGGGGGAGCCACAAAAAACGATCACCTGCCAGAAAAAAAAAACAAATAAAAAACACCTGGGGGGGACTAGGAAAAAAAAATGCCTGTCAAAGAAAAAAAAAAAAAGTTATCAGAGGGAGCCGTTGGCACAACAATTATAGTGAACAAATGGAAAGAATAAAAGACCTGACTCAGGCTCAACCCCTCTTAACAAAATCCACATATGTCCAGAGACATAAGCAAGGGCACTATAGTAGCAACAACTCGGCACTACTTCTCCACAATATAGACTTTATTCGTATCAAAAAACATACAAACATGATACATGACACAAAACCCCACAGTGCTAGAAATAATTGGCAAATTATATTGAAAACTTGCAACTGCATAGTGGAGCACTTCCGGAAAAGCAGAATGCATCCTTAGTACTAAAAATTGCATTCAGTACCAGACTAGAGTTCTCCATGTGATGGTAAGTATATGGAAAATCCACATATGTTAAGGATGGAAATGTTCCACTTGGAAGGATAAGTACTTTCCACTGAGAATTAATCTTCAATGCAGCTGTGTTAATTATAATGTATGACTTCCATATATATTTCTGTAAAGTGCAGACTCAACTGAATATGTGCATAATCCACAATACTAAGTATAGTTCATTAATAGTACATAGTCGCCAGATCAATTTAATGGTAATAACAAAAGGTACTACAAGTCCCAAGTTGACCTCCATTGAGACACAATCACTCAAACTTGATCTATCTGTAAATGGATATACTGAAGAGCCCAGTAGTGAACTCAAATATTGTCCGTATCATGTATGTATGGTGCGCATACTTTAATGGCTGTAAAAGGAAATACTGACAATCTTAGACCTGGATAGCAAACAGGCATATAATCGTATGGACTCTGTACAGTATATTATATGTGGTTAAAGAGTGCTGGAAGACTCCACAGGAAGTATCTGTGATTTCATATATCTATATATATGGCAAAGTCCTCTATGTGCTGTAATGAAAATCTATACTTCCCAGAACACAACAATTAGCCTCTCATCAGAGGTTACTGTAGACATTAGAATGTACACAGTATAGTATACTAGTGTTGTTGCACATCATGGAGACACCAGCTGAGCACCCGTAGAAAAGCACTAATAAAAGCAATACTTAGTTGCCACATGACTGCGGCAAAGGTAAAGTCACTTGAAATGCCTTCTGCTTTAATATGCCAAAGTGGCCACCAGGTCCAGTTGAATCCACTAGACCTGGTTCACACCTATGCATTTTTTTAGTGCGTTTTCAATTTTACATAAACACACTACAGTCCATGTAAAATGGTTTCCTATGGGCTGCGTTCACATCTGTGCATTTTATTTAAAGGGCCAGGGACTTTCTGGTTTTTGGTTTCCATAGACTTCAATGGATCCAAAACATGTATTGAAAAAACGCAAAATGCACCTGGAATATGCAGACTGCAACTTGCATAGGTGTGAACCAGGCCTTAGTGATTATTGGGAGGTTCCCAGGAGTGCTGGAGACACGCAGAATTGAAATGGAAATCTAGCTGGTTTCGCTGGTCATGCCAGCTGCATCAGCGGTACAGGTTCAGACCTGGTCTGTTCATTGTACAATACTGTGGAAAAACTATTCTTGCATAAAATCTTTTAGATTGGAATCTCTAACGAGCAGGACCCTCGGATTCTCCTTGTATCAAATTGTATTGTTACTGTACTGTCTGCTTCCATTTTTTTAAGTGTTGCACAAACTGTTAGTACAATATAAATCCTGTATAATAATAATAAACTATATGGTAATTACCTTTGCTGGGGTTTGGATCCTCCTGGTCCTTCTCATCCAAACTCTCTACATCCTCAATGATTACTCTGTGGCCTTTCTTTGGTTTTTCTTTTTTTTCTTTGTGCAGCAGCTCTTCTAATTCACACAGAACTTTCTAGAAGGGGAAGATAAGCAGAGAACCAATAGTGTCAAGTAGCCGTGATTACAGACTATTCACAGCAGTAATGGACCATATATTTTAAAAAGAGCAGTTAATTTAGCTTTTTAGCCAGCTGCAAATGATGGAAATAGCTCAGCTCCTGTAAGTCCCATATTTTTAGAAACATATTTAAAGTAGAAGTCCAGCTGCTTACTTGTGACCCAAACTAAATTGACAGGTGCCGCTCATGGCACCACCGGGTCTTCTTATGTAGCAACCACTTGGAGTGCAACTCTAGACATCTAATGGAAACGAATGTGGACTCCAACCTGGCCACGCCCCCAACACGTGGATCCCCATGACTAGGCCCTGTGGGCAAAGCCAAACCAGTTGGGAGTGTGGCCTGGTTGGAGTCCAGGCTAAGGCTGTCATACACTTTCCTATGGGGTTCTGCAGAGATTTACGACTTCCAGGACTTTTCCCTTTTCCATCTGCTTATTTAGCACAGAATACGGAAACCATGGTTTCTATGGAGTAAGGCAGAAAGGAAAAGACAGTACATCATATGATTCATTCAAACAAGAGAAAGTTAAAACAAGCACACAACTGTAGATATCCATTTTGACCAATCAAAATTTCTATTTAAAGCTGAACTCCATGGAAACAGCTAAATACACAGGTAACCTCTTGCTGCCCAAGTACCACAAATAAGCGGTGGCAAAGATGGCGAGCTTTAACTTCCACACACCACACAAATGTGTCATGGGTGAAAGAGGTGTCTGTGCTGACAGTATGCTCCCAGTAGAGAGACTGAGCTGTCAAAGACAGCTCTCAGTCTGTACTAACAATCAGGACCCAGTGGGCCTGGCACCCCATCATGTGACCACGCGATTAGGCAGACTGTCCCAACCTCAGGTATACAAGCCCAGTTAAAGGGATGCTGGCGCAGGTTGAATTGCATATATGGCAACTGTTATACCTGCCAGAGTATTTGTTCTACTCTTCTACCAGTTATGAAATTAACCAGCCCCCTCAAACAGCAAAGCAAGTTGGTAATACAGAAATATAAATATGCCACCCCAGCCGGGTCACTGGACAGTGAAAGAGCAGCAGCAGACTAATGAGGTCACCTCTCTGTTCGCTCTGCTATCCATTGCTATCAGCATGTTTCCTGGCAATACATTTGCATTCAGCACACCTGAGTGACTCCTAATTCTGCAAGGGGACTGCAAGAGGCTAAGGCTGCATTCACACCTGAGCGTAGCGTTTTCAAGCGTTTTTTGCGGCATTTTTACCGCGATTTGCGTTGTTTTTTACCGCGATTCGCGGCGTTTTTTACCGCGAATTTGTGCAGGGCAAAAGGTCACCAATGTTAAAAGAAGAAAAACGCCCAAATCAATACCAAGTTCAATTCAGGTACTTATACTAGCGGAATGAAAAAGAAAACACACATGTAATGACCTATTAACCAGCATTCCTCTGTGAGCTCCAAAAATTACTTGATGCCATCTGTGTAAGCATTTATATATTAGAGTTAATCTTTTACTTATTTCAAAAGTTGGTAAACTTCTAAACCCCCCCCCCCCCCCCCCCCCAAAAAAAACAAAAACAAACTGCAAGACAAAGGCATAATGAGCTAGTATGCATAGCTCATTATCAAATACCTTAAAACTAAGCTGGTGCAGCAGTCCCTGCACACCGCTATCACTACCATCATTTTTCCCATAGCTTCTTCCGCGGGCTCTGGCACTGTGATTGGCCGAAGCTGGGCGTGGGAGCCACCATTCACGACATGGCCTCAGAAAGAACAGCACCCGTGGGCTGTTCCTTCAAAGCGCATGCGCCAACGATGTCACTGGTTGAATGCACTGGAAATATCTCCTAAACGGTACAGGTTCAGGAGATATTTTCAATACCTATAGGTAAGCCTTATTATAGGCTTACCTATAAGTAAACATTTGCAGAAGAAGTTTACTTCCTTTTTAACTACAGTAAACTAAAACTTCCCTCAGTTATACAGTATGTCAGATCTAAAGTCGTGTATGCAGCAAAACAATAAATGATACCTATTTTATCAGCAAAATAATCCTTTACCTTAGCTATAGGATTGTCTGGCTCCTGATGCAAGACCGTCTTCAAGTCATCTAAGGCAGCCGGATAATTCTGAAGGTTTTTGTTGACCGTAGCACGACGTAAAAGAGCTGGAGTGGTAAAATGAATATTACTATTTCAAAAATGACCCTTAAGCTGGCCATACACTATGCAATTTTCTTGTACAATTTCCTTTAGATTTACCTTCAACTATGCAGTACAAGGGTCTGTATGACTGAATACTAATTAAGACCTCATATTATATGGTTTTGGTAAATCTAAAGGAAAATTGCACAAGAAAATTGTATAACGTATGGCCAGCCTTAACCGCTACATGCAAATGTAATTCATACTGAATGAGAACGTCTAACCATATAGAAACACTCACTTGGCATTCTGCCTGCCCTGGACCGCACTGCCCTTCCCCCTACTGTCTACAACTAATTATGTAACTAAGTGTAAGAAGCAGTCTTCTCACTGACTATAACACTAATGTATCATAGTCAGTGAGAAGACTGCTTCTTACACTTAGTTACATAGTTAGTAAGGTTGAATAAAGACACCAGTCCATCCAGTTCAACCTGAGTGAGTGTCTACAATTGTCCCTATCCATTGCGCACTCGCATTGGTCCCTACCCTCAAGGAGCCCACACTCCAAGGTCCCCATTCATATACTAGGGCAAATTTTGGACCAAATCCAATTAACCTACCTGCATGTCTTTGGAGTGTGGGAGGAAACCGGAGTACCCGGAGGAAACCCACACAGGCACAGGGAAAACATGCAAACTCCAGGCAGGTAGTGTCGTGGTTGGGATTTGAACCAGCGACCCTTCTTACTGCTAGGCGAGAGTGTCAACCACTACACCACTGTGCCGCCCGCATTTGTGGGCATTCAGAAGAATTACCCCCTTACAGATGTCTGTGAAAGGATGAACTGGCTGTGCAGACAGAGCCATGCACAACTGTATCAAATTCAAAATGAAACAGAAGCCTGTGGGGAGAAAAACCCTTGGATTCAGGAAGAGGGTTGGGGGCTGCAGACTCTGACCATGGACATCAATTTATTTTTATTTTTTTATTACCTTAAAAAGCAAGCAAAAGGCATGGAGAGGGGGAACAAGGAGGATACAGACCCTTGCCATGCTAAAAAAGGGTGCACCCCCATCAAACCAAAACCGATCAATGGTGATGGGAGCGGCACTCTTCAGCACAATCACTAGGTTGGGGTGCTGGCAACTGTGTTAAAAACCTTTGTTTTCTTAAAGCGAACATGAGCTTTGTCCAAGTAAGCCAAAGCAATAGCTTTACTTAAAGGAGAAGTCCAGCCTGAGATTTTTAGGCTACGCTTCTCCTCTGGGTCACAGGAGTGTAATTTGTTTTGCACTCCTGTGACCCGTTTTCAGAGGAGATCGGTTTGAAGTCCGCTATATGCTGATGTCACTGGCATCAGTTGAGGCAGCACGCCATCGCGACTTCCCAAGTCTGGATCCACCAGCTGCCTTGATTGATGGCAGTCTCAGCCTCTCCCCGCTCCTCCACAGCTCATCACTCCAGTCCTGTCATCTATTTTTCAATAAGCAATGTCTTCTGCCCCTTTGTATCCTTTGTTGCCTCTCAAACTTCCCTTTACCTTCTGTTTTGTTTTTTTAAACGAACAGTGCATGTTAGTTGTGGTCATGTGCACTGCTCTTTGCACACTACACAGATATTGATAGATATGATCAGATATTGAATGTTCCTATGAGATTTCATGACTGTTGTTTTGGTCAGATCACTTACACCACGCTGTTTTATTATTATGTACTGTACTGCCCTGATCGTTATTAAAAAAAAAAAAAAAAAATTCACAGGACTTTCTTTACTGGGAGCCAGTGGCGTCGCTATGGGGGTGCGGCCCGAACCCAGAGGACACCCGCCAGAGGGTGACATCTGGTCCAGACTGGCACCAGCTAGGTTTGCCACCTGTCCACCGGACAGTCCAGGTTTTGAATCATGTGTCCGGGTTTCAGGCGGACTGAAACCTGGACACATTATTCAGACCTAGCTGTGGCTCTTCAAGTAACCAAGATAGACACACACAAATCTGTTGCCATGCAGGAGCTGTGGCAGCTGTCTGGGCCAGGTTTAGCATCACTGGGCCGCAGAGCATGATCAATTTGGCCACACCCACTATCCGCTGTCGCACGCTATGCACACCACGTTACTACTTGCCTTGGGGGCACCCAAAGGTGTCCCGGGCCACTAAAGTGTTTGGGTTTGGCTTAAACAAAAGGTGGCAACCCTAGCACCGACACCGCATTGAGAGGGGCACCGCAGCTCCCTCCTCTTCCTCCTTCCCTTCCAGGTTCCTTTTAGCTTCACACGATGTGTGGGGAGGAGGGAGTGAGGCTGAGACAGACAGGCAGGTTGCCCGATGGTGTCACTGTCATGGTCCCACACACCCCCACATGCCGCAATCACATTTCTCTCCCTGCCAGCTGCACTCACTGCACACCGGATTATAGCCTCCTCCTCGGCTCTGACATGTCAAGTACACAGGCTGGGAGGAAGAGCCGAGGAGGAGGAAGGACACCTGCTACAACATCTGCCTGGGGGCCGGGGCTGAAGTCTGTAATAACAGGAGTCTTGGGGCACATGGTGATTGGGAAGATGGGGGGTTTCTGGGGGGACTATGTAGGTAACAATTATGCTGCCAGGAGTTATTTTAGGGAGCGGGTGGGGGGTTAGAGAATATGTGCTCGGAGGGTGCTTTGTTTTGGGTTAAAGAGGACTTGTGCTAGAAGGAGGGGAGGAAAATTTGAAGTTTGACCCCCTAGAACAATTCTTCTCCCCTCCCAAAGCACCCCCTAGCACATATCTGCTAACCCTCACCCCCCCCCCCTCAAATCAAAGATCCCACCAATCCCATCCCAGCTCCATCCACCACCCTGATCCCATCCCAGCTCCATCCATTCCCCCGATCCCTCCTGGCTCCATCCAGCACCTTGTTCCCATTCCCGCTCCATCCACCCCCCCAAACTCTTCCTGGCTCCATCCCCCACCCCAAACCCAATCCGGCTCCATCCACCTCCCCCTTAATCCCATCCTGACTCCATCCATTCCCCCGATTCCATCACAACTCCATCCACCACCTCAATCCCATCCCAGCTCCATCCATTCCCCTGATCCCATCCCGGCTCCATCCATTCCCCTGATCCCATCCCGGCTCCATCCACCCCCCCCGATCCCATCCCGGCTCCATCCATCCCCCGGATCTCATCCTGGCTCCATCCATCCCCCAAATCCCATCCCAGCTCCATCCATTCTCCTGATTCCATCCGGGCTACATTCAACACCCTGATCCCATCCCGGCTCCATCCACCACCCCAATCCCATCCCGGCTCCATCTATCCTCCTGATCCCATCATGGCTCCATCCACCACCCCGATCCCATCCCGGCTCTACACATCCCCCCGATCCCATCCCAATTCCATCCACCACGCCTATCCCTTCCCCGGCTCCATCTACCACCGCAATCCCACCCCGATCCCATCTCGACTACATCCATTGTGGCAGGTTAAGAAGGGAGACCTGGGGGGGGGGGGAGAGAGCCACGCAGATGCACTAGTCTGCTCAGTGCCCAGGGTGACACCATGTTTTACTACACCAGGTGACACCATTCCTAGTGACACCACTGCTAAGAGCCCTATAATCTATATTATTCAGGGCCTCATATGTATTGTAGGACTATGTAATAGTTAACATGGAAGCTTGTATAAAATGAACCTTCATGTTTCTATGTTGTGATGTTACTTGCTGCAAGTGATTATGCTTACTGCAATTATTGTAAACTCTTTTCTAAATAAAGAATGCATTAAAAATAAAATACAATACACCACCCGAGACTTGAGATCTTTAACCTATTGTTAGAGCAGACAGTGTGCACATGTAGTTTACAACTGTTAATGAAATCTGCCAGCACAGTACAGACAGAATTAATTGTGGTATACCCAACTTCAGCTCCCTTCTTAACTTGACAAAAAGGTAAAGGCTAAGGTTGATTTTTCAGCAAGTAAAAAGTTAATATGCATTTTTATGTTTTTTTATTATATTATATGAATGGGAACATGTAATGAATATAAGGTATTATTCCAATTTGGCTGCAAAAGTGGAAATACACTGTATATTGAATTACAGTGCTCCATCTAGGGCCTGATAGCTGGTACTACTTTAAGATATCTAAATCTAAAACCTTTTGTTTCTCCATTTTAGTAGGGAATCTCTTTAAAGTGAAATAAATACCTTGTGAAAATGTCACCTCTATTCCCATTCTGATAACAACTGTAAAAGTTTGGATATGCCATAACTTAAATCCCAGTGACAATGGTCAATGTGAATCTACCTAATGGGGTCAGGTGTGAACCAGCCCTCAGTCAGGTACTTACATAAGTGGAATTTAAAAATATATATTTTTAAAGGATAATTATTTTTTTTTTTAATTCTACCAGGATTTATGATTTAAAGAGGAACATAAATGTATCTGAGAACCACAAACAATATTTAATTCTGGTTCTATTTACGAAGCTCATAGCATAAGGGTTAAAATGAGTTATTGTTGATTGAAAGAGTTTCACTTTAATAAATGCTGTACTAAAGTCAGTATGGACTCTAGCACCCTGGTGCCCAACCAGAAGACATTTGGTATTTGATATGCGGCCCTCAGGCCTCAACAGTCTGTTGTGGAAAATTGAATATGGTAATAGCAGTGATCTCTACTAGCCTCATGTAACATGTTCCCAGTTTTGTATCATCTTCTGCAGCATATCCCCAGCCAACAATGTAGCATCACTCTCTGGTCTTCATTTTCCTCTATTTCCTCCATTAGGTCTACAGTTTGTGACTGTCCACTCAAGCACTACATATATTGAACATTAAGTGTGGCCCTTTGGTGAAGTCAAGGGCTGCATTTGAGGCGCCCCAATAGCTCATAAGTTGACAACCACTGTCCTAGCGACTGAGGATCCTAGCCAGGTCTAGAGGTAGCATGATAATTTACACCAATGGTCACCAAATTGTTGCCCGCGGCCAGATGGGGCCCTTTACTTGCTTTTATCTGGCCCTTGGGGTGCTGTTATATTCACTGACACTAATGTAGGGCACGATTTCTCCCAATGATACCAACGATGGGGCACAGTTCCTCCCAATAAAACCAACAATGGGGCACAATGACACCAGTGATAGGGCACAATTACTCCCAATGACACCAACAATGGGGACCAATGACAGGGCACAATTCCACACAATGACACCAACAATGGGTCCCAAAGACACCAATGATGGGGAACAGTTCCTCCCAATGACACCAACAATGGGGCCTAATGACACCAATGGTGGAGCAAAAGTCCTCCCAATGACACCAAGAATAGGGCACATTTCCTTCCAATGACACCAAGAATGGGGCCCATAGACACCAATGATGAGGCACAATTCCTCCCACTGACACCAATGATGGGGGATTGTTTACTCCCACTGACGCTGAGATGTTTTGTACCCCCAATGACCAGTCAGGCCCCCTTAAAGCCTGAAGGACAGTAAACCGGCCCTTTGGTTAAAAAGTTTGGAGAGCCCCGATTTATACCATGGAACAAAGTATAGTGGAACCTTGGTTTATGAACGTTTTAAAAGACGAGCAACTTTTTTTTATTTTTTTAATCCTGACTCAGTTTGCGAGTGTTGTCTCGAAAAACGAGCAGGATTCAAGCCAATGGAGTGTGCAGTACCGCATTTGGCCAGAGGTGCGGGGACACTGGTGACAAATTGGAACGGTTCGGAGCCATTCAGAAATATTTGGAAACACTCGGAAATCCTCAGTTCCTGAGTGTTTGAGCCTTTCCAAGCTCAGCCAAGTTGCCCCAGAGTATTTCCAAGGCTCTCTGGCGCCCCCCAACCTCTGGCCACATGCGGTATTGCATGCAATAGAAGTCAATGCAGAATGAATAATCTTTGTTTCCAATGACTTCTATGGGGAAACTTGCTTTGCTATGCCAGTGCTTTGGATTTTCAAGCATTCTCCTGGAATGGATTATGCTCGTAATCCAAGGTTCCACTGTATTTGCAAGCCTTGATGTCCATGTAAACACTGTACAGCAGGAATACTGACAGTAGATGGCAAAAGTCATGCTGGTGGTACATAATCGATCATTGTGTAGGGAAAAAAACTGCTCTATGAAGAAGTTGGTGGAAAAAGGTGCTAAAGTAGAAATCCAGTGATTTTGTTAGCATTTGTGGATGAAGTCAAGAAGGGGGTTTGTGTTTATTGTCCTAATGGCACCCATCTCTGAAACATGAAGCAGGAAAATTTCATAAGAAATGGCTACAGAAAGCAATAAAGATTAACGAGAGTTTCTAACCTTTGTACTACCAGGGCTTAAAAAAATGTCTATTATCAAAATGCCTGGAAGAAAATCTGTGGCTTATAGTAGCTAATCAGATTCACCCCTTTGTTCTTCCAGCATTGACAAAATTAGATTTCTTGCTATAAGCAAGACAAACAACTCTGCTCTCATACACCGATAATTGGGGCTGTGTGTCTATATATGGAAATCTGCTATGTGAGCAAAGGGCATTGGAAACGTGGCTTGGCCAAGATTGATGCTCTAAGAGCTCATTAAGGAAAAGTGCTTTAATGAAGTCAGACATAGATGGGATTGATTTTAGTTTAACAAAGAGCCACAGCCAGACTAGTGTGTTTCATTATTACTAATAAAACTTCATTCAATTACAAAATGAAGGAATGAATGCAGAAACAAAAAGAATACGAGGTAAC
Organism: Lithobates pipiens; assembly: GCF_037356315.1. Lineage (NCBI taxonomy): Eukaryota > Metazoa > Chordata > Amphibia > Anura > Ranidae > Lithobates > Lithobates pipiens. Next base: position 507,102,663 of record NW_027507764.1, on the reverse strand, counting down.
ATTGTCTCAAACAAAAGAAACCATCAATAGGAAAAATAATAAAACCAGTTTCTGGTCAATAACTAGGTAAGGGAAACTGTCTATTTCAGGTCAGAATGTGGCACATATACTATATTGTCAAAAGTATTGTGACGCCTTTACACGCACACAAACTTTAATGGCATCCCAGTCTTAGTCCGTAGGGTTCAATATTGAGTTGGCCCATACTTTGCAGCTTTAACAGCTTCAACTCTTCTAGGAAGGCTGTCCACAAGATTTAGGAGTGTGTCTATGGGAATGTTTGACCATTTTTTTCAGAAGAGCATTTGTGAGGTCAGGCATTGATGTTGGAAGAGAAGGCCTGGCTCACAGTCTCCGCTCTAATTCATCCCAAAGGTGTTCTATCGGGTTGAGGTCAGGACTCTGTAGGCAAGTCAATTTCCTCCACCCCAAACTCGCTCATCCATGTCTTTATGGACAGCCTTCCCAGAAGAGTTGAAGCTGTTATAGCTGCAAAGGGTGGGCCAACTCAATACTGAACCCTACTGACTAAGACTGGGATGCCATTAAAGTCTGTGTGTGTAAAGGCAGGTGTCCCAATACTTTTAACAATATAGCATAAGTATTAGTATGCTGACAGAGGACCACTGCGACCATGCCCAGGACTAAAAGAGTTATTCTAGGGCAGGCAATATTCTTGAGCCTCACTTGGTAAGCACACTTATTCTACTATCATCTAAATAATAATATATAGCACCCAGTACTCATGATGTGCAAGGTGGATCTGTTAAAAGGCCAATCAACCTTAAAACATACATTGTTTTTTTTGTAGATACTGTTGGGGTAAAGCACACGCCAAAAAAATTCTTATGCAAGGTATATTATGCAATATCCTCTTTGTTATTAGATTAAGCGATTGCAAAGGAATTACCTGATGATCTTTTCGTTTTATTGACTATAACATTACATCCTGTGCCGGGCCAACAACGCTGTTCAGTCACTATTGAAACTGCTGATACCCCCAGCAGTGTTGGCACTCGGAAGTTGCTCCGCTGACTAATTTATGCACATATTCTGTGCAGGTCACGCTCTTCTTCTAGTGGCATGAGCTGTCCAACAATGCTCAGTCCACTCTTACAAAGCTATTTTATAAACAAATGGCAACCACCCCAACCTATAACTGGCCTTTGCAGCAAGGAGCACATGGAAGGGAGGCACATGTCAAAAACAACAAAGAAAAACTCCCAGATGGACAGGTAGAGTGTCTGGAATTATGGCAGGGAGATCTCACTATTGGCGAGCCCACCAGGCTCCATCTTTAGCATAAAGATCACTTTTGGGTGGACTGGCTAGTTCAAGCGAAACTAAACCCTCCTATTGTTTTCAGCCAAGGAAGCTGCCATCTTGTCCTCTGTTTGATCTTCAACTGCCATGATGCTGCCCATGTGATCAGTTATGACATCAGACATTTTATGGTCTGACGGTTTGGATGAGAGCACAACCAATGTGATAGTTACATTCCGGGAACGTAACTTTTTTGAAACTGTTAAATCAATTGGTTTAGTTCCACTTTAATAATTTCCTTGCACTTTCCATTTTGCTATTCTTTTTGGAATTAAGCTCATCTGTTTGGCCTTTACCTTTCATATTGTTGGGCTCTAAATTCAGCACTTGCTCACAGTCATTGAATGCATTGTGCCAGTTCTTCAGTTTAATCTCAGCTTGTGCTCTGTTATTATAGGCGGCTGTGGAGGGCAACACAGATAAGCTCCTAAAATAAGAATACATTATTTATAATTACAATAAAGTATGTTTTTAAGCCAACAGTTTTGATGTTACAAAAGATAACTGAAGATTTAAAAAGGAAACAATCATATTCACACATTTTGAATCTTCCTATGAGTATACTCCAAACATAGTGCCATGTTGTCACATCTCCTATATTTACTGTATATTTCCCATATAAACAGTAAAGGGTGTTTTATATAAAATCTGTGCAATTAGTAATTACTGTTTTACCCAACTCATGAGTGTTCAACCTGTGGCCCTCAAGGTCCCATCATGCCTCTGCCTTTCGGTGTCATGGTTGTAATGCCCTGTACACACGGTCGGACATTCCAAAGACAAAATCCGTCTGATTTTTTCCGACGCATTTTGGCCCAAACTTGCCTTGCATACACACGGTCACGCAAAGTTGTTGGAAAATCCGATTGTTCAGAACGAGGTGACGTACAACACGTACGACAGAACTATAAAGAGGCCAGTAGCCAATAGCTTTTGTCTCGTAATTTATTCTGAGCATGTGTGGCACTTTGTGCGTCGGACTTGTCTACACACGATCGTAATTTAAACAATCACATTCTGTTGTCGGAAAATTTTAGATCCAGATCTCAAACTTTGTGTAGGAAATTCTGACAAAAACAGTCTGATGGAGCCCACACATGATCGGAATTTCCAACAACACAATCCGATCGCACATTTTCCATCGGAAAGTCCGACCGTGTGTACAGGGCATAACTGCCAGCCTTGCAATGCCTCATGGGGCTTGTAGTTCCACAACAGCAAGAGGTCTACAAGTTGAGCACCCATGATTTATTGTAGAAATGCCATTTATTTGGCCCAATTTCAGATCACAAATACATTGCACATACAAGGATTTAAAGATATTGTTTAATATTTAAAAGTTGCCTGACTCAATAAATGTATAAATTTGTTTATCTGTCTCTTGATATATTTGTTTTTCCACTGGCAATAGTAAAATCACCAAGCCATTGTAATCAGACATTTAGAGACGGTTGCTGACCTTCATTAGGTCTCTCCATTGCAGAGCTGCATTGCATTGTAGGTGTGATCATATTTACCGGTAAATTGTTTTGTTGGACTTTTTATTTTTTATTTTTTTTATTTTTCCATCAAGTATTTTTTTGTAACATTTTATCAATTGTACATTTAAGAAACAAAGCATACAAAGATGACATGCAACCCCACTGCATTTTTTCCATAGTAGCACAGGGTGGTACATCCAAAAAAAAAAAAAAAAATGTAATGCTTGAAAAATACTTACAAAGGCTTGAAGTGCATCTATTCTGAGACAACCCTCAATAAATGAATGAAGAGGGTACAAGGCAAACATCATAAGGGGCTGCGCACACCTAGGGTTGTTTAATGACTGCTCAGTTGCTGAATTATGGGAGATGGATGGTCCCACAGGTGGAAGTGCTAGGTGATTTTCATAGCTTTAGTAAAGTAGAAGGACAGCAGGTGAGCACTAGGAATGTATGTGCAGGCACCTTATGGTCTACTTTGCAGCCTCTCTGGTAGTTTGTATAGTGTTTATTCAGTAGAAATTATAATTTTATGCAACATATTGATTACACATCTCTAGATCAGTGGTTCTTAACCTCGGTCCTCAAGTACCCCCAACGGGCCATATATTGGGAGCTTCCTTTAGATAAAATAGCCCTTATCAATAACATATCATTGATATGGATTTAAAGCAGCTGTGCAAAGTGAAGGAAAACCTGAAAACGTGGCCAGTTGGGGGTACTTGAGGACTGAGGTTGAGAACCACTGGTCTAGATTAGGAGGTTACCAAGGACCTAGTGCAAGAAAATCAGTGACCATACTCAGAAAGGTTTTCAATTTTTTTCCATTATTGTTTATTATATGTTTTTGTTTTTGGAAAATAAATATAGCCTCCAAAACAATAGTAATAATGAGAAATATATAGAAATTTGTACCATCATCCAGAAATTTAGAGATATATGAAAAGGGAGCTTAGTCCCCAACCAAGCTATCTTACAGAACAGGGGCAATTAGACTATTGCGCTACAATTGAAACCAGTATAGATATAAACAATTGTATAAAAAAATATATAAAATCTTATTAATACATATTATTAATACATGGCAAATAACCAAAAACAGATTAAAAGCATGGTAACAATCCATGGGTTGAAATGCCAAGCATGGAAATCGCTCCCCTTAACACCGGTAGGGAGGGTGAACCTATTAAAAATGACCTTTCTCCCTAAATTTCTCTACATTTTTAGGAACACCCCAGTCCCTATCCCTGCCTCCTTCTTCCATAGGCTAGATGGAGTAGTCTCCTCCTTTATATGGGGTGGAAAAACCCTCAGGATAGCGAAACGCAAACTACAGCTCCCTCTATCCTCTGGTGGTCTGGCATTGCCATGCTTCTGGAGATACTATAAGGCAGCAGTGCTGGTCACCAATCGCTGGTGGTTTAAACAGACAAGATACAATCCTGCGGTTAATCTTGAGGCTGCTATTATGGGATCCTACTCTGCACTAACCAATATGGTTTACAGGGGAACTAAAACTAGCCCACAAGCAACTATCCCAATGCTTACTACAGGCCAGGTCTGGGAGAAAGTCACTGCGGCGGTTGATCGTTGCTGGGTATGGTTATCCCCCATTCCCAGCTGGCCCTCACGTCCCGGGACCCCTTAATCCACCGTATCTCTATAGAAAATACCAGTCCATTGACTTGCAATCCCCCCTAGTCACCGAGGGGAACCCCTTTGGTGATGTCCTGTGCTCTGGGTATGCCTGGTGTTGATATTCTCTTGATGAAGCGGCATTACTCCTCAAAACTAGTTGAGACACTATACGTGATCAACTATCCCACTGTGATTTTCCTCGTTTGGGGACCGTTAGTTTGGTGATACCCATGGATTATTTTTTTTAAACAGAAAAGTTTTATTTATAACAAAAACAAAACAATACAAAAAAAAAAAAAAAAAAAAACAGCAGCGCAGTGTAATCATACATACAAACATAAAAATAACAGGAGTGGATATAGAAAAGTTAGTGATGCTGGGAATTGTTAGATTCAAGGTGGCCTACAGGGTGAGATGTTACCCGATATTAATAAGTTTCAGTTTGGGAAGTGTGAGCAATGGTGTTAAGGGGAATGATTTCTACGCTTGGCATTTCAACCCATGGATTGTTACCATGCTTTTAATCTGTTTTTGCTTATTTGCCATGTATTATTAAATATGTATTAAACTTTTATATATTTTTCCATACAATTGTTTAGATCTATACTGGTTTCACTTCTACTGCAATAGTCCAATTGGCCCTGTTCTCTAAGGTAGCTTGGTTGGGGACTAAGCTCCGTTTTCATATATCATGTTTTTGTTTTTATTTGTTTAAAGCTGAACTCCATAAATTGTTTTTTTCACTTGTGCTCTATACCTCCAGTGGCTAGCTCTGGCTGCATTGAGAGCTGTGGCTGGAACAGTGAAAGGATCCTGTTTCTTACTCTCCCTTCCTTGTCCATTCACAAAGCACTTTGTATTTTTTTTCACAGAATACAAGGCATTCTGTGAATAGACAAGGGGGACAACAGGATCTCCCCTTATGCATTCACAGAACATTGTGTATTCTGTGAAATAAATTCAAGACATTTTGTGAATGGACACAGGGACAGGCTAGAGAGGGCAAACAACAGAATCCCTAGATTGTCGTAACTGCAACTCCAATCCCCACATTTTGGAGCGAGAGAAACTAGGATTTTGAAGCCAAAACAGCATTGATACAGACCTAGTATTACCGCCATTAGTGGTAGCATTTTTATGTTTGTATAGAGCACAAGTCAACCAAAAAGTTCACTGGAGTTGAGCTTTAAAGGAGAAGTCCAGCCAAAGCTTGTTTGGCTGTACTCATATGGATCACAGGAGTGCAATTAGTTTTGCACTCCTGTGACCCGTTTTCAACAGAGAGCGGGCTGAAGTCCGCTCTCTGCTGACGTCACAGTTTTAAGTCCAGGCACCACGTTATCCCAACCACGGATTCTGGATATGCCAGGTGCCTGGACTGTCACCTGTCTCAGGCTCCCAGTGAGCTGCTGAGAGGCTGAGACGGCCGATCCGCCCCCTCCGCTGCACAGGGATGGACTGGGACAAAAATTTGGCCCTGGACTTCATCCAGACTGGCCCACTTTAATTTTGCAAACACGCACAAAAACAGTATATAAACTATACGCAATTGCACAAAAAAATAATATGACAGATGCACGGCACTGATGACAGATGGCATTTATACGTGGCACTGATGACAGATGGCACTAGGGACAAATGGCACTGACAACAGGTGGCACTGGGGACAGATAGCACTAACAGGTGGCACTGGGGGCAGGTAGCACTAGGGTGGTTGGCACTGGGGCAGGATGGCACTTTTTTTTAATTTATTTTTTTATTTTCCCACTTACGGCCGCTGCAGCCGTTCATCTCTCCCCTCTCACACGCTGTCTGTGTGAGGAGGGAGAGCGGCGCTGAGAGATGATCTCATATGTTTACATATGAGATCATCTCACATTGGACACGCCAATCGTGCTGTAAACGGCCGCTGTGATTGGCCGTTTACAGCGAACTGTGTTTGCCTGTCTCCGGGGGACACGGCAAACACAGAACTTCCCCGATGTGCGCCTGCAGCGGCACGCATTGTGGAAGTAAACGCAAGGACATTCAGAGACGGCCTCCCGCATGAAAGCGCCTGCTCTATAGCCGTCATTCGGCTATAGGGTGGGCGGGAAGAGGTTAATCAGTTACCATGGACAGTGGCAATACATTTACTCCTACCCCCTCCCTCCCCCCTCCCCCCCCCGCCATGCTGCATATTACAGATATTACAGATATCACAGACATGCCATGCAGATGCAGCCTGCAGTCGATTTTATTATTTAGTGCTTACTTGATGATACTGGTTAGGTTATGGATTACTTTGTCCCTGGACACTGTGACTGACCCAGTCTGTGCTGCTGTTTGGAATCCTGCAGGCTGCAGCTGTGGAGTGTGGAGAAATGTTTTGGTTCCTCGCTCCTCGTTCCTCCTCGGCGGCGCTTTCCCTTCACTCCCAGGCCAGGCAGCTAAGCTTGAACTCCTCCCATATCCCCGGGCCACCTCCGCCCTCCGGCCGTGACGTCACAGCGCTGGGACAAGTGAGATAGGGGGAGTGAGTGGCAGTGTCACCAGGGGGGTTGTACTTGTGCGCCAGCCCAGGTGCCGTGGCGGAGCCGCGGCAGCGGCCGCCGCCGGCGAAAATAAAAGAAAGTAATAAAGCGCAAACTCCGCAAAGTCAAACTGACAACCGGCCCAGCGGCCCACTGAGCCAATCGGCCCACCGGGAATCTCCTGGTAGTCCCGATGGCCAGTACAGGCCTGGCGCTGCAATGAGCGAGGAGGGAGAACAGCAGAGAGCTGTGACTGACAGTCTCTCTGCTTACGGAGCTCTGAAAACCGAGAGATTGGCGGTGTTCGATCGCTCAGTTCTCAGTGCAGAGGTGCGGTGGGACAGAAGCAGCATTGGTCTGATACTGCATCCACCTAGGTAAGTATGACTGGGGAAAAAAAATAAAAAACTTTACTTCTCTTTTAAGGCTTGTCTTTTAGCTGCAGGGTTCTTGTTTAAATGTACCTTAAAGTAGTTGTAAACTAAGCTCCAAGGCTTAGTATAGGAGAATAGGTAATATCTATACAATTGTATGATTGAGGTTGATTTGTGTTGTTCAGGTTTACAACTACTTTAAGTTTGTACTATATGCTTGTGTGTATTTTTTTTATTTTTTTTGCAAGGCTTCCATTTCACAAGCCAGAAGCATACTGCTGGGATAATTATGCTGTGCCCAAACTGGCCCTAGAGTCAGTATAAGTCTGCATTAATAGAACTGTGATAGGGACATAGGATTGTGAGCTTCTCTGGGGTAGGGACTAGTGTGAATCTATGTAATGTGTAACATGTCAGCTCTATATAAACGATATTTCCTGCCTTACCTGCTGTAATATGATATGGCCTCCTCATAGTCTCCACTTCTGAAGGCCTCATTTCCCTTATCCTTCTCCCTTTGTGCAAGAAGGCTCTTCTGCTCCAAGCTCAGACCTGGAAAGAATTTTGCCAGTTACACACAACAGTCTATATAAATGACTGAGGCCCACATTCTTACAATATATAACCTTATCTAATGATAAACTAATGATAAACATTATGAAGGTCGAAACACTTCTGGACAACGGTACAGCATATTAACCAAAAATTCACAGACTATAAGATTCCCGACAATCCGGCTTTCTTCCTGCTCCATGTTACCGGGACCGCAGCGTAACACTATCAAAAATCAATCGCACGACACTTACTGAATGCGGCCAAATCCTGCATTCCCCTGCTATGGAAGAGCGTCACGCCACCGTCTATTGGGACTTGGTTACGTAGAGTAGAAGACATCAGTAAATTAGAGGATTTAATCCTTACGGCCCAAAATAAACAAGAGAAGCACTCTAAGGCATGGAGGCTATGGAACATGTTTCTTCTATCTGGCGAAGGAGTGACACTGCTCGGACAATAGCCGACCAGCCACCACATGCCCTATTTACGTTTATGGTGAGTGTAAATTCACCGCTACCGAATTTACACTCTCCCACCCCCTTTCCCTCCTGTCCCACGCCCCCTTTTTTCCCCTTGTGTACCCCCCTCCTCCCCTCCCCCTATCTACCCTAGAATCTTTGATTTATTGTTCCCTCTGACATTTTTCTTTTCTTCTCTGGAGCTGTTATTAATTTTTCTCTCCTTTTCTATGAGTTAGTAGCACACATAATGCAATGATCGGGCAGCTCAGGCTGTATTGTGTTAGCCGTTCATTCAAATGGCTAGCCATTCCACGGTGATAACAATGCCCTGAAATGGAAACACTTCTCCTTTATTTTGCAATATTAGATGTACCATTTTTATTTATTTTATCTGTCAGAATGATGAGACCCAGGAACAGCCCTGAATGTGTAAAAAAAACTAAAAGTCATCATGCCATTGTTTTTTGTCATTACTGTAACTGAGAAGTGCCTTTAATGTGTTTTACAATAATAAAAAAATTGTGTTTAGGAAAAAAAAAGAATTACAGGTAATCTGTTAAAAAGATTACAGGTATGAAACACCAGCAGTATGGTTACCTGATGTGTCTATTGACTTCTTTATCTTTGCAGCTCTTGTGTTTATTACTGTCTTGGACTGGTCAGCTTTCTCAGTGTGCTCATCAATGTTTGATAGTTCTTTTTCAATATCAAACCTAACATAAAACAAAATATCTAGAAGTATAATACAAATTGGCAAAACGAAGCAAAACAACCTTGAGTAAAATAGGTTTTTGTTTCATAAAACAGAATATATATACAGTGGTACCTTGGATTACAAGCATAATTCGTTCCAGAAGAATGCTTGTAATCCAAAGCACTCGTATATTAAAGCGAGTTTCTTCATAGAAGTCAATGGAAACTCAGATAATTTGTTCCACAGTGACTTCTATTATATGCAGTACCACATGTAGCCAGAGGTGTGGGGGGGGGGGGGGGGGTGGGGAGCGCCGGAGACACTCGGAAACACTCGAAAACTGTTCGGATGCGCTCTGAAACAATTTGGAACATCCCCTGCACCTCTGGCCAAATACGGTACTGCACACCGCAGAGGCTTGAATCCTGCTTGTTTTGCGGGACAACACTCTCAAACTTAGTCAGGATTTAAAAATAATAATAGCTTGTATTGTGGAACACTCGTTAACCGCATTACTTGCAATCTGAGGTATTACTGTATTCACATACACACATACACACACACACACACTATGTGCATGTCTGGTATATGCACACGCTGTAAATTACAAGAATGTTTAAAAAAAAAAAAAAAACATAATTTGCATATTACATAACAAACACCTCTAACTTACATACAATGAACATGTAACACCTATATTTTATTAATGCTTACCTGTATCTTCCTTTTGTATACCTCAATTGACTTCAATTGTAATAGGATTTAACAATAGTCTTTTGACTCAAGGGCATCTCATGTCTCATGAGTAATTTATATCTTATTTCATTATATACAGAACACCAGAGCGTTTAAAATTATCAGTACAGTACATACATACTACACTTGATCTTAATCAAAAGACAAAGAAGCAGTTATATGTTATCAGTGCAGTAGTTAATGAAATCACCTTCTAACCAGTAGTAGTTAATAAACACAGCACAAGCAATAATTATTATCATCACTATTTCTCACCTGTCCCAGTCCCTGTAATCTCGGGGCACTTTACAGATGCTCGCACGATTTTCTTTTTTGCTAGGCTGAAACAGATATGAGATCAAATGTTGTAAAAACAAGTTCAACTCCAAAGAGAAAATATAGCGAGGGGTATTTACTAAAGCACTATACGCACAGGCGGAATATCGGACAGTATCGGCCAGTTCAATAGAAACCAGCCAACATTCAGCGCCTGTGTACGGTAGCCAGTCTGACAGAAGCCGGCTGAATGTCAGTCTTCTGTCAAAAAAAAAAAGGTCTTCTGAATGGCATCTGATCAGCGCTCTCAGCCAATGGCCGTCCCCGTCAGCCCACTTGGAAAAAAAAAACTTCTAGTGTGTACCAGGCTCCGGTTTTAGTAAAATTCCACCCAGTGTGTTTTCAGGGAACACATAGGTTGAGTCATTCATATGCTTTTCGCTGCGCTACAAATTCTGAGATTTGGTGTTTACAAGTTAAAAAACATTTTTTTTGCTAGAAAATTACTTAGAACCCCCAAACATTATATATTTTTGGGGGTTCGAAGTAAGCACGATATAGCCATATGATGTGACCAAATCCCCATTTTTTTTAAAATGTTCAGGGGTTTTAAAGCCTTGCATAAGTTAAATGTGATTTTTTGCATGTGTGCGCTGTAATTTTTGGTTCCGTTTTATGGTCTTATGGCTGCACCATCTTCAATGCATCTTTTAGCATGTGCCCCCCAAAGCTTTGTTTGTCAGTTGTATGGATTCTGACCAAACCCTTTTGGGCAGGAGCACCCCACTGCCTCATCATTGCCTCTTATTAGTGTCCCCCCTGTGTTATAGGAGGAGTCCTTTAGTTCTCCCATATAGATGAGTGTATTTCTCCCATGGTTTAGAGAAGCAGGATCTTCCATTCTATAGCTAGCGTAGGACTCACTAATCATGGGGTACTTTGTTGCAGTAAGTGGGCTTAACCACTTAAGCCCCGGACTAATTTGCAGCCAAAGGACCAAGTCCCTTTTTGCGATTCAGCACTGCGTCACTTTAACTGACAATTGCGCGGTCGTGCGATGTGGCTCCCAAACAAAATTGGCGTCCTTTTTTTTTCCCCCACAAATAGAGCTTTCTTTTGGGGGTATTTGATCACCCCTGCGGTTTTTATGTTAAACAAAAATAGAGCGAAAATTTTGAAAAGAATGCAATATTTTTTACTTTTTGCTATAATAAATATCCCCAAAAAATATATAAAAAAAACATTTTTTTTTCCCTCAGTTTAGGCCGATACGTATTCTTCTACATATTTTTGGTAAAAAAAAAAAAATAAAAAAAAAAATAAAAAAAATCACAATTAGCGATTATTGATTCGTTTGCACAAAAGTTATAGCGTTTAGCAAAATAGGGGATAGTTTTATCCCACAGCTGGGCACTTAAAGAGCCATGTACAGGTACGTGATTGTGCCCAGCCATGCCATTCTGACGATGTATATCGGTGTGAGGTGGTCCTTAAGCAGTTAAGCACCATATAGCCATATGGTGTGACCAAATCCCCATATTGTTTGAAAATGTTCAGGTGTTTTAAATAGCCTTGCAGGAGTTAAATGTCATTTTTTGCATGTGTGTGCTTTTTTTTTTTTTTTTTTTTGGTGTGCGCTACATAATAAAGGGCACACAGTGCACACCCTATAAGAACAGGTGGGGGCCCTAAGGCTGTGCCAAGTCTAGCTAGATGTATTTAGAGGCTCAAATAACCTCTTAACCTGCCATCAGAGGTCTTTTATAGGGCTTATTGATTTATGTGAAAGGTGAGTTGAAAGATGCAGTTGAAGAGCTAAATATGTAACAGCACTATCAGGGACTACTTTTCGTGTGTCCTCATTCTGTCATAAAGAGATAAAAGGTCTACTGTAAATGTTTTCAAGCCATATGTCTTTGGACTCTTGGACCTGTAAAGAGAATTTGTTAGTATTGCTTTTTGTTTTCTTATTCCAGTAACGCTGGAACATTGTTAAAGCTGAAGGTTAAGTATGCATATTTTTACATAGTTACTGTGGTCCAGCTTAGAGCAATGAAAGTATGTATATGTCACACCTAGAGGACCCCTGGGGACGCCACTAACTTTCAGGTCCCACGCTGAGCAGCTGCCCTGCTGCTTATTGAATGCCAGAGGACGCTTACATGATACAGGTACCATTCAGAGAACTACATTGTTTTCAACAAACGAAGTGTCTGATAGATACATGAAGTGGGGCAGTGACTTCAAAATCACCAAAAAAAAATTATAAAGTGTTGGTGCACAATAAATAGCCCATGCTATCCCTTCCTACAATAAAACATGCCCATTGATCAATGTGTAGAGATAAGCTCCACATTTGGTGATCCTATCTATAGATCATCCTATTTTGCTCTAGAGTCTGTGTACTAATTTACAGTATATTTTGCAATACTGCATAAAAACCCCATGGGTGATGCTTTTACACCTCTCAGCAGACAAAGTCAAAACTATCTTTGTTTTCCAGTATCCAAACTACAACAATGGTCTGGAAGAAGCGGCCTGACCCCTTGCCAGAAGTGAAAGCTAACAAATACAGACACCCTTGTTTGATAAGTGAAGTCTAAGCCCTTGTACACACGGTCGGACATTCCGACAACAAAATCCGTTGGATTTTGTCCGACGGATTTTGTCCGAAACTGGTGTTGCATACACACGGTCGGACAAAGTTGTCGGAAAATCCGATTGTTCAGAACGTGATGACGTTATTTCGTTACGACGGGACTACGCTCAGGCTAGTAGCCAATAGCTTTGGTCTCGTAATTTGATCTGAGCATATGTGGCACTTTGTCCGATCTAAATTCTCTACAAACGATCGGACAAAGTCTGATCGGATCATGTTGTGGGAAAATTTTATAGCCCAGCTGTAAAACTTTGTTGGTCGGATATTCAGACGGAAACAGTCCGATGGAGCCCACACACGGTCGGATTATCCCACAACATGGTTTCCGTTGGAATGTCCGACTGTGTGTACAAGGGCTTAGACAGTATTCCCCTGGTCAGAGAATGCCAGTCCCAAACCTGTACAAATGGGGAGGTTTGAAGAAAGATCCGATGACCAACTGTACCTCAAAAAAAAATTGACAAAGAAAATTTTGTGAAAAAGGCCCTCTGGCACATCAGACTTCCTGTACCTGAGGAGGGATCCTTGTGGGAGAGATTTTTTATATATATTATATAACATACCACACACACACACACAGTGAAGGAAAAAAAAGTATTTGATCCCCTTATGATTTTGTACACTTGCCCAATGACAAACAGATGATCAGTCTAGAATTTTAATTTTAATGGTAGGTTTATTTAACAGTGAGACAGAACAACAACAAAAAAAATCCATAAAAACGCATTTCAAAAAAGTTATAAACTGATTTGCATTTTAATGAGCGAAATAAGTATTTGACCCCTTCACAATACATGAATTATTACTTGTTGGCAATCCCAGAGGTCAGACGCTTCTTGTAGTTGTCCACCAGGTTTGCACACATCTCAGGAGGGATTTTGTCCGACTCCTCTTTGCAGATCCTCTCCAAGTCATTAAGGTTTTAAGTGTGACATTTGGTAACTCGAACCCTCAGCTCCCTTCACATATTTTCTATGGGATTAAGGTCTGGAGACTGGCTAGGCCACTCCAGGACCTTAATTTGCTTCTTCTTGAGCCACTCCTTTGTTGCCTTGGCCATGTGTCTTGGGTCTTTGTCATGCTGGAATACCCATCCATGACCCATTTTCAATGCCCTGGCTGAGGGAAGGAGGATCTCACCCAAGATTTGACGGTACATGAGCCCATCCATTGTCCCTTGGATGTGGTGAAGTTGTCCTGTCCCCTTAGCAGAAAAACACCCCCAAAGAATAATGTTTCCACTCCCCATGTTTGACGGTGGGGATGGTGTTATTGGTGTCATAGGCAGCATTCCTCCTCCTCCAAACACAGCGAGCTGAGTTTATGCCAAACAGCTTGATTTTGGTCTCATCTGACCACAACACTTTCACCCAATTCTCCTCTGAATCATTCAGATGTTCATTAGCAAACTTCAGACGGGCCTGTACATGTGCTTTCTTGAGCAAGGGGACCTTGCAGGTGCTGCAGGATTTCAATCCTTGACGGCATAGTGAGTTACCAATTGTTTTCTTGGTGACGAAGGTCTTAGCTGCCTTGGGATCTGGGCTGATTCTTCACCGTTCTCATGATCATTGAAACTCCACAAGGTGAGATCTTGCATGGAGCCCCAGACCGAGGGAGATTGACAGTTATTTTGTGTTTCTTCCATTTGCGAATAATCGACCAACTGGTCTTGTAGCCCATTCTAGCCTTGTGTAGATCTACAATCATGTCCTTGACATCCTTGGACAGCTCTTTGGTCTTGGCCATGGTGGAGAGATTGGAATCTGATTGATTGATTCTGTGGACAGGTGTCTTTTATACAGGCAACAAGCTGAGATTAGGAGCACTCCCTTTAGGAGAGTGCCCCTAATCTCAGCTCGTTACCTGTGTAGAAAACACCTGGCAACCAGACCTCTTGCTGATGGATAGGGGATCAAATACTTATTTAACTCATTAAATCCAAATCAATTTATAACTTTTTTGAAATGCGTTTTTCTGGATATTTTTGTTGTTATTCTGTCTCTCACTGCTGAAATAAACCTACTATTAAAATTATAGACTGATCATTTCTTTGTCAGTGGGAAAACGTATAAAATCAGCAGGGGATCAAATACTTTTTTCCCTCACTGTGTGTGTGTGTGTGTGTGTGTGTGTGTGTGTGTGTGTGTGTGTATATTTTTATATATATATATATATATATATATATATATATATATATATATATATATAAATACATATATGGTCACTATTCATGTGTGCAATGGCTGCGTGCAGAGGATCTGTGTATAATGTATATACAAGGTAATGCAAAATCACGGTGTATCCTTTTCAAATTGTGGTGTTTATGGAGGATGAGCATCATTGCTATACAATAAGAGATAGTATAAGCCATTAAAAATACAAGAAAATAACGTCCCAAACACGCATTTTAAATGAGAACTAATGGCACATATAAAGTTGGGGGGCTTTATAACTACTAATCATATGCATAAACCCTCGAGCTCTAATAATGTTTAGAAGGAGATTTTGCTGTTATTTTAAATTAAATAAATATGTCTCTTTACACAACCCCCTCTAACCCCCCCCCCCCCAACCGTAATTGTTGTACTATCTGGACTAGGCTCGTCCAAAGTCCGGTCCTCGGGCCAATTGCGGCCCACGTTCCGGTTTCAAATGGCCCCACTGGACATTTGGCTATAGGAAAGAGGGTGGCGGGTGCCACCGGATTGCACAAAGCTGCGATCTCCTGTGTACCTGGCGATCAGTCACACAGTCCTGCCTCCTGGCCCAGGATTGGACTACTGTTCTGTCTATCATAGGTGGGACTGTGTGTGACCGATCGCGGGGTACACAGGAGATAGCAGTGCTGTGTAATCTGGCACTGACAAGGCTGCAGATGAGCAAGGATGTGCTGGCAATGGTGAGGCTACATTAATGGACAATGGAGAGGCTATTGATGGGTACTGTGCAGGCTGCATTAATGGGCAATGATCAGGCTGCATTGATGGATTGTGACCCTTATTTTCCTTCAAAGTTCTTTATTTAAAATTTAAGTTTTTTTCCTGAAACGTTCCTCTTAAAATGTAGGTTTGTTACACGCCAATAAATAAGATATATCCAAATAACAGGCCCAAGCTCATCCTTAGTCCTAAATGGCACTCTGGGATTTGTTGGGGGATGGATGGATAGATATTATATATCTATCCATCCATCCATCCAAATAACACGCTCAAGCTCATCTCTTCACCACACACAGCCACAAAGGCAAGAGAATTCTTGTTCTTGTTGGGCAGTGTATTAGTGCTCAAACAAACACACCAAGCCCTTGTACACACGGTCGGACATTCCAACAACAAAATCCATCAGATTTTTTCCGACGGATTTTGTCTGAAACTGGTGTTGCATACACATGGTTGGACAAAGTTGTTGGAAAATCCAGTTCGGAACGTGATGACGTACTTCGTTACGACGGGACTATGTTCAGGCTAGTAGCCAATAGCTTTGGTCTCGTAATTTGATCTGAGCATGCATGCCACTTTGTCCGATCGGAATTTTATATCCAGCTCTCAAACTTTGTTAGTCGGACATTCCGACGGAAAAAGTCTGATGGAGCCGACAACACAGAACGATCGGACATTTTCCGTCGGAATGTCCAAGTGTGTACAAGGGATTAGACTGAACTTTAATGGTTCAAAGAATGTCAGGCAAAATGGTCAGCCTTCCCCTATGTTCACTTCATCAAATCTGGCCCTCTTTGAAAAAAGTTTGAACACCCTTGATCTAGACTACTGAAATTGGTGGATTGCAAGGCTTGAAAGGTTTTAGACAAACTGACCTTTTTTTTTAATGTCTGTGTCATGGTTACTTGTACTGTTGGCATATGTTGTGGTCAGTATTCATTATTATTTTTGTGGGCACCACTGTTGGACACAGCACGGAAAATTTGCAATGTGTTTCTCTGGTATTGACATTGTTGCCATTTTACTGATTACAGTGCATGGATTACTTTCCAGGGGGTCCATGCAGCAACGTATTTATTACAATTGTTATCAATAAAAAAAAAGGTAGAATCATTTAATAATGACATTTAAGAGCTTGGATTTTTCCAGTTGCATTTGTTCATACATACATTTAAAATTCAGCTTTTACACAAGCTGTAATACTAATAGAATATAGCTTCCCTTAGCATGGCAGGTTCACTGTAATGTATGAGCTGGTCTCCAAAAAGTATGTGATTAACCCTAGGGACCTGTCCACACTTGAGCAATCTGGAATCCTGGGCAGAACTGGTGGGATTCTGCCAGTGACTGCAAATTGCAGAAAAAAGCACGTTTGGGTGCTGTTCATCCTGGATGACACCCGAAGCACGGTACGAGTTTGTCACTACTGTCTCATGAAAAAACACAAGAGTTGTATCACAATGCGTGTGTAAAAGCATGCCTGGTCCAGGGCTAAGATTTGGTCCCTGGGCTTCTCTGCCACAATACAAAAACAAAAACAAAAAAAAAATTGCAGATTACTGGTCCCTAGATTGAGTGACTGGATTTGTTTCTTTTTTTTTTTTCCAGGCTAAAAACATTTTCAGCAAGTACACAAATATCTGTTGATCTTGCCATGAGATGCCACATCCTTGTCACTCACTCCCTATGAGCTTGCAAGAAAGTGCAACAACCTTATCTAATAAAGATGACCAAATGTAGAAATGTGCGAAGTCCAGCCTGGCTCGCAATCATAGCTCCCTCTGTAGATACAGTGACAAACTATTGCAGGCTCCTCATCCAAGGTTTGACGAGCTGCAATATATTACATTTTTGTTCGTTTTTTTACATTAGTGCTAGTTCACACCAGGTGCAGTTCCGTTCAGTTCAGTGTGCTTTTTTTCTGCACTAAGGGCCAGTTCACACCAGATGCAGTTCCATGCAGTTCTGTGCAATTCTGTTTTTTCTGCACCAATACAGTCAGTTCGGGTCAGTTTCTGCACCAGAAACTGACCAGAAACTGACTGCATGGTGTGAACTAGAGCCATTGGAATACATGGAAAACACTGTGCGTGCATTTTGTACAGAAATAAAGCACACAAAACTGCACGGAACTGCATCTGGTGTGAACTGGCCCTCAAACATATTTTAGTGCTAGTTCACACCAGACGCAGTTTCGTTCAGTTCCATACGCTTTTTTTCTGCACTGAAAATGCATGCACAGTGTTTTCCATGTATTCCAATGGCTCTAGTTCACACCATGCAGTCAGTTTCTGGTCAGTTTCCTGTGCAGAAAAAATGGAACTGCACAGAACTGCATCTGCTGTGAACTGGCCCTAAGGCTGGATTCACACCTATGCATTTTTAGTGCATTTTGCAGATTTGCTCTACAGAACGTGTTCCATAGGAAACCATGTTAAATGGACTGTAGTGCAAATCTGCAAAAAGCACTAAAAATGCATAGGTGTGAATCCAGCCTTAGTGAAGTGGCAACCAGAAAGTGTAAAAAAAAAAAAAAAAAAAAAAACATCTTTTTGGTACAGATATTCTTATGCATGCAAACAGGAAGTTTGTAGCCTCTAAATAATCTGAAGAAGTAAACACAATAATCAGCAGATAAAAGTAATATAAACAGTTTAATCATACACTATCATCATAAAATTAGAACCTCATTAGGTGTGGGGTCACTGGAGAAACTGCGAATAGGCGGCAGGCTGTCTATAGTTTTCTCCAAGACAGATTTCTGTTCTTCTTTAAGCTTGATGTCAGTTAAAAAATTCTGAAAAATAAATGAAAATAATCAACTAAAATGCTTACATTACATGCTAACTGGGAGAGTAAATCTACTATAATTGCACAACTAGTGTTGTAACAAGGAACAGTAATTAACTATAAAATTAGCATTAGTGATAAATTGAATCTCCTAGCATACTGTTTGAAATGTAGCAAGTTTATCCCTAAATATAAAATTCACATTGCAGGATTTGTATATCTAAACCCAAAAACAAAAATGTATTATATTGCAGCTTACAAGTCCTTAGATGCAGTGACTGCATTCATTTTCTTTTTTTTCCATCTGGTAATCCGGTGATCCCTAATAACACATTTTCTGTTTCTAGGTGGCTACTCTCAATCCTACACTGTATCTATACAGGCAGCCATGGTTGTCAGCCAAGCTGAACTACGAATATGTCTCCCAGGAACAACGGGGAAATTTTTGAACAACATGACCTACACACGCACACTGAAACAGTACTGAGTTGCACTGCGTAGACATTGTTACAGAAAAAGAGCATATCAAGGTTTTTCCCAATCAGAAGCCCTGGATGACCAAGAGAGTATGTTGTCTTTTGAGAGAACAGGATGGTGCCTTTAGGAATGGGGATAAGGTTAAGTATAGTTTTCATAGAGCTAATCTAAAGAAGGGCATAAAAGAGGCCAAATTAGTTTATAAAAATTAAATATAGAATATTTTAGAAGGAATTATGCACATGGAGGTTGGAAAGGGATACACCATATCCTAAATCAGAGAACACTCACCAGGGTATACATTTTAATATTCAACTGGCTGAGGAATTAAACATTAAAAGGCATTTAAGTCCGTTAATGTTAGGAAATCGGCGGGTCAAGATAAGGTCCCAGGGAGGGTTGTTGAGGCCTGTGCTCACCAACTTGCAGGGGTTTTTACTAATATATTTAATCGATCATTATTTTGCCACAGTTCCAACCTGCTTAAAATCTACTATTATTACTCCAATACCAAAAAAAAAAAAATAGTGATAGTTTGAAGGACTACAGGCCGATTGCATTTACCCCAGTAATAATGAAGTGCTTTGAGGGTCTGGTTTTACAACGTATTAAGGCAGCTTTACCAGGTAGTTTTGACACTCATCAATTTGCATACAGAGCCAATAGAAGCACTGAGGATGCTATTGCTCTTGCACTACATGTGGCTTTACGTCATCTGGACCACTCTGGCAATTATGTCAGAATGTTGACAATAGTTTAGCTTTCAACACCGTTGTCCCAGATTTATTGGTAGAGAAGATGTTGAAGCTGAATTTGCTCCCTACCCTTTGCTCTTGGATAAAGGACTTCCTGGTAGACTCCCCACAGGTGGTAAGCATGTTTCTTCCCAGCGTGTGGTCAGCATAGGAGTACCACGGGGTTGTGTACTGAGCCCCCTTTACTCAATATACACTTGTAATTGTACTCCTTGCTTTTCTACAAATAGCATCATCAAATTTGCAGATGATACCACCATAGTCGGTTGCATCACAAGAGGAAGTGAGAAGCATTACAGGGAAGAGGTGGCTAATTTAGTAGAGTGGTGTGAGGCAAACAACTTAAACACTGGGAAGACCAAGGAATTAATCATTGATTCTAGGAAGAGTAAGACTGACATGTTTCCACTTACCATTAGAGGAGAATTGGTAGAGTGGGGATCCTTTTTTAAGTTTTTAGGCATTAATATTTCAGAAAATTTATCTTGGTCATCAAACATGACAGCTGTCACCAAGAAGTGTCAGTAACGGTTATATTTCCTGAGACTGCACAGGAAAAATGGCTTAGGGAAAAACATCTAATGCCCCATACACACGAGCAGAATTTCCATCTGAAAAATCTTGGATGGTTGTTCCAACGGAATTCCGCTCAAGCTTGGCTTGCATACACATGGTCACACAAAAGTTCTCTGAACTTTCGACCGTCAAGAACGTGGCGACGTTCAATACTACGACGAGCCGAGAAAATGAAGCTCAATGCTCCTCAGCATGCGTCCAATTGTTTCCGAGCATGTGTAGGAAATTTGCGCGTCGGAATTGCTACAGACGATCAGAATTTCCGATCTGAACTTTTTCCATCGGAAAAATAGAGAACCTGCTCTCAATCTTTTGCTGGCGGAAATTCCGCCAGCAAAAGTCTGATGGAGCATACACATGGTCGGAATTTCCGACCAAAAGCTCACATCGGACTTTTGCTGGCAGAAATTCTGATCATGTGTACGTGGCATTAGAGTCCCCCTATCGCTCCTCCATTAAGAGCGTGCTGACGTATTTTAACCTGGTTATTTTTTTAGGCTTTTATATGGGGGCAAACTGTTTACATGTGTGTATGTTGAGGATGTTATATGTTTACATACGTGTGGAGCTTTTATGGAATTTCATTGTTGCAATGACAATAAAGTATTTATCGTATCTATCATTCTATTACATGCAGGATGGGGAGACTAAAGCCCAAAACTAAATACATTCCAGGTGAATTAACACAAAAGATCAAAGTGCAAAGTCTTAAAGTTTTTCTTTATAAAGGTCTTTTAAAATCAAAAAATAAAAGTAGAAAGTAGAAATGCCTGTCCGCTGCAAGCAGGCTGCAGAGTGGGACTTTGGTCTCTGTGAAGAAGCAGTGATCTCTCTGCAGAGGTCCGACATACCTCCTCTGTTGAATCAGAGGTATAACTCCCCAATCAGATAATTGGAGATCAATAGGTTTGACTCAGTATGGGGCATATCAGATCCCTGAAATAAGACCACTGTTTCTCCACTGTGCAGCATGCTTGCAGGGTACAAGCTTTTCTACTTATGACTATGGTTGCTTTAGAAAGAAAACAAACCGTAAAAACGTTGTACACCTTTAGTTTTGATGAACCTGGAATGTATTTAGCGGATTTAAACTGAGGGTTCAGTTGGGCTTTAATAGTTTACTTAAGAAAAATAGCATTTTTTTTGCTATAAAGATCTCAGGAAGTATCAAGGACACTGTCTGTCTGGCAAAATCAACAAGTATTTTTCTGTGATGCTGAAAATATTGTTAGCATAAAAAAAGAAAACGAATACAGTGGCATATAAGGACTGGTAAGCTACAATGGTATGTTTTTATGTTTTTGGCTGGATTTAATCCATTAAATACTTCAAGAAAGTGACACAGTCCACTTTCAAAACATTTGAGCAGAAATAAGTGAATCTCAGGAGTGAATCACAAACCAGTTGTGTTTTATTTTTATATCAGAGTTCAGTATATCAAAATCAGTGCTTATTTTTAAATCTCAAATCTGGGCTCAGCCCCCTAGAAGCCCCCCTCAATGCCCCCCTTGGTATATATTATGCTTTTTATCGTTTTTTTAATTTATACTTGCCTTTTTCAGATGTCTTCAGGTAGTGATGACATCAGCATGGCTCTGCTTCAATACACAATAAACTGTGGCAATGCGCCCTTTAGGTGGTGTGGCTATGATGCCCATTCATTCATAGAATGTCCTCAGCCCTCCAGGTTGAATGACACCTGGCAGACTGAGGACATCTTCTGGTGGAACAGAAGTCCTGCAGGAAACCGCTCCAGATTTATTGTGAGCAATGCAGCCTTGGCTTATTTTGTTTCCCTGCATGGTGGTAGGTTGATGCCCGGAGTTGGACTTTAAATCAAAACAAGCAACAAAGCACTTCTTACCTTGAAGTCATTATCAATTTGGTTCCAATCCTCAGAGGAGAAATCAGCAGCAGTTGCTGGTGGTTTGTCTTTTCTCAAAGCACGGCTCTGTGGAGACAGACCTTCAATGCGCTTCTCACAGAACTCGGTCAGGTCCGGGTAGTGTCCTTCCTCCCCAGATCTTTGTAAAATACAGATATTTCAATATAAGAAAAAAGAAGCATTAACAGGGAACTAGATGGGGGGGGCTCTTGCAGAAGCAAACTAGTCAATGCAAGCCCCATAGTCCCTTTCTACGCAACAACAGAAGGTTCTTCTTGGTTCCAATCAAAAATATGAATAAAAAACACCTGTCCCATAAAAGAAAAGGCGCTATAGTTAGAGTTCTGGGGGGGGGGGGCAATATTTTTAAACTATTTTAGCTTTAGGCTAACCATACATGATGTATAGTTCATACATTCCTTCAGTCAGTGGGCTGAGTTAGAATTCCTCTAGTACTGCCGGCTATTGTACTCAGCAGCCACAGAACCCATGGCTGTCTGAGTACCTGAACAGAGACTGCATCCGATAGGATGCAAGCCCTGTTTGGCCATCAATTTTCCCACTGATTCCCTTGTGTTTTTAACTGAAGCTTGTCAGGCCAGGTGATGCCAAAAGGGTCACCCATGGCTTGAATTTCAGCCAATTCAGCAAGAAACAGCCACAATTTGAACCTCATATGGCTAGTTATAGAATGTGGGAGAGTCTGGCCATTGGCTGGTCAGTAAATTATAGGCTTTTTGATGGCCTCTTAATACAGTAACGGCGACCCTTGACACCCCAGATGTTTTGTAACTACATTTCCCATGATGCTCAACTACACTGGAGAGTGCATGAGCATCATGGGAAATATAGTTCCAAAACATTTGGGGTGCCAAGGTTCACCATCACTGTCTTAATAGCTCAGCAATGGCAGGCCTGGCTCTTATACTGACCCCCTTGCTTAAATACTTACTGAATCGAGTATCAAGCAAACTCCTGTCTTTTATCGGACATTACCGATCTGCATGCTTGTGTCAGGTCAGCAACCGAAAAACCTCAGTGACCAATGGAGTCTCAAAAACTGATCTGAAGGACTATTCAGGAACTTGCAGGTTCCAGGTAGCTCAATTTCCTACTATAGGTTGAATTGAGCTCAGCATATTCTACATACAGGGTTCATGGAAGTCCTTGAACCTGTGGGCAAATAACAGAAGACTAAAGGACACGTTCTACGATAGGGACCAATATCTCTACCATCAGAAATGTAAGTGTACAGCACAGTGGCTTAATGATGAGCACACCCACCTTGCAGCATTGGGGATTTTGGCTCTAATCCCAAGCAGGGCACTGTCTGCATGATGGAGCATTCATGTTCTTCATGTACTCACATGGGTTTCCTCCCACACTCCAAAGACATAGTAATAGGTAAATTGGCACTTGTATGTGTATGAAAGATAGAAAGCTTAGCTTAGATCGTAAGCTCCTCTAGGACAGGGACTGATGGAAATGTACAATATGTAAAGCGCTGTGTAAATTAGATAATTCGTGGTAATAAATAAACAGCCCTACCTGTATTTCTCAGCTCCTATAGCTACCTATGTTTTTTGCATATATAACTTTGTACTTGACTTTAAATTTACTGTATGTGAGATGATTTTGTTTCAACATGTATTTTAGTAAAAACCTATTGAAAGAAAAGCCTGTGTTCTTCTGTTTCTGACATACATGTCACATTTTTATAGATTCCATGAATTCTAATTGCAGTGGTAAATGAATGCTGCCATAAATGGGGGAACAGAACTATGAAGAAAACAGCAGCAATTAAGGCACACCAATACACACACCTATATTCACCTTCCTTTACGGCACTAGATGGCCAAATTATTACCTGAGAACTCGCAGAATCTTTTCAAGGTGTCTGACATCTGTACATTTCTCGATGAATCTATAGTCCAGGTGATCGAGGGGAATTTCATATGTTTTGGTTGTTCCTTGGTAGACGCTGGAGGAGAACTCAGACGTACTCATGTCTAAAGAATATGAAAAAGTTAGATAATCTGGACTATATGGTAACAAAGTCACATAAAAATGGAGGAAAGGAAACTGCTGGCATTACCCATGAGTAATAACTGAGGGCAAGTTGTCATTGTAGATAAATACATGAGACATATTGGAGATTATTCAATAATCAATGCAGGGATCAAAGAGCTAAATACAGAGTGCAGTAACCTGATGAAAAACCAATTAGAATTTGGTTTCCTAAACAAGTACGAGATAGATTCGGATTGCCTGTCATGGACGCCATGTATTAAGGGCCTATTCACACCAGCAGCATGCATTACCGTGCAGCCATTGGAAGGAAATGTGCTGTAATGATACATTGCATGGTTTATTTACTTTTCCTTATTTGTGACTTCATTGTAAACTCACAAAATTACATTTCATTCATCTTTATTCTCATATCACAATACAATGCACTAAAAAAAAAAAAAAAAAGTACAGATGCCTACTCTTTTTCAGCACATGCCACCGCAGCGCAGCACATTTGTTGTGAACTGAACTTCTAGGAGATAAGGCAAATTGCCTTGTCTATGCATTGGGACTGTGCTGAAGAATATGATATGAAAGGCTACTAATAGGTAATTATATATATCCTGCTAGATCACTTCAGGCAGGTCCCTTTTACAGGTATAGCTATGTAACACATTAAAAATAACTGTCTATACTGTGTAAAATCCAGTAGTACACTGTCTCACCCTGCTCTGCACATGCTCAGTTGCTCTCAATTATTAGGCACTTCCAAGTTTGTAGAGGCTGATCTGCTGACAGACTTTTTTTTTTTTTGCAGTTTCATACTTACCTAGGTGGATGCAACATCGGTCCCCCGCTGTCTCTGCACTGAGAACCGAGCGATTGAACCTCGCCGATGGCTTGGTTCTCACAGATCCCCGAGCAAAGAGCTGCTGACAGTCAATCAGCAACTCTCCACTCTGCCCCCCCCCCCCACCCCACGCTCACTGGAGCGCTGAGCTGTGGAGGGGTGTGGAGCGGCCATCTCTGGGACACTCATCTGCTCAATAAGAGGCTGAGACAGGCATTAGTCCAGGCACCTGGTGGATCCAGACTTTGTTGTCGTGATGACACAGACTGATTCCATTGATGTCAGCAGAGAGCGGATTGCACTACGGAGTGCAAAAAGAATTGCACTCCTGTGATCCATAGGAGAAGCACAGCCAAACAAGCTTAGGCTGCACTTCTCCTTCAAAGCAGAATTAAACCCTCCTATCCTTTACAGCCAATGAAGCTGCTTCTGATTGATCTGCAACTGCTTTTGTGCTGTATATGTAATCAGTTATGACACCAGCCATTTGATGGTTGCAGACACAGGCAAAATGTGACAGTTAGCATTCGTGGCATTCCATGACTATAACTTTTATGAAACTGTTAAATCGATGGGTTTAATCCTGCTTTATGATTTACTGCTGCTCAGGGGCTCTGGGCTTCAGAGGCTTCAAATGTCAGCCTCTGGCAAAAAGAAACAGGAGCAATGCTGGAAGCAATATACAGAAAATACACTAATTTTGGTATCATAATTATTAATGTGGAATGTGTGTTCCTTCCTAAAGAATATTTTTATCATGTTGTTATGGGTAAAGTTCCACTTTATGCTTTGGATAGAGTAGAAAGGGATTAGATCCTGTGTCAAGTTTTTATTGCTGTCTTAATTCCCACTGAGAAGATTTACAGTACTGTCTCTGTTTCCTCCAGTAACCATTGTGGCCGAAACAGAAAATTATATGAAATCCAAAATGTTAGGGCCTGTTCACATGGCCTGTACGCTAAACGCTCTATTTTAGCACGTGGGCAGCTACAGTGCAAGGCCAGTGTGATGATGCATGTCTCTGTGCATCACACGGATATAGATAGAGAGATATATATATATATATACACACACACACACATATATATACATACACACACACACACACACACACTGTATCTCACAAAAGTGAGTACACCCCCTCACATTTTTGTAAATATTTTATGATATCTTTTCATGTGACAACACTGAAGAAATTACACTTTACTACAATGTAAAAGTAGTGAGTGTACAGCTTGTAGAACAGTGTAAATTTGCTGTCCCCTCAAAACTCACACAGCCATTAATGTCTAAACCGCTGGCAACAAAAGTGAGTACACCCCTAAGGGAAAATGTCAAAATTGGGCCCAATTAGCCATTTTCCCTCCCTGGTGTCATGTGTCACGTTAGTGTTACAAGGTCCCAGGTGTGAATGGGGAGCAGGTGTGTTAAATTTGGTGTTATCACTCTCTCATACTGGTCACTGGAAGTTCAACATGGCACCTCATGGCAAAGAATTCAGAGGATCTGAAAAAAGAATGCATTGCTCTACATAAAGATGACCTAGGCTATAAGCAAATTGCCAAGACCCTGAAACTGAGCTGCAGCACAGTGACCAAGACCATACAGTGGTTTAACAGGACAGGCCTCGCCATGGTCGACCAAAGAAGTTGAGTGCGCGTGCTCAGCGTCATATCCAGAGGTTGTCTTTGGGAAATAGACGTATGAGTGCTGCCAGCTTTGCTGCAGAGGTTGAAGGGGTGGGGGGATCAGCCTGTCAGTGCTCAGCCCATATGCCACACACTGCATCAAGTTGTTCTGCATGGCTATTGTCCCAGAAGGAAGCCTCATCCAAAGATGATGCACATTTTTGTAAATATTTTATTAAATCTTTTCATGTGAGAACACTGAAGAAATTACACTTTGCTGCAATGTAAAGTATTGAGTGTACAGCTTATATAACAGTGTAAATTTGCTGTCCCCTCAAAATAACTCAACACTAAGGATGAGCTCAGGAGTGTTTGCATCGGCTCAGCTCTGCGCTAATCACAGGCAGTGAGACATTCCCCCAATGTGTGGCTGCAGAAATCAGGCAATGTCTCACTGCCTGTGATTAGCGCAGCGCTGCGCCGACTTCTTGGCGGGCTCTGCACGTGGCCCATGCGAACAAGCCCTGAGCTCATCCCTACTAAACACACAGCCATTAATGTCTAAACTGCTGGCAATAAAAGCGAGTACACCCCTAAGTGAAAATGTCCAAATTGGGCCCAAAGTGTCAATATTTTGTGTGGCCACCATTATTTTCCAGCACTGCCTTAACCCTCTTGGGCATGGAGTTCACCAGAGCTTCACAGGTTTCCACTGGAGTAGCTGATTGGCCAGAAGGAGAAGAAGGGTGGAAGCCGCTAGCATAACCTGGATGGGGTAAGCGTCGATCGATCGGCGAGTGGAGAAGATGTCTCAGGTTTGATTGCCCCCCCCGACCGATGGAACACCAGATGCTACTGCCCCCCTGCACACACCCCATATAAAAAAATGCAGCGCAGGGTGAGCATGTGGCGTGTAAACATTATTGGCACCACATATGTGAGGTATTGTCGTGAACGTCAGAGTGAGAGCAACAATTCTAGGGCCATCAACTATGGGTAACTCTATACATACATACATACATACATACATACATACATACATACATACATATATATATATATATATATATATATATTAACCTGTAAAGGCTTTAAGTATTGCCCATGGAGGATTTTGGGTACCATTATTTTTTGCGATTCCACCTGGCATGCGCAATTGTAAGATTTGAAATGTTTGATATGTATTTACAGGACGCAACCCAATCTTTTCTATTTTATCAAAACATTGATACTATATTGAGTTCATATGCACTAAAATTCATTTTTGTGGATTTTTCCCTGATAATATGCATTTGATAAATAAACTGGGTAAATATCATGAGACATGTATTTTCCTACAACAAAGAAATGCAGATTTTTCCATGTTTGAGAAATGTCAGATTTGCATACCTCCCAAACTTTTTGAGATGGAAGGTATGCAAATATCACACAGAGGACACGCCCTCTTAAAGGAGAATTAACCTAAAAAAAAAAAAGGATTAGTTAAACCCACAAGTACTTTTTTTATCACTATTATTCCTTTATATTGATCTTTGAAATTTACAAATGCAGCAATTTAGAAATTAGATGAAAGGTTTAGCACTGGAAAACACTTTTTTAAAGATAAAAAGTGCTTTTTATATACAACTATATGGATCAGACCAAAATGAGGGACAAATGAGGAGGAATGAAGGACAGAGGGACATTGCTCCAAATCAGGGACAGTTGGGAGCTATGGATTTGTCCCGGACATAAAGCGATCCTAGACACACAATGCCTGCCTCTGCTTTGGATGACAGGTTCTCTTTATGACAATATCGTCTATTATCATACTTTGCAGTGATTGCCTTAAACGTCTCTGCTGCAAATAGCACAGGAGAGGAAACCTACAGCTCCTGATTGGAGGAGAGACTTCTCATGTATAACATAACGAGCCATACTCAATAGTACCCTTATAACACCCATGTCATGCAGAGGGAGGCTCGGACCGCTGTCCCTCCTATAGACTCACCTGCGTACACTCGGACAGTCCGGCGACACGCTACAGCTTTCCTTACAGAGCAAACCAGGCGGCCTAAATTTTTGTTTGCCGTTACCATGGAGATTTAACGCCTACCCTTCACTGACCAATCACAGAAGGAATCTGCAGGCCGCTAGAGTGAACATACTTACCTAACTTTTGCAATAGAATGTCTCCAGCGATGGACATTTAGCTTACGTAATCCGCCATTTTATCGGAGACCAAAGTAATACCCGCAGTCCATGCGCCTACCGTCGTACTGCGGTAATAGGAAACTAAAAGACAGTTGTCCTCTAGTGCCTGAAGTCGCCTTACTGTGTGAATAGGAACACCAATTAGAATTCTGTTGGGGTGACACGTTAGAGCTGTGGTCCTGTGTAATGTTTGGGGAATGTAGAAGCCCTGTAAGGCGGTGTGTGGCTACACTCCTTTCCTTTCTGACATGAACTCGCCTGTCTCCCTGCCATCCTCACACATAGCATATCTTCAATGTGGGATGTGCTATGTGCGAGGATGGCTCCTGATTGGACAGTGCTACTGTCAGTCATATGCCACCACCATGCAGTGTACATCCCACAATGAAGGAAGAGAATAGGCCCCATTCACACTTCAGTCACGCAGGGGTCTCCAAACTATGCCCCCCCCCCCCCAGGTGTTCAGGAACTACAATTCCCATCATGCCTAGCCACTTAAGTACCGAGCCTCTTTTTGAGATTTGTTGTTTACAAGTTAAAAACATTTTTTTTGCTAGAAAATTACTTAGAACCCCCAAACATTATAAAAAAAAAATTTCTAACACCCTAGAGCAGTGATGGCGAACCTTGGCACCCCAGATGTTTTGGAACTACATTTCCCATGATGCTCCTGCACTATGCAGTGTAGTTAAGCATCATGGGAAATGTAGTTCCAAAACATCTGGGGTGCCAAGGTTCGCCATCACTGCCCTAGAGAATAAAATGGCGGTTGTTGCAATACTTTTTGTCACGTCGTATTTGCGCAGTGGTCTTACAAGCACACTTTTTTGGAAAAAATACACTTTTTTTTATTAAAAAATAAGACAACAGTAAAGTTAGCCCAATCTTTTTAATATTGTCAAAGATAATGTTACGCCGAGTAAATTGACACCCAACATGTCGCGCTTCAAAAATGCACCCGCTCGTGGAATGGTGACAAACTTTTATCCTTAAAAATCTCCATAGTTGTTGTTTCAAAAATTATACAGTTTGCCAGTTTTTGCATTACAGAGGAGGTCTAGGAGTAGAATTATTGCTCTCGCTCCACCGATTATGGTGATACCTCACATGTGTGGTTTTCATGTGCGGACGCTACTCACGTAAGCGTTCACTTTTGCATGCAAGCTGGGCAGGACGGGCGCATTTACATTTTTTTTTTCTTATTTATTTTACCTTTTTATTTTTTATTTTTACACTGTTCTTTTAAAAAAAAATTTGTCACTTTTATGCCTATTACAAGGAAAGACCTAAGATCTCATGTTTACACAAAAATGCAATTTTAAAAAAATGTCCCATTAGGAGCTATGGGCCATTTGGGTGTCGCTTCTGCCCTGCAATGTTATGGAGATGGGTGGGGGCCATCTTCCCCTCACTCATCTCTATACCCAGCAAAGAAGGGCATCCGAACGCCTCCGCCACTGCAGATGCCTCCGGTAAGCGGCGGAGGGCACCAAAGCGCGGTGGGAGGGGGGCCCCCTCTCCCGCTGCCGATAAAAGTGATCTTGCGGTGAATCCACTATTATCAGAAACCAGACCCCCGGCCGAAGAAGAGGATACCAGGGTTATGGCAGCTGCTATATCGGCGTGCGGCAGTCCGGAAGTGGTTAGTCATGTCTGTGAATGTCAGAATGTGAGTTTTTCAATGCCTCATGGTACGTGTAGTTCCACAACAGCTGGAGGGCCGGAGTTTGGAGATCAGAATCGCAGGCAGTATCGCATGATTTAGCCCATGAAATATGTTTTTTGCATCTCTGTATATACAGACAAAAGAAGAGAAACCCTCAGAGGTGGGACTTTAGTTTTCATGATTCTAAATCATGCTAAAATCCCAGCAAAGTGCTCAATGTGCATTTGGGTGCCATAATTCGAAGGCCCTGTTCATAATATAACTAGCAACTCTCCTACGTTTCATTTTTTCACCTTTATTTTTGTACCTTTTTTCTGTGGTTTTGGAGCAGCATCATTTATTTGAATGGTCTGCGCACCGCACCAAAAACATGGCACGATAGTTCCTGTACCTTTTTTTGGAGGCACCATTGGTGCGCTTTTGAACTGCATGACTTGGCATGTGACAAAACAACCGCTTTCTAAGTACTTTTAGAGTATAATTTAGGTCCCATTCATACTCCGACTCACTCTGACCTTGATTTCAAATTGCTTAAGGCCCCATTCACACCTGAGCATTTTGGAGCTTGAAGCTCCAAGGCACTCAACAAGCAAAATCCCATAAATTTCAATGGCCCCTGATCTGAACATTCTGGAACCTGTAGCAAAACACCTATCGCTCAAAGAAGTACACGAGCTTCTTTTAGGCAGATTGGAGTGTTTTTGACCCCATAGATTTAAATGGAAAATAGCTGAAAACATGCAACATGAGCGTTTTACAACCCCTTGTCTGGCAGGAAGATTGCTGCCTTTGTTCACGCACTAGGCCGGTCTAACACCCTGACCTGTTCTATATGGATGTCTGTTCCTGATGAAGAACTCTGGGTGAGGCCTAGTGTGCTAATGAAAAGAGACTGACTACAAGGAGGGGTTTCTCCTATCAGAGACACTTGGAGAAAATGTGTTTGTTTATTTGTTTCTGCCAGTGGGCTTATAATCCCGTTGACAGAATGTCATAGCTCCCAACTGTCCCTGATTTCGAAGGGACTGTCCCTGACTTGGAGCAATGTCCCTCTGTCCTTCATTCCTCCTCATTTGTCCCTCATTTTGATCTGATCTATGTAGTTGTATATACAATTCACTTTTTATCTTTCAAAAAGTGTTTCCCAGCACTAAACCTTTCATCCAAATTCTAAATGGCTGCATTTGTACATTTTAAAAGCCAATATAAAGGAATAGTAGTGGTAAAAAAAATCCCTTGTGGATTTAGATAACCTTTTTTTGGGGGGTTAATTCTCCTTTAAGGGGGTGTGGCAGGGGGCGTGTCCTATGCCTACATACCTTTGGTAGTAAGTGTCCCTCATTCCCATTTCAAAATGTTGGGAGATATGGACTGTACAGATAGATAGTGAAGTTAGTGATAGGACTGTGTTGTTTTTTTTTTTTTTTTTTATCCCTTGTTCTGCAGGTATCATTGAGGACGTGCTCGTGATGGACTCTGCATTTTCCAGTTTGCTGGGGTGATCAGAGGATCAGAGGGTTAGGAAGAAGGTTCAGGTACTCTTATGCCGCGTACACACGATCAAACAATCGGGTGGAAAAGTCCAGCAAACTCAAGTCCGCCGGACAATCCCCCCGTGTGTAGCCTCCGGCGGACTTTTTTTACCCGAAAGTACGGCGGACTTAGAAAGAATTTTTGCACTCCAATCTTCCCGCCGGACTCACATTTCGGCGGACAATCCGGCCGTTGGTATGCCAGTCCGCCGTACTTTTCAAATGAGCGGACTTTTCCCGCGCGGAGAAAAGTCCGCTCATTTTGAGCGCGTCTCCAGGTAGGCGGGGCCCCCGAAGGAGACGTCGCTGGCCCCGCCACCTGGTATGGACTTAAAGGGGAACCCCAACGCCGAAAAAATCGGCGTGGGGGTCCCCCCCAGGTCCACATCAGACCCTTGTCCGAGCACGCTACCCGGCCGGCCAGGAAAGGGGGGGACGAGCGAGCGGCCCCCTTCTGAGCCGTACCAGGCCGCGTGCCCTCAACATGGGGGGGTGCCTTGGGGAAGGGGGGGCCGCACGGCCCCCCCACCCCAAAGCACCTTGTCCCCATGTTGATGAGGACAAGGGCCTCTTCCCGACAACCCTGGCTGTTGGTTGTCGGGGTCTGCGGGCGGGGGGCTTATCGGAATCCGGGAGCCCCCGGATACCGGCCCCCCACCCTATGTAAATGAGTATGGGGTACAATGTACCCCTACCCATTCACCTGTAAAAAAAAAACACAACACACAAGAGTTAAAATAGTTTATTGCACAGCTCCGGGGGTCTTCCGTCTTCGGGGGTCTTCTCGCCGGACTACTCCGCTATCTTCTTCTAGCTCTTTTGCTAGCGGAGGAGCCCGGCTTTCTTCCTCGCCACCGCCCTCTTCTTCCGACTTCGGGGGTCTTGTCCCCCTCTTCGGGGTCTTGTCCCCCTCTTCGGTTCTTCTTGCCGGGCCACCGCGCCTTCTTCTAGCTCTTTTACAGGCAGTGACCGGGTCTTCTGTCGCCGCTGTCGCCGCCTTCTGTTCTTCTCTTCAGATGTTGCCTCGTCGCTCTCTCTGCTCACAATGAAGGGGACAAGGCGCACGGCGACTTATATAGGGACATCACCGGATGATGTCCCCGCCTATTATGATGTCACAGTCCCAGCATCCTCTGGGACTGTGACACCATAATGGGCGGGGACATCATCCGGTGATGTCCCTATATAAGTCGCCGCGCGTCACGTCCGTGCCACTGTGAGCGGAGGATGCGACGAGGCAACATCTGAAGAGAAGAACAGAAGGCGGCGACAGCGGCGACAGAAGACCGGGCCACCGCCTGTAAAAGAGCTAGAAGAAGGCGCGGTGGCCCGGCAAGAAGAACCAAAGAGGGAGACAAGACCCCCGAAGTCAGAAGAAGAGGGCGGCAGCGAGGAAGAAAGCTGGGCTCCTCCGCTAGCAAAAGAGCTAGCAGAAGGAGTCCGGCGAGAAGACCCCCGAAGACGGAAGACCCCCGGAGCTGTGCAATAAACTATTTTAACCCTTGTGTGTTGTGTTTTTGTTTACTTTTTTTTTTACAGGTGAATGGGTAGGGGTACATTGTACCCCATACTCATTCACATAGGGTGGGGGGCCGGTATTCGGGGGCCCCCTTATTAAAGGGGGCTCCCGGATTCCGATAAGCCCCCCGCCCGCAGACCCCGACAACCAACGGCCAGGGTTGTCGGGAAGAGGCCCTTGTCCTTATCAACATGGGGGCAAGGTGCTTTGGGGTGGGGGGGCCTGGTACGGCTCAGGAGGGGGGGGGGGCGCTCGCTCCCCCCTTTCCTGGCCGGCCGGGTAGCGTGCTCGGACAAGGGTCTGATGTGGACCTGGGGGGGACCCCACGCCGTTTTTTTCAGCGTTGGAGTTCCCCTTTAAGTCCATACCAGGTGGCGGGGCCAGCGACGTCTCCTTCGCGGGCCCCGCCTACCCGGAGACGCGCTCAAAATCAGCGGACTTTCCTCCGCGTGTGTGGGCGAGTCCGTTCATTTCAAAAGTACGGCGGATAGTCCGGCGGACTTAGTACACCGTATTAGTCCGCTGAAAAAGTGCCGTGTGTGGGCAAGTAGCCCGTTCTGGAAGTCCGGCGGACAGTCCGGCAGGAAGTCCGCCGGATAGTCGGCTACGTGTGTACGCGGCATTAGGCTGTATTCACACCTATGCAGTTTTAGTGCTTTGTGCTTTTTGCATTTTGCACTACAGTACATTTAACATGGTTTCCTATGGAACACGTTCTGTAGTGCAAATCTGCAAAATGCACCAAAAAACATAGGTGTGAATACAGCCTTAGTGTCAAAGTCAGTAATGAAGGACTTGCTTACTTTGATTAGATCCAGAGAATAGCCATTCACAACTGGATGTTCACTCAGGTTGGATAGTCCCTCTCTCACAAGGCCTAGCAGCCAACACGGTGCTTCACTCAGGAACAAAGTCTCTGCCACAGACATTGTTGTAGAACTTACAGGAATATGTCTCTGCCACAGACGGTGTTGTAGAACATGCAGGAAACTAAAACTTGTGGAACACTCATGTGATACCTGGATCTTTCAGCCAGCTTGGCGATACCCATGGGACTGGATTCACTTAGGTACTTCAGCCCCTCCAGGCTCTTGCTAAGAAGCCAACCCGTACGTGGCCTTCTTCTGAAGAGTCCTCCCCTGGATAGCTACGAAGTTACTGGGCCTCTCCAACTACCAGAGACGGCACCGGACCACCTTGGAATCCTTCTTTAGTTTCCTTGCCTCGGGCTAGCCAGCTCCGAGACAATAAGTTGGGTGGATCCGCACCCCAGGCCATAGCCTTCCTGGGGGCTGGTCAGGAGGACCAGGACCATGGAGTCAGAACGTACTTCTGGACCGGAACCCCGAACCACGTGACAATCGCATCTTAAGTACCCCCTCCCAGAAAGCACAGCAAGAGTGACACTCCCATTGGGTGGGCTTCGAGGGAGAGTAAACTTTAAGCACCCAACTAGACTGTGGTTCCATGCCTGCCAGAGGAGACAGTGCCCCTTGTGGCCAGGCTGAACATCCTGTAGTCCAGTCAGACTGATGCTGAGGTCCAAATTTAGAACAATTGTACCCAAAACAAACTGCAGTTCAGGTGTAATTATACAATTACAAAATTGGTACAAAATGTACACATGGTTTTCTGGAAAAAAAAAGACTATTTTTGATACTGGTATTTATTGATACATATCCCCTTTCAAGTTTGTTTCCCTTTTCCCCTCCTCTGTATTTTTATGGGATGCCCTTGCCCTTTTTGTATTCTTTCCCCAGCTGTGGGGACAAACTGTTTTCTGAGTGTGTTGGGGGGGGGGGGGGGGTTTGGGGGGTGAATAGCACCCTCTAGCTATGTGCTATTGTAAGTAGGCTTGTTTGTGTAGGAAAATTTTGGCTTGGCTGAGAGTCCTGAGGAGGCTGTCGTGGGCCTTGCGGGAGCCCCCTAGTTTGGGGGGAGGTCACTTTGGGCCTGGGGCTCAGGTGCTGGTGAGACCCTCTACAACACACAGAGGAAATTCTGGAGCCACGGGAGAAAGGAGAGGACAGCAAGAGCAGGTCAGGACGTCTAGATCTCCTGAGAGTCAGCCGGGAGGGCTGGAGAAGTCCTGGATGATTGGGATGCGTCAGTCAGGAGGACTGTTGAGAAGTAGCCAGGAGGGTCAGTGAAAGGGGCTGCTGTAGCCAGTTTTTATTTTTTTATTTCACTATTCAGCAAAGCACATTGGTGCGCCGATGGTGTACTAAAAGGTAAATATCTCCTAAACGGCACAAGTTTAGTAAACATTTACAGTACCTATAGGTAAGCCTTATTATAGGCTTACCTATAGGTACAAACTTCCGCATTGGGGGTATACAGCCACTTTAACTACAGTGTGGGTCTGAGTTCAGGTCTCTGCACGGAGAGCCACGGAAGTCCCAGAAGGTGGAAGTGGGCCTTGAAGCATCTGCTCAAGGCAAGGTTGAGTCTGAGTCTGGAAACTCCCTGCGAAGAAAAGTGACAACGTGGAAGAGAGTTGTAAGTCTACCATGGTCTGCAACTCAGTTGGGGAACTGGCACCTGTGAGTATTGCCCAGCAGGAGCCAGTTGATGTTCCTAAAGTGCCGGCCATGCCATTAACTATGTCAGCCCCACTAGGAGTGAGCTTTCGCAGGAAGACAGTGTGTCTTCAGGTGAACCGGTGGAGAGTGCCAATGGTAGGTGTGTAGACTGGGGGTCGCCCAGACTGCAGAGGAAATTTTGGCCCTTGGATGACAAGTTTGGGAGTTGGAGCCAGCTGAAGGGACCAGAGGGACTGTACAGATTCCAGTCAGTGTAAGGCAGAAATTCCTCAACAGACCCTCTACTACCCAGACCAGTGCAGCTGAGTACAGGCAGTGGGTTGTGAGGTCACAAAATTCCTGTGTTCTTCCTGGGATAGGAAAGACAACAGAACTGCCAGGGTTTTCC
This sequence comes from Lithobates pipiens, assembly GCF_037356315.1. Taxonomy (NCBI): domain Eukaryota; kingdom Metazoa; phylum Chordata; class Amphibia; order Anura; family Ranidae; genus Lithobates; species Lithobates pipiens. The sequence goes on along the minus strand of NW_027507764.1, from coordinate 507,066,200 downwards.
AGGTTCCAACAGGAGGTGCAGCGAAGAACAGCTCTGGAGTGGGGTCTGGACTACTTCTACCTCCCCTCACACATCATGGATGTCATTGAGGACTATCGGGGAGGATGACATGGTGTAGGAGTACATGCATGTGCCCAAGCCCTTGTGGGTGTCAGATTGTGATCAAGCCTGGACCAGGTTCCAGGACATTTGACAAGAATGGCAGCTGGGGAGAGCTATCTATAAATTACTGTTAAAGCTGGACAGCCCACTAAGAGGCGCTCTGTTGCTGTCAGGTAATCTCCTCGGGTTGCCGTCAGCTCCCCTACCACTACCTGTGAAGGGACCGATGTGAGTGTTTCAGCTTGCAGGTAGTTTATGCCTCTCCAACCCTAATTTCCTCCAAGTGCTTTCTATTGGCTGAAACAAAAACATTTGAAGCTTGAATACACATCTAAAACACAAATACGATGTTCATCTGTACTAACAATAATTTCTTCTATGGGGTCATACCGTCTGCTGTGATGGTGTGCTGTGTGATGTGATGCTGTGATTTAAGCCCTCATTCACATTGGAAGGATCTGTGAAATCGAATGACAAGTCGAACCCTATTGCCGGCAATCGCACTGTTCAAATCGGTGCAACGCCAAGTTTGCAAGGCTGCATTGATTTAAAAAAGTAGTTCCTGCACTACCTTTGGTGATTTCGGGTGCGACTTGCGACCTTTGTGCATAAGGCCGCACAGATGCCTTCCAAGTCGCACTGACATGGTTTTGAAATCACGCGATTTCAAAGCCACAGTCAATGTGAATGAGGGCTAAATCATATGCATATTTGGAGGATGGACTAGAGTGCTTCATTCCTGTCTGCTAGTTATAACGCTGTTCACGTTTTGTAATTTTGTTAAGTTGGATTTAGTAGAGGCGGTTGTTCTCTGCGCTCTCCTGCTCGTGCAGTTTCCCCTATTTTTTCTTAAACTATCCATTATAAACTGTGAGTTTTCTTTTTACGGACACTATTGTATTTTTTTTATTGATGGCTACCTTTTCTAATGTTGCTCTCATTTTCCGTGTCATTTTCATGGATATATTGTATTTCATACTTCTGTATTATATATTGTTTTTCTTGATAGGTACAGGAGCTACTTTGGTGTTCTTTTGGAGCAGAGTGCACACCATTCAAATGAATGGTGGCGTTCCAACTGCAGAAAAAAAAAAAAAAAAAGTGTGAGAAAAACCCAACACTGGACTGTTGCTAGATGTGAACAGAGCCTAAAGAATACCACTACTTCAGTCTGTGAGAGAGAAGAGGTCATGTCAGAGAGCATGGTCAGCAGCCAGAGTGCTCCCTAAATTCCATACATAACATGCGTTACTGCAATGGGGAGATATTAACCACTACAATACAGGGCACTTTCGCCCCCTTCCTTCCCAGCCCAATTTTCAGATTTCAGCTCTCTCACACTTTCAATGACAATTGCACGGTCATGCTACACTGTACCCAAAATTACATTATCATTTTGTTTGCACAAATAGAGCTTTATTTTGGTGGTATTTATTCACGACAGTTTTTTATATTTTGCGATATAAGCGGAAAAAAACAGCGGAAAATTGGAAAAAAAAAACAAAAAAAAAAAACAATATTTTCTTCTTTCTATTTTAAAATAAATCCAATAAAATCGAATTTTGTCATAAATTTAAGCCAAAATGTATTCTGCTACATGTTTTTGGTAAAAAAAAAAAGTTCAGTTAAGTGTATAATAATTGGTTTGTGTGATCATGGACATATGTACGCAAATGATTATGTACAGATGTGTGCAGGTGATCACAGACATATGTGTGCAGATAATCATTGGGACATGTGATTTTAGGGGGACATGTGTTTTTATTATTTGGGGACATGTGTTTTACACTAGACTGGTGATCAGTGAGTAAAAAGCTGTAAAAAACAGCTCCTACTCACTGATCACCAGCCGGCTGCAGCGATCTGCTCTCCTCTCCCCAGCGGCGACTTCCGTGTGAGGAGAGCCAAATGCCTAGCAACCGGCTGTTTGTTTACATCACATGACGGCTGTGATTGGACACGGCCATCATGTGATCAGGAGGACCTATCACAGAGCCCTCCTGCCAATCCAATCCGGGTGACACGAGCGCATCAGGATTGCGCTGCTGCGCGGGCACGCGATCCCCCTCCTGATGGACGTTCCTGAACCCCCCCCACTAGCTCAGCGCTGATCAGGAGTCGATCGGCAGACCTTTTACAGTCACGCCTCTTTGACAGAAGCCGGCTGAACGTTAGACCAGCAGCCATACACACAGCCTGAATGTCGACCGGTTCCTATTTAACCGACTGACATTCAGCCCCTGTGTACTAGGCTATGGTTTCACCATAAATTGTGAAAAAAAAAAACAAAACAAAAAAAAACAATCATTGCCAAAATAAATTACTTCCTCTTATAACAGGGTAAATGTGTGAAATCACCAATATATGTGACTGCACAGCTGCTGAACATTTACAGTGATACACCACACCAAATTCAATAGTTTTCTAAATAGTGCAGGGCTGTGTCTCATTACATAATGTGCATATAAAATTTATATTAAACATTTCATGATCTAAATAAATAAATGAAAATGTCAAAAAATTTGAGAAAAAACAGTTCCTCTGTGTCAATGATTCCAAAACAAAACAATCACCGCTGTGTGTGTTCGTCCTCAAAAGGATCAATATCCAGTGCACACCTCCACCAGCTAAAGTGCCTGCTCACCTCATAGATGAATGTAAAAGCATAGACAAATCACTCCTCGTGTCCACCACAATGGATCAACTTTCACTCTCCAATGGTAATCTTACAGTCTCCAGATTGCTCCTGTGTGTGGGTAATCAGCATTTGTATTGCCATCAGACGAACCTTCCTTAACTTTCTCATAAGTGCTCAATCACACTATTGTACGCTCTAACGAGCAGGGCCCTCTGATTCCCCCCGTCTTGAATTGTATTGTATTGTAATATCTGCCCGAATGTTGTAAAGCGCTGCGTAAACTGTCGGAGCTATATAAATCCTGTATAATAACTATTACTTCCGTAGGTTATAGACATGAAACAACAAACAGTGCCATAGTGTACTCGTTTGCCTGTTTATTGAAAGCCCCCAAAACAAATCCACTTACAAAGATAAAAACTTTAAAAACAGCATGTCTCAAATCATCACTTCATTCACTGCAAATCTACACTCACGAAGCTTTACAGATTCGGCTCCTTCCCTCTAAACGCGTGTCGGTATCTCACTGGCCTTCGTCGGTAGGTCTACTGATCAGTCTGGAGACTGTAGGATTACCATTGGAGAGTGAAAGTTGATCCATTGTGGCGGACACGAGGAGTGATTTGTCTATGCTTTTACAATTCATCTTTGAGGTGAGCAGGCACTTTAGCTGGTGGAGGTGTGCACTGGATATTGATCCCTTTGAGGACGAACACACACACAGCAGTGATTGTTTTGGAAGCATTGACACAGATGAACTGTTTTTCTCAAATTCTTTGACATTTTAATTTTAATTTTATTTTTTTGATCATGAAATGTTTAATATAAATTTTGTATGCACATTATATAGTTGCACCATGCTATATTCAAAGTGTCTTCTTATAAAGCACTGCTCATATTGTATATATACACACTATGAAAGATGATGTGTGCTCCCTTGAGCTCAGAGCTGTTTCTACTTTTCTATATCAAAAATGTAATAAAACTTTAACCTTGAAAATAAAAAGAAATTATATTATATTATATATATATATATATATATATATATATATATATATATATATATATATATATATATATATATATATATATATATATATATATCGTTTTCACAATTTTCCACCCTTTGTTGCATTTTATTGCAGTCACTTCATGTCTACATACATGGCAGCTGCAGGCATCATGCTGGTACTGTTTTTGGAGCGGACGGGTGGCTCTCTTGTATAAATCAATCCTGGTGGCTAACCAGCTACTGGTTGCTTTTACAAGCAGCAGGAGGGGACATCATCCCCCTCCCGCCTCATTACACAGCTTTACTGGGATCTTCCTTCCCACTGGGAGTTCGGATCGACCAACCGGTCATAAAGGCGATCAAAGACCGGAATGGTTTTTACAGCCTCTATGATATGGCCTTACATCACTTCCGGTTTCCTTGGAAGCAAACAGCACCATTTTCAAATATGAAAAGCATTAGATCACACTGATCTTGGTGTGATTAAATGTTTTTAAGGGCAGAGGAGGGATTTGGGACCTTATAGACCCCAGATCTCTTCATAAAACGAGTACCTGTCACATGGAATGTTTACATTCCCTGTGACAGCATTAAAAGTGATCCAAAAAAAAAAAAAAAAATGTAAAGTGCCCCGTGCAAAGGTGAGCGGACGCATATGCAAATAGCGATCATCCCTCACATGTGAGGTAACACCACAAACATCATCTATCATGGGCAGTAATTCTAGCACCAGCCCTCCTGTGTAAATCTAAAGTGGTAACCTGTAAAAGCGGCACCCATGTATAATAAAATTGACATTGTTTGTTGCCATTGCACTTGGAAGGGTTAGAACTTCAGTTAGTCAGATACTGATACTGCCCAGGTACCTAATGCTTTCTATGTCCTCAACTGGAAACCCCCACTGACCAGCCCAGTAACACCAGGATTTTCTTACTTTCTTTTCAGGTGACTCACCAAAAGTATATGTGATCCTCCCAATTATGTACAACGCAATATATATCTCATAGATCACACCCCATGCACATTCTATCCAAAACTAGATGAAGTTTTAGCTCAACTTCCACCTTGCTTTCCTCATGCTTGATACAATAAAATTAAAATCAATAGAATTCCATACACATAATGAAACAAATTAATTCAACAAGACCATAAATATTGTCGGGCTTCAAACCTTTATTACAAATTGTTATAATTTACAGATGCATGCTGAAAAATGTTTCACAAAAAAAAAAAAAAGGCATAAAGTGATAAAAAATAATTATATCCACAATGCATTACAAGTTGTCCATTCATTCAACGGGCATCAAAAACAACCACTGAGGAAGGCGTTAAGGGAAAACTTAGGATACAAACACAGATTTTACATTTCTAATAGATAGTTTGAAGGTACATCATATCTAGATTAAAACAAGGATTAGGCCTCATGCATATTTGGCATTCTGGTGCATGTGGAGGGCACTGCCCAGCCCTGCTGTTGTCGATCTATGAAAAAACACTTTGGGGCTAAATTTCTAAAACTGGAGTGTGTAAAATCTGGTGCAGTTGAGTACAGGCAGTGGGTTATGAGGTCACAAAATGCCTGTGTTCCTCAATCTGCAGTTAGAAGCTGATTGGCTACCATGCACAGCTGCAAAAGATTTTACACTCTCAAGTAATAGTAAATCAACCCCTATGAGAGGCTAAAAGCTGTTGTGGCTGGACAGCACATTACTATAAACCTTGAGTATGTAACTCATTGCACCAACATGAGGATCTGCATTGAGCTCCCTTTCCCCTCTGAGCTTCCGGGACTACTCCCCCCCTCAAATCTCCATTTCTTCCACTCTTTACCATGATTACGGAGTTAACTATTTTTTTTTTTTATGCATCCACTGTTACCAACACGTTTATAGAAGACCTATCCCCAGAATAAAAAGACAACTGGTTAAACCCCCAGGGGATCCTGTGCTCATAGTTCTGAGTGACAGCTCAGGAGGATAGGGGGCATGACAGGCAGTGCACACAGCCCCTGCCCCCTGCCCCCCCCCCCCCCCCAAGCTACCATACTGAACAACCCTCTACTGTGCTGTCTGCTCATCTCTCCTCTTTAGTTTACAAAGAGTCCAGAGCTACAGCCTGTTTTTCAGGGCAAATAGAGTGGAAACGGTTAGCTTGTGTTGTGAATGATTGCAGCCCAAGAAGAGTGCTTTCATTCACTAGTAACACAAGCTGACAGCAGCACAAGCCAGGTACAACACTAGACCATCTCAGACTAGTGTAGTAGTCAGTTTCCTGGAGTTAGTCATTAAGACTGAACAAAGTCAGCCTAAAAAAAAAAAAAAAAAAAAAAAAAAAAAGTTGGAAAGCAGTTCATATCCTACACTGTTCTGGTATTATTGCTTTTAACCCCTTGAGCGAGCCCGCTTTGCTGTCATATTCATTTAGCGTAGTAAAAGGATACATCGTTTTGTTCTTTTCTTGTACATTATTCTGTAACCACATTCTCTACATCTGATGGGATCCCTGGCTTTTATCTCATTTTCTGTGTGGCATTCTGGAACAAAAGAAAAGGAAAATGTTATGTCAAATTATTTGAACAAGACAAGCAACAGCCCTTTATTACAGATATCCATTTTAAACTACAGGCATACCCCACTTTTAAGTACCCACGGTTTCTATGCAGAAGTGAGCCTGATTTAGCACTTTTCAGCTTTAGTAAATAAACCCCATTGTGTACTTAAAAGTGGGGTATTCCTGTATTCAGTTATCTCTAGTTGCTCAGCGGGACATAAAAATATGGTCTTCCATGATCTAATGCAAAAGCAAATATGGTTTAACTAGAATTCTTTAGACCACTTATCTGGGCTCTCATTGCTTTTTCATTTACCTTTGATTACATTACCTGTGACTTTATACTCTTGTACCCTGGATATTGTATATTCTCTTATTGATGTATGGAAATTTGTGTTAAAAAGTCTCAATTAAACACCTTTCAAAAAAAAAAAAAAAATAATAAAATAAAATAAAATAAAAAAAAAAAAAAGGAGGGAAGAATTCTTTAGAACAGGGCTGTCAAACTCAATTTTATTGTGGGCCCCATCTGCAGTATGGTTGCCCTCAAATGGCTAGTTGTATCTATAAGACTATATATCTATTTTTTTAGTCAGGTGTGAAAAGTTCTGTATGCTACGTACAGAGTGCAAGGTTTAGGGGTGCGCTATGTTGCAATCACTCAAACCCCTTCCCCAAAGCTTCCTTGCATCTTTATTCTTTCCAACCTCTCCTTTTGTAGGCAGCTCTCTCTACTACCCATGTATTTGGCTCGGTTTTACTTCCTTGGAGGTGACAATTTTAAGTTTTGACCAAAATTCTAAACCCAAATAAAACAGATTTCTTAAGAATAACAAAGTTTTTCTAATGCACCAAAATGAATTTAATAGAATAGAAATAAGTCCCATTAAGCTAACTTTTTCATCTTTGTTAAAAATTCGGCGCCATGCACAGCCCTGAACAGCTCAGCCATGGGTGTACATAGTGTTCTGGTGCCGCCAGGAGTTAATACGAGCCAAGGGACCAGAAGCCAAGAGTTCCGACTATGTCAGCCCATCTCCATTTATAGAGCGCTTTTCATTGATGGAAGCGATAGTACAGCTTCTATAAATGAAGAAGTGGGTGGAAAGGGCAGACATAGTCCGCAGAGGACAGAGAATTTTAACAAAGACAGCAGCCACAAATGCAAAGAACACTTCTCATTAAATCTAATACGGTCCCTTGTGCTGATTTTTTTTTTTTTTTTTTTTTTAAATGCAACTAAATTGAGGCTTTAAGGTTGAGGTGCCAATGGTTTGCTCCCTTAGCCCACGTTCACATTGGGCTGATTTGGCATACGATTTTGACTCTGATTTGCCAGCAATGGCGCAGTCCGAATCGGTGCGGCGCCGCACCGAGTTACAAAAGTAGTTCCTGTACTACTTTTGGCGACTTCAGGGGCATTTGAATAGACCCCTGTGCATGAACCCTCACAGAAATCTGTCAAATCCCTCGGACTGCATTTCTGGTTAGCAATCGTGCAAGTTCATCTGAACTCACACAATTTCTAACCTGCATTCAGTGTGAACCTCGGCTTAGGATTTTTTTTTTTTGGGGGGGTTTGGTCAAACTACAGTATCTAAAAAAGGTTTTGAGTTACACAGGAGGTATGCCACTAGAAAGAACTCCGTTTGCAGCAATACCTCACATGTGGTGCATTCGCCATTTACATATGAGTGTAGGACCGACGCATGCAGTAGCAGTGGGGCATAGGCAATATATATATATATATATATATATATATACATACATACATACATACATACATACATACATACATACATACATACATACATACATACATACATACATACATACATACATACATACTTGATTTTTTTTGTTTTTTTTTAAATGCTTCAATACATTTTTTTTTAAATGCTTCAATACATTTTCACCCCCTTCTGCCCATGCCAGTTTTCAGCTTTCAGCGCTGTCACACTTTGAATGACAATTGCGCGGTCATGCAATGTTGCACCCAAATTACATTTTGATTGTTTCTCCTCCCCCTAAATAGAGCTTTCTTTTGGTGGTATTTGATCACCTCTGCGTTTTTTTATTTTTGCGCTATAAACAAAAAAAAGGGGGGACAATTTTGGAAAAAACAAAACAAAAACAAAAAAACTATATTCATTACTTTTTGCTATAATAAAAATCCCAATTTAAAAGAAAAAAAAAAAAGAAAAAAAATGTATTCTTCTAGAAATTTTGGGTAAAAAAAAAGAAAAAAAATCCCAATAAGCGTATATTGATTGGTTTGTGCAAAAGTTATAGCGTCTACAAAATAGGGGAAAGATTTGTCATTTTTGTTTTAATTTTTTTTTTTTTACAAGACACCGGTGGCTCTAAAAAAAAAAAAAATAAATAAATAAAAAAAAAAATTCTCAGTCATCGCTGCAGCAATAGTCTAACCCTAACACTAGGCTAACCTCACCTTAACACACTAGGCAAAATGGTGTAAAGTCATCATGATGACACATGGTCACCCCCTGTTTTTTTCTTATTGAGCTCTACAGCACGAAGTGTTTGTTCTTTTTTTAATTCTAATACCTTATCTCACAGCAATGACTTGTAACATCCCTTCACTCTCTTCCCCATGAAAGGAATGCGGAGGGAGGGGCTGAGATAAACCTATAAGAATGTCATATGAACACTGTGAGAGAATCACAATAAGAAAAAACTGACATCTACTAGTTTGGATCTTGATAAAACAGAGGTGATGCCAATTATTTCAAGAGACAGGGAAAATCAGTAGGGGGAGGGGAAGAGGAGAAAATGATTTTCACACACAGGCATGGGAACTGACAGGGGGGGGGACAGAGCAGAGAGCAGTCAGCGTGATGACGGAGGCACGTAAACTGAACACGGTATCAGGGATCAGCAGTCATGATATGTATCGTGGTCAGTTTATAGGGTGGAGGGCATAGCTAGGCAGAATAAGCCAACTTTTTAAGATGATAGAGAGGCACAAATCACAGTACAAGCATTGTGCTTTGGAACAGGATAGATAGATATATATATTAGTTTTTTTTATTTTTTTTTATTTGGGGTTTACAAATACTTTGACCCCTATGAGTGACAAATAAAGTAAATGCAACACAATAGGCATACTTACTGTGTAATAACTGCTCTCTGCATGAAAAGTAATCACAGTTTTCAAAATATAGCCTTGTTACTTCCACCCATGTTCTCTCTTTTGTCTTTGTAGTTTGGGCCACACAAATCATAAATAGATGGGCGCTCATGGATAAATCAAATGATTTGCTCATTGTCAAGGACATCTCTTTTTTGGGCTGTCTGGAGCACATTGTTGCTGAGTGAATAATCAGGAAGTGAATGCGTGGTAGAAAAATGTGCTTGTGAAGGGCTACTATGCTGAAAGGATTGGGTGGGACAAGGGTCAAAAAGCAGCTTGTGCTTACAAAGTCGTACTGAAATAGTGTCTATATTATTCAGGTATTTGAGGGTTTAACATTGAGGTCTATGGACATCAACTCGCATGGAAGTTGGACCAAAGTAGTGCAGGCACTGCTTTGAAGTCGGCACAATTAAAGTCGTGCCAATGTGAATGGTAGTCATTGAAAATGATTTGTCGTGCTACTTTGCAGTCCCAAATTGTGGGATAAGTGTGAAAGGGGCCTTACCCTGTGTTTTCCAGAGGCACTGCAGCCTATTCAAATGGACCTGGCCTAAAGAGTTTCCTCAATCTTAGCTACAAATACTTCCACTGCGATTGCCTAGGCCAGTGATGGTGAACCTTGGCACCCCAGATGTTTTGAAATTACATTTCCCATTATGCTCCACTACACTGCAGAGTGCATGAGCATCATGAGAAATGTAGTGCCAAAACATCAAAACAGTTCCAAGGGCAAGGTTCACTGGCCTAGGCGGTGGGAACAGAAGTGGGAGTGAGTACCTGCCAAAATATAAACCAAAAAAAAAAAAAAAAAAAACTCCTTCAAAACAGTTAGAGGAGTCGTTAGAAGGAGATAAAAGCAGAATGTCCCTTTTAGGGTGAAACTCCACTTAAACTCTTTCCTGTGAAGACGAAGGATGAGCTCAGACGTGTTCACAACTCCACGTGCCCATGTCCCTGCGACGCTGACACTCCGCAGTGCTAATCACAGGCAGTGAGACATTTCCCGATCGGTGCAGCCGCAAAGTATCAGCTTCCTAGCGGGCAGAGGGAGTTGCAAACACACCTGAGCTCATCCTTAGTGAAGACTGGAAGTTCAGGGAAGTGGCACTGAGAGAAAACAGGGGCAAACAGCATTGAAAGCAGTAAACTGCCAGTGCTGGGATAATAATATTAACAGTTTCTTGCACAAAAAGTTATTTTTTTTTTATACTCAATGGGTTAAGCTAAACATACTGAGGGTTTTATACTACTTCCACATCTTATTTAATGCAGCTGAGCTGGTGGAATAAAGCACACGGACATATGATGGGACCTGCCACTGATCTGCTGGTCACCTACCTTCACCAGCTCTGACTTACCTCCACAGATATAGATCATAGGCTGCTGCTTGGGAGGCGGAGCGTCCTTCGGTGCTTCCATACCCTAAAATATAATAACTGATACTCATCGTCCTGTACAACCAACACAGCTCAATAGTAATGAACACATTACTAATAATAATCATCACTTACCGTACAGTCCGTCTATCCGTACACACCAATGTGCTCGGTATACACTCTGAGGAACACAATACTGACATCATCAGAAAGCGCCACGACGTCTCTCCCACTTCCCCTAGCAGCGTGGAAGGCCATGGTCGGCCATCTTTGTGTTGGGCAGACACCGTTCTGTGCCAGTAATGGAACGGCTGTGGCAGCTGCAATTAAATCTAAACATTCATCAAAAAGCAAAAATAAACTCCATTAAAAAAAAACTTTGAACAGTCCCTATGAACTTGGTATTTGCTGGGGAGCGTCAGTGTGATACAAATGTGAGAACACAGCTCACAGCACTCAGTTATTTCCATACACTCAGCTACTTGTACATTTATTTCCCATCATTTTAAAATCAATTCCAGGGACGTGTAATTGCTGAGCTTACATATCACATAGATGGAGCTTTGTTTCAATGATCGGTCATAGTTATTATTGTTTTTGACATTTGAACCACTTCCCGACTGCCCCATAGTAGATTTAACGAAAATGTGATGGAAAAATTTGTGCTAAGAGCTGTCGGCGGATTTTCGGACCGTTACTACGGTGCTTACATCAGCCAATTTTGGATGTGCAGACTACATTTTTTTCAGATGTGAACTCGACATCAGATTTTTTTATACTTTCGCTTATGATGATAACTGTAAACAGGACAAATGGGCGGATGAATCTCCCTAATAGGGGCACAGACAGTAATAAAAACCTGACAGGGGTTCAGGGCTGGACTGGGACACAAAATTTGGCCCTGGACTTCATCCAGACCAGCCCATTTTAATTTTGCAAACATGCACGAAAACAGTATATAAACTGTATTCAATTGCGCAAAAAACATAAGTAAAAATATTCCACTATAAATATAAACAGCTTTTTATTTCAGGATCCCCAGAGAGCCTCCCCTTACATCAGGGTCCCCAGAGAGCCTCCCCTTACATCAGGGTCCCCAGAGAGCCTCCCCTTACATCAGGGTCCCCAGAGAGCCCCCCCTTACCATAAGGGACCCCAGAGAGCCCACCTTTACATCAGGGTCACCAGAGAGAGGGCGGGCAAGAAGAGATGATGTATACTCTCTGCTGCCCGTGACTGCAGTACAGTACAGGTTAGTTGCGGTCACGAGTACTGCTCTATACACACTGCACATCCATAGTACATATTGAACATAGCCATCCTCTAACAGATCACAGCAGGAGCAGAAAAATAAATACATCAAATAAAAAATAAATAAAAGAAAGATGTAGATTTGGAGGAGGATGAGAGTAATAGAAGGGAAGTTGACACTACAGACTTAGGCTGGATTCACACCTATGCATTTTTGTACATTTTGCAGATTTGCACTACATGTTCCATAGGAAACCATGTTAAATGGACTGTAGTGCAGATCGGCAAAAAGCACTAAAAATGCATAGCTGTGAATCAGGCCTTATGATCTCCTGCCTCACAGTGTTTGGATAGACAATGGTGTCGCTATGAAATGCAACTCAGGTAAGTGTACACCAAGGATGAGCTCCGGCGTGTTCGCACACTCCATGGGCAGAGCCCACCAGGAAGTTGGCGCTAATCACAGGCAGTGAGACATTACCCTCGGCTGCAGAGATCAGAAAATGTCTCTGTGATTAGTGCAGTGCTGCACCAACTTCCTGGCTGGCTCTGCACATGGAGTATGCGAACACGCCGGAGCTCATCCCTAGTGTACACTTAGCCCCATGCTTTTTTTTTTTTTTATTACTGCCATCCAACCATCAGTGATGCTGCTTCTTAGCAATAATATTATGGAGGGTGGACAATATTAATGACTGGAGGTGTACTTTTTTTTTTTTTTTTTACTACCTCCACCAACCAGAACTTGTGGTGGAGCTTATAAATTTTACTGCAGCAGCAATGAAAATACGCTATTTTATACTATTCACCCCTGCACTTTGTACATTGTACTGTACATTACACTGTCCTCACTCCTAGGAATTGTTCTTTACATTACATTCTCCTGCACTTTGTACACTGTGCTGTACATTACACTCTCCTCACCCCTGCACTTTGTACATTACACACTCCTTACTCTTGAAATAGCGACACTTTGTCATATATAGCACACTCCTTACCCCTGCTTTTGTACACTGTGCTGTACATTACCCACTCCTTACCCCTGCACTATGTTAACTGTGTAATACAATACACACTCCTTACCTCTGTGCTATACATTACACACTCCTTACTGAAGCACTATGTACACTGTGTTATACATTACACACTCCTTACTCCTGAAAAACGTACACCGTGTCATGCATTCCACATTCCTTACCCCTGCATTATGTACACTGTGCTGTGCATTAAACACTCATTACCCCTGTGCTATACATTACACACACACATACACCACTTGACCTCTGCACATTATTCTTTGTTGTATGTTACCTACTTCTGACCACTGCACTCTATCCTCTGTGTTGTACATTACATACTACATGCTACTACATTGAATGACCTAGAACAGCTGGAAGTCCATAGCTGCATTGGTTGTTCTAGGTCAGCGACTGGGGTTACCCACCTGATCTGTGTGGCCAGTAAAAGGAGAACTTAATGCACCTTTGATGTGGGTTTCAGCAACATTATGTGAAGTTCAGTGCTAAAGTATATATAATGTATACATGTAACAATATTGTGAGGAATGCAGTCTTTAACCTTATTTATTCATAATTACCAAGTACATTTACTTTACTGCCAGCAATAAATTCTCATTTTAACCAAATCATGAATCTTCCCTGCTGCAGCATTCTCACTACCTATACAGCACCACAAACGTCATTGCTAGTTTTTTCTGGAAATTAAGATTGCCTGGCTGCCATTCTGAAGGTTCAAAGCTTCCCAAAATTCTACCATTTAAAGCTAAAAGTGTTCACTTTCTTCTAAAAAAAATAAAATAAAAATAAAGGCAGACTAAAGGGCGCCTTTTATTACTACCATTGATCTTGTGGCCCTTTTTTTTTTTTTTTTCAAATTCCCTGCCAGATTGGACACCTGCTGCAGGCAGAAGATCCTCCCAATCTGGTCAATAGATGAAGGTCTACCAATAAAAGTCATGTGGACAGGTAATGTGACCCAGAGATCTAACAAATGTGAACTTATCAGCTAACCTAACCTAACCTTGGTGCCAGGCATTACCTTGCTATTTATCCAAGAGAAACAAAAATCCACTAGGCTATCCAGAGAAGCCTTCAGGTGAACTAATCTCTATGGATTTACAGGTGGGGTATGGTCAATGTACAATTGCCTCTAGATTTGCTCTTATTGAATGTTGGTAATATATTCTCACGGAGGCTGTGGATTACCCTTTGCTCTAATGAGCTAAACTCTTAACTGAAATTGACCTCCATATTGTTCTATGTTCAGGTGCATCGTTCTAAGTTAACGGTTAATGCTGAGAACACACGGAGGTTGTTGTGTGTTTTTTTTATTTTGTCCATTTGGGCTGAATGGAAAAAAAAACATACAGATTACCCTACTAACACATCTGATGTTAGTGCTGCAATCTCCCCAGCTGAGCTATTGTGTTTTTATATATATATATATATATATATATATATATATATATATATATAGATATAGATATAGAATTTTTTTTTTTTTTTTTTGTCAAAGCTTAAATGAACAAGCTGATTGGCTACCATGCTCAACTGCACCAAATTTTGCCCCAGCATGGGTGAACGCTGTATGCCCATGTGAACGATTCCTTGGGCTCAAACGGGCCTCTTCCCTACAAACGTGTGGGCAGAACTAAAGGAAATGATATGATCAGATTGTGGTGAGTTTAGTCCACCATTTTAAAATTAACTAGAGTGCGTGTGTGCGTTCATTACTTTTTGTTAAAAGGGAAATCTTCCTATATATATATATATATATATATATATATATATATATATATATATATATATATATATATATATATTCCAGTGACAACTGTCTAAGATGGGGAATTTGCCTTACTTCCTGTGGCATCTTGAAGATAAGCAGTAGAGGGAAGTTTTCTCGGCAAGAAAAACGCTTAAGGCTACTTTCACACTGAAGCGATTTACAGGCACTACAGCACTAAAAATGGCACCTGTAAAGTTCCTCGCCTGCCTCTCCAGAGGGAAAGCCCTCGGGCTTTCACACTGGAGCGGTGCGCTTGCGGGATGGTCAAGAAAGTCCTGCAAGCCGCATCTTTGCAGCGCTATAGGAGCGGTGTATACGCTGCTCCTAAAGCGCGCCTGGCCATTAAAGACAAGTGCCAGCCCGGCTTTAACCCTTTTTCGGCCGCAAGCGGGCGGTTTTAACCCATGAATCAGCCAAATAGCACTGCTAAAAATGGCAGTATTACTATTTTTAGCGCAGCTTTACCGCCGGCGCCTGCCCGCTCCATTATGAAAGTATCCTAAAAGTTGTAGGACCATACATACATGTTAGTGGGTTAGTTCACCTTTTATCAAAAAACTGCCTATGCAGGAAAGGGGTGTTTGTCGAGAAATATAAACTGTGCTGCTCTGACTGTAGTTGAATGATGCCCTTGCTATAGGTGTAAGCCATTTATGTACCTTCAGAGGCCTGACTAGAATAATTCTAGGACGTTGCAAAGAGGCCTCGTCATTGGAGAGCTCACTCCTGTGATGGTAAGGCTGAGCAGTAATGACTAGGCCTCTCTGTTCTGGGAGTAATCCAGTCAGACCTCATGAGGTATGTACAGTAAGTGGCCTACACCTATAGCAAGGGCATTATTCAAGTTTAGTCAGAGCTGCACAATTTGTTTATCTACAGACACTCATCCGCATTGGCAGTTTTTTGGTAAAGGTGAACTAACCCTTTTGAAGAACTGGAGAGGGATTAGAATACCTGTCAAGTTTGTATTGCTGTCTGTCAAAAATTCTGAAAAACTTTGTGTCACGTTTTTTGTTTGGCAAATTGTGAAAATACTGTGTGAGTCTAGGTTTCAGTGCTGGGTCCCACATCTCTCCCGCAGGCATTTCAGACGGCCCTCTACAAACTTCTGTGGGTGTCAATACAATGTTAATGACACCCCCAGAACGCATCGCAGTGCGAACTGTGGATATGGACAGGAATCGGATCGCATGGGTCCAATTCCAGTGCGGGGGGGGGAGTCCCTGCACCTTTTTTGTGTGAATCTAATGCGAGAAAGAAGCCTCGTCTGCAATCCCAATATGAAAGCCTGAGTTCTTTCACGTTGAGGCGCTGCGCTGGCAGGGCATCAAAAGTCCTGCAAGCAGCTTCTTTGCAGCGCTTTAGGAGCGCCCCTTCCCATTGAAATCAATGGGAAGTGTCTGCAAAGCGCTTTCGGCAGCTGTGCTTTTAACGTTTAATTCAGCCACTAGCGGGGGTTAAAAGCTCCCCGCTAGCGCTTGTAAAGTGCCACTAGTTTGAGTGGCGCTTTACCAGCATTTTTCGGGCGCTGCCAGTGTGAAAGGGCTCTTAAACCCTTGGGCTTTCACATTGGCATTGCAGATGAGGCTTCTTTCAGGCGCTTCACAGGCCTTTTTAATTTATTTTTTTACACTAAAGCGCCTCAAAAAATGCCCCAGTGTGAAAGGGGGTCTGACTGACAACTGCACACTGTACACAAATTAAATTTATATCCCTTTTTTTTTTTTTTTTTTTTTTTTTCCCACTGACAAATCGAGCTCTTTTTGGTGGTATTTGTTCAACACTGGGTTTTTATTTTTTGCACTATAAGACCCCTTTCACACTGAGGCGCTGTAAATGGTACCTGCAAAGCACCTTTCCTGTCACTCCAATGTGAAGGCCAGACTGCTTTCACACTGGACCATTGAGGATGAAAGCCGTGTATCCTGAGAAGAGGATTGCATGTGGTACTTTTATTTTCAATGCAGTGATATATAGTTTTGTTTTTGTTTGATGCACACTCCATCAAAACGCTGTGACTAGAACCTAATGAAATGTGAACTCAGGACACTGGAGTACTTTATTGTGGAATGTGTCATTGTTATATACAGGGGATCTTTTCAAGCACCGTCCGCCACGACAAGTCACTGTCATGACATAACATGACCCCGCACTGTACACCCTTCAAGAACACGGACCGAGCTCTGGTGCACGCTCCCGCATCTGAGGCGCTCGCTCGTGTGTGAGGGGAAGGGGGCGCGCTTTCTTCCCATGCAGGTGACAGTTGGTTTTAGGCGGGGGATTCGAATGTCAGTGAGGGAAAGGCTGGCTGGGGGACGCCGGTTCCCATAGAGAGCAGCCGAGGCCGGGGATTGGCGTTGCCATAGGGAAACCGGCAACCTCCCGTGTAATGAGCAGAATAATAATAATAAATAAGTGTGTGGCCGGGCGGGGGTCATAGCAGGCTGTCTTCTCCTTATTTCTGTACACTCAGCTCTATGGACCCGAATTATGAGTCTGGATGCTGGAGCTTCCTACAAGGACTGAAGGTGACCAGAGGAGATGAGGGGACTGGCAAAGGGGGGTCATAGCTGGGTGGGGTGCCCTAGCTGAGATGGAAAGAGGGGTGCAATAGCTGGGCTAGGGAGATGTCATGGGGGGGTGGTGGCTTGTTAGGGGTGTCATAGCCTGAAGGGGGTACAACTGGTAAGGGGTGCTATAGCTGGGGGTCTCTATCTGTGGACGGTGCCATGGCTGTGATGGGTTTCCTCTGTGGTCTCTCCTGTAGACAGGCACTATAAATAATTCTGTATATCTCCATTCACTTTGGTTTACAGCGGTGCAGGGAATCGCACCCCATTTCCGTTCAAATCACATGCAATTCTTTGCAGTGCGATTTGAGCTCATTCATTTTGTATGGCTCAAATTGCACCGCACCCGCTCGAAAAAGGCGAATGCTTTGTTTTGTTTTCTTTTTGTCGGACTGAAATCGGATTGCATGGGTATTTGTAGCAACGCTATCTGGTTATGTCAATCGCGCTACCTTTTGCAAAGCGTTATTAGGGGGTTCGCCTGAACAGAGTGCGATTCTGACGCGATGCGGGAACTGCTGCAAATCCCACCCCACATCAGTGTGACCCAGAAGTAAAGGTTTTTCTTATGCTCTGTAGAGTACCAGATCATACCTATGCAGTTTGCTTTTTTTTTTTTTTTTTTTTTTTTTTTTTTATTGCAGTGCATTTTTACACGGTTTTTGATGCATTTTTCTTGTTTTGCATTATTTTTATTTTTCTTTTCTTTGGCCAACTTGATGGGTGGATTAAAAAAAAAACCGCAAATCGCAGCAAAAACGCACGACATGCTTGAGGGAGATGAGCTGGTGGTGTCATGTGTTATTGCAGTGCATTTTATTCAGCACGATACCACACAACCTATTGCATTGCATCATGCTGCTTGAAAATCTGTCTGGCATATTTAAAAAAAAAAAAAAAAAAAATCGTGCCTGCCATGTATTTTTGCATGTTTAGCAGCTCATTGAAATTAATAGGCTAATGGAAACACCATAAAGACATACGCATGCTCAGATGCACCTATATGATGTGAACAAGCCCTGAAATAAGTAGTCTGTCAACTAGGGCTGAAACAATTAATCGATTACTAACATAATGGGGTTAAAAAAAAACTAAAATTAACCCTTTATAGTACAAAAGGAGCAAATTGCTACTGTATTTTCACTGTCACATAGTAAAAAATGAACCCCTTACAGTAGCGATTATTTGCTCTTTTTGTACTAATCTTAGAGTGGTTTTTTTTTTTTATTTTTTTTTTTTTTTTTAACCCCATTATGTTACTAAACATCTCAGGCCTGGATCACACCTGGTTTTTTTTTTTTTTTTTTTTTTTGGTGCTTTTTGCAGAAACGCACTACAGTTCATTTACATGGTTTCCTATGGGACACGCTCACATCCATGATTTTTTTTCAGCTGCTGCGTATTTGAAAAAGACAAGGACTTTTTATTTTTTATTTTTTTAACCACTTGCTTACTGGGCACTTAAACCCCCCTCAGTCCCAGACCAATTTTCAGCTTTCAGCGCTGATGCACTTTGAGTGACAATTACGCGGTCATACAACACTGTACCCAAATGAAATTTTTATCATTTTTTTCCCACAAATAGAGCTTTCTTTTGGTGGTATTTAGTTACAGCTCGGAGTTTTATTTTTTGCTAAACAAACAAAAAAAGATGCAAAAAAAAAAAAAAATCATGTTTTAATAGTTTGTTATAAAATTTTGCAAACGGGTCATTTTTCTCCTTCATTGAAGTGCGCTGATTAGGCGGCACTGATGGGCTGCATTGGTGGGCACTGATGGGCACAGATAAGGCGGCACTGATGGGCACAGATAAGGCGGCACTGATGGGCAAAGATGGGCACAGATAAGATGGCACGGATAAGTGGCACGGATGGGTGGCACGGATGGGCACTGATAGGTACCACAGATAGATGGGACTGATGGGCACTGATAGGTGGCACTGATAGGTGGCACTGCTGGGCACTGATGGGCGGCACTGGGGTGCAGCACCTTTGAGGCAGATTTTGGGTGGCACTGTGGGTGGCACTGTGGGCACTGCTGGGTGGCACTGTGGGCACTATGGGCACTGCTGGGTGGCACTGACAGGGGGGTACTTACTTTATTTCAGGATGGCACTGCGGGTGGCAGGTGGGCACTGGCAGGGGGCAGGTGTCCGCTTGAATTGCTGGCCGTGATCGGGACTGATGTCCCGAACACGGCCGCCGGCGATCGGCTTTTTTTTTTTCTCCTCGCGCTGTCAGCGCGAGGAGGAATACTAGCCGATTACCGGCTCCGTTTTATCACATGATCAGCTGTCATTGGCTGACAGCTGATCACGTGATAAGGGGTCGGGATCGACCCCTTACACGGATCGGTGATCAGGCGAGTCTCACGGACTCGCCGATCACAGAGCGCGCCGCGCGCGCCCCTCGGGGGGCGCGCAGGCCGCTCGTAACCGGGACGACGTCAATAGACGTAGTCCCGGAAATGTAGGTCCGCGCTAATGCCGTCATTTGGCAATAGCGCGGATCTGAAGTGGTTAACACAAAAAATGTTTTTTTTTTTTTTTTTTTTGGTTCAATGGAGAAGCTGCAGAAAAGGATGTAGTAATGTGTTTTTGCGGCAATTTGTGTTTTTCACTCTGCCCAACAACAAATTACCCTTCCCTTATTTTCATAATCGATAAAAAAAAAAAAAATAGTTAGTTGCAGCCCTACTGTCAACCATGAGTTTGACGCTGAATTTATTTGTTTTTAAGGTTTGTTTGCACCAAAAGCCTTGTTTTACAGCAGCTACTGGTGTGCACTGTGTAAGGGATTAGTGCTGGGGCATTGTAATGGTGCATCACACTGTTTATTATTAACCACTTCAGCCCTGGAAGATTTGGTTGCTCAATTACTTTTTGCTATAATAAAAATCCAACTTTTTTCTTTTTTTTTTTTTTTTTTTTTTTATCGGGACTATGGTATTGTAGCGGACAAATTGGACACTTTTTACACATTTTTGGGACCAGTGACATTTTATACAGCAATCAGTGCTATAAAATGCACTGATTTACTGTGTAAATGTCACTGGCAGGGAAGGGGTTAACACTAGTGGGCGATCAAGGGGGGTAACTGTGTTCCCTAGGTGTATTCTAATGGGGGGGGGGGGGGGGGGGTGGGAAGGGGAGAGATCAATCTTCATGTATGAACACATGATCTGTCTACTCCCCTAAAAGAAATGGGATCTGTGTGTTTTGGGCTCTGTCACAAGTGATCACAGGTCATCGAGCCCTCCGGGCAAAGCTGCTGGCATGCACGCCCCTAGTGGCCAAAAGGTGAAGCGAAGTAAGATAACATTTAACCCAGCCGTGCCATTCTGCTGCAGTAAACCTGCAGCGGCTGGTCATGTAAAAAAAATAAATAAATAATTTTCTTTGCCGTATTAAAGAAAATAGGGGGGGGGGGGGGGGGGAGAATGTGTGTGTGTGGTTTTTTAGAAAAAAAAATACTTTCTGCTATAAAACTAATTTAAAATCAAACTTCTTCATAAATTTAGGCCAAAATGCGTTGTGCTACATATTTTTGGTTAAAAAAAATCCCAATAAGCGTATATTGATTTGTTTACACAAGTTATAGTGTCTATAAACTATGGGATATGTATAGACTGTTTGTCACTGTACTAATGACCGTGGCTGGGAGGGGTTTAAACATCTAGGGGGCAGGCAAAGAAAATCCACCAATTTCGTCTTGAAGAATTGTTTGCAAAAAAAATAAATTGTGTGTGTTGTTCTATAAAGCTCGCCCATTCTCTTTTGTAAACTGCATCCAAACCACACATGTGAGGTATTTCCACAAACTTTGGAGTAAGCATCAAGTCTAGAGCAAGACGTCTTCTGTAGTGTGCGTGATATGTTTGGCATCTAGTTGTCCAACATACAAAAAAATTGGGGTAATTTATATAGTGGGGGGGGGGGGGGGGGGTGGTTGAGTTTGAAAAATTGCTGTGCAAATACCATGACATAAAACAAATTGCAATAGATATGTTTGGGGGTTCTAAGTCATTTTCTATCGAGGGGGGGGGGGGGGGGGGGGACCTTATGATTTTTACATGTAGGAGAGTAATACCAGAATCGGCTTGGGCTTGAAGTGGTTAAAGTGCATTCAGACTGCATGCACAGCGTTTGACATGTATTCCCTAGTTCACACCCATGCTGTCAGTTCCAGTGCCTTCAACAAATTATTATTATTTTTTATTTTATTTTTTATCAACTACAAAGAATCAAAATGCATGTATGTGTATACAAAAAATGCATCCGGGATGCTGAAATTCTTTACACCCCCCCCCCCCCCTCCTTCTTTTTTTTTTATTTATTTTTGCCTGTTCTGGACAGCTCGGTTAATTGTGGGGATAAAATCATAATTTAATACAATAACTACAAGTATTGGCTTCATACAGCCACCAAACAGTAATTTTTGCTATAGTGGAATTTTAAGGCTGACTGAAATGTAACAAAATTGTCTTTTCTTTGCTCTCCTCCTGTGTGTACATCTAGCGGGCCACACGGAGGCAGAGCAGGCTGCTAAATGCTCCTATACCTTGGCTTGTCGTCAGTTCAAGCCACTGCACAAAAAAAAGCACGTAGTTGAAATAGATTTTTTTGTTTTTATGATTCTGTACCTATGTTGGCCACACAGAGATTTTACATTTAATCCCAAATCTTCAGTTGCCAATCACCAAAGACTGCGCTGTTGCAGAGCAACATGTTTACCAACTTTATTGTTATGTTTAAAAAAGAAAAAAAAAAAACACTTTGTTACAATGTAAAGTAGTGAGTGTACAGCTTGTATAACAGTGTAAATTTGCTGTCCCCTCAAAATAACTCAACACACAGCCATTTAATCTCTAAACCGCTGGCAACAAAAGTGGGTACATTTTACTGAAAATGTCCAAATTGGGCCCAATTAGCCATTTTCCCTCCCTGTTGTCATGTGACTTGTTAGTGTTACAAGGTCTCAGGTGTGTTAAATGTCTCTCTGTCTCTCTGTCATCCAGAGGTTGTCTTTGGGAAATGGATGTATGAGTGCTGCAGAGGTTAAAGCGGGAGTCCACCGGGACTCCGCGTGTTTTTTTTTTTTTTTTTTTTTTTTTAAGCCAGCAGCTACAAATACTGCAGCTGCTGACTTTTAAAATAGTGACACTTACCTGTCCAGCGTGCCCGCGATGTCGGCACCCGAAGCCGATCGCTAGGTCGTCTGTCGGGTCCTCCCGCCGCCATCTTGGGTATGGGAATCAGGGAATGGAGCCTTTCGGCTTCATTTCCCGGTTCCCTACTGCGCATGCGCGAATTGCGCTGCGCAATAAGGACGCTCCCCGCTGCCTCTGGGAGCTGTGTGTTTCCCAGCAGGCAGCGGGGCACTTGCGGGAAGGGGCGGGCACTTGCGGAAAGGGGCGTAAGTTACGCCCCTTTCCGCAGAGAGCTGTCCCGGAAGTGGGTGCAGTTACCTGGATTATCCAGGTAACTGCACCCCCCTCCCCCCTGAAAGGTGCCGATTGTGGCACCGGAGGGGGGGAGGGTTCCGATGAGCGGAAGGTCCACTTTAGGGTGGACCTCTGCTTTAAGGGGGGGGGGGGGGGGGGGGAAATCGGCCTGTCAGTGCTCAGTCCATACATCACACACTGCATCAAATTTGTTGTGCATGGCTGTTGTCCCAGGAGGAAGCCTCATCTAAAGATGATGCCCAAGAAAGCCCACAAACCATTTTCTGAAGACAAACTGACTAAGGACATGGTTCAGATGGTGTTGTGTGTGGCAGCAACCAGGTGAGGAGTGCAAAGACAAGTGTGTCTTGCCTACAGTCAAGCATGGTGGTGGGAGTGTACTGCAACATACTGGAGCAGAGCATTATCCCCTCTTGGAATACTGCCCTACGGCCTAGTCTCTGACCATAACGTCCCCAAGCGCACTTCCAAGACAACCATTGCCTTGCTAAGGAAGCTGTGGGTAAAGGTGATGGACTGGCTAGGCACGTCTCCAGACCTAAACCCTGTGAAGCATCCTCAAACTGAAGGTGGAAGAGCACAAGGTCTCTGACATCCACCAGCTCCATGATGTCGTCATGGAGGAGTGGAAGAGGACTCCAGTGGCAACCTTTAAAGCTCGGGTGAACTCCATGCACAAGAGGGTTAAAGCGGAGTTCCACCCATTTTAAAAGTCAGCAGCTACAAAAAGTGTAGCTGCTGACCTTTTTAATAAACAGACACTCACCTGTCCAGCGATGTGGCCACCCAAATCCTTGCTTCTCTGCGGCGCCGGCTTTGCAAATGTGGGTGCCCAGCTGTGGCTTCACAAATATTTACAAAAAATGTAAGGTGTACTCACTTTTGTGAGATAATGTGTATGTAGCCCCTGTCAGGTTTTTTAAATTGTTGCTCGGTGTCCTTACTGGGAGATATACCCTCCCTATTTGGCCTGGTAGCTGTTGTCACTGGGATAGAAACTGGTGGGGAAAACCTGTTTTGACTATTAGAATCCTTTTAACTATATCATGTTAAAGCTGAACTCCCAAACAGATATATTATAATAAAATATATAAATAAATTAGGGGGACTCCAGAGCCGGGCTGCATTTTTACATGTTACCATTAGTCACAATTAATACATATAAGGGAGCTGTATTGCATGCTAAATGATTAGGATTTCTGGTCCTGAGATGTACCCAGCTCTGGCACAGCCCTGTCTGGCACGGCAGGAGACCTAATTATTCTATGCTACACTTAGTGACTCTAAACTGTGGTTTAAAAAAAAAAAAAAGTATTCTTTTTTGTTCTCTATGGCCCTACTATATGTAGGGAACTAGTCACCCTCTCTTGCTCTCATGATGGACTAGTGCACGTGACTGCAACTAATGTGCACTTATTAAAAATGGGAGAGGTTTGGGAGCTCATGGAGGCAGAAAAAATGCGGTATGGGCTGCTTGAGCTCATTCAGCTTAAGGCTGGGTTCAAACTGCTGCGGCTACGAGAAGCGGATGTGATTCGCACTGCAGTGCAAATCGCATCCGATCTCTGTGCGACGCGAGTTCAGCCATACAGATAGTATGGCTGAATTCGCATCGCACCCGCCCCAAACTCGCACAGGACCCTTTTTTTTTTTTTGGTCCACAGCAGAATCGGATCGCATGGGTGTTCACACCATGCGATCCGATTCCTGTCTGAGTTTGCAGATCGCACTGCGATATGCGAACTGATCTGGGGGTGTCATTAACATTTCACTGACACTCCCAGCAGTTCGCATAGGGCAGTGTGAACTGCCGCCGGGAGGCATGCGATGCGGGAACCCGCCACGGATTTGCGTCATTCCCGCATCGCTGCAATGTGAACCCAGCCTTAATGAAGCTGTATTTTCCCCAGGTGTAGTGTACAGCCTGTCATTACCATGACTGGCTGTACTCGTGTACCCTAAATTGTCAAAAGTATGTGGTGGTGCTATTGTACACACAGCTAAAGGGCACTGTTGGTGAAAAGAGCCTTCATTGTTTACAATCTCTAATAGCTAGGTGTCTTCCCTTTTTAAAAAAAAAATAAAAATAAATCACCAAACACACACAGAAAACTGAAGCCAAGCCCAGCCATTACCCATGTGTGCAGGACATTGTCCTGTAGAATGAATGGCTTTAAAAAAAAAAAAAAAAAAAACTATTCTACAGGACAATGTCCTGCACACATGGGTAATGGCTGGGCTTGGCTTGTGTGTTTTTTTTTTTTTTTTTTTTTTTTTTTTTTTTTTTATATTTCAACAGGAATTTTTCTGTACTTTGTCGAGAATGTGTACCTAAAAACTTGTATGCTGTTCCATATTACATTTTTGTTGAGTTTTTATAAATTGAAAACTGGCTTATTTGATTTTCTGGCATAAGTGCATTCCTAACCATCGTTTTATGTTTTATAGGCTTACAGAAGAAAGAAACAGGACATGGCCTACAAAAGAGCGGTTTTTGACAGTCCTGCTGAAAACCATGTTGGTTATGCACAGGGTGCAAAGAAAGATGTTGGTTACAGAGCGTCTCGGATGTATATATCTCAAGACAGTGGATACAATGAATCCCTCAAGGCCTTAAGTCCTGGATGCTGTGAAACCAGCACTGATTCTTCAGAAACAAATACTCCCACTAATGAGAATTCTGAAAACCTAGATCCAACTTTGCTGTGCTCTCCTATAAGAAATGAAGAAATCTGGGAATGTGAAACTGGGACATTTCCTAAAAGGCAAAATCAAATCTATGAAACTCCACGTGGTGTTAAAAAAGACTGTTCGCTACGACGTAGACTACTTGTAGCCAAAGCTACATCTGGTGGAAACCTTGACTTTGAAGCATCAGAATATTCAGTGGAAACCTCCAAAAGCAGGAAACCTCAACACTTTGCTAGATTTGAGACAAGACTTTATAATAGTTTGGATTCTCCTAGAGAAACCATTTACAAACCCTTAGCTACAAGCACTTTAAAAGCCGAACCTGATGTTGGTACCTCATGTAAAAACTGGAGGATGTCTTTTGCTCAGCAGAGGTCTTCCACCATAGATGATTCTAAATGTAGCCCTGATCCTTTCTCAGATGTAGACAACCTGTCTCCGGTTAAACCTTCATCAGATTCTCCTAATGAGAGCATTCTGAGTATTAGTGAGGAAAACACCCCAGAGATACCAGCTACTCCAGTCTGCAATTTAATTTCTCATGCCAAAGAGGATTTTCAAACGCCTGTTAGCGATCTTGCAGCTAATTTTCATTTTTCTTTATGTACACCCACTGCAGCACAAGCGAGTGATTTGGAAAACTCCATAACTGAGGATAGTGCCTTTCACTCACTCAGCTTTGATAAATCGCAGGACTCTTTAACTGATCATGAAGGCTCTTTCCAGGAGCTAATTCAAAAACCTAAGGAGACCCCGAAATCTGCTCCTAACAAAAGTCGCCTCCGAAAATTGGATAGATGTAGAAGACTATCCACTTTGCGGGAGCGAGGCTCACAGTCTGATGTTGAAGAAGATTATAGTGAAACGCATATACTAAGTTCAATATACAAATCAAAAGTAGCAAGAGAATCTGTGGATGAGGAAAATGAACTAAGCTTTGTAGGCTGCCAAACCAATTCTGTTTTAAAGGTTGAAGATTTAACGGGTACACCGGCCCTGCGTGTTGTTCATGAGATGTTGACAAGAAGTACCAGAAAGAGGGCTCAGCAGACCACTGTGCAGGATCTTCTGGGCAGTTTGGATTTTTCATTGGCATCAGAAGATGTACTTACAAGACTCATCGGCAGGAAAATGGGTCTAGAAAAAGTAGACATCTTGAATGAGTTGAAGTTCCGAAACTTGAACCACATATTAACTTTTATCTTTAAAGTCTTGGATGTTGAAAGCATTTGCAGGTAATGGCAAGGAAATTTTGTGGCTAAGCCAGTAAAGTGTATACATGTGTGATATCTATCGCCATTTTCTTGTTCCTTCAGAGCTATTGTGTTCTCCCGGAGGAGGGAGGGAGTCGCCCTGGCCCAAAGAAACACCCAGTGATTAGTGCATCAAAAATCAGACAGGCTGGTTGTACCAAAGTTGCTCAATCGGCCTGCCAATACATGGTTCAAATCTCAGCTGAACCGGCCAAGATTCAAACAGTCTATGACCGACATGGGAAGGGAGGTCCAGATTTCCTTATATAAAATGTGTCTCATTTGGTGAATTGGCTTACAAAAAGATATTGATAGTGAGTCCAGAGGTGGGCAACTAAAGTGGTGCATGACCTGGAAGAGAAGACCATCTGGGACAGACTGGGGGGGGGGGGGGGGGAAAGGAATGATTGAAACCCTCAATATATTGTGTTTTTCCACTTTTGTAGTCAAATGTTAGAATACCACTTCACACAGCAAACAAACCAAGCCTTAAATGGCAGCCTGCAGAATTTCTAAACAATCCGTGTATCTGTCCTCATTTAGACAATTGTGCATGAGGAAACGAATGTCTCATTACTGCACCAATATCCCATATTAAACTATAATACATTAAACATTGCATGGGGACTTTTAAGGGTCCATCTATTAGTACACTTAATGGTAATCAATCCATGAATAGCGAAAAATAGAAAATGATCTGGCACAAACCACAGTGACAAGCCTCCATCCCTAATTCTAGTTGCAAACAAAGAAAGGATACGGTCATGGGACTCATGAATACAATTCACATTTTATTAAAAAAAAAAAAAAAATGTATATCAACCCAATATTGGTGTATAACCTCTTAGTATTGATCCCATCATATGTTCACTATATCAGACCTGATTGCTCATACTATAACATTGGATCCTTTTTGATTAGCTGTAACAATTAAACACATTTTGGATAATTAAATACAGAAATGGTTATAGATGAATATATGCAGTGTTCTGAGCATGATGGGTTACTGGGTCTTTTCTAAACCTGACACATGTGCCTTGTATAGCTGTTTTCTTTTTATATATAAGCCAAGCATGTTTGGTATTTTACAAGTGTTTGTAGCCTTTCAGGCAGAATGAAGTCTGTCCTGATTGTATCCAAAGTTCTTCAGTTTTATAATTTTGATCAGGAAGGTGGGTTAACGGTTAAAGGACAACTGTACTTTGATGGAATGCTACCTCCCCCTTGCCAATTGTCTCAGTAGTAGAAATACCTCATGCAGACATCTGGCTATTCAGACTTGTGGGCACATACCCTGCCAGACAATGCTTTATATAGCCCCCAAAGCATTGCTGACCTGTTCACAAAAGCGCATATAAATTTGAAATCTTTAAATCTAAACAACCAGAAGTATGGCCTTTTGTACCTGGGCTTGTGCTGAAGTGGTCATATGGTAGACGTGAAAGAGTTCTCCTTTACCACTGATGGCCAGACAGGGGTTTTAAGTTGGAGTTTTGGAATGTACCCCCCTCTCCGGTGCAGCTATGGTGTTGCATAGTAACATGGTGCTTCTGCAGTGTACTGTCAGGGAAGCAGCTTTGCAGAGTAACTCTTGGAGCATCAGGCAGAAAAGGAAAATGTGTACAGAGGAATGAAAAAAAATCTTGAATGCTATTGAAAATTATTAATAAAAGGACATGGAGTTAAAGGGACCATGTTAAACTTGTGATTCTGCTGTTGGCAGTACAGAGACATTTTGCCGCTTTGGATTTTGAATAAATGCCACATAAAAAGGTGGATTGCATTCTACAATTCTGTGGCTTGCAAATTGTCTCGAGCCTAAAGGCACAATCTGATGGATGGCCTGCAGTTGGGGAGGATTGGGATGTGCCTGGATGTGCCTGCTAACTTTTGCTTCTGGATGCTAAGGCGCAAGAACTGTGTGTACTCAAAAAAAAAAAAAAAAAAAAAAAAAAAAAAATGTACATAGAAACTTGGAAAATATTCTTCTGTACATTGTAGAACTTTATAAACGATTAAATGGTTTTAATGTATCTCTCTTAGTATTTGGAAAGTAAGCAAGGCATGGCGGGAAATTATTGTTCAAGACAAGGATGCAAATCAAAGGAGAAAAGTATTTCAGAAAAAGATGAGAGCTGAAATGGAGGTAATTATAATTTTTATTTTTTATTTTTTTTTTTTTTATTATTATTTATATCTTCAGTTTTTAAGAGTAAGACCATTATTTATCTAGCTCTCGGGCTTAGCGGGTTTCAATGTCATGTGACTTGCACATGTCCAGTTAGCGATCAGCAAAGTGAATTTTAGTGAAAGCACGTATGCAAATCATTGTCTTTTTTTTGTCTAGGACAGACATTTAGCAGTATGGTTGTTCAGCAGTAGGTCCATGACACCAGTTGGGGACTGTTGTGAGCAATCGAGTAGTCTTCCCTTGAATTCCTTATATTTTTTTTTTTTTATTTTTTTTTTTTTAAAGGCTTACAATCTGGACAAAGTTTATTTTTGGTTACTGAGCATCATCTTGAAATAGTACTTGGGGACTTGCACTAACAGTCGACAGCATTCCGTAGTCTGTAAATGTGAGGGTCTCTCTTGAAGCTGAAAGTGTTACCTTCATTTTCAGCCCTGATAACGTATGTTTGTTTTCTCTTAATATTTAAGCAAGGGTGGATGATTTCTTCCGAAGATGCTGCTACCAGATTACAAGCATTAAACCGTTCTGCTCTGAAATCCGTTCAAGCTCAAGCTAGGCTGGTCTTCCATACACCTACCTCGTTAGATGTTTCTTTGACACCAATAGAGAATACCTCTGTTCCCCTGTCAGGAAGAAAACAGCAGGAATATATGAAGGTCAGTTTGCTACTTTTCCTAAAATCCTATTAACAAAACATGTTGGTGTTTTTTGTCTGCAAAAGGGGTTGGCTTTTCCCTCTTGCCTCCTGACCCTTACTATTGGCTGGTGACAACCACCATCAGTGTTGGGAAGGCTTACTGATGTTTGCATCTAGCGCCACTTAAGGTTTACGGGGGTTTTGGAGCACTGCAAAGGAAACAGTTTAATGATTGGACAGGGTCAGGGCTTGGCTTGGGTAGAAGCTGAGGGCCCCATGTACAGCCTGGGCTTAGGATCCAAGAGGCAACACCCCCTTTGTTTCAACCAAAAAAATTAAACACCGCTTTTAAGTGACCTTTTTATGCTGCACTTAGCTGGTGTTTGTTTCATAGAGTTCATTCCTGTCTTTGTTTGAGCTGCCTATACAAGTGCAGTCTAATGAAAGGACTCTTAAGCTGGATTTACACCTATGCGTGTTTTTATGTGCTTTTTGCATTACAGATCGTGTTCCATTGGAAACCATGTTAAAGCGAGAGTCCGCCGGGAGTTCCGCTTTTTTTTTTTTTTTTTTTTTTTTTTTTTTTTTTTTTTTTTTTTTTTTTAAAAGCCAGCAGCTACAAATACTGCAGCTGCTGACTTTTAAAATAAGGACACTTACCCGCCCAGCGCACCCGCGATGTCGGCACCCGAAGCCGATCTCTCGATCGTCTCTCGGGTGCTACCGCCACCATCTTGGGTATGGGAATCAGGAAGTGGAGCCTTTCGGCTTAATTTCCCGGTTCCCTACTGCGCATGCGCGAGTCGTGCTGCGCAATAAGGATGGACCCGCTGCCTCTGGGATCTGTGTGTTTCCCAGCAGGCAGCGGGGGACTTTCGGAAAGGGGCGTAGATTCTGCAGAGAGCTATCCCGGAAGTGGGTGCAGATACCTGCACTGGTACCTGCACCCCCCCCCTGAAAGGTGCCAATTGTGGCGCCGGAGGGGGGGAGGATTCCAATGAGCGGAAGGTCCACTTTAGGGTGGACCTCCGCTTTAAATGGGCTCTAGTGCAAATCTGCAAAAAGCACTAAAACTGCATAGTTGTGAATCCAGCCTTACAAACTCTCCCTTGTCTGGTCTGACTTCTAGCCTTCAATTCCTTGTGGACTAGCTCCCTCAACCCCCACATATTGATTAACACTTTTTGGTTTTATACATCCTCCTTGTATATAACTTTTCAATTGTGCACCATATGCCCTTCTCTCTTCTTTCAACATAATTCACACTGACTATATTGGCATAATGAGATACTTTTCCACTGGCACTTTAAGATTACTAATTAGTTGTGCTGCACTACTGTGAAGGTCTACGATTGTGAAAATATATCTATATATCTATATATCCCCTATGTTTTCAATAGAAAACCTAAAGTCAAAATTATTTTGTGGGATAACCCTGTGTCTATTAACATAAAAAATAAAAATATATATTTATATTAATATACACGCACATTTATGTCTTTTAGTTCATTAGTCTTGATTTTCACTAGTTTGCTTATATCTAACTATAAAACCTTTTGTTGCAGATTGCCAAAACTTTGTTCACGGATGAAGCTTTGAAACCTTGCCCGCAGTGCCAGTACCCAGCTAAATATCAGCCTCTAAAGAAGCGTGGCAAGTGCAGTAGGAAGGATTGTGGCTTTGACTTCTGTATTCTATGCTTGTGCGCGTTTCATGGCTCGAAAGAATGTGGCTCGGGGTCAGGAAAGAGAATCCACAAAAAGGATATTCTCCCTGGAAGTGCTCAGAGTAAGCGCAATTTGAAAAGGCTTTGAATTATTTCATCCCCCTTTTTTGGCTTTTATCAGTGTTTTTTTAAAATTTTTATATCGTTTAGTACTGTATTTTGCAGCATCTGCTGTTTACAGTTCGCCATACTTGCATGCACACACACCACCGGATGGGGCAAACTTATTGTGATACAAATGTATTGCAGCTGTAGCACTTCTTGTCTCCATTTTGCATCTAAATATATATATATACTGGTTCTGGAACAGTATTTAGAGCCACCTTGCTTTTGTGTATAAGCAAATTAGTTTAAACTGACATTATATTTATTTTATTTATTTTTGTTACATTTCTTACTATGTAGACACTATTTTAAATAAAAATGTTTTAGCTACAGTTTTAACTTTACCAATTTAAACTTGAAATGCTGTGTGCCCTGTAGTTTAAAGTGTCTAAATATGTACTTGTTTGTTGCTGTACAGTTCATACTGTTGTACATAAAAACACAATTTTTCAAATTTTGTTGTTTGCCTTCCTTTGAATACATTTTGTTAAGCAGATGTTGATATAAGAGCATTTTCTCCAATGCAACACTTTTTTTGTCCTAAGAATTAAGGTATCTTTTTATAATAAAGCAAGAAAAATCACACCAAACAAGATTATTTCACCTATTACTATAAATGGGGAATTTATTTATTTATTTATTTTTTTGTGTCTGTCTTTATGGAATATTGCGGCTTTTGCTGTTGGTGTGTGTTTTTTGGGTTTCCTTTTTTATTTTTATTATTTGTGGCTTTAATAAAGGCCCTTTTGTGTGACTTCAAGGTTGTCCACACTAGAGTGAAATGGTTAAGGACTGCTTTACAAATTGCATATCATCACATTGGAGCTTGTTGTATTAACCGCTTCGCGGACGCTAACTGCCCGGAGGCCGTACCTGGACGTCCTCGCATCGGGGAAGTTCTGTGCTGGCCGTGTCCCTCGGACACAGCCAGTCACAGATCGCTGTAAACGGCCAATCACAGCGGCCGTTTACAGCGCGATCGGCGTGTCCAATGAGAGATGATCTCATATGTAAACATATGAGATCATCTCTCAGCGCCGCTCTCCCTCCTCACACAGACTGAGTGTGAGAAGGGAGAGATTAACGGCTGCAGTGGCCGTAAGTGTGAAAAAAAAAGTGCCACCTGTTAGTGCTATCTGTCCCCAGTGCAACTTATCGGTGCCACATATTGGCACTAATATGTGGCACTGTCATCGGTGCCACGTGTCCTTGTCCTGGTGCTCCAGGGCCTTCAAAAGTTTAACCACTTTCAGACCGGACCATTTTGCTGGTAAATGACCAGAGGTCTTTTTACAATTTGGCACTGCGCTGCTTTAACTGGTAATTGCGCGGTCATGCAATGTTGTACCCAAACAAAATTTGCGTCCTTTTCTTCCCACAAATAGAGCTTGCTTTTGATGGTATTTGATTGCCTCTGCGATTTTTATTTTTTGCGATTATAAATGGAAAAAGACCGCAAATTTTGAAAAAAAAATGATATTTTCTACTTTTTGTTATTAGAAAAATCCAATAAATTCAATTTTAGTCATACATTTAGGCCAAAATGTATTCAGCCACATGTCTTTGGTAAAAAAAAAAGTCAATAACTGTATATTTATTGGTTTGCGCAAAAGTTGTCACATCTACAAACTAAGGTACGTTTTCTGGAATTTACGCAGCTTTTAGTTTACGACTGCCTATCTCAGTTCTTGAGGTGCTAAAATGGCAGGGCAGTACAAAACCCCCCCCAAATGACCCCATTTTGGAAAGTAGACCCCCTAAGGAAATTGATAAGTGGCATGTTGAGCCCATCGAATATTTTATTTTTTTGCCTCAAGCGATTGAATAATGACAAAAAAATATATTTTTTTTTTTTTCACAAAGTTGTCACTAAATGATATATTGCTCACACATGCCATGGGCATATGTGAAATGACACCCCAAAATAAATTCTGCTGCTTCTCCTGAGTACGGAGATACCACATGTGTGGGATTTTTTGGGAGCCTAGCCGCGTACGGGGCCCCGAAAGCCAAGAACCGCCTTCAGGTTTTCTAAGGGCGTAAATATTTGACTTCACTCCTCACTACCTATTACAGTTTTGAAGGCCATAAAATGCCAAGATGGCACAAAACCCCCACAAATGACCCCATTTTAGAAAGTAGACACCCCAAGCTATTTGCTGAGAGGCATGTTGAGTCCATGGAATATTTTATATTTTGCCACAAGTTGCGGGAAAACTACAAACTTTTTATTTTATTTATTTTTTTCACAAAGTTGTCACTAAATGATATATTGCTCACGCATGCCATGGGCATATGTGAAATGACACCCCAAAATAAATTCTGCTGCTTCTCCTGAGTACGGGGATACCACATATGTGGGACTTTTTGGGAGCCTAGCCGCGTACGGGGCCCCGAAAACCAAGCACCGCCTTCAGGCTTTCTAAGGGCGTTACAGTTTTGAAGGCCATAAAATGCCAAGATGGCACAAACCCCCCCCAAATGACCCCATTTTGGAAAGTAGACACCCCTAAATTTAGGGGTACACTAGTGAGACTAGGTAATAAATGGCGGGTGCCCTGAAACTATAAAAAAATAACTAACCAACCAGCGTCACCTGTAACAGTTATATGGTGATCACTGGTGAAAGGGTTAACTAGGGGGCAATCAGGGGGCTTTATGCGGTAGTATATGGGGGTCCCTGGCGCTATAAAAAGTTGCGGCAAACCTAAATGCCTACCTGCCTAACTAGCGTCACCTGTGACACTAATACAGCGATCAGAAAAATGATCGCTTATTAGGCTGGGTTCACACTGGAGCGATGCGGGAACGCCACGAATCCGCGGCGGGTTCCCGCATCGCATGCCTCCCGGCGGCAGTTCACACTGCCCTATGCGAACTGCTGGGAGTGTCAGTGAAATGTTAATGACACCCCCAGATCAGTTCGCATATCGCAGTGCGATCTGCAAACTCGGATCGCATGGTGTGAACACCCATGCGATCCGATTCTGCTGCGGACCAAAAAAAAGGGTCCCGTGCGAGTTTGCGGCGGGTGCGACACGAATTCAGCCATACTATCTGTATGGCTGAACTCGAATCGCACAGAGATCGGATGTGATTTGCACTGCAGTGCGGTGCGAATCACATCCGTTCTCAAACCGCTGCAATGTGAACCCAGCCTTAGTGACACTGGCGACGGGGGGTGATCACGGGGTTAAACCTTTTATTGGGGGGGTTAGGGGGGTACCTTAGAACTAAAGGGGGCTAACCCTAACTGCCCTAACAGTTATTACAGTCACAAATGACACCAATGCAAAAAAAAAGCAATTGGTGTCACTGTGACTGGGGGGGCAGGGGTAATTGGGGGGGGGGGGGGTGATCGGGGGGTAAAGGGGGGGTGTGAGTGTGCCTGGCATGTTCTACTGTATGTGTGGTGTGTTGGTGCAACTCACTGAACCTCTCTCCTCGGTGCCGGAACGAAAAATGCCGACACGGAGGAGAGAATACATCACTTCCTCTCCTGGGTTTACATTACAGGAGAGGAAGTGATGTCACGAAGGATTTCCATTCGTCGAGAGCGATCGCGAGGGGGTGGCCATGAATGAATGGCCGCCCCCTCATCCCGGATCGCTCTCGAAGGAATGCCGACCGCCGCAGGCACCGGGGGGGGGCCCGATCGGGCCACCCACCCGCGGGCAGGCAGGGACTTGTATATACGCCCATATGCCTGCCCGTGCCATTCTGCCGACGTATATCGTCGTGCGGCGGTCGGCAAGTGGTTAATGGGTAGTCAACAAGTTAGATGTATAATTTATGCTCCTAGAACACGTGATGGTGCCCCCTGCATGTTGGGCCTCTCTATGTGGCCAGGCTGTGAAAGTACCACACATGTGGTATCGTGTTTTTTTTTTTTTTTTTTTTTTTTTTTTTTTTTTGGGTGTCATTTGTGGTATACACATGCCATGTGAGAGAAATAACCTATGACAATGTTGTGGGAAAAAATTACAACATCAAAAAGCTCACCATGCCTCTTACTAAATACCTTGGAATGTCTACTTTCCGAAAAGGGGTCATTTGGGGGGTATTTGCACTTTCCTGACTTGTTCGGGTCGCAAGAAGTGAGATGGACCACCAATACATCAGATGTGATCAATTTTGTATGATTCGCACCACAGCTTGTAGACTCTCTAACTTTCACAAAGACCAAATAATATCCACTAATTTGGGTTATTTTTACCAAAGATATGTAGCAGTATAACTTGTGGCCAAAATTTATGAAGAATAATTAATAATTAGCATAATTTTGTCACAGAAACAAAGAAATATGCGTTTGTTTTTTTTTTATTTTATTTTTATTTTTTTATTTTTTTCAACATTTTCGGTCTCTTTTTTTTTTTTTCATTTATAGCACAAAAAATAAAACCCCCAGAGGTGATCAAATACCACCAAAAGAAAGCTCTATTTGTGGGGGGGGAAAAAAAGGACAAAAAATTAATTTGGGTACAGTGACTAATTGTCATTCAAAGTGTGAGCACCGAAAGCTGAAAATTGGTATGGGCAGGAAGGGTGTTTAAGTGCCCAGTAGGCAAGTGGTTAACTGAGGGCATGGAGAGGTATTCTTTTCACTTCCTGGCATTAAACTGGGTCAGATTTGACGTGTTTTTTTTTTTTTTTTTTCATCATTTTCAGGTGCATCCAATCAACCCTGGACAAAAGTTTTGCGAATGACACAAATCTTAATTTTCAAAAGTCTGCTGCTTCAGTGTTTTTAGACCTTTTTTTTGTTAGCTGTTACTTTGGTATACTGAAATTTATAATGGCAAACACTTCATAAGTGTTAAAGGCTTTTGTAGTCCGAGTCATCATTTGGAAATACGATGACCCTAACTACCCAAGGCCTGAGGTGTGCCTTGGCCTGGCTGGACAGTATGCCTAAAAGAGGGCAAGAAGACACAAGTAGGTGTGATGTGAAAGCTACAAAGAAGGTCCGGAAAATGCGAATGCCCGGCTGCCTACAGAAAAAGGGGGGGTTACGTATGTCGCTGCTCACATGGAGGCTCTCCAGCGCCCCATGAACCCGATGTAAAGAAAGGACACCCTGCGGGACCCACAAAAATGCCCAGGAACCTGATGAATAACAGAAAAGGGGGTTAGGATATCAGCCTGGTTTGGCAAGTAACCTGGACGTGAGAACAACTGTTTGTAGTGAGAGAATGGAGAAAGCGCAGACCCAAGGAATGATGCAGAGGAGGCCAACTTACTTACCTGACACCAAGGCTAAGGTACAGAAATACAACCACAAACCCCTAGCTTCCCATCTATACCAAAGAAGGGGAAGTAGTAAGCGGTAAGAGAGGAACTGCCTAGAGCACTAACTGGGAACTGCCAAGGGAAGGAGACAGGAAGTCTGAAACACCACGTAAACCTGTCCGGTAACTTGTAGCCACGCCAAAGAGAACATCCCCGACTTCTCTCCCTTGACGGATAGATAGGGTGAGCCGCAAAAATGGACAGATTGACAGGGGTTTGTAGGTCCTGAAAACTGGTCGCCTGAAAGATACTTCAAGGAATTGGCAGATGAGGCCAAATTGCCGATGTAATACCCAGCAAAAGCCATAAGCATGAACCTATGAGACCATCCCGCCTTGTGAGAAGCCCACTGCAAAATCTGGATAAGAACCATGGCCAGATTGATACCCAAGACCACACTGCCCCCCCAGTTCTACAAGCCACTGAGAGAAAAACCAACATCACCTGAAGGCGCACTGAGAAGAACAGGAGCTGCAGCTGACACCTCAGTGCAAGCCTAATGGCTATGAACCCCACCATCCTGACTAACAAATAAGAGCGCATAGAGGAAACCACATGAACTGGGTTGAAGAATCCTGCACTAAACATGCACCGCACTGGTGGATGGAAGAGGTTGTAACAGAGTTGGGAATAACCACCTGAATACTGCCCCCCTCCCCTCCCCCCCAGCTGAGGGTGGGAAAGGGGAACCTCTGTGATAACCTGAGCTAAGAGTTTGGAATGGTCCCACCCCTAAAGATGGGGTGCTACCAAGTACTGAACCCCCATGAGACCGTGGAGGGATGAATGAGCACCGGCCTTCTCCGCAACCTAACCCAAGCCCTAAACAGAGAAAACACAACAAGCGAACAGAGAACAGACAACCAACACACGAAACAACAATACCCCTACGTACCTGACAAGTATGAGGATGTAAGTGCAGAAATGACAAGACCAACAGCGCGTGAATGTGAACCTAATGCTGACACAACCCAAGTGTATGTAGTGAGCGAGCCCGAGCAACCTGCAGCGCTAAGACAGGTAATTAAAAACTAACACTCAGGGCTAAGGTACCCACAGACCATGGTGGGTAGTAGTAAAGGTATGGTGAACGTGCACATATGACATATGGTATACGGGCGAGAAGATTGTGGGACGACAATCAATTAAAAACGAAACCTCAGCCCGTATGGGTCCGTAGATGTGACTGACCCTGGATGTAAGCCCTAGCTAACAGACCCACTACGAACATAAAGCTATGACATGAAAAGCTCTGACAGAACAACAGAGACAGATAGCAAACAAACCCTCTGGGCTGGTGTGCCCACAGATCGTGGTGGGTAGATGTACAAGAGTGAAGAAATAAGCGTGCACCATGTGCCGTACGGTATACGGGCGAGAAGATTGTGGGACAATAATCAATTGATAATGAAACCTCAGCCCGTATGGGTCCGTAGACGTGACAGACACTGGATGTGAGCTCCAGCTAACATATACTACGAATGACAAAAAACTACGGACGGAAAAGCTATGACAGAACAACAAAGACAGATAACAAACAACCCTCAGGGCACAGACTGAAGTGAGTAGACGTACGAGTGTGATGAAATGAGCGTGCATCGTATGACGCGTGTTATACGGGAGAGAAAATCATGGGACGACAAACAAAATGAAACGAACCTCAGCTCGTATGGAACCGACAGAACTGCTGGACAGAACACTACGACAGAACTGCTGGACAGAAGCGCTACGACAGAACTGCTGGACAGAAGCGCTACGACAGAACTGCTGGACAGAAGCACTACGACAGAACTGCTGGACAGAACGCTACAACAGAACTGCTGGACAGAACGCTACGACAGAAAAGCTAGACAGAACGCTACGACAGAAATGCTGGACAGAAATGCTATGACAGAAAAGCTGGACAGACCGCTACGACAGAAATGCTGGACAGAAAAGCTGGATAGACCGCTACGACAGAAATGCAGGACAGAACGCTACGACAGAAATGCTGGACAGAAACGCCATGACGGAAAAAAGCTGGACCGAACGATATGACAGAAAAGCTGGACCGAACGATATGACAGAAAAGCTGGACCGAACGATATGATAGAAACTGGACTGAATGATCTGACAGAAATGCTGGACCGAATGATATGACGGAAACCCCTGGACAGGACGTGATGACAGAAGAACGCAGAGACAGAAACCTGGGCCGAACGCCGTGATGAACCCCCGTGACTGAAATGGGAGCCTGGACGTGGGGGGTGCGAGAGTGCCGGGAGGTGAACAGGTGGGTGAGTGCCCCCCGTGAAAAAACGGGAAACGTGTGGGCATCCCCTCCATGGAGCATGGCGAGAGTTCCCGGGAGGTGAACTGGCTGGCAAGTGGTGGGTGTAGGGTGACGCTACGACTGGAAGATGGACAGAAACGCAATGACAGAAAACGCTGTGACAGAAAAGCTGGACAGAAAATGTTATGACAGAAAATGCTGGACAGAAACGCTGTGACCGAAAAATACTGACAGAAATGTGGGACAAAAAAAAAAAACACTGAGACAGAACATGCTGGACAGAAAACGCTTACGACCGAAAAAACTGGACAGACCGCAGGCTGCGATCGACACATAGACCAAAGAAGCAAGATTCACAAGACAGCAGCAACCCTGGCAGACCTGCCGAAGTAATGATAGCTGTGGGTGATCTGACATCCTCTGTCACGGCAGTAGAGGTGTCAGTGACCGTTCACCCCAGAGCACCGACGCCCCCCCCCCCCCCCGGTGGAGCCAGAGGAGCAGGAGGGGACAGAACACTGACCCCCCACCAGGTGTGCGGCATGGATGTGGGGACAGATGCCGATCTCCCCCCCCCCCCGAATCGGCTGGAGGCCCCCAGAGGCAAGCAGAGTGCATGGGGCGAGAGGAGCTGTCAGGTGGCCAATCCCCCCCACACTGGGAGTAACGGCGGGAGCACAGCACATGCGAGGAGAGAGGGGGAGCCAGCGGCGGCCGATCACCTCACTCTCCCCCCCACCAAGAGAATCGGCCGACACTCCGCACATGCAAGGGGAGAGGGGGAGCCGGCGGCGGCCGATCACCTCCCCCTCCCCTCCCACCAAGAGGAAAGACACATATTTAAATATATATGAAATTTGTGGAGAAAGACGGACCCCCCACAAGCTCCGGGAGAGGCGGGCGGCTGTACGCTGGCCAGGAATGGTTGTGGGGAGATTGTGAGGTGAAGGCTGGAAGGGCAGACCCCCCACTCCCCCCCCCCATGAGTGCCGGGAGAAACGGGCGCTGGCCAGAAAGAGGTGAGTGGAGAGGAGCTAACATACACTAGGAATGAAAGATGGACGCCCCCCCCCCCCCCGGCACGAGCGACGGGAGAATCGGGCGGGCCGCACGGAACTGCAAGGAGGTGGAGGAAGGAGTAATGGACGGCCCCCTGCTCCCCCCGGCATGGACGCCGGGAGAAGCGGCCGACTGCCCCCCCCCAGGAATCTGAGCGGAACATGGCTGCAAGGGAGGACGGGCAGGGTGGCTTCCATGAACGGGGGTGACGGGGGACGAGCGGGTGGTCCCTCAATGGTGCACAGGAGAGGAACCAACACCAAGCTACGGCCCACCGCCGCTCAGAAAGACGGCCAGAAGTGACGTGCATCAACCCAGAAATGAGCCGACGAAGGCTCTGATGGAGGAGGAGTGATTTAAAGCCCTCAGACTCCTCCTAAAAATTGAGGCTAGCCTTCGGCCAGCTTTCCAACTTATTGACAATTGCATTACGTTTATGCAAAGAGTCAATATTTGCAGTGTTGACCCTTCTTTTTCAAGACCTCTGCAATTTACCCTGGCATGCCGTCAATCCTGACTAATGGAAGCCCATTCTTGCATAATCAATTCTTGGAGTTTGTCAGAACTTGTGGTGTGGGATTTTATTTATTATAATTTTTTTTTTTCACCCACCTCTTAGGGATTCTTCTCAATGGGATTAAGGTCTGGGGAGTTTCTTCCTGGCCAGGGACCCAAACATTCGATGTTTTGTTTCCCAAGCCATTTAGTTATCACTTGTGAAAATTTGAAGTATAGGAAAAATGGACTTTAACGGCACATATAGAAAAAATATAACAAATTTTAATAGTGTGTGTGTGCGCGCGCATGCATAACCATATACATAAGTTATATGAACTCACAACAATTGGTGTTGTAGAAAATCTTAACGCTCACCCCTACCAGTGGGACACAGCTACTGAACAAAAAACACCTCTCCAAGTGGAAGGGAGAGGGAGACCACAGGATCCGGCGCCAAGCATAGCAGAGAAGCAAAAACCAGGACATGAAGTGGGATATGGGGGTGCACCAGGTAGCTATACTGATAAAATATACACATTGACTAAACTGGCTTTTTATTTTGTTTGTCGCATATGCCAATGAGCAATTCCGTACTTGCATAACTACTGCGATATAACTTTAAAACTGCTCATAAGCACTATAGAGGGCCGTACTGTTTTCTTTTTTTTTACAAAGTCAATTTATAGGTTATTGACCATATTCCCAATGTTATTGAAACCATTCATATTAGAAGCTATTCAAGTGAAATATGTTAACTTTGGCTTGTATTTTGAACTATGAAAAAAATAAATAAAAATATATATATATTTTTACATTCGGACTTATTAATATTGAAAAGACATAGAAAGAACTTGGAGATAGGGGACTTTAAAGGTACCTAATAATACAAATACCACATAATAACCAATTAAAACAACAGATGAATGTTTATTTGAACAAAGTTAAAACGAGAGTATGATGCCTGCAATCATGCCTGCTAACACAGGCCTATACATATAACCTATTACAGAAAGACAGGGATTACAGCATTCAAATACATAAACCATTCTGTTCCCATTTTTTTTTGTTCAACATGTTTTGCCTATGTGGCTTCTTCAGGAAAGGGACACAGAGTGCTTTTTCTGACTATATAAAGAAATATGTCCCACTTTAGATGTATATGACTAGAAAGAAAAACAAAAATTAGTACATGGAAATACATACAAACTGTATTGACACGGACAGAATACAAGCGACATTTTTTGCAGATGTGTGGCTCCAAACCCCAAATCCCCAAAGAAAATACTGAATATATATCCCACTACAAAACATGATATTATATGTCCCCCCTACCTCCAAAAAAAGGGGCACGAGGGTCAAATCCAGTACAGAAATAATTCCCAAAGATCCCATTATAAATGCAAGCCAAGAAGTGGTCCATAAAAAATCCAGAATACATGTAGAGAGGGGTGAATTTGCTACAATGTTTCTCATATACCATGCAAATGCAATACCTGTAAAAGCAATTAAGCAATAAAAAAGAAGACAATCAAACAAAGATAGAGGGAAGCTGTTCAAAAACAGGCTTCTAATACTGATCTGTACCTACCCCCCCACTAATAGATAGAGACATAAAGAAAGCTACAGGAGCTCGGGTAAACCACACAGTAGGCAATTGCCTGATGAATGGGTATTTACACCGACAGAGTGTGAAATATCAAAAAAATAATAAAATTAGAGATAAACACAGAGAAAGCCCACAATGGCTGTTTATGTCCACAGTCCCACCACATTATAGCATCCATTGATCAATGATCCTAAATCAAGTGTCAATATGCTCAAGGAATGTAAACAGGAGCGCTCACCTTTCATAGCTTCCACAGCCCTTATATGGGACATAACAGTGGATCCCCAAAAGGGAAAGAGTGGTCCCAACAGTCACCCACGTCCCCAGACAGGAATAAAACGCCTCCACAGGAGACCAGGGACTCCCAATGATTGACCTGGTTTGAAAGACATATGTGCATGAGTGCATGAACCATAATAGCAAACAATGGTCTCAAGTCACACACCCACATTACAAAAAATTATTTC
The DNA here is from genome assembly GCF_037356315.1 of Lithobates pipiens. Classification (NCBI taxonomy): domain Eukaryota; kingdom Metazoa; phylum Chordata; class Amphibia; order Anura; family Ranidae; genus Lithobates; species Lithobates pipiens. Next base: position 507,023,476 of record NW_027507764.1, on the reverse strand, counting down.
CACAATAAATTAACTTGTCTAATTCCCATCAAAGGGAAAAACATTTTTTTATATATACAAAGTGTCTAAATATTGAAAAACATCCCTCCAATATTGGAGGGGAACAGCAGCAGACAAAAGGGGCACCGACCAAGAGGATCCCCTCAGGAGTATGCACCAAATATCGTATTCAAGTCACTACTGGGGAGGGAAAAGATCAAAGGACACATGGGGAGGGCACATGAACAGATGGACCTGGAATAAACCGATCAAAAGTTTTTTAATATACAACTTCAAATAAGGAATAAACACAATCCCCATTATAGGAAAGGTTTGTAACGAATCCCCTTTTAGACCTGGAACCGAGTCGCTCGTAATGAATAAATCCAATGTAACAATTTTTTTTCCAGGTCCTCCCCCCGACCTTGTGGCAGCAGATGTTCCAAACTAAAAAAGCCAATGACGCTCAGATTGAAATTGTGATGTAGCCCTACATGGCGGCTTATCGGAGTCTTCATCTTACGTTTCGATATCAGAGATACATGATCCCTCATTCTGCAATATAAAGGACGCTTCATTTTACCCACATAAAAGGCTCCTCAGGAGCACTTCATTATATAGACTGAGCCTACTGGCTGACAGGTCGTTCTATGTTTGGGAGTCCAACTACTACCATCCGCAAGTGCAATGATTTTACCTTCCAAGATGAAGCGGCAAAAGCCGATTTACCACACTGGTACGTGCCTGGTATCCTATTTTTGGTAATTTTTGTATCAACATAGTGAATAGAAACCAAAGTGTCTCGTAGTGAGCTCGAATGTTTAAATGTAATTTCTGGATAGGGATTGATGAATTTTGAAATTCTCTCATCCGCTACCAACAGATGTCAGAATTTCTGGTAAATGTTCCGAACTTTAGTATGTTGCCGGTTGTATTTGGTTACAATACGTATTGAGGAAGATGACTTGTCCCGTCTGGGCTTGTAGAGCAAAGTCTGTCTATTCAAGCCCCTAACTTTATTGTATGCCTTTTTCAAACATGTCTTACTATATCCTCTAGCCAGAAGACGATCCTGTAACATATTTGATTCCCTCTGAAAGTCTTCATGGTGTGTACAATTCCTCTTAATCTGCAAGAACTGACCATACGGGATACTTTGAATTAACTTATCTGGATGTGAACTACTCACATGCAGTAAATTATTTCCTGCTTACTCCTTCCTATAGAGGGTCGAGCATAGTATCCCCCTATCATCCACGAACAGTTCAACATCCAGGAAGGTAATTCTGTTTTGATCAAAGTTGTACGTAAATTTCAAATTGTATGGATTATTTTGTAGGCCATCCAGAAAATCTAACAATTCCTCTTTTGATCATGCCCAAATCATCAGGGCGTCGTCTTTATAATGATTCCATGCGATTATGTGACCAATATTTTACATTTTTGATTCATCAGAAAAAAGGTCTCGTTACCACCCCCCTCAGGTACAGGTTCGCATAGGAGGGAGCACATCTAGCCCCTATAGCAGGGGTGCTCAACCTGTGACTCTCCAGCTGTTGCGGAACTACAAGTCCGATGAGGCATAGCAAGACTCCGACAGCCACAAGCATGACAACCAGAGGCAGAGGCATGATGGGACTTGTAGTTTTGCAACAGCTGCAGAGCCACAGGTTGAGCACCCCTGCCCTATAGCAACGCCCTGCACCTGGAAGTAGTGGGAACCCTTAAACACAAAGATATTATGTGTCAGTATAAAGCTGAGCATTTGTAAAACAAAATCATTGTACTTCCAGGAATCAAGATCACGTTCGCTAAGAAATTCTCCCACCACCTCCACACCCTTTTTATGTGGTATCGAATTGTACAATGCCTCTATGTCGATTGCGACTAACAAGGCATTTTCTGGTATTTGTAAACCATCAGTCATTTTCTTTTCCAATATTTTTATTCAGAAAATTTCAACAAGTACAAAATGAACATTTATCATCTTAGTGCCAAGTAGATGTACAGGTATTAGGTTGATTATGAGTCGGTTGCATCATACATTGCCTTGTATTTTTGTGAGGTTAAATGTATCCCTGTCCCCACTTTAGATTGGATAGATCTGAACCAGATATTACCCATGAACCCATGAATTAAACTCAAGATATAAAACTGAAAGAAGGAGCCCCCTTTAAATGGTGCACGATTGTGCTTTAACATGTCACTCTGAGAACTGTGAGGGGAGGCCCTTCTCTCTCTGTCACCTCCTCTAGGTGTGACCAACTTGAATAGCTTCTAAGTGGGTTCTGAGGCCCCGGATAGTCTGTGAGCCCCTTAAGGCCAGCTCCTATTGATAGTAGAGAGAGAGAAAAGGAAAGGGTAGGAAGAAAAGTAGAGGACAGTGGGGGGGGGGGGTGCACCCGAACCCGGAGAGAAGAGCCTCTGAGCCACTCCCATCTCACTATGTGGTCGAGAGGTAATTCATCCAAGGGTCCCATATTTTATTGAACCAAGCTACCTTGTTGTTTAAGATCGCCGAGAGGCATTCATTCACCATTATCCTTGAAAGTTTTGATTTTAGCAGTTGAAAAGGGATCATTGGGGACTTCCAAGATTTTGCAATTGCTATTCTTGCTGCAACAAATATGAAAGCAATGCGTTGCTTCGTGTACCTCGATGTCCCCTCCACTGGGAACCCCAACAGTGCCTGCAGGGGTGACTTAGTGAGGTTTGCATGAGTCAATGAATATATGAAGTTATATGTGCGTATCCAAAACCTTTGCACTTTTAGGCATGTGCACCATGTTTGAAACATGGTGCCATCTATATTACAACCCCTGAAGCACTGCGGGGAAGCCCCCGGGACAAAGTTAGCAACCCTCGCTGGGACCATATACCACCTCATCAAGACTTTGTAGTTTGCCTCTATCAGCGAGGTGTTGATAAATGATTTAGACGCAAATTGCGACATTTCACACCATTTCTCGGCTTCTAAATTGATTTCTATATCTTGCTCCCATTTGTGCATGTGAATTTTTTTTTGAAAAGTCGAAATTAAGATACTATAAATCTGCGAGATGTGACCGGTGTGCCTGTCAAGGGTCCTGCAGAAATTTTCAATAGAAGTGGATGTAGTTAGATCTGAGATGCGATTTAATGTTGCTAGATAACAGGCTATCTGAGTGTAGCGGTAAAATTCTGAATTTGGGAGTTGGTACTTTTCCTGGAGAACCTGTTTTGACAGAGCACCTCTATGATCACACAAGTCCGCTATACGGAGCAGTCGCTTATTAGTCCACCATGAAAATTCTTGGGGTTGAAGACCTGGGTGAATGAAGGATTATTAAGCAAAGGGGCTAGTGGAGTACGTGGGGACTTAAATTTGTATGAAGTCATCAATCTGTCCCATAGATTTAAAGAGAAGGATAGGGTCGGGCACAAGATTGTCGGTCTATCTCTCCCTTTCATCGACAATAAATGGCTTATCTCTCTATTAGGGTACAAGGAGGATTCCATTGTCACCCAAAGTGGTTTTGGCTGTTCTATGTGAAATCGAATTAATTGGGACAATTGCGCTGCATGATAGTACTTAAGCAGATCTGGTACCCCCAGGCCCCCCCTCGGTTTAGGTGTATATAATGTTCGTCTATTCACCCTGGGTCTTTTGTTTCCCCATATAAATTCCACCATTTTTTTCTGAAACTTCCCCAGATCGGATCGCACAATTGCTATGGGGAGAGTCCTGAACAACTACAATATCTTTGGCAAAATAGTCATTTTAACAGAGTTCAGCCGACCGAACCATGATGGAGGGTTGTTTGATCACCTCTCCAGATCCTCAACTAGTTTTTTAAACAAGGGTGGGTAGTTTTGTTTGTATAGTGTAGAGAGGGATGGTGTTAAAAAGATTCCCAAATATGGGAGGGCCTCGTTCTGCCATTTAAATGAGTAAGAGCTTCGTAGGTCTCGAATTATATGTGCTGGTAAGGAAATATTAAGTGCTTGGGATTTTGAATGATTCACTTGCAGGCCTGTGATTGATGTGAAATGTTTTAATATTATGTGTAGAGTGGGTAGAGAGGTGACTGGGGAAGAAAGAAGTAACAACAAATCATCCGCGAATAACTCGCATTTATGTTCGCGATCTCCGCATTTAACTGTACGTCTGGGTGACCTTGTATTTTGATGGCTAGTGGTTCCAGTGCCATAAAGAACAATATGGGGGATAATGGGCATCCCTGTCTAGTCCCTCTGCGTATATCTATATTTTGTGAGCGATAGCCCTTGACTAATAAATGCGCTGTGGGGTTATCATATATAGTTTTGAATGTCCTCAAGAATTTCGGCCTGAACCCATAATGTTCTAATATGAAGAACAGGTAGTCCCAGGATAGGGAATCAAAAGCCTTGTGCAGGTCTAATGAAATCAGTAATGCCCCCCTCTGGCCTGCCCCGTCCAAGCCCGAATTCAAGGCGGATATGATGCTGATTATCCGTCTGGTCTGATTTGGGGCTTGTCTATTGGGGAAGAACCCTACCTGGTCAGGATGGATGTATTTGGATATAAATGAGTTCATACGAGTGGCTACGATTTTTGTCATAATTTTGAGGTCTACATTTATCAGTGATATCGGGCGATAATTGGCGCAGTCCCCATGATCTTTGTTAGGTTTAGGTAAAATATGGATGAAAGCGCTATTTTCATGTAGTGGCAAAGGGGAACCTTTTCTTAGTTCATTGTAAAATGAGCACAGATGTGGGATTAGGATTTCTGAATATTTGCGATAATGGTGACCAGAGAATCCATCTGGGCCTGGTGCCTTGGATGGGTTTAGATTTTTAATAGCCGCTGCTACTTCTCCTGCATGAAATTCTGCATCCATTAACTCTGCATGTTCTTGATCTAGAGTAGGGAGTGCGACGTCTCGGAGAAACTCCTCCACTTTATCTATACGAAGGGGGGCGGGGGAATCGTACAGTTTAGAGTAAAAAGTGAAGAATTCTTGCATTATTAACTGAGGATTCTGGGTAGTCGGGCCGTTCTGTTTTCGCAACCTAGGTAAGGCAGGTGTAAATGGTCTGGGCGTGAGTTTCCTCGCTAAAAGTTTATTGGGTTTGTCTCCCATAGTGTAATATCGATGTCTCGACCATCTAATGTATTTTTCTGCTTTTGTAGTGAGGCTCAAATTTAGTGCTGTGTGGGCTGCATTAATCTGGTCTCTAAGGTCAAGATGTTGATTGGCCCTTTATTTGTAAGGAGCTGCAACTGGTAATTTTGTTCTCTGATCGTTTGTTCTCATGCCCTTTTCACTCTGGAAGATACTTGTATCAGTTTGCCGTGGATGGTGGCCTTATGTGCTGCCCAAATCATAATTGGGGTGGAGGACGAGGGGGGATTGTCTTGGAAATAGCTTTGAAGAGCCACCTCCACCTCCCTAGTAACAACAGGGTCATTCAATAAGGACTCATTTAGTCGCCAAGGAGATGGTTGTGGCTTTGTCCATAGGTTCGTTAGTGTGACCAGAATCGATGAGTGGTCAGACCATGCCATAGGGAGAATTTTAGCCGACGATACGCAGGAGAGAAGTGAGGATAATGTGAATATGTGATCTATTCTATCTATATATTCTATCTATCTATTCTGTGGGAATAGAACGTGTAATCCCTGATGGTGGGTTGAGCGTCCCTCCATATATCTATCAAGTCATAGCTGTGTAGTAGGCGTGCTAGCTCCCCGCTTTGTTTTGGGGTGTGTTTTAGAATTGCCTTCCTGGGGTTAGACTTGTCTAAAATTTGGTAAAGAGAGGTGTTACTATCCCCCCCAGGATCACATATCCCTCCACATGAGGCATAATTGTTGTCAGCATTGAGCATAAAAACTGAGTTTGGCCTGTGTTGGGAGCATAATAGGAGAGTAGGGTGATTACATTTTCGTTGTTTTTCCCTGTCGCCATGATATAACGTCCCTCCTTATCACGTATAATGTTGGTGGGCATAAATGGGATCCTCTTAGCGCTGCAAATAGCTACTCCCCTTTTTTTATCCGATCCATTTGATAAAAAGACAGTGGGGTATCGTGTATGTAAATATTTAGGGGAAGAAGTCCCTGAAAAGTGTGTCTCCTGTAATAGCAGTATGTCTATCCCCATTTTATGATATTGTTGAAAGGCCTTTGTCCTCTTAATAGGGGAGTTAAGGCCCTGCACATTCTGAGTTAAGATGGAATAATTTGCGGAAGATCTATTGGCCATTAGGGTTCAGTGGGCTAAACTCACGTTTTAGGGAGCCGCAATGGTTCTGCAGTGGGTCCCCTCGATCTCTCATGTCGATCCCCGTCCCGGGGTGAGGATGCACCAAAGGGAAGAAAAGCTTGGAAAGGAGAAAGAAAGACATAAAAACTAATTTAAAGATAGACCGTACGTCTTTGGTTAAGCCGTAATAATAACAAGTAAACGTTGCTAACATAGCTAACAAGTAAAAAAAAAAAAAAAGGAACCAGTGCACTGTATGTCAGTGCAACCGTGGGGTGCCAAACCCCCTTGTGTTGCGAAGTTGCCTCCACTCTCAGGGTAGGGGCAAGTTCACCACTAGTGGCATGCGTTTCCACCCCAGCTCAGCTCTGACATAGTCTGGAGGGGATGGAGGGGGGAACCACCCGACCAGGCATGGTCTCATAAATGTAAAATATGGAAAGCCTACATTCATGAGCAGGATCATTCAATGACAAAAGCCAAAAAGGGGGAGAGAACAAAAAAGGGGGGTCCAACGCCCCCCCAAAACAGGGGGGAGGGGTGGGAGGGGGAATAATGTGGTCATCTAGCAATCAAAAATGAGTCTGAGTCCCCCATGAAACACTTCTAAACAAGATTAGGATTGTTCCTCGTCAGTATTGAAGTCCTCAAGGTTGGACTATGTCAGACTGTAGGGAGGCTAGTCCCATAGTAAGGATCAAAGACCCGGTGGCATTTTTGGGAACGATCAAGTGATCGGCGGGGACCTCCTTGATCTAGACCTTCCCTGATGGGACCACAGAGGGGAAATTGGGCAGTCGACCTTGTTTAGTGTGATTGAGAGAGATGAGTCCTTTGTGATCAGTCCCAACTCCAGGAGCAACTCTTCGCCTGATTGGAAGCTGACAAAGGAGTAGGAGTTACCCCATATATAAAGGACAGTCAGAATGGAAACATCCAGCGATATTTAATCTAGTGGTTGATCAGATGATTTAGTAGAGGTTTCAGTTGTCGTCTTTTTTGGATCGTCGACTGAGAGATATCCGCAAAGATCTGGACTCTGTTTCCCAACAGTGAGATATCTCCCTTAATTCTAGCCTCCATCATTATCTTTTCTTTAATCCGATAGAAAAGTGGCTTAACTATCACATCTCGAGGCAAGCCATCCGGTCTGGGTGCTGTCAGGGCTCTGTGAACTCTGTCTAACTCCAGCTGGTAAGGGGAAATGTGTGGTATCAAATTTTTCATCAAGGAGTGTATGGCGTCTTCTAGGTCCCCCACGGACTCTGGGAGGCCCCGCACACGAAAGTTGTATCTCTGGATCTGTTTTCTAGGTCCTCGATCTTCGCGTTCGCCTGATCTAGTTGGTTTTGTAGGGAAGATATCATTCTGGTGTTCTGGTTAACTCTCTTCATGGTACCATCCATTTTGGACTCTATCGTGTCCAGCCTCTCCCCTATGTTTTGGAAATCCTCTTTTAATACTGTTGTGATAAGTGTGCAGGCTTTGGACAGTTCCTGTTGCAGGAGAGAGGAAAATCTAGCCAGAAGGACTGCATCTCCCAAGTATGTAGTTGCTTGATTAGATTGTTGAGGATACAGAGAGCTGCCTTGGCTCAGGGCTAGTTCAGCTAGTTCAGCCATTTGTCTGTCTGTGGAGGAGACGGTAGAGTCAGCAAACAGCACCCTATCTGGAGATATAGACAGGGGAGACAACTGTGATTGGACGCTCTGTGGTGAAAGTGGTTCTTCCTGGGACTAGGAAGAGAAGGGGTCCCTGCCTGTGTTGTCCTGAGTTTCATCTGAATGGGGGATGCCTGGATGTTGTGGCTGGTAGCTCCCTTGTCCCAAGGCACCCCATCTTAGGCAGGTGTAGCTGTTGCTGCTGCATCTGTGCCTGGGGGCTGCTCTCCATGGCTCTCTGCCCTGGTTGTGGGGCGGTCTGGGGGGTTACTGCTGGGTTTGTGGGCTGCCCCGCTCTATGCTCCCTCTCTCCTGTGCCTTACCTCTTCCCAGGGACTGTTGTTTGGAGCTGGGGCCACCGCTGCACGCTGAATCCCCTCTCTCTGCCGCCATCTTGGGCCTGGGAGACCGCCGCTGGGCTCGACTTGTGCGGGAATGCTGCGCGGGTTTCCTCTGTTTCCTTGTGTTCCCTGCCGTCCCCTACCTCATGTACCGATCCACGGGCTGCCAGTGTGGTGGCGATTCCCTGTGTCCCATCTGCTAATTTAAGCTGCTTTTGAGCTTGGGCTTGCGGAGCACGGTCAGTGCATGTCCTGCTCCGGCGCTGTGCGCATGCGCACTTCCATCAGTCATTTTCAATAGCTCAATTGTGTCTTTCACATAGGAGGACAAACATTTGACATGTGGATACAGATATTCGTCAATTAATTCAGCTGCTTTCTCAATTAGTGAATCACACCCCGAAATTATTGGACGACCGGGGGGGGCATATCAAACTCTTATGCACCTTTGGAAGTGCATAGAAGGTCGGGGTAGTGAACTCCGTCACATCCAAAAATTCAAAAGTTTTTATAGCTATGACCCCACCAAGACGAGCTTTCACTATAATTTCTTTGTATTTCCGCAAATAGTAGTTCACATGAGATGCTGGAACCAGCCTGTACCACGTTCTGTTTGAAATTATGTCATAACACATTTTCTCATATTGGTCCGTATCAAGTACAACCAGGTTTCCACCCTTATCTGATGGCTTGATTATAATTTGTTTATTGGAACTGAGTTTCCGAAGTGCATCTTTAAGATCCTTGGTCAGGTGGGGTACTTAGAAAGAGGAAGAAAGACAGTGAAACAAGCTCACAGGGATGCCCAAGATCAGGGAGGGTTACTAACAAGGACAAGAAGCCACACTCTCAACAGACAAAGAGTAACATAACCCCAGATATGACACCGACGGGTAGCACTTCCAATCATTCCATTACTTTAATCTCACCAACTAGGAGTATTGACCCTGTCTCTAAAATTGCAGGACCCCTCTCTCACCATCAAGGGCAAGCACAGAGACCTTCTGTACCAGGTCCTTCTATGGACCTGCAGACAGCCCCCATTTTTGCTTCAAGTACTAATGATTCAAAACGAACCTCTAGTACTACATCGATTCCGACGCGAAAAACCAATCAGCCTTTAAAATAATATGTCCCGACTCTATGTGTACCGAGAGTCGGGATAAATTTGATATTATTAATCTTTCATCTTATTCCCTATCCAGAAATTATATTTAAAAGTTCACGCTCACTACGAGACACCTTGGTTTCTAGTCACTATGTTGATACAAGAATTACCAAAAATAGGATAACAGGCACGTACCAGTGTGGTAAATGCGGCTTTTGCTGCTTCATCTTGGAAGGTAAAAGCATTGCACTTCCAGGTGGTAGTAGTTGGACTCCCAAACATAGAACGACCTGTCAGTCTGTAGGCTCAGTCTATATAATGAAGTGCTCCTGTGGAGCCTTTTATGTGGGTTAAAACGAAGCGTCCTTTATATTGCAGAATGGGGGATCATGTATCTCTGATATCGAAACGTAAAATGGAGACTCCGATAAGCCGCCATGTAGGGCTACATCACAATTTCAAGAACATCTGCCGCCACAAGGTCGGGGAGGGGACCTGAATAAAAAATTGTTACAATCAGAGACTAAATGGATTTATTCATTATGGGCCACATAATGGGGATTGTGTTTATGCCCTATTTGAAGTTGTATATTAAAAAACTTTTGATCTGTTTATTCCAGGTCCATCTGTTCATGTGCCCTCCCCATGTGTCCTTTGGTCTTTTCCTTCCCCAGTAGTGACTTGAATACGATATTTGGTGCATACTCCTGAGGGGATCCTCTTGGTCGGTGCCCCTTTTGTCTGCTGCTGTTCCCCTCCAATATTGGAGGGATGTTTTTCAATATTTAGACAAATCTCCAAGTTCTTTCTATGTCTTTTCAAGTCTTGGGAAGTTGGTACCATATCTTGTAGTTATAGAGCTAACCTCTATCCAACATTTTCAAATATTATTAATATTAAACGTGATTGGTTTTCGTTTTAAAAATTTGAATATTGGGTTAGATGTATATACATATGAATAAACAAAGGAATACTACCTGTCTGTGATCGCTAAGTTATGTGCCTGTATGGACCGGCTTGGGCGACCATATACTCACTAGGTAAGTGATGGTAGTGTTTTGCCTTATAGACATAAAACATAATGGATGCAACCATTAGGTACAAAGGAAAAAAGCACCCAAATATATAAATAGTCCTATTGGGGGCTCTAGAAAGTCCCATAGCCAAACATACCTGAAAATAATCTGTCTCTGCTACCGATCCCTACTCTAGAATAATTGGTAAGTACTTGTGCGAGGAGAGGCTGGACACCTCCGTGCCTCAGAGCGCCTGGGTATTAGGTCCTACCTCGCTGTTATATGCACCCCGTCTGAGTGGCGTCTGACGTCACTTCAGACCAGCCACCAATACACCGCACACACACCAAGTGGCGCATGTGCACTGGATGGCTAAAGCAATTCCAGTGCCGGCCCAATGGAGAGATCGGGAGTAACAGGAGACATCAGATGACAGCGTCTCCATACTTGCTGCGGGTAAACAAAGTCCCCGACTCGTCCCTTCTCGAAACCGAGACTGAGGCAAGCGGGACATGACACCCATGGCTTGGGCTGAATAACCTTAACTGAAACAAACATTTGTTTATAGTCAACCATGCAGGTATACCTAGTGCCTGCTCAGTAACTTTATTATGCAAATTGACACCTGTTAGAATTGATTAACTATTAGAATGGTATTGTTTGGAAGTTAATGGTAAATGCCAGAAAAGACGGCAATACAACAAACCAGTTCCATATCGGGAAGATGATTCCCCATCAGATAAATGCATAGACCTATCATCAGATATTCATAGATTAATATGGAAGTCAACGTATCCATATATCTAATATTGTGTGCCATTGGGATGACCCTGAGGGACACCCCAGAATCAAGAGTGGAATTCCACTAATAGTTTCTCCGTTGAGCAAACAACACCTAGTACTTGTCTGTATCCAGGGACAATAAGTACATTGTCCATATGGATATATCCCCCTTAACGGGGTATCTGCATGATAGTTAGGTCTGTAATGGCTTGCTGTGAGTTTGACACCTATGGAGGGGCTTTTGCGAAAGACAATTCCTCACATACTGATGAAGTGTTGGATCCTCACTGAGCAGATGCCAGTGCTTGGCCATACACATACAAAGTTGTTGGTGCTGGGCTACTACTTAGTACTTAGTAATGAATTTCATAGTTTTCTGATATGAATTGGATTTGTTTTCGAGTAGAGTAAAGATGTCCTGTCCCTATTTAGAGCTTTATTGTATGCTTTTATTAGTAATCTTTTACTGTATCCGCATTCTCGCAGATGTGTATGTAACTCAACTGCTTGGATTTTATTGGATTTCCTCTCCTCGCACACGTACTTGCCAATTATCCTAGAGGCGGGATCAGTATCAGAGACAGATTCTTTTCAGGTATGTTTGGCTATGGGACTTTCTAGAGTCCCCCAATAGGATTATTTATATATTTGGGTGCTTTTTCCTCTGTACCTAATGGTTGCATCCATTATGTTTATGTCTATAGGGCAAAACACTACCAGCATTACCTATTGAGTATATGGCCGCCCATACAGGCACATAACTTGGCGATCGGTAGTATTTCTTTGTTTATTTATATATATATATATATATATATATATATATATATATATATATAATATATACACAGCTAATCCAATTGTCAGGAAAGGTTCTATCCGCTGATGGCTCTGTCACGCGTTTGGTGTGCAGTACTGATGTCCACCAGCGGGTGTCTCCTGACAGTTCCAGTTGTCAGGGAAGCTCTCTTCTGCTGGCGGTATTATTTGATCTTTGGGCCACAGTACTGGCGCCCACCAGTGGATGGTTCCTGCAGTGTCGGGCCAACATCATCTCCTGCGATCAGGCATCACCTGAGTCCGACTGCAAGAGATGTGTATAAATACCCGGCAGACACACATCTTGCCTTGGTATGTTTCCTTGCGTCCTGACCCTGAGAGCACTGTATTTGTACCTGATCCTGTTCCTGTCTGTTTACCTGAACCCTGAGTCTTGTACCTGTACCCACCTCTCCTGTGATCCTGTTACCCTTACCTTTGTCCTTTAGCTTGATCCATCCTCTCCTTGTCCTGTTTGTTCACTATCCCCATCTGCTGACCTCCTGTTGACGACCCTGGCCTGGCTCCGTTTATGATTCCGTTATTCCCCATTATATGTATATATTTGTCTGTTACTATTATTATTTGTTATTTTATGTTTGTGGTTGGTTGGTTGCACATTGTATTATATTCAAGGAGGTTGTGTTTATTCACTTATCTTAATAAATCATTATATTTCACTTATACACGTTTGGGTTTCCTCTGTTGCAGTCCACACAGTTCTGGTCTTATCTGATACGTAACATTATACCAAGGACCCCCCTGACCAGAAGTGGCTGCACAGAGGAACCATCCTGATTCTGTTTACTTCTGTGAGATGAATTTGGATGTGATTGTTTACTATGCTCTGCTGGCGTCAGAGCGTGGTGAATATCTCTGCCAGACACTGAAGGAGTGGACTAGTGACCAGCTGCTAGAAATAATTTTTTTGGCTCACTCCCTGGTGGATCAGGGTTGCATGCTGTTTGGGGATGTGCAGCCTTTAATCCAAATATGTACAGAGCTGGCCCTGCCCTGTATTCCAAAGGGCCATGATAATTTTTCTCTCCCTTTCAGTATTAATCGGGTTGTATCCCTGGTATGGCTTTTAGAAGATGATCCCACAGTTTCTACTCCCTGCACCTATCCTACCTTTAACCCACCTGCCTTTTCTCAGCTGCCTGCAATCCCACAAGAACTTCCCCCAGCTATTATTACCTCTTCCCTGCCATGTTCCAACCCTCTTCTCCAGTCTGCTTCATCCCATACCTACAGTCCTGCAGTTACCTACAGGACTTCAATAGCTAAACCAAAAAAGAGACAGAGAAGTTCTTTCCAACTCATTTGATCCTGCCAGTAACCCAACCTGCCTGAATACCAGCCAACATGTTCAAGCCTGAAGTTCCGGTGCCAGTGTTCCAGCCTGAAGTCCCGGTGCCGTTTCCCGCTCTGAGGTTTCCGGTGCCTGTTTCCCGCTCTGAGGTTTCCAGTGCCCGTTTCTCGGTCTGAGATTCCAGTTCCCGTTTCTCAGTCTGAAGTTTCGGTGCCCATTACCTAGCCTGTGGGGTTTGCTACCCTGCCAGATGACCCAGAGCTTGCAGTTGTGCCAGATGACCCGGAGCCTGCAGTCGTGTCAGACGACCCGGAGTGTCACGTACCTGAAGGGAGACTGAATTGACAAGGTCGGCCTCTCTTGTATCTCCAGCCCAGGTTCCGCTGAGGGTGGAACAGAAGGAGCCAAGGGCCAGGAGGAACACAAGTGCCCATAGGAGAAGACCCGGAGACATGTTGCACGAAGTTGCAGCTAGTCGCAGGACTGTAGTTACAGAAGTGCTGAGCCCAACAGGACTCTGGAACGAGGTCACAAAAGAAGCCGGGTTCCTTCACAGGCAGGCAGCGAGGTACCAGGACATCAGGAAAAGGCAAGGTCAGATCAGAAGCCGGGATCAGGAGCCAGGGATCAGGTAAACACAGTCCAGAAGCAAGGTCAGTGGAGAGCCGGGTCAAAAGCCAGAGATTAGATAAGCAGGATCAAACAGGAGCCAAGGTCAGCAACGGGCATTCGGACAGGAAATCACAAGTTCAGGGTATCAGAAACACAGCTGAAAGACCAGTCAGCACCGTTCAGGAGTCAGGGCACCCTTTAAATAGGCCATCTGGCGCCAACTGGGTTTAGGGGCACGTGCATACGCGTGATGCACATGTGCAAGGATCTGCTGTTGCCCATGAGTGTGCGCCTGTTGCCCGTGAGTGTGCACCTGTTGCCCGTAAGTGCGCACAATGTATTCTGACAGTTCTCTTACACGGAGCCTGCAGTCATGCCAGACGACCCGGAGCCTGCAGTCATGCCAGATGACCCAGAGCCTGCAGTCCTGCCAGACGACCTGGAGCCTGCTACCCAGCCTGATGCGTCTCTGTCTGCTGCCCAGCCTGATATGCCACTGTCTTCTGCTCAGCCTGATGTGCCCATGCCTGTTGCCCAGCTCGATGTGCCTGCTGCCCAGTTTGAGGAGCCTGTTGCCCAGCTTGATGTGCCGGTTGCCCAGTTCGATGTTCTTGCTGCCCGGCTTGATGTGCCTGTGCCCCCTGCCGAGCTTATGTCTTCGCCTGCTGCCCAGCTTGAGCTACCCGTTGCCTGGTTTAAAGCCATGGACCTTCCACATGCCCAGTTTGATGTGACTCGGCCTGCCTGGTTTGATACTTTGGACTGTCTTCATACCCAGCTTAGTGCAACTCTGCCCGCTGCTCATCTTGATGCCATGGACTTGTCCCAGCAACAGCTAGTTGGAGTGTCCAGAGTCTGCTCCTTTGAGTGGGGGTACTGTCAGGAAGGGTTCCGTCCGCTGGTGGCGGTCAGGCATTTGGTGTGCAGTACTGATGTCTACCAGCGGGTGTCTCCTGACAGTTCCAGACTGTCAGGGGAGCTCTCTCCTGCTGGTGGTATTATTTGATCTTTGGGCCGCAGTACTGGTGCCCACCAGCAGATGGTTCCCGGCAGTGTGGGGGTAACATCATCTCCTGCGATCAGGCATCACCTCAGTCTGATTGCAGGAGATGTGTATAAATACCCGGCAGACACACACACACCTTGCCTTGGTATCTTTCCTTGCGCCCTGACCCTGAGAGCTCTGCATTTGTATCTGATCCTATTCCTGTCTGTTTACATGAATCCTGAGCCTTGTACCTGTACCCTTCCCTCTTGTGATCCTGTTACACTTAACTTTGTCCTTTAGCCTGATCCATCCATCCTCTCCTTGTCCTGTTTGTTCCCTATCCCCATCTGCTGACCTTCCCTTGATGACCCTGGCCTGGCTTCATTTATGATTTTGGTATTCCCCATTATATGTATATATTTGTCTGTTACTATTATTATTTGTGGGTTTATGTTTGTGGTTGGTTGATTGCACATCGTATTATATTGGAGGAGGTTGTGTTTATTCACTTAAGAAATCATTATATTTCACGTATACACATTTGGGTTTGCTCTGTTGCAGTCCACACAATTCTGGTCTTATCTGATACATGACACCAATTCTCTAAATTTTAAACAAAGCCATTCACATTCAATATTAATAAGTCCAAATGCATTGGAATGCAAGTATATATATGTCTATAGGTATATTCATAGTTCAATATCAAAATACAAGCCAAATTTAACATATTTTGCTTGAATAGCTTCTAATATGAATGGTTTCAATAAAATTCGGGAATATGGTTAATAACCTATAAATACACTTTATGTTTTTACAGACAGTACAGCCTTCTATACTAGGTCTCTCTAGTGCCTATGGGCAGTTTTGAAGTTATATTGCAGTAGTTATGTAAGTACGGCATTGCTCATTGTCGCATATGCCAAACAATATAAAAATCAGTTTAGTCAATGTGTATATTTTATAATTTTAGCTACCTGGTACACCCCCATGTCCGACTTCATGTCCTGGTTTCTGCTGCTCTGCTGTGCTTAGTGCCGGATCCCATGGTCTCCCTCTCCCTTCCACCCGGAGAGGTGTTTTTTGTTCAGTAACTGTCCCACTGGTAGGGGCAGGGCCGGTGCTAGACTATTTTGCACCCTAGGCAAGACCAGCTACTTGCGCCCCCCCCCCCCCCCAAAAAACAAAACAAAAAAAAAAACATGCCCTGCATGGCTTTGTGAAGTGTCATTAAATAATAGCACAACACACTCTTTGATCACAGATCCCAGTGTGTATTGTGTGACAATCTGTCAGTTTTAATTATTTCACTGTGAACACCAGGGCCAATTGCAAGTGCGACTGCTCAGCCTGGATTACGAGCATCATGGGCCTGGTGCTGAAGATTTTGGTGGGCTCTGGATTATGAAGCCCCTTGCCCTGAATTATACATTACATTTTTCTTTACAGGCCCGCCTTAACCATCACTTGTGCCTAGGCATGCCTTTCATCCCCACCCACTGCATCTGGGACCCCTTTCTTCATCATCTACTGTGCCTGCAGCCTCCCTTGCTTTACCACCCACTGCGCCCACAGCCCTCTTCCCTCACCACCCAACATACCTATAGCCCCCCTTGATTGCAGAAATACTACAGGAGAGGGTCAGAGACTGCCGACAGGGTACAGGAGAGGGTCAAAGACTGCAAAACGTGCTACAGGAGAGGGTCAGAGACTGCCGACAGAGTACAGGAGAGGGTCAGAGACTGCGGACAGGGTACAGGAGAGGGTCAGAGACTGCCAACAGGGTACAGAAGAGGGTCAGAGACTGCGGACAGGGTACAGAAGAGGGTCAGAGACTGCCGACAGGGTACAGAAGAGGGTCAGAGACTGCCGACAGGGTACAGGAGAGGGTCAGAGACTGCGGACAGGGTACAGGAGAGGGTCAGAGACTGCGGACAGGGTACAGGAGAGGGTCAGAGACTGCCGACAGGGTACAGGAGAGGGTCAGAGACTGCGGACAGGGTACAGGAGTGGGTCAGAGACTGCCGACAGGGTACAGAAGAGGGTCAGAGACTGGGGACATAGTACAAGCGTTTCCTAGGCTAGCAGTGACCAGTGTGGAAAAACATTGATCACTGCAATATGTGTAAACAGGAGTTTACAAGATATAACAATGTGCCAAAAAAACAAAAAAAACTAACAGTAATTTCTTAAGCACAGGAGGACAGTAAATGGTTAACAGGTCTGAGACGCTCCCAGCCTGACCAACCTAATTCCTTCAAAGATAAATAAAAGGTCAAACAAATCATGGATGGACACATATAGCTATAGAAACAGCAGTCATTGCAGGTCTTGCAGAAGTCTAATCAGCATTCTCCTGTCCTGTGTTCAGTGTAAATAAATAAAACCACAGATAAGAAGCAGCTTGAGAAGACAAGGGGAAGTCATCCCGATCAGTATGATCTCTGCATATCCTAAACACAGCACAGGAGAAGGAGAACACTGATACGTTTCTGCAGCCAGCATTGGGACAAGTTTTATCTCATACCTTCCCCATGCTCAGGTATGTCGGGTCCTCTCCATCCCTCCCTACTCTGACCAACATCTTCTGGTCAAATGTGGCGGGCTGGACAATACGATTGGCTAAGGAGTTAGTGGGAGGCGGAGCAACTCAGCAGTCACGCCCTCCCACTCAGAAGAGGAGCGCTATTGGCTCCCTGCCTTGTTACACAGACGTCCCTCTCCCTCCAGCATTGTGAAATCCTGGGAGGGAGAGGGGAGAAGCTGCACACCACAGCGCTCGGCTACCACCCTCCCGCCGCACTGAACTCCTTGCTCCCCGGGTCCCCTGTCAGTGGCTCTGCCGGGAGCTTGGGGGTGGGAGAAGAGGAAGAAAGGGGAGGCAAGGGTCGGCTGCGCCCCTAGGCGGCAGTGCGCCCTAGGCGGCTGCCTAATCCGCCTAGTGGGTGCACCGGCCCTGGGTAGGGGTGAGCGTTAAGATTTTCTTCAAGACCAATTGTGGTGAGTTTCATATAACTTATGGTTATGCATGTGTATATAGACTACAACAACTATATATTTAAATGTTTATATTTTATTCTAACTGCAATCTATTTCTCTAATCAGAGATACAAAAGCTCCCGAAGAAGCAACGACTTCAATCGCGAAACATGTTGAGCATTTTTTAACTCTTCAAGGATCTTTGAACACCCTAACAGTGAATATCATATATCATACAGCCATATCATAGTGTGGGCTTTTTCTGATGTATACCAAGTATAGCTCCACAGGAAGTATATAAGCGGCATCCTTTTCTTGTGTTAATCAATGGGTCCTCTGTCATGTCTCAAATATCTAAGTGTGTTTTATTAAATGTGCACTGTATATGTCTATAATGTATGTGAACTATTAAAATGTGTTATATTTTTTTCTATACGTGCTGTTAAAGTGGTTCTGCGCCTTTAAAAAAAAATATTAAAAGCCAGCAGCTACAAATATTGCAGCTGCTGACTTTTAATAAATTGACAGTTACCTGTCCCAATGTCCAGTGATGTCGGCGGGAGATGATGAGAAATCGCTCGTCTCTCTGCTGCCCCCGCCGCCATCCTCTGTCAGGGAATCGGGAAGTGAAGCATTGCGGCTTCACTGCCCGGTTCCCTATTGCGCATGCGCGAGTCACGCTGCACGTCTCTGCTGGTCCCCGCTGTGTCCTGGGAACTGCGTGTTTCCCAGAACACAACGGAGGGGCGGGGCATCTGCGGCGGTCTGCGGCGGTCTTGTCCCGTAAGTGGGTGCAGATACCTGGATTATCCAGGTAACTGCACCCCCTCCCCCCTGAAAGGTGCAGATTGTGGCACCGGAGGGGGGGAGGGATCAGATGAGCGGAACTTCCACTTCAGGGTGGAGGACCGTTTTAATCTAGGCTTACCTGTAGGTCAAAGTGGTTTGTAAGGGTTTACAACCACTTTAAGCACTTTTTTATAATTCCAGGATTTGGATTTATTTAGATTTCCATGGACTTATTTGCTTTAATATTTTCATCACTATATGAATGCACATTGTCACTTTATTATTTGGTTATTAAGCACTTGTTATTTTATATATTTTTTCATCATATATTTTATACATGATTATTACCACAATGTAGAGGATATATTTTTACCATTTCATAGGCTTTACGCTTATACCTTTGATAGCGCATCGTTTTTAATGAGATTTTAGTACTTTTACATGGTTTATGAGACATATTTACCGCTTGCAGTTGATTCAAAGAGGACTTATTGGTTTATTAGTGGAGGCTCACAGGACGTTCTATATCATTTTAGTTTGGTATACAAATTGCCATCGTAAAAACTGAGGCAGCAGACTTTGAAAATTAATATTTGTGTCATTCTCAAAACTTTTGGCCATGGCTGTACTCCTGAAATGCTCTAAATATGGCTTTTGCAGGTCATTCTTTAAACCTTTACCTTCCTCTTTTTCATTTTGAATTTTTGCAGGTTGAAAAAAAGAGACAAGTCCATCTAGTTCAACCAAAAAAATTAAATAAATAATAATAAACCCATATACACAATCCTTCACCCGCAGTTAATCCATTCCCACCGAGCGTACGCAGATGTGCGTACTCGGTTTTCGGGGGTTATACCGGGATGATGCCTGCAGCTGTAGACATCCTCCCCGTACCCTTGTTTAGAGCGGGCGATCGGCTTTCCAAGGATAACAACCGATGCGGCTAAAAGCTGCTTGGTTGTTATCCCGGAGGAGCGTGAGGGGATGGCCTGGTGGCACCGGAGAGCGAATCGACGATCTGGCTCTTCCGGCGGCTAGTGACAGAGTGGAACAAAGCCGGAAATGGTTTTGTTCCAGTCTCCTTGATGTAAACACGGAAGCGACGTCACAACGTCACTTCTGGTTTATTCGGCTGCCAATGGCACCGGATTAAAAAAAATATACAGTATTCAGATAAACCATTTTCGGTGATCTAAATACATTGAAGTGCAAAGGAGGGATTGGGGTTTTTTTAGACCCCCAATCCCTCCATAAAGAGTACCTGTCACCACCTATCACTGTCACAAGGGATGTTTACATTCCTTGTGACAGCAATAAAAGTAATCACATTTTTTATTTTAAAAAAAAAAAACAATTTAATAATATAAAAAAAAACATTTTTTTCAAACCGCCCCCCGTCACCGTGAGCTTGCGCAGCAAAGAAAACGCATACGGAAGTCGCGCCCGCATATGTAAATCGTGTTCAAATCTCACATGTGTGGTATCACTGCGATCGTCAGAGCGAGATCAATAATTCTAGCATTAGCTCTCCTCTGTAACTCTAACCTGGTCACCGTAAAAAAAAAATAAAATGTCACCTATGGAGATTTTTAACTGCTTCCCGACCGGCGCACGACGATGTACGTCGGCAGAATGGCACGGACAGGCAAACTGACGTACAGATACGTCCATTTAAAATTGCCACCGTGACAGCACGTGCGCGGTGCGGGCGGCACGCGCCTGTGCTGGTCGGGACCCCCGTGAGTCTGACTCAATCGCCGCGAGGATACCCGCGATCGTCTCATGGGGAGGGAGAACGGGGAGATGCCAATGTAAACAGCATCTCCCCGTTCTGCCTAGCAACACGTGACACTGATCTCTGCTCCCTCTGATTGGAGTAGATATCAGTGATCAGTAACACACAGCCACGCCCCCCACATTTAGTAACACACCCCTAGGACACACTTAACCCCTACACTGCCAGTGTCATTTACACAGGAATCAGTGCATTTGTATAGCACTGATTGCTGTATAAATGACAATGGTCCCAAAAATGTGTCAAAAATGCCCGATGTGTCTGCCATAATGACGCAGTCGCAATAAAAATCGCTGATCGCCCGCCATTACTAGTAAAAAAATATATATTAATAAAAATGCCATAAAACTATCCCCTATTTTGTAAATGCTATAACTTTTGTGCAAACCAATCAATAATCGCTTATTGCGATTTTTTTTTACCAAAAATATGTAGAAGAATACGTATCAGCCTAAACTGAGGAAAAAAAGGTTTTTTTATATATTTTTTGGGGATATTTATTATAGCAAAAAAAAAAATGCGTTTTTTTCAAAATTGTTGCTCTTTTTTTGTTTATAGTGCAAAAAATAAAAACCGCAGATACCACCAAAAGAAAGGTCTATTTGTGGGAAAAAAAAGGATGCCACGTCGCATGACCGCACAATTGTCAGTTAAAGCGTCGCAGTGCCGAATCGCAAAAAGTGGTCTAGTCTTAAGCCAGCAAAATGGTCTGGGGCTTAAAGAGGAAGTAAACCCTTCCAAACAACTTGGACCTATAGGTAAGCCTAGATTAAGGCTTACCTGTAGGTCCAAGCAATATCTCCTAAACCTATATGGTTTAGGAGATATTTGCCCGAAAATGGGCACCGCTGTCTACGGCGCATGCGCCGTAGACAGCGGCGCGCAGGCGCACTAAATGCGGCAAATCCAAGAATGGATTTGCCAAATTTGTCGACTCCCGTGCGCATGCGCGGGAGTGACGTCATCGCGGCTTCGCCGTATGGCAGCGGCGGAGCTGCGAGACGCGACTCCCGTGCGCATGCGCGGGAGTGACGTCATCGCGGTTGCGCCGCTGTGATTCGTCGGAGCTGCGAGACGCCACAAGCAACATGGATGCGGCGGACTACAGGGGACAGCGGCGACTTCGCTGGCTCCTGTGTCAGGTAAGTGACACATAATGAGCTACTATGCGATGCATAGTAGTCCATTATGCTTTACCTTTGCAGGGAAAAAAAGAGGAAGTAAACCCATCAGGGTTTACTTCCTCTTTAAATGGTTAAGTACCAAAGTTTGTCACCATTCCACGAGTGCGTACAATTATAAAGTGTGACATGTTTGATATCTATTTACTCTGCGTAACATTATCTTTCACATTATACAAAAAAATTGGGATAACTATACTGTTTTTTTATTTTTTTTATTTATGAAAGTGTCTTTTCCCAAAAAATTGCGTTGCACAAATACCGTGTGACATAAAATATTGCAACAATCGCCATTTTATTCTCTAGATTCTCTGCTAAAAATATATATATATAATGTTGTGGGTTCTAAGTAATGTTCTAGCAAAAAATAGGGATTTTAACTTGTAAACCCCAAATGTCAGAAATAGGCTTAGTCATGAAAAGGTTAATCCAGGGGAAGGTGAAAAACCCCAGCAAAGCAGGATTCAATTTGCTACAGCAGGGGAAAAAATTCCTTCCTGATCCCCAATGAGGCAATCTGATTTTCTCTAGATCAAATTTACCTATAAATGTTAGTATCAAGTTTATGTACATTATATTATGCACATTTAGGAAAGAATCACTGCCTTTTTTAAAGCAATCTTTTGAGCTGGCCAGAACCACCTCTGCAGTCTGCAGTCTATTCCACATTTTCTCAGCTCTAAGCCCTTGTACACACGGTCGGAGATTCCGACAACCAAATCCGTCGGATTTCGTCCGTCGGATTTTGTCCGAAACTGTTGCATACACACGGTCGGACAAAGTTGTTGGAAAATCCGATGTGATGACGTTATTTCGTTACGACAGGACCACGTTCACGCTAGTAGCCAATAGCTTTGGTGTAGGAATTTGATCTGAGCATGCGTGGCACTTTGTCCGATCGGAATTCTCTACACATGATCGGAGTATGTCCGATCGGAGCATATTGTCCGAAAATTTTACCAACAAGTTGCTCCGACAGAAACAGTCCGATGTAGACCACACACAGTCGGAATATCCGACAAACCGGTCCGATCGGACACATTCCATGGGAATCTCCGACCGTGTGTACAAGGGCTTACTGTGAAGAAACCTTTGCGTAATCTCTTTTCCTCCAGACGTAAAGCATGCCCCCTTGTCCTCTGAGATGACATTTTTAAAGTGAATAACTCAACACCAAGTTCACTATATGGACCACTTATGTATTTGTACATGTTGATCATATCCCCCCTTAGGCTCCATGCACACTGAAGCTCAAAAAAGCTTTTTCTGGACACCAGATTTCTGGCAGAAAATGCTGGTTGAAAAACCTGCTTTTAACAGCGTTTTGTACTTTTATGAGCGTTAGCGTTTATGGGCATTTATTATAAAAATACACAGAGGACACTCCAAAAATCCCACAGTGCATTCCAAACTCCCACAATGCATTGAAAAAATAGAGGTGAACACTAATTGATGCGTGTTTATGAGCGTTTATCAGCGTTTGTCGTTTTTTGGCGGTGAAAAACTGCACTTTGAACGCAAATGTCTGGCGTTCAGAAAAAAGCCCATAAACTCCACTGCTCATTAAAGCTAAAAAAACGTCCATGTGTGCATGGACACATAGGCTAACATAGAGTGGAGTTTATGGGCTTTTTAAAAAAATGCCCAAACTCCAATAAACTGCAGTTTATGAGCTCCAGTGTGCATGGGGCCTTAATCTCCTTCTTAAGAGAATAAATTCAGTTCCTCTAATCTTTCCTCATAGCTGAGCTCCTCCATGCCTCTTATCAGTTTGGTTGTCCTTCTTTGCACTTTCTCCAGTTCCCCAATATCCCTTTTGAGAACTGGTGCACAAAACTGAACTGCATATTCCAGATGAGGTCTTACTAATGATTTGTACAGGGGCAAAATGATATCTCTCTCTGGAGTCCATACATCTCCTAATACAAGAGAGGACTCTTTTTCACTTTTGAAACTGCAGTTTGGCATTGCATGCTATTATTGAGCTTGTGATCTACCAACCCCCCCCCCCAGATCCTTCTCCACTATGGATTTCCCCAGTTGTACTCCCCCTAGTATGTATGATGCATGCATATTCTTAGCCCCCAAGTGTATAACTTTACATTTACATTTATCAACATTAACCACTTTAGGACCGCCGCATGTAAAAATACGTCGGCACAATGGCACGGACAGGCACAAGCACGTACCCATACGTGCCTGCCTTCCAGCGGGTGGGGGGTCCAGCGGGTGGAGGGTCCGCTGGCCGCGAAGGTCCATTTCTATTCAGGAGCGATCCGGGGTGAGGGGATGGCCGTTGGTCTCTGGCCATCCCCTCTCGATCACACCTGGCGAATGAGAAGCTTCCCCTGCCTGTGTAGTGTTAACACAGGCAGGAGGAAGTGATGTCACTCTCCTCGAGGCGGTCTTTTTGACCGAACGGCGAGGAGAGAAGACATCCTAGTAAGTGCTCCAACACTACACTGACATGTAGGTACACATAGGCACACTTTAACCCCCAGTCACCCCCTGATCACCCCCCGATCACCCCCCCCCCCGTCACAGTGTCACTGCAGTGTCAGTTGTAACTGTAAAATGTGTCAGGGCAGTTAGTGTTAGGTCCAGGGTAGCCCCCTACCCCCCCAATAAAAGTTTAACCCCTTGATTGCCCCCCAGGTAACCCTTTCACCCCCTTTTGCCAGTGTCACTAAGCGATAGTTTTTCTGATCGCTGCATTAGTGTCACTGGTGCCGCTAGGTAGCTAGTTATTTTTTAGGTTCACCGTCAGGTTTTTATAGCATTAGGTACCCCCATATACAACCTAATAAAGGTTTTAACCCCCGGATTGCCCCTAGAGTTAACCTTTTCACCAGCGATCACCGTATAAGTGTCACTGGTGACGCTGGTTAGCCAGTTAGTTATTTAGTTATTTACGTTCCCCGTCAGGTTTTTATATAGCGTCAGGGACCCCCATATACTACCTAATAAAGGTTTTAACCCCCGATTGCCCCCAGGTAACCCTTTCACCCCCTTTTGCCAGTGTCACTAAGCGATCGTTTTTCTGATCGCTACATTAGTGTCACTGGTGCCGCTAGGTAGCTAGTTATTTTTTAGGTTCACCACCAGGTTTTTATAGTGTTAGGTACCCCCATATACTACCTAATAAAGGTTTTAACCCCCTGATTGCCCCTAGAGTTAACCCTTTCGCCAGCGATCACCGTATAAGTGTTACGGGTGACGCTGGTTAGTTAGTTTGCCTTTTCTAGCATCAGGGCACCCACCATTTATTACCCAATAAAGGTTTAACCCCCGATCACCCGGCGGGTGATATCAATTAGGTTTTAGGGTCAGATAGGGTCTGCGTCACCCCAGGCAGCGATAGGTTAGTGCCAGTACCGCTAACACCCACGTGCAAAGCATACACCTCCAGTAGTGGTATAGTATCTGAACAGATCAATATCTGATCTGATCAGATCTATACTAGCGTCCCCAGCAGTTTAGGGTTCCAAAAAAACGCATTGTTAGCCCAGATACCTGCAGGCACCTGTGTTTTGCCCCTCCATCCAGCCCACCCAAGTGCAGTATCGATCGATCACTGTCACTTACAAAACACTAAACACATAACTGCAGCGTTCGCAGAGTCAGGCCTGATCCCTGCGATCGCTAACAGTTTTTTCGTTAGCGTTTTATATTTAAATCCTGAAGGCGGTGCTTGGTTTTCGGGGTCCAGTACGTGGCTAGGCTCCCAAAAAGTCCCCCACATGTGGTATCCCCATACTCAGGAGAAGCAGCAGAATGTATTTTGGGGTATAATTTCACATATATATTGCTCACATAGCATGTGTGAGCAATATATCATTTAGTGACAACTTTGTGCAAAAAAAAAAAAAGTTTGTAATATTCCTGCAACTTGTGGCAAAATATAAAATATTCCATGGACTCAACATGCCTCTCAGTAAATAGCTTGGGGTGTCTACTTTCCAAAATGGGGTCATGGGGGGGGGGGGTTATGTTATTTTGGCATTTTATGGCCTTCGAAACTGTGATAGGTAGTGAGGAGTGAAATCAAAAATTTGCACCCTTAGAAATCCTGAAGGCAGTGATTGGTTTTCGGGGTCCTGTACGCGGCTAGACTCCCAAAAAGTCCCACATATGTGGTATGCCCGTACTCAGGAGAAGCAGCAGAATATATTTTGGGGTGCAATTCCACATATAACTATGGCATGTGTGAGCAATATATCATTTAGTGACAACTTTTTTCACTTGGTACAAAAAAAAAAATTCAATGGGCTCAACATGCCTCTCAGCAATTTCCTTGGGGTGTCTACTTTCCAAAATGGGGTCATTTGGGAGGGTTTGTACTGCCCTGCCATTTTAGCACCTCAAGAAATGAGATAGACAGTCATAAATTAAAAGCTGTGTAAATTCCAGAAAATGTACTCTAGTTTGTAGACGCTATAACTTTTGCACAAACCAATAAATATACGCTTATTGACATTTTTTTTACTAAAGACATGTGGCTGATTACATTTTGGCCTAAATGTATGACTAAAATTGAGTTTATTCGATTTTTCTTATAACAAAAAGTAGAAAATATCTTTTTTTTTCAAAATTTTCAGTCTTTTTCCATTTTTATCGTAAAAAATAAAAATCGCAGAGGCAATCAAATACCATCAAAAGAAAGCTCTATTTGTGGGAAGAAAAGGACGCAAATTTCGTTTGGGTACAACATTGCATGACCGCGCAATTACCAGTTAAAGCAGTTCAGTGCCAAATTGTAAAAAGATCTCCTTAGGCTGACAATTGATCCGGGGCTTAAGTGGTTAAACCTTATTTGCCACTTAGTTGCCCAATTAGACAGAGCATTGAGGTTGGCTTGTAAATTAGAGACATCCTATAACGACGTTAATCCACTGCATAGTTGGTGTCGTCTGCAAAGACAGAAATTTTACTTTTGATCTCAGACCCTATATCATTTATAAAGATATTAAATCATTACTGTTGTACATGCATTAAAAAAAATGTTGGTTTTGTGTATTGAATTATCAGTTTTACAAGGGCTGGCAGCGCAACTTAATGTACCTGCAGTATTTTCAGTGGTGCAGCATGATGCATAGAATGTGTGCTTAATGCCGCGTACACACGATCAAACAATCCGGTGGAAAAGTCCGGCAAACTCAAGTCCGCCGGACAATCCGCCCGTGTGTAGCCTCCGGCGGACTTTTTTTACCCAAAAGTCTGGCGGACTAAGAAAGTATTTTTGCACTCCAATCTGTCCGCCAGACTCGCTTTTCGGCGGACAGTATGGCCGTGTGTGTGCTAGTCCGCCATACTTTTGAAATGAACGGACTTTTCCCACGCGGAGAAAAGTCCGCTCATTTTGAGCGCGTCTCCAGGTAGCCGGGGCCAGCGAAGGAGGCGTCGCTGGCCCCGTCACCTGGTATGGAGTTAAAGGGGAATCCCTACGCCGAAAAATCGCAGTGGGGGTCCCCCCCTTGGTCCACATCAGACCCTTATCTGAGCACTCTACCCGGCCGGCCAGGAAAGGGGGTGGGGACGAGCGAGCGCCCCCCCTCCTCCTGAGCCGTGCCAGGCCGCGTGCCCTCAACATGGGGGGGATGCTGAGGCAACATCTGAAGAGAAGAAGAGGAGAACAGAAGACGGCGACAGAAGACCGGGCCACCGCTTGTAAAAGAGCTAGAAGAAGGCGCGGTGGCCCGGCAAGAAGAATCGAAGAGGGGGACAAGACCCCCGAAGAGGGGGACAAGACCCCCGAAGTCTGAAGAAGAGGGTGGTGGCGAAGAAGAAAGCCAGGCTCCTCCGCTAGTGAAAGAGCTAGCAAAAGAGCAGAAGATAGCGGAGGAGTCCGGCGAGAAGACCCCCGAAGACGGACAGAAGACCCCCGGAGCTGTGCAATAAACGATTTTAACCCTTGTGTGTTGTGTTTTTTTTTAACTTTTAACTTTAACTTACAGGTGAATGGGTAGGGGTACATTGTACCCCATACTCATTCACATAGGGTGGGGGGCCGGAATCCGGAGGGCCCCTTATTAAAGGGGGCTCCCGGATTCCGATAAGCCCTTCGCCCGCAGACCCCGAAAACCAACGGCCAGGGTTGTTGGGAAGAGGCCCTTGTCCTCATCAACATGGGGACAAGGCACCCCCCCATGTTGAGGGCACGCGGCCTGGCACGGCTCAGGAGGGGGGGGCGCTCGCTCTTCTCCACCCCATTTCCTGGCCAGCCGGGTAGCGTGCTCGGATAAGGGTCTGATGTGGACCTGGGGGGGGACCCTCGCGCGATTTTTCGGCGTAGGGATTCCCCTTTAACTTCATACCAGGTCACGGGGCCAGCGACGCCTCCTTCGCTGGCCCCGGCTACCTGGAGACGCGCTCAAAATGAGCGGACTTTCCTCCGCATGTGTGGGCGAGTCCGTTCATTTCAAAAGTATGGCGGATAGTCCGGCGGACTTAGTACACCGTATTAGTCCGCTGAAAAAGTGCCGTGTGTGAACAAGTAGCTCATTCGGAAAGTCCGGCGGGAAGTCCGCCAGACTAAGTCCGCCGGATAGTTGGCTACGTGTGTACGCGGCATTAGTCTTGGTGCATTGCCAGCTGCATGTGCTGTACGATGGCTCATGGTGAAATGCACAGGTACTTATTAAAATTGTGTAATGCCGTGTACACACGACCAGACTTTTCGAGGGACTAGGTCCGGCGGTCTTTCTGACGGAGTTTCGGCGTAGTTCCAACAGACTTTCCGGATGAACGGACTTGGCCACACACAATCACACCAAAGTCCAACGGATTTGAACGTGATGACGTATGACTGGACTAGAATAACGAAGGTCATAGCCAGTAGCCAATAGCTGCCCTAGCGTCGGTTTTTGTCCTTCGGACTAGCATACACACGAACGGATTTCTCGGTCCGGCGGAGTTCCGGTGGAAAAATTTAAAACATGTTCTATTTCTAAAGTCCGCTGGATTTTTGGCAAGCAAAGGTCTGATCGAATTGTGGACCTTTGATGTCAAAAAATCCGGTCGTGTGTACGCGGCATAAGTCTCTTGGTCTTATAAGAAACAACTTTTACGGTTTACGCTCTGGTATATTGGACAATAGTTTCTGAGCCAGGCCTATATTGTTTCCTCTGTGTTGTAATTTCATCTGACACTTAAGCCAGCCATTTATTCTCACCAATGGTGACATTGTCAGGCACTTATTCCTTCTCTTCTGTAAATAGGGTGTATGATGATCTGAGATCATATTTCTTTTCTGTAAGCACATTCAAACAAACAGACCAGACATAAAGGTAATAGAGAGAGAATGTCAAACCCTGGAAGTGATGAAGTATGCTTTTGCATATTGAAATTTGTACACCCTTTTTTAAAATTGTAAAATAAACATGGCAGTCCCTGAGTCACAAACATCTGACTCAAACAAGCATACAAATTCAACTTAACCACTTGCTTACTGGGCACTTATAGCCCCTTCCTGCCCAGGCCAATTTTTATCGCTATCACACTTTGAAAAAAAAATGTTTTCCCTAAAATTTTCATTTTTTTTTGTTTTTGTTTATGGTAGTGGTTAACTAGGCGTCCGCGCTATAGCCGAAAGATGGCTACAGCGTGGACTTCAATTGCCCGGAGGGCGTCCCTGGATGTCCTCTAGTTTATTTCCCCTCTGCGCGCCGCTGCGGGCACGCATCGGGGAAATTCTGTGTTGGCCGTGTCCCTTGGAGTGTCCAATGAGAGATGATCTCATATGTAAACATATGAGATCATATCTAATTTCCGGTGTTCTCCCGAGAAAGGTCCCCCCGGCGGATAATGATCCCCCTGTACTGCGCAGGCGCAGCGCTTGTGCAGTACGAACCACTACGGAGCCGCCGAAAATAGCCGAAGCTGAACAGCTGTGAGTCAGCTGTACACTGCACCTACATTCCAACATTGTTGTAAGACACCACTTTGTAACAGGGCCCCTCATGGGCTCACTTCGCTCGCCACGCTTTGGGCAAAGCCTCGCTTCGCTCGGCATATTTATATTCTAACTCTATGTCCACTTGGATGGTGGGGCTTGAACCTGGACTCAGTGAGCAGGCGCCACATAGAGCTGACGATCAGCTGTTCATCTTCGGAGACTTTCGGGGGACCTTTTTTTGGCAAGACACCGGCTCTCCCTCCTCATACAGAGACAGCATGTGAGGTGGGAGAGTAAACGGGTGCAGAGTAAGTGAAAAAAAAAAAGAGAGAAAATAAAGTGCCTACAGTACCTGTGAGTGTCATCTGTCCCCAGTGCATCTGTCCCCAGTGTCACCTGTCAGTGCCACCTGTCCCCAGTGCCACCTGTCAGTGCCATCTGTCTCCAGTGCCACGTATAAGTGCCATCTGTCATCAGTGTCACGAGTCATCAGTGCCACCTATTAGTGCCATCTGTCATCAGTGCCACGTATTAGTGTCATTAGTGCCACATATTAATGCCATCTGTCATTAGTGTCATATGTCATCAGTGCCACGTATCAGTGTCATCAGTGCCACCTGTCAATGTCATGTGCCATCTGTAATCAGTGCCACATATCAGTGCCATCTGTCATCAGTGTCACGTGTGATTAGTGTCACGTATTAGTGCCATCTGTCATTAGTGCCATCTGTCATCAGTGCCACATATTAGTGCCATCTGTCATCAGTGCCACGTGTCATCAGTGCCACATATTAGTGCCATCTGTCATCAGTGCCACGTCTTAGTGCCATCTGTCATCAGTACCACATCAGTGTCACATGCCATCAGTGCCACGTATTGGTGCCACATCGAAGAGAATTAAGCCTCAAAGATAATGTTAAAATAAAGGTATATCATCTTAAGTTTCAAACAATTAAGAAGTGGGTAGATATAACGAGGGCTACTCCATAACACATATTTACCCTTAATCACCCAAAATTCGTGGGACTATTGCGGTATGATTTTACAAAAATCCTAAATAAAAAGTATATAGTTTATTTAGAGAATATACAAAAAATGTCATAAATTACAGCAAAAGTATCAGAACAATTGTTACAAATACAAGTATATTAAAATTCTTGGGTAATGCTCCCCACAGATAAGTGGGGGTGTGATTGGTGTTGGTGTAGACATGACCTCGACTAGTTTTGCGGTACTTGCCGCTTCCTCAGGTGGTGTCAACCCAAAACGTCTGAAGAAAGTACAGTACAGAGTTATAGTAACAAATAAAAATCAACAATTAAACAAGCATAAATTATTTATCATAACAAAAACATTTGAGTATTTAATTGTATCTATGCGACTCACCAACAAAGCCCAAGGAGGGTTACAGAAGGCAAAACTGAGACACCCAGATATAGGTGTTCTCCTGGGGGCTGGCACGGGGTGTGTGCGTGTGCAGGTTGGAAAAAAAAATCTGTGTTGTGTGTCATTGTCGTGGTGCTCCAGGGCCTTCAAAAGAGTAATAGATAGTCAAGTTAGTAATTTATGCTCCTAGAACGCTGTGAAAAAGTCCCACACATGTGGTATCGTAATACTCAGGAGTAGCAGAATGTATTTTGGGGTGTCAGTTGTGGTATACACATGCCATGTGAGAGAAATAACCTATTACAATGACAATTTTGTGGGGAAAAAAATCTTAATTTTGCAAAGAATTGTGGGGAAAAAAATGACAACATCAAAAACCATTCCATGCCTCTTACTAAATACCTTGAAATGTCTACTTTCAAAAAAGGGGTCATTTGGGGGGTATTTGTACTTTCCTGGCTTGTTCGGGTCGCAAGAAATGAGAGGCCACCAGTACATCAGGTGCAATCAATTTTTTATGATTTGCACCACAGCTTGTAGACTCTCTAACTTCCACAAAGACCAGATAATGTCCACTAAATTAGGTTATTTTTACCAAAGATATGTAGCAGTATAAATTGTGGCCAAAATGTATGAAGAAAAATTCATAATTTGCAAAATTTTATCACAGAAACTAAGAAAATGCGTTTTCTTTTCAATATTTTCGGTCTTTTTTAATTTGTAGAGTAGAAAATAGAAAACCCATAGGTGATCAAATACCACCAAAAGAAAGCTCTATTTGTATGAAAAAAAGGACAAACAATTAATTTGGGTACAGTATTACATGACTGAGTAATTGTTAATCAAAGTGTAAGAGCACTGAAAGCTGAAAATTGGTGTGGTCACGAGGGGGGTTTAAGTGCTCAGTTGTCAAGTGGTTAAATACGATCAAAAGAGAGAACTATTTGGGTGAAGGATGAAAGGGAGGGGGGATTTTTGTTTGGGTACAGTGTTGCATGACCATGCAATTGTCATTTCTTTCATAGTTTTATTATAAAATTTAGCAAACCAGGTAATTGGCACTGATTAGCAGCACTTATGGGTAGTGTGGGACCAATATCCCTGTAACAGAAGCCGGTTACCAGTTTTCACATACTGTAGCTGCTGAATTTTAACATTTTGACACTTGCCTGTCCTGGAGTCCAGCTATATCGGCACCACAGACGATATTTACGTCGGGTGCGGCCGCCATTGCTGGTAAGGGAACCTTGCTGTGTAGCCTTTCAGTTTTGGGTATCAGCTTCCTCGGAGCCAATCAGTGGGTGTGGGTGTGAGGAGTCTGAGGAGGGGTACTTAAGATGTTGAGGTCATGTGTTACGGGTGGTTTGTTTGAGAGGCCCTAGCGGTCTGTTCCTGTTTTTCCTGTTTTTCCTGTTCTCCTGGTAGCCCCGCGAGGGGTCCCGGTCACGGAGCATTCAACGCTTCGCAACATGCTTCTGTTGGTTACCCCCGATAGACCCTCCTGGTCTGGGGTAGGGATCCGTCTGTTCCCGAATCTCTCAAATGGCTGGTCTGAGGCGCAGTAACTGAGGCAGGATTCAAGGCGTCCGGGTGTGCTCTCGGCTTGGAGAGGCACCATAGCTTGTGAAAGTGACTGGGGGAGGACTCTTCAGAGGAGGGCCAACAAGCTGGCATCCTGAGAAGTGCCTGGTTACTGAGTTGGGAAGGACATTGACGAATCCACATTTTTTCCAGTACTCTCAAGGAGACAGAGAACGTTCCAGGTACTGAGGAAAAAGGTTCCTGTTCACTTTCAGTTACAACTTGTTCAAGGTCAGAGATTTTACAAGTTCTGAATCAAAGTGCTGACTGCCATAATCTCTGTCTAGAGATTTGTTCAGCCTTGAAGTGCCCAGCTGCGAGTGCCTACTCTCTGGGTGATACTAGAGACTTTGTTATGTCTGCAGTTCAAGGGCCTGAGTTTCTTTCTCCTTGCCCTCTGTTCCCATACGAGACTTGTTGTTAGATGTTACCCCTGCAAAATAAAACCTTTCAAAAGGACTTTATTGGTGTCAGCATCCAAAGTTGTTGGGTATCAACCCTGGGAACCCCTAGACGTGGAAGAACAAGCCAAGCGGAGGTAACCGGTAAGCCGAAAAAGTTAAGGCCGCCCTGCAAAGGGTTATGGCTGCTACATTTAGATGGACTTGACCATTAACCACTTCAAGACCAAGCCTATTTCTGACACTTGTTTACAAGTTACAAAGAAGAGACCAGTCTGGTACTGCCCATGACACACCTCCATTCCTATACAATACAACAAAGCAAAAATAGCCCATGGGACTTTGAGTGAGGCGATCACAGGGGGCCAACAAAAGTAGAAATAAACATGGTTACATAGGTTTTGAAAACATGAGTAAATACGTGGACATAAAAGCCAAGCTATTGAAGTAGCATAATGACAAATTGCTTAAAAACATTCACGTGTT
Source organism: Lithobates pipiens (assembly GCF_037356315.1). NCBI lineage: Eukaryota > Metazoa > Chordata > Amphibia > Anura > Ranidae > Lithobates > Lithobates pipiens. Next base: position 506,990,138 of record NW_027507764.1, on the reverse strand, counting down.
TTTGTATTTAATATACAGTACCTTGGATTGTGAGTATACTAGCGTTTTGCAATATGAGCTGCTATTTATTTTTTTGAATCCTGAGTTGTTTTGCGAGCGCTGTCTCGCAAGACAAGCAGGATTCACAACACTGGTGTATGTATTACCGTATGTGGCCAGAGGTGCGGGGGCGCTGGTGGCGCTTGGAGACACTCCCAACTGGGAACAGTTCCCGAGTGTCTCCGAGCATCACCAGTGCCCCCAAACCTCTGGCTGCATACAACAGCAGTGCTTGCTTCTTCAGTATTAGATCTTTGTATGCAATATATAAAAAATAACTTTTTCAAATAGAGGCCTTAAAAGAGCCAGATACTTTACAAATCTGCTACGCAGAGGTTCCAAAAGCTGATCGCTCAGGAGGCAGCCATGGGATATGTCTGGTCCAGGAGCTAAAGGGATGGAGCTGACGGAAAACCACTGGGGGAACACATGGGGGGTAGGCATGGCTCAAGGATGAAAAGGCGTGTCCATTGATGTACCTCAATGTTCAGGATAGACAACTGCAATTTAGAGATATCTATCTATCCTATCTATTTCAGACTGTAAATAGTAATGGATACATCTACATATTATGCAGAGCAATCCCTCAATACTGTGTATATACATAGAAGAGGAGTCCTGGGAGTTGCAAGGAAAGGTGCTTGAATGTAGAGAAGGAATAAAAAAAGTGATACCAATAGGAAACCTACGGCATAGAAAAAAAACATTACCTAAAGTGAAAAGTGTAAAAATGTGCATGGGAGTATCCCAGCAAATGGGATATATAGTGCTTACCAGTAAGTAGGTCCATGTATGAGATGGAAAGGCAGTGTGAAAAGAGGGGAGCCCCATGTCAATTCTCCCACTTAAATCCCATGGTCGCATCCTAAAATATCACTTTTTGCAACCTCAGCGTAGCTGATTTGTAAATATGGGGCTCTTTTAGGGTCTCTATTTGCAAAAAAATGTTTGCGATATATATATTTTCAATGTATGTATATATATATATATATATATATATAAAATTTTTTTTTTTTTTTTTTTTTTTAGCAAATAATCTAGAAAATAAAATGGCGGTCGTTTCAATATTTTTTTCACACGGTATTTGCGCAGCGGTTTTTTGCAAACACAATTTTTTGGGGAAAAATACACTTCATTGAATGTAAAGAAAAAACAAAACTGTAAAGTTAGCCCAATTTTTTATTTTTTTTGTATATTGTGAAAGATGTTACGCTGAGTAAATAGATACTTTACATGTTACGCTTTAAAATTTGTGCGCACTCGTAGAATGGCGACAAAGTATGGTACTTAAAAATCTCCATAGGCGAAAATGTAAAACTTTAAAAACAGTTACCTGTTTAGAGTTACAGAGGAGGTATTTTGCTAGAATTATTACTATTGCAGCGATACCTTACATGTGTGATTTGAACACTGTTTACATTTGCAGGCTCGACTTATATATGAGTTTTCTTTAACCTTTTTTTTTTTTTTTTACACTGTCCATTTAAAAAAATAAAAATAAAATTCTGATCAGTTTTATTTCTGTCACAAGAAATGTAAACATCCCTTGTGGCAGCAGTAGGCAATGACAGTTACTCTTTATGGTGGGATCTGAGGTCTAAAAGACCCCAAACCCCTCCTCTGCACTTCAAAGTATTCAAAATGGCAAAATTGATGTTGTAACCTCTTACACTTTCCCATATTCTTATCCTTAATAACTGCCCCAATGTACCAAGGGATAAAAAATAAACTTTGTTCATCCAAACCAACTCCTCATAGGGAGTCACCTGTGATGCTACCCTGTCAGTATTAAATGTTTGTCTCAACCCTCCAACTGACACTTTTGCTGGACAGCTGTTGAAAAATAAGACTTGCTGATCAGGTCGACATGTGACTATAAAGGGAAAACAGCCCCCAAAAAAACCCACAAAAACAGGCACAATAACAATTTATTCTGGCCAATGGAATGCATTAACACTCAAACGTTAGACTTTTTTTATTTTTGCCTGTAAACGCCTATGTATGGACACGTAGGCTTAAAGCGGGAGTCCGCCGGGAGTCCGCATTTTTTTTTTTTTAAAAGCCAGCAGCTACAAATACTGCAGCTGCTGACTTTTAAAATAGTGACACTTACCTGTCCAGCGCGCCCGCGATGTCGGCACCCGAAGCCGATCTCTCGATCGTCTCTCGGGTGCTGCCGCCGCCATCTTGGGTATGGGAATCAGGTAGTGTAGCCTTTCGGCTTCATTTCCCGGTTCCCTACTGCGCATGCACGAGTCGCGCTGCGCAATACGGATGGACCCGCTGCCTCTGGGATCTGTGTGTTTCCCAGCAGGCAGCGGGGGACTTTCGGAAAGGGGTGTAATCTACGCCCCTTTCCGCAGAGAGCTATCCAAGGAGTGGGTGCAGATACCTGTTCTGTACAGGTACCTGCACCCCCCTCCCCCCTGAAAGGTGCCAATTGTGGCGCCGGAGGGGGGAAGGGTTCCGATGAGCGGAAGGTCCACTTTAGGGTGGACCTCCGCTTTAAGATCGCCATACATGGGTCAAATTCCAAAATATTTTTCTTATGAATTTCACACCATTAGTGGGCTACAGCAACAGCCAATTATTTTTTTTTTTTTTTGGTGTGGCCATTGAATTTACGTGATCGGACATGTTGGAAAATTTTGTAAAAACAAACTAATTTCTAATCTAATCAATGATGGGAGAATCGTGCGAGAAAAAGAAATGTGCATGAGCTGGAATAAAAATAATATTCCTGGCCACAAATTCTTATCTCTGGCAACATGAAGTGAAAATGAAGGCTTGGTTAGTCAAATTTCAAAATCAATGGTGGCATCATCAGATCACAAAATTTCTGATTTTCAAAAGAAAATGTGTTCAGAATTTGACCCTTGTATGGCCTGCATTAGATAAAGGTGCTTTTACAACTTGAAAAAACATTATTTCTACTGTGTAAGCAAGCCTTCATTATAATTAATCAGGGGTATTTGGGAAAACTGGTTTACACGCAAGTCAAATTCTTCTTAATGAACAAATCTGTCCCACTTTTTCACTATGGTATAACTTGAAACTTATCTGTTATTCACACTATTCTGCACAACCCTCTCTAATTGGGGGTGTCTGGGAACCCATAGGCTGGGTTCACACTGCAGTACGGAGGGGCTCACATCATGGGTCCGGTGCGTCCCTGTTCACCGTTTTAGGTCCGAATCTTTGGCTGAAACAGACCAGAAGATGCACAGGACTTGTAATTCGCTCTGGAGCTGCTCTGGAGATTGAGAGCCAGTCACAATCTCCTGACATGCGAATTGGATGCGGGGGAAACCTCAGCCTTCTCCTGCTCAGTCTGTCTCATCTGATTGAGTCTGGTGCCGCCATGGACGTGGCCAGTCCAGTGGGATTTGATACCACACTGCCTGATCCACTTGATAGTGAGGATGACTCCTTCACAGCAAAAATGAGAAAATGCTAGCTATTGAGGTACTGAGGGATAAGAGGTTTGTCTGGATCAGTGATCCCTACTATTTTGAAGGTGAGGAAATTGACTTCTAGCAAGATATACTATCGTACGTGGGAAAGCGTACATTTCTTGGTGTGAGTCGATTGGCGCTCATCCTCGCTCCTTTTCTGTGGCTCGAATATTGGCCTTTTTTCAACGGGCGTTGAGCAGAAGTTGGCCTGATGTATCAAGGGTCATGTGTCTGCCTTAGCAATCTTTTTCAGCGACCCCCTAGCCACTCTTTAGTTCAAATCTTCATTCAGGGCGTTCGACATGTGGATCTGCCTGTACAGTCTCTTTTGCCGCCGTGGGATTTAAACTTAGTGCTCTCGGTTTTCCAGAAACCCCCATTTGAGTATATTCTGGAGATTCCCTTGCCTAAATTGTCCCAGAAGGTGGCATTCTTGATGGCTATTACATTGGCCCGTAGGGTGTCAGAGTTGGCAGCAGTATCCTGTCGTACTCCCTATTTGGTGGTCTAGAAAGCTAAGGTGGTTCTTCGTCCCTGTCCATCGTTCCTACCTAAGGTTGTCCTAGCCCTTGTACACACGGTCGGAAATTCCGATGGAAAATGTCCGATCGGACCGTGTTGTCGGATAATCGAACTGTGTGTGGGCTCCATCTGACTTTTTCCGTCGGAATGTCCGACCAACAAAGTTTGAGAGCTGGATATAAAATTTTCCGACAACATGATCTGATCGGACTTTGTCCAATCGTTTGGAGAGAATTCCGATCGGACAAAGTGCCACGCATGCTCAGATCAAATTACGAGACCAAAGCTATTGGCTACTAGCCTCAACGTAGTTCCGTTGTAACGCACGAACGTCATCACGTTCCGATCGGATTTTCCGGCAACTTTGTCCGACCGTGTGTATGCAACACCAGTTTCGAACAAAATCCGTCTGAAAAAATCAGACGGATTTTGTTGTTGGAATGTCCGACCGTGTGTAATGGGCTTAGACTTCCATTTGAATGAGAACATTGGATTGCCTTCCTTGTGTCCCAAGCCAGCTCATCCCAAGGAATTTGCTTTTCATGCCTTGGGATGTGGTTCAAACAATTGGGGTGTATGTGGCAGCCACGCAGTCCTTTCGGAGGTCAGATTCTCTTTTTGTGGTCACACAAGGACCAAGGAAAGGGCTGACCGCTTCTTCAGCTGCCATCTCCAGATGGATCGGACAGTCACTATTTAAGTATGGGTTCCTCCTTCCTTGTCACAGCGTATTCTACTAGGGCACTTAGTACTTATTGTGCCTTCTGTCATGAAGCGTCAATATCTCAGGTTTGCAAGGTGGGCCATTGGGCGTCTGTGCATACTTTTGCCAAATTCTACAAAGTAGGTATTTTGGCATCTGCTTCTTTTGGCCGCAGGCTGCTGTTTAAGAGGGTCTGTTCCCTCTTGAGGGGTGTTTTTCTTTAAATTTTTATTTCAGATGGGGCTCCTGTGTCCTGGTTGAGCTCCTGTGACTCGGTTTGGGCTCCTGTGTTTAGCCTTTGGGTTATTTTCCCCACCCCTCATTTTCCTTTTGGCGCTGCTTTTGGACATCCCTATAGTCAGGATTAATAAAGTGCGGTGTCTGCCAATGAACTAAAGAGAAAACAGGATTTTTGTACTCGCCGTAAAATCAATTTCTCTGAGTTCATTGACTGACACAGCACCCATTCCTCTAAGAAGTTTGATACTTCTTGCCACTGCTTGCTACTAAACTGAATGCCTATAGCAGGGAGGGGGTTATATACCAGTGGAGGACGGCCCATGGGCGTAGCCAAGTCTTCTGTTCTGCCAATCCTACTCCTACAGAGGGAGATATAACCTTATATTTAGGATTAATGGAGCGCTGTGTCCGTCGATGAACTCAGAGAAATGGATTTCACGGTGCGTACAAAAATCCTATTATTCTAAATTGTATACAGCTATCTGTATTGTGAGGGTTTACATACACTGCCACCTCATTTTCCTAAGCACTCATCAATGTTTTAACATCCTGAGAATTAATGTTATTATGTTTTTTTAGTAACTACTGATGAGAGTAAGATAAACTTATTTTGTTCAGATGGTGTCAAGCGTGTGTGGTAACAACCAGGTGAGGAGTACAAAGACAAGTAAGCTATAGTTCATTGAGGGAACCATGAGTGTCAACATGTACTGTGACATACTGAAGCAGAGGATGATCCCCTCCCTTCAGAGACTGGGCCGCAGAGCAGTATTCCAACATAACAACCGCAAACACACCTCCAAGATGAGCACTGCCTTGCTAAAGAAGGTGAGGGTAAAGGTGATGGACTGGCAACGCATTTCTTCAGACCTAAACCTTATTGGTGAATTCCATACCCAAGAGGGTTAAGGCAGTGCTGGAAAATATTGACACTTTGGGTCCAGTTTGGACATTTTCACTTAGGCACTGACCGGTGTGTTCTGGCGGGGGAAGAGGGCTGTCCTCCATCAGAACACAATAGCTCAGTGGGGAGATCACTGTACTAACATTGCATAATTAGTACAGTGAGCTCCCTCGTTTTTTTTTCCATTTAGCCTGCTTTGTTGAATGAAAAAAACTGCCTGTGTGTACCAGGCATTATGCTGGCCATATATATATATATATATATATATATATATATATATATATATACATACATACATATATATATATATATATATATATATATATATATATATATATATATATATATATATAGAGGGTGATAAAAGAAAGCTGCCTGTTTACTTCCCCACAACCACAAGTGTACATGGTTCACTCTAGCTGACTCCAAAGTTGCGCTATTTTCAGTGCAACTTTGGAGTCCGACTTTGATATGACTTTGTAGTGACTTTAAGCCTAGGTTCAAATTGAAGCGATTTGGCATACGATTTGACATAGTGACATAGTAGGTGAGGTTGAAAAAAGACACAAGTCCATCAAGTCAAACCTATGCATGTGATTATCGGTCAGTATTACATTGTATATCCCTGCATGTTGCAGCCGTTCAGGTACTTATCTAATAGTTTCTTGAAACTATTGATGCCCCCTGCTGAGACCACCGCCTGTGGAAGGGAATTCCACATCCTTGCCGCTCTTACATTAAAGAACCCTCTACGTAGTTTAAGGTTAAACCTCTTTTCTTCTAATTTTAATGTGTAGCCACGAGTCTTGTTAAACTCCCTTCTGCTAAAAAGTTTTATCCCTATTGTGGGGTCACCAGTACGGTATTTGTACATTGAAATCATATCCCCTCTCAAGCGTCTCTTCTCTAGAGAGAACAAGTTCAGTGCTCGCAACCTTTCCTCATAACTAATATCCTCCAGACCCTTTATTAGCTTTGTTGCACTTCTTTGTACTCGCTCCATTTCCAGTACATCCTTCCTGAGGACTGGTGCCCAGAACTGGACAGCATACTCTAGGTCAGGGGCGTACCTAGAGCATTTGGCACCCAGGGACAATCCTATATCTGGCACCCCCCCAACTGTAAAAACACCCACAAAAAAACACCCTCCTCTGCCAAGATCAGTGTTTTTTAATTCTGCTTTCTTTTTTAAATGGCGCTGTTGGCTACCGAGTAAACCGGAAGTGACATTGTGCTGTCGCTTCCAGTTTTCTACATCGGAGACCTGATCAAAGGCAAATTCGGCTTTGTTCGGGTCTCTGGCCAGCTGGCTGGTGGCTCAAGTCTGCGGGTAGGATGGGAGACCTGGGCGGAGCTGTGGGGGGATGGGGATGTCCCCTCCCGCTCCTTGTAATAACAGCCGATGCTGTTCATCTATGGTAGCCAGTGACAATAGACGGGACAGGACAGAGGTATCAGTCACTCAGGTGTGAGCAGATGCCACATTTTTGGACAGATCGTGCCGCGGTCAGGAAAGTGGAGAGCTGGACTGGAGCTGCTATGAGGGAGACATCAGAGTGAGAAGGGGAGACATGCCTGTATTCTGCAACCTGTACATAGCACATGCCTGTATTCTGCAAACTGTACATAGCAGATGCCTGTATTCTGCAACCTGTACATAGCAGATGCCTGTATTCTGCAACCCCCCCCATTAGGTCAGCTACACTATACCTGGGTGGTGGTGGATACAGCAACCCCCCCCCCTTCTATGACAGAGCAGCACAGTAAGGATGGCAGGACAGACACACTCCTCCAGCGTCTTCTCACAACCCACACACCCCCTATCACCGGCTCACCTCGGCTCTCAGCTTCAGCTGGGGAGGTTTAGACTCCAGAAGATGTGTGGACACAGAGTGTAACAGCAGCCACCCCCGCACTGAATGATGACACACTCAGCTTGGCTGCTCAGCAGTGGTGGGTGGAGCTAGCAGGTGAAAACAGAAACTAGACCATACTATTTCGGCCGCAGTGCTGGGGGTGTTCCAGCTCACAAAAAACTCACAAAAAACAGAGCAGCCAGAGCCAGGGATTCCTTTCAGGATTCTGTCAGACAGTGTCTGAGTGCAGAGTGAACCCCATAGCAATGCCTCCCAGCCACTTACACCCCCCTCAATGTGTGGCACCTGGGGCGGAACGCCCCCCCCCCCCACCCCCGCTTGGTACGCCCCTGCTCTAGGTACGGCCGGACCAGAGTCTTGTAGAGCGGGAGAATTATCGTTTTATCTCTAGAATTAATCTCCTTTTTAATGCATGTCAATATTCTGTTTGCTTTGTTAGCAGCAGTTTGGCATTGCATGCTATTGCTCAGCCTATCATCTACTAGGACCCCCAGATCCTTTTCTATCCTAGATTTCCCCAGAGGTTCTCCCCCAGTGTATAGATTGCATTCATATTTTTGCAACCCATATGCACTATTTTACATTTTTCTACATTGAACCTTATTTGCCATGTAGTTGCCAACCCCATTAATTTGTTCAGATATTTTTGCAATATTTCCACATCCTGCGGAGAAGTTATTGCCCTGCTTAGCTTTGTATCGTCCACAAATACAGAGATTGAGCTGTTTACCCCATCCTCCATGTCGTTTATGAAAAAAATGAAATAGGATTGGGCCCACGACAGAACACTGGGGGACCCCACTTTCCACCCCTGACCATTCCAAGTACTCCCTATTTATCACCACCCTCTGAACTCGCCCTTGTAGCCCATTTGCAATCCATGTATTCACCCTATGGTCCATGCCAACGGACCTTATTTTGTACAGTAATGCCGCGTACACTCAATCAGAATTTTGGTCGGAAAAAGCTCTGATGGTTTTTCCGACGGAATTCCGAGAGGATTACGATCAAGCTGTCTTGCATACACACGGTCACACCAAATGCTGACCGTTAAGAACACGGTGACGTACGACATGTACGGTGGGACTAGAAAAAGGAAGTTCAATAGCCAGTAGCCAATAGCTTCCATCTCGTAGTTGAATCTGAGCATGCGTTCGTTTTTGCGAGTCGGAATTGCATATACACATTAACGCATTTTGGGATAGGAACTTTTTGCGACCGAAAAATTGAGAACATGCTCTCAATCTTTTGCTGGCCGAAATTCGACCAGCAAAAGTCCGATGGAGCATATACACGATCGCATTTTCCAACCAAAAGCTGTGTAAACGGCATAAATGTTTATGGGGAACTGTGTCAAATGCTTTTGCAAAATCCAGACATGTCAAATCGCATGCCAAATCGGCAGCTATTGCCAACAACAGCACCATCTGAATCGGTGCAACGTCGACTTTGCGGCGCCGCACCGATTCACAAAAAATGTACCACTTCAGGTACGATTTCAATAGACATCTGTGCAGGAACCTCCCAGATGTCTCTGAAATGGCCTCCGAAGTTGGAAAAGACATGTGGGTATGAAATTGTGCGAGTTCAGCTGAATTTGTACGATTTCAATCCAGCAGCATTGTGAACCTAGGCTTACTCTGGCATTGAAGTTGCATCAAATTCAGACCAAAGTAGTGCAGTACCTTTTCTGAAGTCGCAGCGACTTCAGTAATGTCAATTGGAACAGTTCTGATAGAGATACATGGCATTTCACATGTCCTGCGACTTTGGGTCTAAAAGCACCCCACAACATACTTCTAGAGTTTATCTACAACACTCTTAATGAATTCCAGGGACAGAGTACTAGTAGAGATGAGCACCAACATTACTAGTAAATATTTGCAATCTTGCTCCCTCCTCTCTATTCAGCAATCCCCAAAGACAGACAGCACAGAGCTTGCAACCTGCTGGGACATTAGCTGTGCTTTCAGGAAAGTTGTGGGTGGAGAAGAGCTCTCACTATTCATGACACTTCTGGGCGACTCCATAGCAACATCAAGTCATACACACACCCAGCAAGACGGCACAGCAATCCAGTTACACTCTCTGCTCCATAGAGATCAGGACAAGCACCCTCACTATGCTGCCTGACTTGCCAATCACTGCATGAAAGGACTGAGCTCTCCGTCACTCATCATGGGACACAAGAGGCTGGCAACAGGTAGGAGAGATCCGCACTCACCACCACGACACATCGAATGCCTGTCTTGTATTGCCTATGATCACCAGCTGTTGTGGTGCTTCAATTACCATCCAGATGCTGGTAGGGCATGCTAGGACTTGTAGTCCCACAACAATTGGAGAACCGCAGGCTAAAAAACAGTTAGATACAAAAATTATTTCTATAATGGAATCCAAAAATTGATTGATACAGTAATATAAATATTAGATTATTGCAGGGAAAAGTGGGCATGTATAGCCAAAACTTTTTTTCTAGTTTTGTATAAAGTAGGGTGTAAAGTGTTAAAACCCCTGTCTGTTTCTTCTTTGCTGTCTGTGTAAGACTGGGGGAAATTCTCCTTCACTTCCTCTCATACAGATGCAACAGGAAGTCTCCCAAAAGTGAGGGCAATTCCTCTCTTAGCCCTTGTACACACGGTCTGAGAATCTGTCGGAATGGGTCTTATCGGACCGTGTCGTCAGATAATCCGACTGTGTGTGGTATGCATCGGACTGATTCCGTCCGAATCTCCGTCCGACCCAATTTTCCAACATGTTGGAAATATTTCCTGACCAACTGGGCCGGACGGACCTAATCCGATCATGTGTAGAGCATTTTGATCGGACCAAGTGCCACGCATGCTCAGATCAAATTCCTACATCAAAGCTATTGGCTACTAGCCTGAATGTAGTCCCATCGTAACGAAATTACGTCATCACGTTCTGAAAGATCTGATTTTTCGCCAACTTGGCCCATGTGTATGCAACAGTTTCGGACACAATCCGTTTGACTAAATCCGACGGGCAAAATCCGACAGATTTGGTTGGCAAAATCTCAGACCGTGTGTACGTGGGCTTAGACAAGTGTCCCCATTGGAAGATTTCCCCATACCTTTTGTTCTGGGGACAACTCTAAAATGTTGAATGATTCCCTCACATTCTTTCATGACAATGATAACCAGTAATAATAGAGAAGTGAATCTCCCCAATGGAGACACAGACAGCAATAAAAACTTGTCCTAGCGATTCCATATTATATCCTATGTAGCAAGGTCTCAGGCCTCCTTTAGTCTAATGAGAATCTCCAGAGCCAAGAGTTGCTCTGGAGGATCTAATCCTTTTGTATAGAGTGGGTTGTAAGGCATAGTGGGTGTAATGCAAGGTAGAATCCTGGGTGCCAGACACTTCTTGAATGCAAAGATATTTTATTTCTCTTGAACAGAACTGTGGGAGAAAGGGTTAGGGCCAGGACACCCTTAGGTAGTTGCAATGTTAATTAGCAGATTCAAAGACTTCTACAGGTAGACAGCCATGCAGGGAAAGGCATCCAGCAAGACACCACATCTGCATGTGTAGGGATGCTGTCTCCTATGGCAACAGTCTTAGAACAGTTCCCAACACAAGTTGTAATGAACTCCTTTACTTTCTCTACAGTCACTTCTTGTAGGTTCTTAACACACTGAGCTCCCAGTCTCTCTCACTAGACTTGCTCATTCACTGCCACCGAATCCCTTGAGCTCTCCAATCTTCACTTAAGTATCTTCCTCAAGTGTCACCCTCGCTTCTTTGCTGGGTTCCTAGCTTGGCACTAGGGATGAGCCGAACACTCCCTGGTTCGGTTCGCACCAGAACTTTCGAACGGACCCCAAATTCGTACGAACGTTAGAACCCCATTGAAGTCTATGGGACTCGAACGTTCGAAATTAAAAGTGCTAATTTTAACGGCTAATATGCAAGATACTGTCCTAAAAAGGGTTTGGGGACCTGGCTCCTGCCCCAGGGGACATGGGTCAATGCCTAAAATGTTTTTAAAAATGGACGTTTTGGCGGGAGCACTGATTTTATTGATGATTAAAGTGAAAAAAAAAAGTGAAATATTCCTTTAAATATGGTGCCTGGGGGGTGTCTGTAGTATGCCTGTGAAGTGCCACGTGTTTCCCGTGTTTAGAACAGTCCCTGTACAAAATGACATTAAACGGAAATAACACCATTTAAAACTGCTTGCGGTTTTAATGTTATATCTGGTTCCTGCAATATGGTTGAAAATCATTGAGAAAAATGGCATGGGTAGCCCTCCATGCCCATTACCAGCCTATTTGGGTCTTGTACGCATATTAAGGGGAACCCTGTACCCATATTAAAAAAAGGAAATGCGTGTGGCCCCCAGGCCCTATATACTCAGAACAGCAGTATACAGGTGGTGCAAACAAGACAGGGACTGTGTAGGTTTGTTGTGTTAAGTTGAATCTGTTTGTAATTTTCAACTGGTACATTTTTAAAGTGTAGCTCCAGTCAAAAAAACTATTTTTAAGCTTTTTGGAAAACATAGGAAGGGTTATCACCCCTGTATAATTAGTTTTGTCGTCCATCTTTTTTCATCTCACTTGCTGTTGTCTCCTTCCGTTTGCAAGTAGGAGATGTTTGTAAGTTGGATGTTTGAAAGTAGGGGCCTGCCCTATATGCTCTACAGAAATGGCGGAACAAGGTGTTGGTTTTGCCACAGCATTGTAAGCCCTCAAAGTGACTCTTGGTGGGCGCTGGAGCGCCCTGCTGTGAACGATTATATCAAGAATTGTAATTACATGCCATTGTTGAACAGTGGTAGAAAAATTGACCTTTGGTGGTTGTGGTGCTGGTGCCACAACACTATAAGTCCTCACCGTTACTCTGGGTGGGCACAGGAAGGGGCCCTCCTGTGAAATATTATATCAAGAATTGTAATTACATGTCCCTGTTAAACAGGGGCAGAAAAATTTGGCCTTAGACACTGGTGCTGGTGCCACCACACTGCAACCTCTCCCATATACTCTAGTTTTATTGCAGGAATTAGCCCTGCTACAAAGCATTGCATCAAAAATTGTAATTAAACGCCCTTGTTAAACAGGGGCAGAAAAATTTGGCTTTAGGCACTGGTGCCATCACACTGCAACCTCTCCCATATACTCTAGTTTTATTGCAGGAATTAGTCCTGCTGCAAAGCATTGCATCAAAAATTGTACTTAAACGCCCCTGTTAAACAGGAGCAGAAAAATTGGGCCTTAGGCACTGGTGCTGGTGCCACCACACTGCAACCTCTGCCATATACTCTAGTTTTATTGCAGGAATTAGCCCTGCTGCAAAGCATTGCATCAAAAATTGTAATTAAACCCCCCTGTTAAACAGGGGCAGAAAAATTGGGCCTTAGGCACTGGTGCTGGTGCCACCACACTGCAACCTCTTCCATATACTCTAGTTTTATTGCAGGAATTAGCCCTGCTGCAAAGCATTGCATCAAAAATTGTACTTAAACGCCCCTGTTAAACAGGAGCAGAAAAATTGGGCCTTAGGCACTGGTGCTGGTGCCACCACACTGCAACCTCTGCCATATACTCTAGTTTTATTGCAGGAATTAGCCCTGCTGCAAAGCATTGCATCAAAAATTGTAATTAAACGCCCCTGTTAAACAGGGGCAGAAAAATTGGGCCTTAGGCACTGGTGCTGGTGCAACCACACTGCAACCTCTTCCATATACTCTAGTTTTATTGCAGGAATTAGCCCTGCTGCAAAGCATTGCATCAAAAATTGTACTTAAACGCCCCTGTTAAACAGGGGCAGAAAAATTGGGCCTTAGGCACTGGTGCTGGTGCCACCACACTGCAACCTCTGCCATATACTCTAGTTTTATTGCAGGAATTAGCCCTGCTGCAAAGCATTGCATCAAAAATTGTAATTAAACGCCCCTGTTAAACAGGGGCAGAAAAATTGGGCCTTAGGCACTGGTGCTGGTGCCACCACACTGCAACCTCTTCCATATACTCTTGTATTATTGCAGGAATTAGCCCTGCTGCAAAGCATTGCATCAAAAATTGTACTTAAACGCCCCTGTTAAACAGGGGCAGAAAAATTGGGCCTTAGGCACTGGTGCTGGTGCCACGACAATGCAACCTCTCCCATATACTCTTGTTTGATTGCAGGAATTAGCCCTGCTGCAAAGCATTGCATCAAAATATGTACTTAAACGCCCCTGTTAAACAGGGGCAGAAAAATTGGGCTGATGGCATCACCCAGAACCAGAAATGTTCTTCCAACATATCAGCGGAGGAGGAAGAGGATAGACAATCAACATAACAGGACAGTCACTCAGCATCAGCATAGGCAGTCTTGAAGGGATGTGATATTTCAAAAAAAATTATTCTGTTACATCAGCTTCAGGTGCTTGGTAGCTGTGGGTGATCCAAGACTGATTCATCTTGATGAAGATCAGTCGATCAACTGATTCGGTGGACAGGCGCACCCTGTGATCGGTAACAAAGCCACCAGCAGCACTGAAGGTGCGTTCCGAAAGAACGCTGGATGCAGGACAGGCCAGTAGCTCAATTGCATACTGTGCAAGCTCTGGCCAGTGATCCATCCTCAAGACCCAGTAAGCCAGAGGATTTTCGGTGGGAAAGGTGTCCAAGTCTGACCTTGCCCCTAGGTATTCCTGCACCATGTAAATCAGACACTGGCGATGGGTGCTGGAACCGATCATACCTTGGGGCTGCGGACTAAAAAATTGTCTGAAAGCATCAGTCAGACGGCCACCTTCTCCACCGCTCCTTCTGACCGATGCCTCAGCAACACGTTGTCCAGGACCAGGAGTTTGTAACCTCCCAGTCTCTGGGAACGCGTTGCACAGACCTTTCTGCAAGGCCTCCCGGAGATGTCTCATCCTCTGCTCCCTCTGTGATGGCAAGATAAGGTCGGCAACCTTACCCTTGTACCGTGGATCAAGGAGAGTGGCCAGCCAGTAATGGTCCCTCTCCTTGATCCGAAGAATACAAGGATCCTTCCGCAGGCTTTGCAGGATCAGGGAGGCCATGCAGCGTAGGTTAGCTGAGGCATTTGGTCCGGAGTCCTCTGGGTCACTAAGGACAACATGATCCGCAGCTACCTCCTCCCAGCCACGTACAAGTCCACGTGCTTCTTGGGACTGTAAATCATCCCTACAAGACTGCTGCTGCTGCTGCTGCTGCTGCTGCTGCTGCTGCTGCTGCTGAGTGCCAGCCTCCACCTCCATGCTGACACAATCATCCTCTTCCTCCTCCTCATCCTCTTCCTGTGTGAAGGGTGGCACAGCAGGAACACTGTCTGGATAAAGGGGGCCTTGAGAGGCAAGGAAGTCCTCCTCTTCCTGCCTCTGTTCTGCCTCAAGTGCCCTGTCCATTATTCCACGCAGCGTATGCTCCAAGAGGTGGACAAGAGGTACAGTGCCACTGATGCATGCACTGTCACTGCTCACCATCCTTGTGGCCTCCTCAAACGGTGACAGGACAGTGCATGCATCCCTGATCATGCCCCACTGGCGTGGTGAGAAAAAACCAAGCTCCCCTGACCCTGTCCTGGTGCCGTAGTCGCACAGGTACTCATTGATGGCCCTCTGCTGTGTGTGCAGCCGCTGCAGCATGGTCAACGTTGAGTTCCATCTGGTGGGCATGTCATATATAAGGCGGTTCTTGGGCAGGTTCAACTCCTTTTGGAGCTCAGCCAGCCGAGCACAGGCATTAAATGATCGGCGGAAATGCACACAGACTTTCCTGGCCTGCTTCAGGACACCCTGTAAGCCGGGGTACCCGCCCAAGAACCGCTGCACCACCAGGTTAAGGACGTGAGCTACACAGGGCACATGGGTCAGTTGTCCCTGTCGGAGGGCGGAGAGGAGGTTGGTGCCATTGTCACAAACCACCATTCCTGGCTTAATCTGGCGTGGCGTCAACCACCTCTCGGCCTGCCCCTGCAGAGCTGACAAAACATCCGCCCCAGTGTGGCTCCTGTCCCCCAAACAAACCAGCGCAAGCACGGCATGGCATCGTTTTGCCCGCGTACTTGCGTAGCCCCTGGAACGCCTACGGAGCACCGCTGGTTCTGAGGACAGAGCACTGGAAGAGGCCATGGAGGAAGAAGAAGAGGAGGGGGTGGAGGAGAGAGGTGTGTCACAACCAATAGTAGCATTTTGGAGGCGTGGTGGCGGAACAACCTCCAACACTACTGCACCTTGTCCTGCATCCTTCCCAGCTGCCAGAAGAGTGACCCAATGGGCCGTGAAAGACAGGTAACATCCCTGTCCATGCCTGCTGGACCATGAGTCAGCGGTAATATGCACCTTACCGCTGACCGCCCTGTCCAGCGAGGTAAGGACATTGCCTTCCACATGCCGGTAGAGAGCCGGAATCGCCTTCCGTGAGAAAAAGTGGCGTTTGGGGACCTGCCACTGAGGAACCGCACATTGTACAAACTCACGGAAGGGGGCCGAGTCTACCAACTGAAAAGGCAGCAGTTGAAGTGCTAGCAATTTAGCCAAGCTAGCATTCAACCGCTGGGCATGTGGATGGCTGGGAGTGAACTTCTTTCGCCGGTCCAGCAGCTGGGGCAGGGACATTTGCCTGCTATAATCGGACGTGGGTGTACCGCTAGCAGAGTTCCCGGAAGCACTTGGCTGTGACACACCTAATTCTACACCTTCATTCCTCTCAGAGCAGGTTTCAGAGAGGACTGAAGGTCTAGTGGGGTTGGAGATGCCAGCTGATGAGGAGCAAGGAGAGGTCCGCTTTGGTCTTTGGTGTGGGTCTTTGAGGTACGCTTGCCAACGAGCTGCATGGCAGGTCAACATATGTCTGGTCAAGCATGTGGTGCCCAAGCGGCTGATGTTTTGACCACGCGAGATACGCTTGAGACATATGTTTGCAAATAGCAGCGGTGTGATCTGATGCTCTCGTCTCAAAAAAGGCCCACACCAAAGAACTTTTAGAATAACGCGCAGAGGCAGCGCCCTGTACAGGCGGAGCTCTGCGGTGTGATTCAGTCGGTGTGCTGCCCCTAAGCTGGCTCCTGGAGGGCATCCTGCCTCGTTGGACATGTGCCTCCTCCTCCTCCTCCTCCTCCTCCTCTCTCCTTCCAGGCACCCACATGGAGTCAGTGCCCTCATCATCCCCTCCCTCTTCATCGCTGTAGCAAACCTGGCAGTATGCTGCAGCTTGTGGAACATGACTGCCAGATTGCTGTCCTTCTTGAGCATCCCCTCTCTCTGCGCTCACGCTACTGCCTTCTTCTAGCTGAGTGTCATCATCAGAGCCCACAAAACACTGGGCATCCTCCTGGAGCATGTACCCAACACTGTGCTCAAAGAGTTCAGGAGACTCCTCAGGAGGACGTGGTGGGTCTAGGGAAGGAGTCACTGATGATGACATTGAGAGGATGGAAGACGATGCGTTGGCAGCTGCTTTGCTACTACCCTGAGACTGGGTGAGAGAGGATGAGGAGGATGAAGAGGGCTTGGTCATCCACTCTACCAAGTCATTGGCATGTTGCGGTTCAACATGTCCAGCTGCCGAAAAGAAGGACAAGCGTGTCCCATGGCCACGTGCTGATGACAATGCATCGCGTCCACGACCAGCACTGTTGTCTCTAGACACAGAGCCTGCTTGCCCTCTTTTATCGGCTCGCGCCTGTCTGCCTCTCCTTGCTGGCCTTCCAGACATGGTAATGGCCTGAAGGGAGTTGGGCAAAACAGCAGTGTAATGGAGTCACACAACACCCACTAAGCCCTGCAGATGGCTCTATTAGAGAACAGAAATAAACGGTAGATACAGGTGTATATTGTGCTGGAGTCACACAACACCCACTAACTCCTGCAGATGCCTTTATTATAGAACACCAGAGATAAAGGGGTATACTGTAATTGAGTCACACAACACCCACTAAGCCCTGCAGATGGCTCTATTAGAGAACAGCAATAAAGGGTAGATACAGGTGTATATTGTGCTGGAGGCACAAAAAACCCACTAACTCCTGCAGATGCCTTTTTTATAGAACACCAGAGATAAAGGGGTATATACAGATGTATACTGTGCTGTGCTGGAGGCACACACAACTTCCAATAACTCCTGCAGATGGCAAGTGTGCTCAAATAGAGAAGAGCTATGTAGGTGGATATAGCGGTGTGTACTGGGTACAGAGCACGCAGACAGCACGCACAAGCTCCTAACACTACTGACTGCAAGCTCTATTATAAAAGATAGATCACTAGCTATATAGGTGAGGTGAATATAGCGGTGTATACTGCGGTCAGGGCACACAGACAACAACCACTACACAACAGCAAGATCGAAAATCGGCCGAAAACGATCGGTGTGTACTGTGTTGAAGGTACACAGAACACCCACTAACTGCTTCAGACGCCAACACACTACACTAGGCCGCTGCGCTGGTGGCCTTATATAGTGTGGGGCGTGTACTACACAGCCTGAGCTATGATTGGCCACAGGCATCCTGCCTATGGCCAATCATGGCTCTCCTTGCTGCTGGCGCTGTGATTGGCCAAGCATGCGGGGTCACAGTGCATGCTTGGCCAATCATGAGCCAGCAATGCACTGCGATGACGCAGTGCATTGTGGGCCGTGAGCGCTACACGAATTTGGCGCGAACGGCCCATAACGTTCGGAATTCGCCGAACGGGCGAACAGCCGATGTTCGAGTCGAACGTATGTTCGACTCGAACGTATGTTCGACTCGAACACGAAGCTCATCCCTACTTGGCACTCACAGATACTTCTCATGCTTCACCCCACTGACCTGTTCAGTCCCTGGCTTGACACACAAGGCTGCTCTACAAGCATCACCTCCACTGGGTAGGTCCCTGGCTTGACACCTGCTTTCCCAATTCTTCACCATCCCCAGTTGGTGAGAATACTGCTCCGGGACTTGCTTCAGCTACTCACTGTGGTCCCTGGTAAGAAGGTAGTTGGTCCCTTAGTGGCCACAGCTTCCCCTCTACCTCTAACCATGACAAGTTTTCCAGCTGGCAGAACCATCACTTCTGGTTGGACTGCAAGCCGCAATCCCAACCCTATGCTGCTCTCTTGCTTCTGGATAGCCCCTCAGACAGCCTAGCAGCCAGATGTGCCCAGGATGAGCCCAAACTCTGTCTTGCACAGAACCCTGATCACCTGACTCCATCCAAATAGGTTCTCCCAACAGGCCAAGGGATTTAAGAAAACCCCTAACCATTGGCTGAGATACCCCATATACTCCTAATCTGTCCTTGCTTTGCCCTTTTCTTATCTAATCTCACCAGGTACCAGGGCACCTAGCGGCAGAAGAGAGAACTGCAGAAATTCCAGACTTAGGGTGAATTCAATTGATCCCTAACAATGAGCCAAGGCAACTACACCTGGCAGGTAAATGTAGGCGCAAGCCTGCATAGACATCAGGGTGCTACACTAATCTAAGAAAAAAAAAGCATGATTTACAGATTATAGATTATTATTATAATTTTTATTCAGGATTTATATAGTACCAACAGTTTCCACAGCGCTTTATAATATAAGGAAGGCAGTACTGTTACAATGCAATTTAAGACAAGAGAGTTTAGGAGGGTGGGTGGAAGAATTTACAATCTAATATAAACTTTAAAGTAAAACTATAAAATGCAGAGGTTGCATTGTAAATATCCTTCTGAAAATGCTTGTTGTCTCTGAGACACAGCATTGATACAACCACGCAGATCAACAAAGATGGAATTTCTGATTTGCCTAGTTGTTCTAGTAGCTATGAGTTCTAAAACTATCAATTCAGCATGACATCCAGGCAGCAAGCATTTCCAGGAGAGGTCAGCAGTGCCCCCCTTTTTTTAGCTTGGTACAGGTATCCCTTAAGCACCAAATTTTAATTTAGATAGAGAGGAGCTGATTTATGAGAACAAATCCATAATGTGTAGCCTATTCCATCCAGAGTGATATGTTCTTGTGCAGATAAGGAAATGAAACCTAAAACCCAATGGCTTATATTAGGTAATCACCCTGTTATTGATTAGTCACATTTTCTATAAATCAGACCCACTGTCCACATATGACAACTGGCAGAGGCTAGAAATAAGTGGCTTTATTATGTCTTTAGATGTGCAATGAGTGAAAAGTGCCCTACATAGAGCCTTCTGTGGGATAGAAATCCTCATGGGTTCCCAGATTCTCAAATTACTATCTGAGCCGTGGCATGTATCCTTAAGGTGCATTCACACATGCAAATGCCCCTGCAGTCTGATTACATGCAAGAACCCCAGCAGAGTTGGGAGCAATGGGAGGCTGCCGGCTTGCTCCCACAGCTAATTGCACCCACTTGCGTGACTTGCGGCCCTGGACACAGGCAGTAATTGACGATTTAGTAAAATGGACTCTAGATTAACTTTTTAGGCACCACAACACACACAGTCATCTAAAAGTAAAGAGTTTATTGATAAAAAAAAAATCTAAAATGACAAACAAAGTGAGGTTAAAATTCCTAACATCATATGCTAGTATAACGACCACATGGATATCACCATAACCACTAATAGGCCAAACTGTAACTTTGCATAGGACTTGTACAAATGTAGTCATTAATATGTAGGTAGGCCTGGTGTAGGTTGATGTAGAGGGTAGAGAAGCTCAAAGCTCTACATGTTTCGCACTCACATGCTTCTTCAGGAGTTTGAGGTAAGTATTCATAGCCATAGAGGGAAATATGGGATGTCTGATCCACCAAAAGAGGGAATAGGGGAAGGCAAAAGAAAGGGAAAATAATCATTACATAGTATTACATTACATAGTATTACATAGTAGGTGAGGTTGAAAAAAGACCATCAAGTCCAACCCGACATCATGTTTAACCGGTCCCAGGATAGAGCCTATATGGGGCACCAAACAGCTGTATGGGGCACTTCACCTCAAAAAGCAGCTCATGGCTATAAACATAAGGGGTGTTTTCAATCAAACTATCCACTGAGGGATCAGGTATTCATATGCCCTAATGGGCTATAAAGCCCTGTATTGGTGCTCCAACTTGGGAGTGGTAACTTCAGTGTATCAAAATGTGCTGTCAAAGAAAGGGGAAGAAAAGAAACATATCATCCATAGGGGATGGAAGGAATGTCCTTGGACTGATTGATTGAAAACACCCCTTATTTTTTATAGCTTTTTACTTTTAGATGACTGTGTGTGTTGTGGTGCCTAAAACGTTCATCTAGAGTCCACTTTTTCTAAATTGTCTATTATCGAGGATGTGGTAGCCTCTTATTATATCTGTATCCACAGTACCATCCTGCGAGGATGCCTTTTCTTCATACAGGCAGTAATTGGACTGCGGGAGCATTCACAAGTGTGAATGCACACTTAAAGTAAAATGAAAGGCTCAACTTTTCTATTTTGGATAGTATAATGGAGGGTCATAACCCAGTGTCAAATATTTTTTTCATCTGTGTCCCATTAAGGATATTGCCTTTCACTTCCTGTCCCATAGTCGACCAAGGAAGTGAAAGAAAATCCATGGCTGTCACCAAGGTCACCTACTCCTGTTCTAGTGACAACTGAAATTTGGAATTTTCTTTCACTTTCACCTTCAGTGATAATAGTATACACAACAAATGGAGAGGGTGAATCTCCCTAAGGCCCTTTCACACTGGGGCGGTGCGGGCGTCGGCAGTAAAGTGGCGCTATTTGGGCCACTAGCGGGGCAGTTTTAACCCCCGCTAGCAGCCGAAAAAGGGTTAAAACCACCCGCAAAGCCCCGCTTCAGCAGTGCTTTGCTGGTGGTATAGCCACGCTGCCTCATTGATTTCAATGGGTAGGATCGGGGAAGGAGCGGTGAATACACTGCTCCTTCACCGCTCCAAAGATGCTGCTAGCAGGACAGCGATTGCAGCCAATCATCTGTAGTCATTGTTTGGGTATTTTGACAGCCACGGGTGTCACCTGTGGCAGGTGAGAATCACCCATATGTGATGTTTAGCTTGGATGGAGGAACCTGTAAGATTTCTTTCATTCAACCTGCTGGCTAAACAAAAGAAGTCTTTGCATGTATGGCATGTTTTACAAGACAGATCACCCTTCTGTGAAGCTGGCAATACACGGCTCAAATTTTGACCAATTAATTCTGAATCTGACAAAACAAGCTAAGGGTGGTCCTGTCGGCAGCAGCCGGCTCCACAAAAGTTGACTAATCTACAGACAAATAGTGACTGCAGCCAATCAGATGCAGTCACTATTCAGACATTCAGACAGCTGCGGGTGCCGCAGCTGCTGAACACAATAGTAAGGATTCTCCATTCCACGTTATTTAGCGTGAATGGAAGAATCGATTAATTTCTCCCTGCATGGCTAAACAAGAGAAGCTGAATGCCCTGTACACATAACTGGTTTTCCCGTCGGAATAAACTCTGAAGGTTATTCCAACGGAGTACCGCGGAAACTGCCTTGCGTTCACACCAAATTTCGACCATCAAGAACGCAGTGATGTACAACACATACAACGGGACTAGAAAAAGGAAGTTCAATAGGCAGTAGCCAATAGCTTCCGTCTCGTACTTGCTTCAGAGCAATTTTTGGTACTTCGGAACAGCATACAGACGAGTTTTCCCAATAGGAATTGGTTCCGTCAGAAAAATTTAGAACATGTTCTCTTTCTAGGTTAATCGAAATTTTCAACGTAAAAAAGTCCGATGGGGTATACACACGGTCGGAATATACAATGAAACGATCCCGTCTGACTTTTCTTGGAAATTCCGCTTGTGTGTACAGGGCATAACAATGCACGGCTAGCTTAAACATCCTAACAATGCTGGTTAGGTGTAGGTTCTGCCTCTTCATGTTGTGTGGTATACAATGTAGTAGAGGCATGTATACTTACTATGCTGTGCACATAATATACTTAATTGCTATATTTTATTTTCCAGCAGGCCAATGATATAAGCAACAATTTTATTCATGTTATAATGCTCACTTTTTTTTTTATATATATTCATTTTCCAGGGCCTCCTAATATAACAGAAGATGTTTTTGTAAGTATGACATATTTTTTTACATATTTTTTCATATAAGTACATTTTAAAAATATTTTCAGGAATCGCAAACCTGTTTTTATTATATCTAATGTTATGGGATTTTAGGCAGTAGGCAATTTAAACAAAACTATTACAAATAAGCCAGACCACTGAATCGGATGAATAACAGCTGAGGGTTAATTCTTGGTTTTAACAAAATACAAATATACAATTTTTTTTTTTTTGTAAATTCTTTATTTATGCTGGAAACATAACAGTATAAAGAAATAACAGTGTGGTAACAGTTTGCATACTCCCACGCAGGGGACAACACAATTATGTAAACAAGGGGGGACCAATCTCAGCCCATTGATACCAACTGGAAACTTAAATGCTCTAAAGTGTCGGCCGAGGCCTCCGCACTCCCAACTAGAGAAACAAGTGGAGGTGGAGGAGCGATTTGTGTTTCCCATAATAACAGTTTGAAGTTATCAGTGATAAGCATGTATCCAGGTTTGACCCACGGGTCCAAGAACCCTAAAAAAAGGCAGGAGCCAGAGTCAGTGTTAGAAAAAAAGAGGGGAAAGGAAAGAGGAAGAGAGGTAGGAGGAGCATTCAAGTGGGGATGGAAAAGTCCCGGAGGAAAGAGGGGAAGGGAGGGGATGAAGGGTAGGGGACAAGGTAAGATAAGGGAGAAGACCCTCCCTCCGGTCCCCCCACCGGCCATTACAAATATACAATTTTTTAAACATAAACTGATGAATACTTTTATTAATCTTACATCAAAATACAGAATACTTCAAAGACGGCCCAGCCCCTACGCCTCAGGCTGAATAATCATTTACTTTCAACAAATGTTATCCATTTCCCCCCACCCTTTCTATTATAAAAAAAAAGGGGGGGGGTCCTATCACATAAAAAAGGCATGACAGGGGAAGGGGGACAGGGAGTTGTCCTAGTTAATCCTGACTGGCGAACACCTATGACCGAAGCCCCTTTTTATATGGGGTGAGGGCCCTGTCATATAGGCTGTATGAGGCCCTATGATTTCTAACAGCAGCCCTGAATGAGAGGAACATGAAAAGATATAATAAAATATTTACAAAAATGTGAGGGGTGTACTCACTTTTGTGAGATACTGTATATATGCAATAAAACTAAATGAGTTGAACCTCACTAAACTGATATACAGTTTGGAAGTCATGAATTGAGAGCTTCTACGGCCCTTGCTTGCCTTTATCCGGCCCTTGGGGCACTTTTTCTCCCACTAATGCAAGACACTATTCCTCCCACTGACACCAACAATGGGGTACTAATTCTTCTATTGACACCAACAATGGAGAGTATTCCTCCCACTGACACCACCAATAGGGCATAATTCCTATTACTGGCATCAACAATGTGCCACTATTTCTCCCCCTAATGCCAAAGATGCACTTTTTACTCCTACTGACGCCAGGACAATTTCTATTCCCAATGGCCACAGTCTGGCTCCCTTAAAGTCTGAAGGACAGCAAACTGGCCCTTCGTTTAGAAAGTATGGAGACCCGTGTTCTATATGAAGCTTCCCACCCAGGTACAGTATTTTGTCTTGAGACACATTGTCTTTAACTTAATTATAGGTTACATATTGAGCTCGGGAACTGTTCTAAAAAACATTGACCCACTTAGATCTCAGCATTGATATGTTCAGCAGTCAATTAGAGGATGAGTGATTTCCTTTACTTTAATTGTTGGTTCTTTGGACACAGGGACTTCTAGCCTCAGTGTGCCCCTCCCAGCCTTTTAGTGCTCCGGTGAGGGGCAGCTGGATGGGGCTGTATGCTGTATTGAGTGGTACTAATGTTTATGGCTCTGTGAGTTTCAGGGCGAGGGTCTAAAACACAGTTCTTCTATCTTCTGGATCTTCATTCCTGAATGCACAGGGCCCTAAACACCAGTACCTGACTTTCCCGGTGCACTAAAACTCTGGGAGATGTTCTGCAGATGGACAGCCCCGTGTGCAAAAGATCGTGTGTGTGTGTGTGTGTGTGTGTTTCCATCAGTCCTACCTTTTAGACATTGTTTCAACAAATAACATCCCTGTCCTTTAGCAGAAGTTGTGTTAGGTGGATGTTGCTAGGTGAGGTTAATATGGAACGGTTTCTTTTATATTGTTACAATGATTGTGTGTGTACCAGACACACAGTACTGTTTACAGTAATTCTACCTGCTTAACTCTATAATACTCAGCATGATTTGGTGTAAAACTGAACTCCAGGAATACATTTAGGCTTCATGCACACAAGACGCTGTTAAACGCGTGTTCAGATGCAGTTTGAACTCATTCAATGTTATCCTATGTGTCCATGCACACAGTCTCGTTTTTTGCCGTTTTTATGCAGTCGTTTTTCCAGAAGCAAAAAAAATGGGTTCAGACGCAAAAATTTCAAAGTTTCAGATGCAAAACGCGGTAAAACGCAGCACCTGCGTTTAGCTGCGTTTGCGTTTCTAAGCGTTTTTAAAGGAACCCAATTTTTTGGACCTGAAAACTCAGAAATATGATCTGAGAATGACATTTTGCGACCCGACTTTGGGGGCCCATATCTTGGGGCCACTTATTGCCAATAACCCCAAATTCGGTATGCTGACACTGTGGAACTAGCACTACAACATATCCAAATTTGAGGTTCCTATCACCAAGTGACCCCGAGATAGGGGGCCCCAAAATCGGGTCGCAAAATGTCATGCACTTCTGCATCAGAGAATGACATTTTGTAACCCGACTTGTCAGGGTAGGTACGCAGCTGCACATACATGTTTGTGAAATATCCAACAGACATTCGCTGTCCCATGAACGGATGGGTCCAATATCGACGAGCTCTGACTCTGGACCTCTCACGAAATTTGCGACGAAGTTGCTGTCTCATCAAGAGCAACATCAGGAGCATTTCCTGACATATATTCAATATGGGATCCATTTCAAAATATATACCACAGAAAGAGAGGCAAATGCAAGTGTACAACAGCTCTCTATGCTGCTGCTGCTCACTCTGATCAAAATAGCAGAAATAGTTAAAAAAAACATGCTTTGAGAGCTTGGGGAGGGTCTACATGATGTTATCTTTATAAACGCTTATAAACGCAAACGCGGCTAAACACAGCTAAACGCGGCATGCAAACGTGGCAAAATGCGCGTTTCAGCTTTTTTTGAGCAGAGTTTTCACCTGCGTCTCGTGTGCATGAGGCCTTAATACACAGATGAAATACACAAATGGGAGACATTCTACATGTCATTAAATTTGTATTTCCATCCATCCTGTCCTGAGATTTAAACAGCTTTGTCACACAGCATAGCCCTTTCTGGCAGGGTAGGTGGCCTGATCTTTCTCTGCAGCAGTTGTGCGTCTCGTCCTCTCCCCCAGATTGTGACTGAACAGTAAAGGAGAAGCTGCAGACTGATGAGCTCACCTCTGTCACTCTGATTTGTTAGCCTATCAGCATGTTCCTTGTTAGCACATGAGAACTGCAGCACATCTGGTTGGCTCCTTTTTCTGCTTCTCACTCTCCCAGTTTGAGCTCTGCTGTACTCGGGCTATAAGAGACATATGTCAAGTCAAATCCTCATAGTTATTCCGGTTGCATTAAAAAAAAAATACATTTAATGAGCTACATTAACTTAAGTGTTTTACATCTGTCTGCAGTTCAGCTGTAAATTTAAAGAATAACTCCAGGAATTAGATTACTTTGGACCAGCTTGGCTGAAATACATTTTACAGATGCTACCTCGTGTGTGGCAGATGATAAAGCTGTAATTGAGCATTGTTACCTATGCTACATACAATGAACCATTAATTACTTCCCCTCTGTACACTAAACACAGAGGATTTCTCTCGCTCCTGCACCCCTGCCATTCAGGAGAAGCCTTGTATTTTTATTTTTTTAACCGCTTGCCGACCAGCCAAAACGATGTTATGTTATATCTCTCCACCTCTTGGCCACTAGGGGCATGTGCTCCTAGCAGCATGTGCCCAACACCAATGCGAGTGCCCAGCGGGCGCGATGATGGCCGGGCTCCCACGATCGCTCGTCGTGACAGAGCAGGAACTGGGATCTGTGTGTGTAAACACACAGATCCCAGTTCTTTCAGGGGAGAGGAGACAGATTGTGTGTTCATACTGTGTATGAACACCGATCTCTGTCTCCTCCTAGTCAGTCCCCTCCCCCTACAGTTAGAACCTACACTAGGGAACACAATTAACCCCTTGATCGCCCCCTAGTGTTAATCCCTTAACTGACAGTGACATTTACACAGTAATCAATGCATTTTTGTAGCATTGATCGCTGTATAATTGTCAATGGTTTCAAAAAAGTGTCCGCCGTAATGTTGCAGTCCCGATAAAAATCACAGATCGCCGCCATTACTAGTAAAAGAATAATAATAATAAAAATGCCATAAATCTTTCCCATATTTTGTAGACGCTATAACTTTTACGCAAACCAATCAATATACGCTTATTACAATTTTTTTTACCAAAAATACGTAGAAGAAAACATATCGGCCTAAACTGAGGAAAAAAATTGTTTTTTTGATAAAAAATTTGGGATATTGATTATAGGAAAAAGTAAAAGCTATTGTATTTTTTTCAAATTTGTTGCTCTTCTTTTGTTTATAGTGCAAAAAATAAAAACCGCAGAGGCGATCAAATACCACCAAAAGAAATCTCTATTTGTGGGGAAAAAAGGACGTAAATTTTGTTTGAGTACACCGCCGCACGACCGTGCAATTGTCAGTTAAAGCAACGCAGTTCCGAATCTCAGAAAATCAGCCAAATCTTCTGAGGCGCTGAAGCTGTTAATGAATACAGGTGTTGTCTAATGGCCCAAAGTGGAGAGGAGGGGCAGATGATCTCATGGTTTCCAACTTGACTAATCAGAGAACATCTTATATTCATTATAAAAAATACAAGGCTTCTCCTGAATGGTGGGGGTGAGGGAGCGAGCGAGCAATCCTCTGTGGGTATTGCACAGAGAGGATGTCACAGAGCACTGCCTGGATAAGGGCATTGCCCACTGTATGTACCATAGACTACAAGAGGGAATTACAGTTTCACCATCAGTCACACAGAGGTGGCTGGTGGATAATTTGTTTGAGACAATCTCACCCAAAGTGTTTAAAGCTATTTCCTATATTTTTATCCCAGAGGAACCCCTAAAATAAATTCCCTGTCTCAAGGAGGTTTAGAAGTTTAACCACTACAATACAGGGCACTTTCGCCCCCTTCCTTCCCAGCCCAATTTTCAGCTTTCATCGCTCCCGCACTTTCAATGACAATTGCGCGGTCATGCTACGCTGTACCCAAATGAAATTTTTATCATTTTGTTCGCACAAATAGAGCTTTATTTTGGTGGTATTTATTCACGACTCCGTTTTTTATTTTTTGTGATATAAGCGCAAAAAAAGCGGAAATTTGGAAAAAAACAATATTTTATTTTTTCTATTTTAAAAGAAATCCAATAAAATCAAATTTTGTCATAAATTTAAGCCAAAATGTATTCTGCTGCATGTTTTTGGTAAAAAAAATTCCGTTAAGTGTATAATAATTGGTTTGTGTGATCACTGACATATGTACGCAAATGATCATGTACATATGTGTGCAGGTGATCACGTACATATGTGTGCAGATAATCATTGGAACATGTGATTTTAGTGGGACATATGTGGGGGGACATGTGTTTTTTTATTTGGGGACATGTCTTTTTATTATTTGGGGACATGTGTGTTTTGGGGACATGTGTGGTGACGTGTATTGTGGTGACATGTGTGTTTACACTGTAGGTTTATACTAGACTGGTGATCAGTTAGCTGTAAAAGCTGTAAAAATAGCTCATGCTCTCTTTTTTTTTTTTAAATGGCTCATATTCACTGATCACCAGCCAGCTGCAGCGATCTGCTCTCCTCTCCTCAGCGACGACTTCCATGTGAGGAGAGCCGATTGCCTAGCAACCGGCTGTTTGTTTACATCACATGACGGCCGTGATTGGACACGGCCGTCATGTGATCAGGAGGGCCAATCACAGAGCCCTCCTGCCGATCCGAGATGCGCCGTGTCCGGGTGACACGAGCGCATCGGGATCGCGCCGCTGCGCGGGCATGCAGGGCATGCGTGCGCGCGATCCCCCTCCTTCTGAAGGACGTTCCTGAACGTCCAGTCAGAAGGAGGTGGCTCCCACCCGGCCGTATATGTACATTGGCTGGGTGGGAAGTGGTTAAAATAATGCAGCTGTAACAGTGGTGGTCAGAGTGCCACACTTACAGACAGCTGTAAAGAAAATTGTTGTTATGCTGTTGGCTCTGCCAAGTGGAATTTGTGCCAGAACTATGCAGACACCATCAGATGTGAGGTCAATCAGTCACAGCTCAAGGAACCCCTAGCAACCTCTAGACTCGAGGAACCCTAGGCATCCATGGAACTGGGAATGGCTGATTTAAACCCATTCCTTGAATTCATCTTCAACCTATGCAAAAACTAGGTGAGTGACAGACTGTCAAATTTTTAATTTTCAGGGCTGACTGTAATCTCTGTCTTTTCAGATGATTAATGTGATACCATTGAACAGAGAATGGTATATTAACATATGGCTATATGATTATATGCATATAGTGATTGAACCAAAATGAGCATGCACCTTCAAAGAATGCGGTCTACTATAGTATGATTTATCTGCTATTATACTTCACATGTGACCTTCATATTTTATCAAATATCTACATTTGTTAAGTTTCCACGGATGCTGATATGGTAATAAAGAAGCACAGAGAGCATAGCTTCAAACTACAGCACAGATCAGTACAATTTGTTCTGGAGCTTATTAATGGTAGGCGTGTCAGATAATTACATCATGAAAGGTATAGAGGATTCATTCAGGTATTAATTAACTGGCAGTCAAACTAGTCTGAAAGGGTGGGCATATCACTTCATATTCTAAATACCGTGGCTTAGATTTCATGACTTGTGTTCTTTGCACAGGAGGACTTCCTAGTAACCGATGATCTGCTTGTGGATTACTTCAATGAATTCCTCAGTCTTCCAGTAAGTGTTTGTTTATCATGCAATCAACAGTTACATGTTAATCTCCCATCCCCAGTGATACCGGTATTGACATTACACGTAATAAGCCTAGTACACAAGGGCTTAATGTCGGGTGACATCAGCTAGTTTAATTAAAAATGTCTAACATTCCGCCCGTGTGCATGGCAGCCAGTCTGACAGAAGCCAGCCATTCGGCCGGCCTCTGTCAGGCGAGTATGCTGGAAAGCCAAGGAGCACTGGCCAGAGTGTTCTGGTGGGGGGGCCTGTCAGAACTCAATAGAACAGCAGGGGAGATCAATGTACTAACATTGGTTTGTTAGTACAGTGGCTCCAATCGGAGCTGTCAGGTTTTTTTTGTTCAGCCCGCTGGGTTGAACGAATAAACACTAGTGGTGTGTACTAGGCTTTACTGTCTGTATTCTGAAAATGAAAAACTGGTTTTAGTCCTCCCCAGGAAACTCTAGTGATCTGGTTAGTGAAAGTAGCATTAATGCCCACCATTAGGATGACTAGCCTATCAGTCTATAGGTCAAATGCAGACACTCATTTTCAGCACCACATTTGTTTAGGCCTCATTTACATGTTTGGTCCTTTAACACGTGTTCTGTCATGCATTAACATTTATTGCATTAAGGCTGCTCTTTAAAAATAATGGGCTGCCACCAGTCATCCCAAAAACTGGATGTGCCACAAAATTTTGGACACATCTTACTATGGTGCATTGCCGTGCTTTACAATGCACGGCAATGTATATGCATTGCCTTAGTGTGTTAGGGTGGCATAAAATTAATGATACCGCATTAACACATGCAATGTGCATTACCGTGTGTTCCCACAACATATAGCTCTAAAACGGCTCTAGAGGTGTATCTAAAACCAAAACTTTTTCTAGTATGATATAGAGTGATGAGGGGCTAGATTCCAAGTTTTTCATTGCTGTCTGTGTCTCCATTAGGGACATTCACTGTTCATGTCCTGGGGCCACTGTTACCAGAGCTGAAAGTGATAGAAAAATCTGAATTTTTGGGTCACAAAAACAGCCATTTAGGGGTGATCTTACAATGAGGACACTTGTTCCAATGACAACTCTGTGGAAGGCATGAAGCCATTTAGCCAATGGGACGCAGATAGCGAATTTATCATGATAGGGAACTTAAGGGCCGGTTCACTTTGCGGGCGATGCGAGGCGACACGACTTGCCTCGCCGCAATCTGACATGTCGCCCCCGTTCTGTACAATGGAACCGTTCTGAGAGGAGCAACTCGAGTCGCTCCGACTCAGAAAAAAGGTTCCTGTACTACTTCTGGGCGACCTCGGGGCGACTTGCATTGACTTCTATACAGAAGTCATTTGCAAATCGCCGCTGAGGTCGCGGCAGGTCGCAGCGAGGCAAGTCGGTGTCGCCTCGCATCGCCCGCAGTGTGAACCGGCCCTAACTGTTCCCTACTCTATCCAAAACAGAAGTTTAGATAAAATACGCATAACAGCCTAAGAACAAACATGTAATATATTGCAGATTACAGTCCTTAGATGTGGTGGCTGTCTTCGTTTTCTTTTCTTTTTTCAAGCTAAAAACATTTTCATGTATAACAATATAACAAATGTACCAGGTTGATCTTGTCAGAAATTCTGTGTCCTTTTCACTTCCCATGAGCTGCGCAGAAGAATATCTTCCTTCCTAGCCATTTTCTGTAATCTACCAATTACCCTGCCCCCCATGTAATGGAGATGAAGTGATATAGTCATGGTTGTAGTCCATATCAGCAGAGCACACCTGATGACAACCATGGCTCTCTCCATAGATCAGTGGAGGAGGATCACCAGGTGAAAATGATGCAAGAGAAACTTGTAAAAAGAAAAAGAATGCAGCCACCAAACAAAAGACTAGAAAGCTGCAACATATTACATTTTGTATTTGGGGTTAGATACGCTTTATTCCCTTTAAATGGAGCATGTAGTATACCAAAAAACAGGTTCTGGCAAGATTAGATAGAAGTTATACGGTGTGCCTGGGAGCACTTAAAGTGGAATTATGGTGAAGGTAACAATCACAGATATGATACAGAATGTTAATGGTATGAATACAGCATGCAGAATACAGCAGCTGTTTGTTTTTCTTAACTTCCCTTGTAACATAGTTTGATCCTACCAGATGACTATTTGTCCACCTCCTGTAACAAGCGCAGCCAAAGATTTGGGTACAGTGGTTGGAACAAACCCTTTGTATGGCTTAGATCTGTTTCCAAAAGAAAAAAAATATATACACAGATAAAAACTACAGTTGAGTTTTGTACTGATTTTTTTTTTGAAGGGTGGAATCTCTAGTTGTAAAAAAAAAAAAAAATGTACTTTACATTTCCTTCAAACATTCTTCAAAGTGACATGATTTTAAGGGAGAATCCCCAGGGAGCTCTATTAATTTGTCTGTTTTTTTTTTTAACACAAAAACACATTGATTAGTACAATATAATACAGCTTGTTACCCCAATATATTTAAATTATTCAAATTAATTAAAAACATAACAAAGCAGTGGTAAAGGGACTTACTTTAAAATTATGTGAGTGGCAAAACATTGCTTATGCTTTATCTAAAGTATCCATTAATACAACACTAATTGAAGCTAATTATAAAACACTACTATGTTGGTACTTGGTCCCTACTCGGGTTGCTAAACTACATCCGTCCACATCGCCCACTTGCTTTAGACGTTGCGGCCAGTTGGGAACGATGCATCATGGCTGGTGGCATTGCCCCCTCATGACCAGGTTTTGGATTTGGATCTTTA
Organism: Lithobates pipiens; assembly: GCF_037356315.1. Lineage (NCBI taxonomy): Eukaryota > Metazoa > Chordata > Amphibia > Anura > Ranidae > Lithobates > Lithobates pipiens. The sequence continues at coordinate 506,957,529 of NW_027507764.1, read as the reverse complement.
ATTTAGTTTACTCAGTGACAGGAGTAAATATCCGTAGATCTCCGGAGGAGGTCCTAATCCAAAAGCTACCTGATGAGGTTCCCAGGAAGTCAATGAAATTAATCACGTATATATATTGTTGGCGGCGATAATTACTATAGCTAAACATTGGTAACAGTCAGTAATTCCTCTTGAATATGTAAAGAGTAAACTTATCTGAATTATGGTCAACGACAGACTCACCTATATATTTCGTAACAACACTACGAAATTCGATAAAATATGGGATCCACAGATCCGCCATATCTCCGTTCCCTAGTGAGCTATGGGCTGCCCCCCCCTTCCTTTTTCTTTTTTAGATTCTGGTTTCTTCCTTTTCTTTTCCTTTTTCTTCTGTTGTTTAATCGTGTTTGTTTCAGGTTTTCTTTAGGACCTTACATGGTTCTGCTCTTGAAAATTCTTTAAAATCAGAATACTCACCTGAGAACATTCCACCTCTATTTTTTGTTTACTTGGTCTTCATTATCTCCATTTGCTTTTACTTTATGGACTTGCGTTTGTGATATACAACAACCTGAGAACTGACAATTGTGTAACTGATATATTTGTTACTGTCAGATATTTTTCAGTAAAAATATTGAAATATGAAAACATTATAAAGGGAACAACTGTTTTTTTTTTTTTTTTTACAGATAATTTGGCTTAGAACTACTTAATAAAACAAGAAGAGCTTTATTTAAACTTTCAACTGAATTTTTTCATTTCGTTTTGCAGAAAGTGTGGCATTTGGCTTTAGTTTTCCTGAAGAAATGATCTAAGTTTTCATGAAAGCTTGCATCTTCTTTAATAACTTAAAATAGTACTAAAGGCAAAAAAAAATACTAGCAGGTAACCTCTTAATACCCAAATGCCAAATGTTATGCATTAATTAAGGGCTAACACAGTTCAATACAGACATACCCCACTTTTAAGTACGCAATGGGGTTTATTTACTAAAGCTAGAAAGTGCAAAATCAGGCTCACTTCTGCATAGAAACCAATGAGCTTCTAACCCCAGCTTGTTCAATTAAGCTTTGGTAATAAAACCTGGAAGCTCATTGGTTTCTATGCAGAAGTGAGCCTGATTTTGCACTTTCCAGCTTTAGTAAATAAACCCCATTGTGTACCTAAAAGTGGGGTATGCCTGTACTCTACTACTGCTATTTGTTTTTTTTGAAAACTCTTTCCTTCAACAACCCAAATTCTCAAGAGTTACTTTGGACTCAAGGTTAACAGCAAAAAAAAGAAAACCCCTGAAACAATTAAATATATGTTTTTGTACTAAACTTGTATATTTTTACATTCTGTTGTCTTTCCATAATAACAGTAACTAAAAGTAATACTGAAGCCTCTTTTTTTCAAATAACAAACATGTTATACTTACCTGCTCTGTGCAGTGATTTTGCACAGAGCAGCCCAGATCCTCCTCTTCTTGGGCCCCTCACTGACACTTCTGGCTCCTCCCCCCTGCCAAATGCCCCCACAGCAAGTAGCTTGCTGAGGGGGCACCCAAGCAGGCAGGCTACCGACCTGAGGCTCTGTGTGTTCATTCACACACAGAGCCTCAGTTCTGCCCCGCCCCTCCATCTCCTGATTGGCTCGCTGGCTGTGATTGACAGCAGCGGGAGCCAATGGCCAAAAGCCAATCAGGAGTGCGAGTCCTCAGGGAAGCAAGGCTGTCGTGGACATCGCTGGTTCGAGAGGGGACTCAGGTAAGTAATAGGGGGGTCTGAGGGGCTCCTGCATGCAGAAGGTTTTGAACCTTCATGAATAGAATGCATAAAGTTAAAAAAACCTTGTGCCTTCACAACCACTTTAAACTCATAGTCCAATATACTTTTAGTGGCATAAAGCTGCAAATTGACAATAACCCCTTAAGATTCATGCTTTTCTCCTGCCAGGAAAATAATTTACTAAAGCCCATGTGTCCATGAGCCCTTAGTGTAACAAGGTTTCTATTATAACCAGTCGTGACCTAAGAGCTAGAAGATAAGTAAAGCGTTAGCTCTACACCTTTTTCCCTATTATAAAATTAAGGATTGGTGTCTTTCTTCTTCTCTCTATTTTGCTATTTATATTTTTATATATACAAATATTTACAGGTGTCATTCTTTTTTAGACTTTCACTGAAGCTATCAAATTCAACAAAACGTATGGGATTTTCGAAGTGATCAGCGATTTTCCAGATCAGCTGAACCAGCAAATTAAAAAAATGTTGCAAGAGTATCAGCCCCCAAACCCCATCTACGATGCCACAAGAAGCATCACTGGACACAAATCCAAAAAATCCTCTGTTAATGATTTACAGATGAACATTGATAAAAATTATAGTATTATGGTAAGCTGTACTCATTGTGCGTTGTCTACTGTCTCATATTAAAGCCCAAATTAACTTTCAGGTTAAATCAGCTAAATGCAATCTAGGTGAGTCAAAACAAATGGTGTGTAAAACCATACAGTTAATTTTCTTTAAAAAGCAGCTACAGCCTGAGTAGCAAGGCCTGTCTCCTGCCAGCATGTTGTAGAGAAAGACCCTTCCCCCTTGTTTGAAGGCAGGGTTCTTTCGGCAGAGGTCTGACACACCCCCTACTGCACATCCGGAATTCTCCAATCATCAAGGAGCATAAGCTTTATTGATTGGAGAGCTCTGGATGGGAGTGATAGTGTTGGGAAAGAGGAAGGGGGGAGGCTTTTGCTGGACCTCTGCAGAGAGACCTCCACTACTATACAGAGAGCAAGGCTGCTTCTTTGCAGCATGCTGGCAAAGAATAGACTTTTCTACTCAGGCTGTGGCTGCTTTCTAAGCCCTTGTACACACGGTTGGACATTCCGACGGAAAATGTCCGATCGGACCATGTTGTCGGATAACCCAACTGTGTGTGGGCTCCATCGGACTGTTTCCATCGGAATATCCGACAGACAAAGTTTTAGAGCTGGGCTATAAAACTTTCCGACAACATGATCCGATCAGACTTTGTCCGATTGTGTGTAGAGAATTCCGATCGGACAAAGTGCCACGCATGCTCAGATCAAATTCCTAGACCAAAGTTATTGGCTACTAGCCTGAACGTAGTCCCGTCGTAACTAAATAACGTCTTCACGTTACGTACGACCTGATTTTCCGACAACTTTGTCCGACCGTGCGTATGCAACACAAGTTTCAGACAAAATCCGACGGATTTTGTTGTCGGAATGTCTGACCGTGTGTACAAGGGCTAAAAGAAAAGGAGCTGAAAGCTTTACATACCTTTTATTTAATGTGCCTGGAATATGTTTAGCGGATTTCCTCAAAAAGTTTATTTGGGCTTTAATGATACCCTTTAGTTTTTAAAAGTAAATCCTTAAGAAGGAGTCAGCCTAGTTGCTCAGTACTTCAGATTCACATGCAGATATTACTTTAGTACAAGCATACCCTACTTTTAAGTACGCAATGGGGTTTATTTACTAAACCTAGAAAGTGCAAAAATCAGGCTCACTTCTGCATAGAAACCAATGAGCTTCCAGGTTTTATTACCAAAGTGTAATTGAACAAGCTGGGGTTAGAAGCTCATTGGATTCTATGCAGAAGTGAGCCTTATTTTGCACTTTCTAGTTATAGTAAATAAACCCCACTGTGTACTTAAAATTGGGGTATGCCTGTACACCAATCCACCCCACTTTCTTTTGTCAGTAATCTGGTGATCCCTCACCATGTTTGTAATGCTTTTTGTATAGACGCACATTAATATTTTGCCTTTAAACAATTTTAAAAGCGAGAAATTATTTAACAAATAAAAATAAATATGACTAATAAGACTGATATCTTAGCAACAATATATTATGCAATGATGACGAGTGAACTGGTTCTGAAATCAGGTGATCAGATCCGATTTGCTTACATTTGCACATTCACACTTGTCCATTAGTGCCGGGATTCCTGAACTTATTACAAGTAGGTAACTTATGTTGCAAACAAACATACGATCCTGCTTAGTGGTTTGTGTGTTTCCAGGTAGGCTAATCCCTTTTTCCTTTTGAAGCTAAACAGTTAATTTAAGTGAAATATTCCCAGGTATGTCACTTTGGAAGCCACTTGTGACCATAAATAGGACAGCTCAGTAGTAATAGCCTAAATCTCTGTGTGTGGCCAATATCGTTAATCTGTTGTTGCTTAGATGCTTGTTTGTGATAATCCTCTTAGTCACCATTTATAAACTGGATACATTGTATGTTCCACAACAAAAAGTCACACCTTCCTTTATCAGAAGTGCCAAAAGAAGAACCCAATTTAACAGAAAGGTTCACCTAATACCCAAACAGAATTCAGTTTACAATAAGCTTCAACATTTACCACACGGCTTAGTCATTGCAGGAAGCACTGCTGCTTCTAAATCAAAAATATTTATTTAAAGACTATGTGTATAAAATGCTGTGCAAAAATCTATATTTTTAAATACTTATCTAACTCCCTAGTGACTGAGGGTAAAAAAAATCTTACTGCCTGAACACAATTTTGCAACTTTGACATGTGTTAGTAAAACTGTACACATCATCGCCACTACTTAGGCCACTTTCACACGGACACCTCCGCTAAGCGGAACCCGCTTGCTCAGCAGGGGATCTCTCCGCTAATCCCTGCTGAACAGGTGGATGACATGGCCGTGTCTGCTCCACTATGCAGAGCAGACATGGACACCGTCCCGCTCACCTCTATGGGGCAATCAGATGGAAACGATGCCGCCTGTCCGTTTCTATCCAATCCGTTTTTGGTGGACAGGATCAGATGGTGGCTGGTGTCAGCGGACGTAAATTTAACCCAACTAACAACTGGAAAATCGAATGAATATTCTCAAAATGAATATTTTTTTAAACTAATTTCTACTAGTATATCGCCCTGCTCATCCTCCCCTTCTGCCCCACATATCAATTTATAAAATGCTTGGTTGTATTTTTTCACAGAATGCAGTGCTTTCTGTGAATGGAGGAGAGACAGATGAGTGGCAGGAACCCTTTCCTCCATTCACAGACCAAATAATTAAAGATAAAATACATTTGTTTGGAGGAAGAAGGAATCAGGGGAGAGCTTTAGTTTGTGGTTATATCCAACACTTTGTGTGGGTCAGTGGTTCTAGTATATTAGCAGTTTGGTTGATTAACTTAATTGACTAACAGAAACCTTTATGGTGCGATTGCTGTTCAGAAATGTATCTTTGTTATTCAGACCAATAATAGATCTTTTCTTTTGTGCGTTAGTATATGCACTTTTAAACATCATTCTATGAAACTGACAAACAAATTGCATTATTATTATAAAAAAAATAGACTATTTTCCCCAGATACAGACACACAGAGCTAAACACAAAGGTACATAGATTTAATAATAACACACAAATGCAACCCTCCTCTATTCTTCTAATAGATTGTAATATCTGTTTACATTTGTGGGATATTGGTATATACTATATATATATATATATTGTATATACCTATCTATGTAGCAGTGAAAGTATTGTGACATCAGAGAAAAAAAATACATAACACACATTCAGCTAGAAAACATGTTAATATCTTATTTGCATTTTTCTAAGTGTCTGAATCGGGAGCAAGGAGTTCAGTGGGTTAAGAAGGAGAGGCTTCCAGCTTTTTTAAAGAGTGATTGCTATTTTGAATACAGGTACAGTAAACTATTTATATCTTCCTTATAAACTTTGTTCCTAATGTCTCTAATTGCCATCTACAAAAATATATATATATTCTGTTCTTTTAAAGCACAATATACAGCATAGTGCTTGTCCTGGTTAATCCTGCCTGTTCTTGTGTTCCCCTGTGTGTGCTGACCACGGTAATCTTGGCTGCTGATCCATGATACCGTGGTCAGTTTATGTGCCTTTATCAGCCCGCTGTCTCTCCCTCTCCTCCTCTCCCCCTCCCTCACTGCCTGTCAGCCATTGAGTCAGTGCCGATCTGCTCCCCGCCACTCCCCACCTGCTTATATTCTGTGTAGAATACCTCTGTTATATGCAGCTATGTTGCACAGTGTCTTTGTTTTATAAAAATGATGTAGATCCATACATTATTGCAGAGCGCTGCTGTGCGGTCTCCTGACCGCCCACCGCTCTCCTCCTGGCTGATGTCAGAGGGAAATCTCAGCCCCTCCCGCTGTAGTCCTTAGATCAGGGAAGGAGAGAGGTGGGACGTCATGTGACTGCACAGTGGCGCTCTGAAATAAGGTATTGTGCTGCATAATTTTTATAAAACAAAAACACTGTGCAACATAGCTGCATATAACAGAGGTGATTCTAGTAATTACACAGTGTGACTTTACAAACACTTTAAGGCCCCTTGCACACAGGGCTGCCTGGTTGCAGTGTGTGCCTCCCAGTGTTTTAGTGCACATTTTACGGGCCCAGGAGGGACAGGTATAGTATCCAGCCCAGCTGTTGCCAAGAGTCTATGGCAGGCTGCGGTTGCGCAGGGCTGAGCGCTGTACTGAGAGTCATTTAGGACCTTGCGCATTCAGGGATGAAGGTCCAAGACATAGGTCTTCTAGATTCTGCCCCTTGGTCCCTGAATGCACAGGGCCCTAAGCGCCAGTCAGTACAGAATTCAGCCCTATCCAGCTGCAGTCTGCCATAGACACATGACAATGGTCTGCTTTTATTTGTATAGGTTAAAACTGTTGTTGTAACTGCTTAAAAAGTGTTAGCTGGAGTTAGGTTTTAATTTGTTCTTTCTTACTTACATCCATCTTAGCCCTTGTACACACGGTCGGAGAATCCGTCGGAATGTGTCCTATCGGACCGTGTCGTCGGATAATCCGACTGTGTGTGGTATGCATCGGACTGATTCCGTCGGAATATCCATCGGACCCAATTTTCCAACATGTTGGAAATATTTCCCGACCAACTGGGCCGATCGGACATACTCTGATCATGTGTAGAGAATTTTGATTTGATCCAAGTGCCACGCATGCTCAGATCAAATTCCTACATCAAAGCTATTGGCTACTAGCCTGAACGTAGTCCCATCGTAACGAAATTATGTCATCACGTTCTGAAAGATCGGATTTTTCGCCAACTTTGTCCGACTGTGTGTATGCAACAGTTTCGGACAAGATCCGACGGACAAAATCCGACTGGCAAAATCCGACGGATTTGGTTGTGGAAATCTCCGACCGTGTGTACAGGGGCTAAGACTGCCCTGATCACAAGGTGACAACACTGCTGTGAGATTTCACTGCAGAGGGAACAGCATTGTCACTCTGTTAAAGAAAATGGAAAAGTAAACGTCATTAAACGATATTGAATTAACTGTTAATGCTATTGGCAGACTGTGTTTCAAATATACGCTATATACATTTTATATATATAAATAAATATATATATATTTTTCTACTTTTGCCCAGAGTTGTACTTTGGGGGAGATTTACCAATCAGCTTCCAGGTTTTATTGTCAAAGGTAATTTGAACATAGCTGATTGCTTACTGAGCACCATTGCACCAAATTCTGTGTGCACCAGTGTCAATAAATCTCCATCTTTGAGTTATATTTTATAGTTTTTTTGTTTTTTTTCTCATATCACCAGACCTATCCTCTAAGGCCATTCATTTTGTGGAAATACTATATACAACTGTAAAAAGATGGAGGGGAAAAGGCTAAATAACAGCATTTGGAATTGAATAGATTTATCATTTTTGTTTTCCTCTCCTCAACCCTGTGTTATGGAAGGCTGGTATAAGAAAGAATGTGTTGAATGTTTTAAGTGTTGTTAAACATTATACGATAAGTGGTCATGAGACACCAAATGCTACCATGGTTACCCGAGGCATGGCTTTGTCAGGCAGCTGTAAAATGTGAGTACAGCATGAGACCAATAAAGAGAGGAGTGGTGAAGATTTATGTCTGGTTTAAGAGTTTTGAGGATAATGGAGTCTTACCATGGATAAAGTATGCAATATTCAGTTTGAATAAAGAGAGTTTAAAGATGCATGAGAATGTGAGCAGAAAAACATTGGAGCCGGCTGCATGGGGCTCAGGGGCCAGGGAGTGTTATGTGAATTTAAGGGGGAACTGTTATATACATGTATTTATGTATATATATATATATATATATATATATATATATATATATATATAATATAGTATTTCAATGTACTAAAAAAAGTTTCTGTGCATAGTTTGTATTTGTAGATACAATACATACACGGGAGTGCTTACTGCAAACAATCCCAAATACTCCACTTTCTAGGGTTCTCGTCCCCCCTGCACTGACAGAAGGGTGCCAGTTCCAAACAGTCCCAAAGCAGCTGAAGAATATGACGCAAAGAATAGAACTTCAGAGTCTGCAATAGGTTTATTAAAGTTACCCGATTCAAGATAAAACCACCAGCTCCCCTCCTTTGCGTTTCACTCCAACTAGTGCTTAGTTTTAGGGTATGCAAGGAAGCATTTTTCTGCTACAGCTAACTGATTTAAAAAATAAAACAAAAAAATAGTTGCAAATGCACCTGCTAGGCCCCATTCATACTATGACACGTGACGCCAGGCCTGTTCTACACACAAATGCGTCAAAGTATCTCATGCAGCTTCAAGCCTCTCTGTGTTTTTTTGGTTAATAAATTTGTCCTGATTTTCAAAGTAGAAAGTATTTCCATAGAAAGTCATAAGTCTGCATAACTTTCACAATCTGTTCACAGAGCGTAGTAAGCATATGAGATACACATAAACAAGAAAAGCTAAATACTGGTATACATGGCATCACATACAAAGAGAAACTTGAGTTCTGTACTTTTACCATGAACTGTAGACATGAAATAAAAATGGGAACAGGGAATACCGGGAAGGGAAGGTAGAGCAAAAATCAGACAATTGTTCCATGTCTTCTTTCACTCCAAGCTGCTCACTCACTAAATAGAAAAAAATAAGAATAAACAGAGACAGTTAATAGAAGAAAAAAAAGGTGGTGGGGGTGGGAGGAAGGTAGGAGACAGGAGTAAGAACTAAACCAAGGTCATTGCCATCTTCTCCATGCCCCACACAACCAACAGCCAACTTCATTCCGGAAAGGAGTTAGTGTAAAAGGTAGGAGGAATGTATATTTAACCCAGGGTTCCTATATTTTGTAGAATTGGGACATCCTATTATTTTTTCTTGCAGTCCCTTTTTCGAATATCATCATTTTGTAGACTCGTTGTGTGACCTCCGTGAAAAGGACAGTCTGGGTTACCCATGATCTCTGTTATGATCTCTGTTATTCACCATTACAGCCATTTCCTATGTCTCAATAGGACCTCTAAGCCACTTTGCACTTTATTCTAATTCTCCATATATCAGCTGGCATCAGGGGCGGATCCAGAGCCTAGTCTCGGGCGGGGCACTGCCAGAAAATTTTGCGCCAATTTGTTGGGGCAATGGCTGGTGTTGGCGCTTCAATCATCACAGCGCCATGATTAATATAGTGTCAGGATGATTGAAGCGCATTATTTCTATTATTAAATTGTAATATAAAATTAAATAGTTCAGCTCACCATAATGTAGAATCATTGGGAGCCCTGAGCGTGTCACTTTTCACGTCGCCTGCCACCAGATGCAGCGTGTCTTTTGCCACGTCGCCTGCCACCAGATGCAGCGTGTCACTTGCTATGTCTCCTGCCACCAGATGAAGTGTGTCACTTTCTACCATCGCCTGCCACCAGATGCAGCATGTCACTTGCCACCATTGGCTGCCACCAAATGCAGATTGTCCCTTGCCATGTCACTTGCCACATCCCCTGACACCAGATGTGAATTGTCACTTGCCAACGTCACCTGCCACAATATGCAGATTGTCACAAAGTGATGTTGCATTGTGGCCATCTTGGTACACCCCCACTTGTCTGCAGTAAGCCTAGAGTTAGAAGTCAGCAAGCGGATATCTTTATACACCCACCGGAGTCTTGCTTTTCACAGTTATTTTTAACAGTAAACTCAGTTTATTTAGTGAAATATAAGTTGAGTTTACTTTTAAAACTACCTGGGAAAAGCAATACTCCGGTGGGTGTATAAAGATGTCCGTTTGCCGACTTACAACACTAGGCTTACTGTCGATGAGTGCGGGAGTACCAAGATGGCCGCGACGCAACGTCCCTTCAGTCACATATTCAGATGAGCAGCGGCTTCCTGACAACACCTGTCTGCTTGCTCAGTCACACGCCAGCCCGCCGGAATGATTGCCCATCCGCTCGCTCACCTGCTGGCCTGTTCAGTCACCCGCCGGCTCACCCACTCATTATTTTCTTGGGGGGTGCAATTGCCCCATTGCCCCCCCCCCCCTGGATCCGCCCCTGGCTGGCATAGTGTGTGAGTGAGGGCATGTATGTGACCACTGGCATATTTTAGATGTGACAATGTTTTCATTTTATAATTGTGGAAGCCACATTTGGTTTTTGTATCACATTTCTTTTGCATTCAGTAAAGCTTAGAAGGAGATACTGCTGTTTGCTCTCTTAGCATTTTTGCTTATAATTCTTGCTATTGTTCTGAGGGCAGCACCGTTTGTTTTGATGAGTCAGTCAGTACCCTTCTCTAATTGATCTGCATATTCATCTGATCAATTTGGATCTCAGTGTTTTAATAGATTGTTATTATCCATGCTGTGTTTGTGAGTTCCATGTCCGTGAGTTTCCGCGTTCGTAAGTTGTCATCTTTCGAGCACTCGTTCCGAGTCGCAGTTATCGTACAACGTATCTGGTTCGGCTGTTGCAGGTAGGGCTTCGGCTCCCATTTTTTCATTTCATGCACTGTAAATTGCCATGTCACTAAACTGTGATATCCAGAACTCACAAATTACTCACAGACATTTTGTAATCGTAATGTATACCACTGTTTGTTACCGTGCTTCACAAGACGACTCGTAGTCGCTCGCTTGTGACACATCGGTCGATGCCACATCAGGCATTCATTTTACATACATTTCAATCATTTCAAATCTTTCCGAATAGTTCCTAATCATTTCTAACCATTTCAAACCATTCTAAACCATTTAGAATAATTTCTAATAATTTCTGAAAACCATTTCAAATCATTTCTAACCATTTCAAATCATTTCTAATCATTTCTAAAAGCATTCGAATAATTTCTAATCATTTCATTCATTTCTGTCACATACCGTGCTCCGATTCTAATCCAGTCGTATCTTCGATGCACCGATTCGCCCCGGTGTGCCCCAGTTTTTTCGGCCTCATTTCAGTACATGTTTCAGAGATGGATTCACTCGAGGGTTACAGGTTCAGTCACTGATTCTTGTCTTTGTTATGGCATATCATTTCTTGTCATGTATTACGCTCCGATACGAATACAGTCGCATCTAAAGATGCATCGATTCACTCCGGTGCGTCCAGTTGCTCGGCCTCATTTCAGTACATGCTCCAGAGACGGATTCACTTGTCTGGTATAGTTTCGGTTACTGATTCTTGTCTTTGTCATGGCATATAATTTCTTGTCACATATTACGCTCCGATACAAATCCAGTCGCATCTAAAGATGCACCAATTTGCTCCGGTGTGCCCAGTTGTTTGGCCTCATTTCAGTACATGCTCCAGAGACGGATTCACTTGCCAGTCGTAGGTTTGGTCAGTGATTCTTGTCTTTATCATGGCATATCATTTCTTTGTCACGTATCACGTTCCAACACGAATATATTCACGTCTAAGCTCTAATTCGTCTCGGCGTGCCCCAGGACAGGCCACATTTCAGTACATGCTCCAGAGTCCATTCGTGCTCAGTCGCAAACAGTGGCATGGCGATCCGGGCCTCTGTCATGGCAGAACAAATCATTTCACTGTCACAAACCATGCCCCGATTCGAATCCAGTTGCATCCACGATGTACCGATTCGTCCCGGAGGCCCCAGCTACATGGCCTCATTTCACCAATTGCCTCACTTCAGTATATGCTCCAGAATCCGGTTCGCAGTCAGTGGAAACTGCGGCACGACCGGGTCATGCCTCTGTCACAGCAGATATTCGTTTCATTCAAGGCAAACATTTCGTTCATTTCATTAGTTTCATTTCATTTCGACTCACTGCCGCCTGTTGAAATCACCATTTTAGTCATTTGTCTAAAACAAGTAAAACAATTTTTTTCCAAGTTTTCACCTCTCATATTTCTTCAGGTCAGTCGGATTCAGTAGGTCGACCCTGCACCAGCTTTGATGGTGCTTCTCCAGGTAAAAAAAAAGAGAGAGCTATACACTTCGCTTAGGTGCGTATGTTAGGGAGCACAAGCAAGACTTGAAATTCATGTCACCCTCAATAGGTTCTGGTCAGTCAAGACTCAACCCCGAGGACAATTCAGCACACCCAGGCGTCAGAACAACTGAATCATGTCCCGGGCGGGCAGTGAAGATCTTACGGCCCCACTGTCCCCCTCTCCGGTCTCAGAGAGTGCCAGCGTACAGTCACTTAGGGGATGGACCATCCCAAAGTTGACCTCAGAGCTGAGGCGTAGAGGAGTGCCCTTTCCCGCTACAGCCAGGAAAGCAGAGCTCTTCAGGCTCCTCTTTCCTCCACCAGCCACAGCAGGATCCAGCTCTCAGCAGGCGTCCCTGGATTTCATCTCGACGGCCATATCTCAACTGCATACCTTGGTGTCATCTCTGACCGCATCAGTTTCCGAGGTTCAGAACAGAGTGGCACTCCTGGAGACCCGCCCGGCCGTTTCTGTCCCTGACCCTGCCATAGTCCAGGCTATTACAACTCCTTCCGCAGGTACCACAGGGTGGAGCTCCATAGTGTACCCTTCCCACTTGGTCTCAACCAATATCAGGAAGGACATCCTGGAAGGCAAGGACATCAACCTCGCCTCTCTACTGATCTCCATACATGACTAGGTCCAGAACTAGAATTCCTTTCAAACATGCCCCTTATTGGTTTCAGAGAAATAGTAAGAGATACATGTCCCCTGGGGCAGTACCCGGGTCCCCATACACTTTTTATGGCAATATCTTGCATATAAGCCTTTGATTTTTTATGTTTGTGTCCCATAGAATTTAACGGTATTTGCACAAATTTTTTGCCTGCTCGCATGTTCTGCTGCGAACCGAACTGGGGGGTTGTTCGGCTCATCCCTACTCTTTAATAGCAAGAGAATGGAGATCCAAAAGATACAATGAGAAATGGGTATGATGACTGGTTGTCAATATAATTGTTTATGAAATGATATAGGAAGCTGGCAATTGGGTAAAAGAATTGTGAATTGTATTTTCTACAATATACCCGCTTGTGAATAGAGAGGTATTAACAAAAAAACAGATAGTACCTCCCGCTTTTGTGATTGTTATCTGCAAATTTCAACTATTCCTGCAACAGTTAAGTTTCTTGCCTCCCTTCTTACCTTCCAAGAGTCCCTAGTGGTCAGTGAGAGTGACTATAACAGTGATGGCGAATCTTGGCACCCCCGATAATTTAGAACTACATTTACTATGATGCTCAACTACACTGCAGAGTGCATGAGCATCATGGGAAATGTAGTTCCAAAACATCTGGGGAGCCAAGGTTCGCCATTACAGGACTACGATAAGACAGAACCAATAAAAAGGCCTGGAAACTGAAGAGAAGTACAACTTGCTGAAAAATGCAAAAAAACTGTGAAAGCCGTTTATCAGCGTTTTTGAGCCATAAGCTTTTGTGGTATAGTTCTTCTAAAGAAAAGCTAAAAAACACTACAGTTAAAAAACCGCTGAAAAACACTAAAAAATGATAAAAAGAAGTTTGTATACAGCTTTCTACAGCTAATGCTGTTGGCATTTTTATAATGTCCAGTGTGCATGAGCCATACAGGAAAAATGTAGACTGGCGTATTATTTAGTTACCTTTATCTTTGAATGTACTGGTAATTTTGATGTGCAGTTTTCACTGGAGGTAAGCTCTGCTTACTGATTTTTTTCATGAAATACTTTGTTGAATTACAAATATGTGTGACATGTTTAATGGTTTAGCATAAGATGCCTGACACCTGTAATTTCCACAAAGAAACATAGAAGAGTGGTGGCAGAAGAAATCCCAAGTGGTCCATTGAGTCTTCCCCATTTTTTTTACTTTTATGTCTGAGTATAGATCTTTGTTTGCCCCAACAATGTCTGAATCCACCTAAGCCTAGTACACACCAGTACTTTTTTTTTTTTTAAATTATGAAACAGTACAAAAAAACTGACAGCTCCAGAGGAACCGCTGTACTAACCATGAAATGTTAGTACTACCATCTCCCCTGCTGTGTGCTATTGTGTTCTGACAGGGGGATGGCCTCCGTACCATTGGCTGAGAGCTCTGATCGGGAGCTGATCAGCAGAACTTTTTCAGTCATACCCCATCGGACCGGCTGCAGTACACACGGGGCCAAATGTCGGCCGGTTTCTATTGAACTGGTCGATGCCGCCCGACATTCGGTCCGTGTGTACTAGGCTTTACTGTTGACTGATTCACTACCTCTGCTAGAAGTCTATTCCAACCATTAACTACTCTTTCAGTAAAATAATACTTTCCAAGGTTAGCTTTGAACGTTCCTCCTACTAGTTTGAGGTCATGTCCCGGTGTTCTTGATCTTAGGCTGGCCATACATTTTTATATTTTCTTGTGAAATTTTTCTTTAGATTTACCAAAACCATATACTAGGAGGTCAAACCTAAACACTTTCAATTTGTATGCATTCAGACAGGCCCTTGCACTACACAGCTAAAGGTAAATCTAAAGGAAATGCAACAAGAAAGTTGTATAATGTATAGCTAGCTTTAGCTTCATATTGAAATGACTGCCCTCCTGAACCTTATTCACACCTTTAATATATTTGAAGGTTTCGTTAATATCTCCCCTTTAGCTTCTTAATGAAACATGAATAGACAACTGCTAGGCAGTGTAGAGGATAAATCCAAAGCAATTTTTTTTTCGCTTTTATTGGGTCTAGTGAAATTTGCAATTTTTTGAACTTACAACTATAACTTTTTTATTTTACATAATATTATGTCATGGATTCAATAATTGCTAAATTCATATATAAATGAAACTGCAGGTTCTCAATTCTTTCATACTTGCAGTAAATAAAGCTTAATGGTCCCTTTGGCTTTTCCTTTTGGTGGTTTCAGACTTGCTAAGCTGATGTCCCAGGTAAAGGTGAGGCATACAGGAGTGAGTTTACAGCTTGATCCTCAGTACCAGCCTTGGATATATAAACGAGAGGTAGAACCATCCCCATCCCCACAAACGGAAAATGAGGAACTCATGAAGAAATTCTTTGTTACTCTTGGACAGGTAATGCCCAGCTCCAGCCAAAACTTTTTTTTTCTTTTTGGAATGGGATAGATATAAACGATTGAATATGGAGACATTTATTTGACCTGCATGCAGCTGTTGTAAGCTTTTTTACGTTTTAGTGATGCAAGGTATAAAAAACCATGGCTTCTGTGCAATAGAATGAGGTAGGATATGAAGTATAAATCCCTTGCTTTTTATGGCATGTGATGGAAGTGATGACACGTACATGCCTCCTGTTTAAGATATCAGTACTGTAATGTATGTATTTTTTACTAGAGGGTTATTGGTTTCTCTTGGCCTAACTCAATGTAACCTGCTTTTACTATCTAGTTTCTCAATAAGCACCGTTCCATGGAAGCCGCGATTTCTATATTTTGCAATGAAGATAGATAGCAAATCTGAAACAGCTGCAGGTATCGTGGATAAATTGGTCTATATTTAGGCTGTATCTGGCTATAAAACCGTGATTTTGGATGCATTTTTGGCCACTGAACCATATAGGAATGATTTGTATTTCTTCTTCCACTGTAGTAAAATAAGGAATAAGCCCCTTGTTTGGATTTGTAAGTAAGTGATGATGATATGTGAATACTTTCAGTTTTATTACAATGCTGTATTAGTTATTCTCTCATAATAAAGATTTGTTATTTAGGAGAACAGTGATAATCCTGAAGTCTGTGGCTGACTGGTTGAATATTTAAGTTTATGTTTTTCCCAGGCTTCTTTTACCCAGACAAAAGAATGGTTTACAATAGCAAAGCAAAATGAGCCACCTACAACCACTGATTCATCTTTTGGACCCATCACCTGGGAGCCTGCACAGGGTAGACCTTCACTGTACAATGGATATAATGGTAATCAAGGTAAGTAAGAATGCATTACATACACAGCACTTTCAGCGCCAACGATGATCAATTTGGTCAAAATCCTAGCAAAAATAAGGCTTAGTATATCCAGGTTTAGCATACCCAGCAAGTGTATGTCTAGATGTTGTCTTTTTACCTTGTTCCTGTACTGAGAAATAGCTTTTATTACTCCCTGTGACATCAGCACCAGGCTTGTGAAATTCCTGTAGGGGCAACTGCAGAGAGCTCAGTCCCTATTGATGTATGTGTGCCCAGAACTGCATAGTTACATATAGTTACATAGTAGGCAAGGTTGAAAAAAGACACAAGTCCATCAAGTCCAATCTATGTGTGTGATTATATATCAGTATTACATTGTATATTTGTGCGGTCGTTCAGGTGCTTATCTAATCTTTTTTTGAAAATATCAATGCTCCCCAATAAAACCTCTGCCCGTGGAAGGGAATTCCACATCCTTGCCACTCTTAGCCCTTGTACACACGGTCGGACATTCCGACAACAAAATCTGATGGATTTTTTCAGACGGATTTTGTCCGAAACTGGTTTTGCATACACACGGTCGGACAAAGTGGATGGAAAATCCAATCGTTCGGAATGTGATGCCGTTCGTACGTTACGACGGGACTACATTCAGGCTAGTAGCCAATAGCTTTGGTCTCGTAATTTGATCTGAGCATGCGTGGCACTTTGTCTGATCGGAATTCTCTACAAATGATCAGACAAAGTCCTATCGGATCATGTTGTCGGAAAATGTTATATCCAGCTCTCAAACTTTGTTGGTCGGACATTCCGACGGAAAAAGTCAGATGGAGCCCACACATGGTCGGATTATCTGACAACACGGTCCGATCGGACATTTTCCGCCGGAATTTCCGACCGTGTGTACAAGGGCTAACAGTAAAGAACCCTCTACGCAGTTTAAGGTTAAACCTCTTTTCTTCTAATTTTAATGAGTGTCCACGAGTCTTGTTAAACTCCCTTTCGTGGAAAAGTTTTATCCCTAATGTGGGGTCACCAGTATGGTATTTGTAAATTGAAATCATATCCCCTCTCAAGCGTCTCTTCTCCAGAGAGCATAGGTTCAGTGCTCGCAACCCTTCATAACTAATATCCTCCAGACCCTTTATGAGTTTTGTTGCCCTTCTTTGTACTCGCTCCATTTCCAGCACATCCTTCCTGAGGACTGGTGCCCAGAATTGGGCAGCATACTCCAGGTGTGGGTACATCTCCCAAAAGCCAAGTGTTTGGGCAGGCTCTTGGGAGTAAAGGCAGCAGCATTATTTTTCTAGGAAATAAATCAATGTAATCATATAGAAATAGGAATAGGGGGGTGGGATATAGGCAAATGTCTGTAGTCCAGCAAACGAAGCCGACAACGTTGGTTGGGATTTTGATGCAGCAAAGGCACTTTGTTGTCAGCTCACTACAGTAGGTTAGGAGCACAATGCATTACTGGCAAATCAAAACTTATTTTTCTGTATTTGTAGAATATTTAAAGCAATAAAATACGGGGTGAATAGGGAACCGCTTACCTCCTGCCATGTTTTTGTCAAACAAATTGAGATAAATGGAGGCAGAGAAGAGAGAATATTATCATATCAAAGACAGGTGTGAAGCAGTCAGTACTTTCCCTTATGCTTCTCTGATATCTGTATATTTTGTGTAGAAACGAACAGTCTATGTTGTCCTTTGGTTGTGTGCCCCTAGCCTTACACTGTACAAAGCTGTACAGCAATATTTTAAAAACACATTTATTACTGCAAGTATCAGTACCTATATTTTTCCTTATATTGATGGCTCGTTTTTTTTTTTAAGGTGGATGGAGGAATTCCCCTGCCCGGACATTATATTCTGACAGCAGTTTACGCTGCTGTTAGGATACATTGATCAAAAGTTTTCCAGCATGTGCGTTCAACAGATCACCCTTCTACACTGCCCAAATGTTGATCTGGCTTAAGAATGGAGCTTCTGACATGAGAGGGGAGCAGACTGTGTATAGCGATTACCCCGTTAGTGTGGTTCAGCTTCACTCTCCAATAAGATTGTGAATGGTTCAATAAGCAAGCTGCATTCCTAAATGCAGTGGTGAAAAGGGACATCACTGGATTGGCTATGCAGTATGGCAGGGGTGTCTGCATTTCAGGACCGACTGAATAAATTTAGTTTTTCTATGTTATGCAAAATAATGCTCATGCCCATATATGTATTGCATATGTGTATGTAGCTATTTGCTTGGTGTTCAGTCTTAAAGGGGTTGTAAAGGTTATTTTTTTATTTTTTAAATAGGTTCCTTTAAGCTAGTGCATTGTTGATTCACTTACCTTTTCCTTCGATTTCCCTTCTAAATGTTTTTTTTTTCTTTGTTTTCTTTGTTTCTTTGTCTGAATTTCTCACTTCCTGTTCCTCCTCAGTAAGCTGTTCAGTAAGCTGTTCAGTAAGCTGTTCTGGCTGACTAAACACCGCTCGGATGATGGTGTGAAGTTTACTGAGAAGAAACAGGAAGTGAGAAATCCAGACAAAGAAAAAAAACATTTAGAGGGGAAATCGAAGGAAAAGGTAAGTGAACCAACAATGCACTAGCTTAAAGGAACCTATTTAGAAAATAAAAAACAAAGCTTTACAACCCCTTTAATAGTAGTTTATCAAGGTGAACATGTCTGCTTCATGATGAAGAATATGTTCCCTATTAGACATTTTAAGTGTCATTATTTACACCTAATCTATAGCACATATATGTTTTACAGGTATCAAGGTACTTATTTTATGTATGTATGTACATCATGCAAAACTAATAACATTTATATTGAAAAACCAAAAATATATAAATATACAGGACCTGTTAATTCTTAAGCATACATAATGGGGTTGATTTACTAAAGGCAAATATACTGTGCACTGCAAGTGCAGTTGCTCTAGATCTTAGTGTAGGAGGGGAAGGTCTGTTGGTTTTATCCAATCACATGCAAGCAAAAATGCTTTG
This sequence comes from Lithobates pipiens, assembly GCF_037356315.1. Taxonomy (NCBI): domain Eukaryota; kingdom Metazoa; phylum Chordata; class Amphibia; order Anura; family Ranidae; genus Lithobates; species Lithobates pipiens. The sequence continues at coordinate 506,938,403 of NW_027507764.1, read as the reverse complement.
CACTGCAAGTGCACTTGGAAGTGCAGTCGCTCCAAATCTAAGGGGTAGATCTGAAATGAGTGGAAGCTCTGCTGATTTTATCATCCAATCATGTGCAAGCTAAAATTATGTTTTTTTATTTTCCTTGCATGTCCCCCTTTGGATCTACAACAACTTTACTTTCAAGTGCACTTTCAGTGCAAAGTGGATCTTCCTTTAGTAAATAACCCCTTAAGTGTTATAGAGTGTAATTTATATATTGTATTTGTTTTAAGCATCACAGAAACCCATATCTGCATTATTGAAGAACACACAAGATGTTCAGGAAGAAGATGAGTATTCGGTATCCATTGCAGATTCTCCTATCCCCAGTCCAGTAAGAATTTATATTGAACAGAAAGAAGAGAAATCAAATAATACAGATCAGCAGGAAAAAGACCAAGAAAATGTGCAGGACAGAAACGTCCCAGTCTTCCCAACAATGGAGGACTTTTCCTTTTATTATGTTGATCAAGTTATGAAGACTGCGGTATCCAAGCTTAATGGAGAGAAAGTGGAACAAAATGCAGGTGAGATTGATGTTTTCAGCCTATCAGAGGTGGTGATTCAGCCTCTGCAGAACACAAGCGCTCCTTCCACCACATCTGAATCCACAATTGAAGAAGAAATTGACATCTCGGAATCAGACAGCGATGAGCTGGAAGCCCTGGAGTCCTCCCGTAATAAGCATGAATACTCCCATATTCACAGCCGGAAAGAATTTGAGAGGTTTAAATCTTTTATAAAAGGAACATCTGGGGAAAAACTATTCTGGTTATGGATGGACATTGAACGACTGAAAGCTATAACTGACATGAAGAGAAAGCAGAGGTACTCATATTGCACCAGTTTCTTATTTGAATATTGATACTTTAAAAATATATTTTGCACTGGGTATTGATTTGTTTCTCGAGGAGGTAGGTACTTGGAAATTCTTTCTTTTCATGTGTCTGAAAGAAGCTAAAAAAAGCCCAAATGGGCTGCAGTGTCAAATATAACCTCTAGATCAGGGGTGTTCAAACTTTTTTCAAAGAGGGCCAGACCATTTTGCCTGACTTTTTTTGAGCCATTAAAATTAAATGTAAATTAAATATTTTATGCAAAGTTTATTGCAAACAGAATATTATTAATTTCGTACCATTTATGACAATATATATATCTTCTCCGCTCAGGGTAACGATGAGCTCATGCGATATATATATATATATATATATATATATATATACTGTATATATATATATATAAAAAATCTTCTTTAGCCTCTGACCAATTCCCAAGCACCTCTCGGGGAAGGATGATCTTGAGCTTTTATTTTTTTTAAATAATAATCTTTTTTTTAGCCAGCCTAATTCAACAGTACTTCTCACTGACTGAAAGGAGCCGCGTTCTGGTTTGATGTGGCCCCCACTTGGAATTTACATATATATCCATCTGTAGCCCCCAAGCTCGAGTGTGTTATGTTTTTTTTTATGTGAAAATATCCATCTTCTTTAGCCTGACCAATCCCAGAGCACTGTCAGCGCTGTCAGCTTCATAGCGGCTCTGGCACATCGACTTCGGAAAACACACGCCCAGCCACACGCCCCGGCTCATCCTAACAATGAGCACGCTGCTCTGGGATTTGTTCAGCTAAAGAAGATAGATATATTCACGGCAAAAAAAAAACATAACACGCTCAAGCTTGGGGGCCACAGATGGATATATATGTAAATTACAAGCAGGGGCCACATCAAAACGGAACGTGGGCTGGACTTTGGACATGTCTGCTCTAGATAGTGTAAAAAAAACTATCAGCAGTGTAAACAAATCTGCACTAAGGCTCCATGCACACTGAAGCTCATAAACTGCAGTTTATTGTAGTTTGGGCGTTTGTTTTTTTTTGTCAAATAACTTTTTATTATTATAGGATGAAACATTACATATCATTCACTTCAATGCAGCAGTGGCGGAGCCAAAGGAGAAAAGGGAACATACAATAAGAGCTTATCGGCCTGCGGAATATAGCCACTTGGAGTAGGTACAAACCAGGCCAGGCAGAGCTATCCACAGGCAGTGTGTTCTTCAACATATGTAAGTCAGGGATAAAGTCCAACCAATATTAAACTAGTCCTCAAAACTCTACTTCCAGTAAAGAGTGGCATTCCAAGGATACAGGTATCGACTAAATGTGTGAGATACTTGTACTACAAATTAATCTATTCAAACACCCTCCCTTGGGGGGGTTTGGAAGAAAGATGGAAATAAGAGAGGAGAAAAAAGGGAAAAAAGAAGGGGGGAAGAGGGGGCGAAAAGAGGGGGATACCAAAAAAGGATAGAAAAAAAGGTAGGGAGGAAAAGGAGGGAATAGAGGTGGGTAGTCATCCGAAATATTCCGCTTGCCTGTCAGGGTCGATCGCCCTTAAGATTCCAAGGGTTCCAAACCACGTCATGCGCTTTGGGCGTTTTTTTTTAAAAGCCCATAAACTCCATTCTCTATTAGCCTATGTGTCCATGCACACATGGACGTTTTTTAACTTTAAAGAGCAGTGGAGTTTATTGGCTTTTTTCTGAAGGCCAGAAATTCGCGTTGAAAGTGCAGTTTTTCACCGCCAAAAAACGACAAACGTAGATAAACCCTCATAAACACGCATTAATTAGTGTTCGGCATTCTATTTTTTCAATGCATTGTGGGAGTTTGGAATGCACTGTGGGATTTTTGGAGTGTCCTCTGTGTATTTTTATTGAAAACGCCCGCTAACGCTAATAAGCGCTCATAAACGCTATTACAAAACGCTGTTAAAAGCACGTTTTTCAACCAGCGTTTTCTGCCAGCAACCTGGCGTCCAGAAAAAGCTTTTTTGAGCTTCAGTGTGCATGGAGCCTTAAAGTGCAAAAAGGGCATTTTTGTAACACACCTGAACATGGGCCAATATAATCATAATGTACAATGTTCCTAGAAATAGGAAAACAGAGGTACAGCTACAACATATTATTTTTATTCAAATTCAAGAAGCAAAATTCAGAGTATGACCCCAATGATTGGTTAAGGCCGCGTACACACGGGCGGACTGTTCGCCCAACTTTGTCCGCTGAACAGTGTTTCAGCGGACAGTCCGCTCGTGTGTGGGCTTCAGCGGACAGTTTCAGCAGGCAGTCTGACGAACAAAGTTTTTCGGAATTCCCGTAAGACAGTCTGCTGAAACTTGGTTTGAGCGGACAGTCCGCTCGTGTGTAGGCTTGTTCGTCAAACTAAGTTCCGCGCATGCTCAGAAAGGATTTACACGCCGAAGGTTGCATTGCAGTGTATAGGACGTCGTTTTTCGAGTCCCGTCGTACGTGCCGTTCACGTCATCGCGCACGCTTTCAGCAGACTGTTCGTTCATCGTGTGTGGTCAAGTCCGCTCATGCAAATTTTGAGCGGACTGTTTGTCGGATTGTTTGACAAACTAAGTTGGGCGAACAGTCCGCCCGTGTGTACGCGGCCTTACAGTGCAAAGCTGCACCAGATTCTGTGTGCACCAGTTTTAGTAAGTCATCTGCAGTATGTCATTATACTATAATAATGTGATATTGTAATAATTCCAGTCATCTTAACAAGATGAAAAAAATGTACCTGGTGGCCACGGGAGGCCATTATCTTCAGGGTGAAGTCCTAATGAAACTGGACCTCCTCGATACCAATCAGTGGAGTGAAAGCCATCTACACTCTGTTCAGGGTGAAATTGTCAAGCGACTCCTTCTTTACTGGTAAGAATCTCTATCCATTCAAATAAAAAAAATAAAAAAAGTTTCTGCATTTATGAGAAATCTGAAATAAGTTAACATTACAATTAAAGCATATCTAACCCCCCCCAAAAAATGTAACATATTGCAGCTTACCCTTACTTATGCTTATACTTACAATGTGGCTGCATTCGTTTTCTTTTTTTTCATTTTTGTTCACTTTATTTTCAACTGGTGATCCAGCAAGTAAATCTAATATTTTTCAACTTCAATTAATGAACTGAGCTGTCCATCAAAAGTGGCAGTTAGAGGGTTGAGACAAACCATTAAAAGCTGAACTAAACCCTCCTTTCCTTTGCAGCCAGATAAGCTTCCATCTTAGCCTCAGTTTGATCTGCAGTTGCCATGGTGCTGCACATGTGATCAGTTATGACACCACATATCTGACAGCTTGATGGTTAAGTTGAGAGCTAACATAAGCACACTAGTAACTGTAAGAGCCCCTTATACACTATTTGTTGTGACCTGCATATTTCCACAGTGTATTTGAAGGCATCGCACGTCATCATCATACAACAGTGCAACGCTGCGCTGCTGTGCAGAAAAATGAATGAATGAATAAATAAAGTTAAGCTGGAGCTGACACTGATACTAGTCTGCACTGTAAAAAGCTGAATGTTCGAACCTAGCCTAAGCCCTTGTACACACGGTCAGAGAATCCGTCGGAATACGTCCTATCGGACCGTTTTGTCGGATAATCCGACTGTGTGTGGTATGCATCGGACTGTTTCCATCTGAATATCCGTCGGACCCAATTTTCCAACTTGTTGGAAATATTTTCCGACAAACTGGTCCGATCGGACATACTCCGATCATGTGTAGAGAATTTTGATCGGACAAAGTGCCACGCATGCTCAGATCAAATTCCTACATCAAAGCTATTGGCTACTAGCGTGAACGTAGTCCCGTCGTAACGAAATAACGTCATCACGTTCTGAACGATCGGATTTTCCGACAACTTGGTCCGACCGTGTGTATGCAACAGTTTCGGACACAATCCGTCGGACAAAATCCGTCGGACAAAATCCAACGGATTTGGTTGGCAGAATGTCCGACCGTGTGTACAGGGGCTAACAGTTATTATTCACTGCATGCCTTGAATGTAATTTTTGGCACCGATTTACTGTGTGCCAACCTTCAGTGGATGACATTGGGACATGGCTAGATTCACTGGGCTGGTAAACAGTGTATGCTATTTCAGCTCACCCCTGCAGACCAGGTAAGGAGAGGTTAACTCCAGAGAAGTATAGTTCCTCATTTGAAAAGTGTTAGCTGGGGTTCAGCTTTAGGCCTCATGCGTTTGGCCATCTCCAGGGCTTTTTTTCACAGCGAACATGGGCAAACGCAGTTCTGGCATATCCAGCACTAAATGTATGTAATGGCAACGGGTGCTGGGGTGCGCTGGAAGGTCTATTTAAGCAAGCTACTAGGGGATCTATTGTTATTGGAGGGGGTGTATTTTTGCATGGCAGTCTATTGTTGCTGAGGAAGTCTATTGTTGCTGGTGGGGCTTATGTTGCTTGGAGGGATCTACTGCTGAGAAATGGGTCTATTGTTCCTGGCTGCTGGAGAATCTATTGATGCTGGCTACTGTGAGATTGCCGGGGTGATATTTTGTTGCAGGGGTCTATTATTGCTGGGGTGATATTGCATTGCAGGGGTCTATTATTGCTGGGGTGATATTTAGTTGCAGGGGTCTATTATTGCTGGGGTGATATTTAGTTGCAGGGGTCTATTATTGCTGGGGTGATATTTTGTTGCAGGGGTCTATTATTGCTGGGGTGATATTTTGTTGCAGGGGTCTATTATTGCTGGGGAGATATTTTGTTACAGGGGTCTATTATTGCTGGGGTGATATTTCTTTGCAGGGGTCTATTATTGCTGGGGTGATATTTTGTTGCAGGGGTCTATTATTGCTGGGGTGATATTTTGTTGCAGGGGTCTATTATTGCTGGGGTGATATTTTGTTGCAGGGGTCTATTATTGCTGGGGTGATATTTCTTTGCAGGGGTCTATTATTGCGGGGGTGATATTTTGTTGCAGGGGTCTATTATTGCTGGGGTGATATTTTGTTGCAGGGGTCTATTATTGCTGGGGTGATATTTTGTTGCAGGGGTCTATTATTGCTGGGGTGATATTTTGTTGCAGGGGTCTATTTTTGCTTGGATGATATTTTGTTGCAGGGGTCTATTTTTGCTTGGATGATATTTTGTTGCAGGGGTCCATTATCTCTGGGGTGATATTTTGTTGCAGGGGTCCATTGTTTCTGGAGGAATGCATTGTTGCCTGGGGGGTATATTACCGCTGAGGATCTATTTTACTGATTTTCTTGTTATCATTAACAAATTCCATACCAATTACTTAGCAACACAAAATTATACTTGGCTCTTCTCTAAATTGGGCGGTGCTGGGAGGTGGGTAGGGGGTGGAACCAAGGGATGGTGCTCAGAGGTGGGTAGGGACAGACAAGAACTGACTCAGAAGTGGGGAATTCCAGCACTTATTCTCTGAGAAAAAAAGCCCTGGCCATTTCTCCTTGATGCCTTTCCTCCTGGCAGCAGTGTTTCGGCAGAAAAAAAAAAAGATTGACGTTTGTAAACGCATGTAACACGTTTAGGTGCGTCAAGAACTTGGGTGTTAATTAAAGAGGAGTTCTGCCTGGGAAAAAAATAAATAAAAGCCAGCAGCTACAAATACTGTAGTTGCTGACTCTTGATAAATGGACACTTACCTGTCCAGGGAGCCCACAATGTCGGCTCCCCAGCCAAATTTCAGATCTGCTGTAGGGTGCTGCCACTGCCATTCATTGTAAGGGAAACTGGCAGTGAAGCCAGAATGTGTACTGAACACTCCCCAGAAACACAATTTCCTGCTTGTGGGATTCACTCACTGATTTTCGCAGAAGTCTCCACTAAGCTACAAGTCCGATTTTGGGCATCCCCTGCAACAAAAATGTAATTTTTAGTGAGATTCTCCCAAAGGAACGCGTCTAAAGGGATGCAGACCCCGCAGCTTTCCTCATTAGTGCCCAGCTGGTTGATAATTTGAAACCACTCCCATTAGACCCACTGAGCACATGGGCACAGATGAACACACAGTGATTTATTCAGAATAACAAAAGGTAGCAATCTGCAACAAAGGTTGTTATAATCCTTGCAATGTACATAGATCACCTAGAGGGGAATGTTTTTTTTCTCAACAAAAGTGGAGTTATACTGTAAGGTAAAAAATACTGAGACTTTAGGATCACTTTAATTCAGCTTTTAATTGTTACTTAAGTCCATCCAAATTTGATATTGCATCTAACACCACCCTCTCCCCAGGTTGACAATGCTGCTGTCTAAGCGTGGCTTTCTTGCTCCTACATCTAGAGTGGAGGCCCTCTAAGACAAGCAGTGTGTTACTGGCTGGATCGCCAGGTTTAAATAAAGGAAAAAAAAAGCTTAAAGCTGCAGCTGCTGACTTTTAAAATAGTGACACTTACCTGTCCAGCGCGCCCGCGATGTCGGCACCCGAAACCGATCTCTGGATCGTCTCTCGGGTGCTGCCGCCGCCATCTTGGGTATGTGAATCAGGAAATGGAGCCTTTCGAGTCGCGCTGCGCAATAAGGACGGTCCCCGCTGCCTCTGGGATCTGTGTGTTTCCCAGCAGGCAGCGGGGCACTTGCGGAAAGGGGCGGGCACTTGCGGAAAGGGGCGTAATCTACGCCCCTTTCCGCAGAGAGCTATCCCGGAAGTGGGTGCAGATACCTATACTGTACAGGTATCTGCACCCCCCTCCCCCCTGAAAGGTGCCAATTGTGGCACCGGAGGGGGGGAGGGTTCCACTTTAGGTCCACTTTAGGGTGGACCTCCGCTTTAAAGTGATATTAAAGCCTTGTTTTTTTTTCTTTTTAAATAACAAACATGTTATACTTATCTGCTCTGTGCAGTGGTTTTGCACATAGCAGCCCGGATCCTCCTCTTCTTGGGTCCCACGCCGACACTTCTGGTTTCTCCCTCCCGGTGGCCACCCAAGCAGGTGCGCTCCTGACCCACGGCTGTGTGTCCATTCACACATGGAGCCGTGGCTTGGCCCCACTCCCTCCATTTCCTGATTGGCTCACTGGCTGCAATTGACAATCAGGGGTGCGAGTCCCTGGACATCACTGGATCAAGAGGAGACTCAGGTAAGTATTAGGGGAGGATGGGGAGGGCTGCTGCACACAAAAGGTTTTTTACCTTCAGGCAGAGAATGCATGAATGTCAAAAACCTTGTGCCTTTACAACCACTTTAAGAAAACTAAGGCTACTTTCACACTGAAAGCACCCAGCGTTAGTGGTAAAGTTTTACTGTCGCTTTAGCAGCAGTTTTCCGCAGCTAGTGGGGTGCTTTTAACCCCGAAGAAGGGGTTAAAAGCACCCATATTGTGGCGCTGCCAAAGGGCATTGCAGGCACTTTGGCAGCGCTGCCCATTCATTTCAATGGGCAGGATGTTTTGGGAGCAGTGTATACACCCAAAGATGCTGCTTGCAGGACTTTTCAGAACGTCCTGCAAGTACCCCACCCCAGTGCGAAAGCACTTGGGTGGCATAGGAGGTGTTTTTCGGGTGCTTTACAGGTGCTATTTTTATCGCTAAAATGGCATCAGTGTGAAAGGGGTCTTAAAGAACCACCAGGCTGCAATATATGACATTTTTTTTAGGTATAGATAAACTTTCATTTTAAAATAAGCAGCATTTGTTTTGAAAATGTCGAGAATCTCATATACTGTGTGTGTATGTATGTGTATATATATATATATATATATATATATATATATATATACACACACATACAAATATGTATGTATTAAATATTTTATTATATCTTTTCATGTGACAACTCTGAAGAAATTACACTTTTCTACAATGTAAAGTAGTGAGTGTACAGCTTGCATAACAGTGTAAATTTGCTGTCCCCTCAAAATAACTCAACGCACAACCATTAATGTCTAAACCGCAGGCAACAAAAGTGAGTATACCCCTAAGTGAAAATGTCCAAATTGGGCCCAACGTGTAAAGATTTTGCGTGGCAGCCATTATTTTCCAGCTCTGCCTTAACCCTCTTGGACATGGAATTCACCAGAGCTTCACAGGTTGCCACTGGAGTCCTCTTCCACTCCTCCATGACAACATCACTCAGCTGGTGAATGTTAGAGACCTTGCACTCCTCCACCTTACGTTTGAGGATGCCCCACAGATGCTTAATAGGGCTTAGGTCTGGAGAAATGCTTGGCCAGTCCATCACCTTTACCCTAAGCTTCTTTAGCAAGGCAGTGGTTGTCTTGGAGGGGTGTTTGGGTCGTTTTTATGTTGGAATACTGCCCTGCGGCCCAGTCTCTGAAGGGAGGGGATCATGCTTGGCTTCAGTATGTCACAGTACATGTTGGCGTTCATGGTTCCCTCAATGAACTGTAGCTCCCCAGTGCTGGCAGCACTCATGCAGCCACAGACCATGACACTCCCACCACCATGCTTGACTGTAGGCAAGACAAATTTGTCTTTGTACTCCTCACCTGGTTGCCGCCACACACGCTTGACACAATCTGAACCAAATAAAAACAACTTAGTCTCATCAGACCACAGGACATGGTTCTAGAAATCTATCCCCTTAGTCTGCTTGTCTTCAGCAAACTTTTTGCAGGCTTTCTTGTGCATCATCTTTAGAAGAGGCTTCCCTCTGGGATGACAGCCATGCAGACCAATTTGATGCCGTTTGCAGCGTTTGGTCTGAGCACTGACAGGCTGACCCTCCACCCCTTCAACCTCTGCAGCAATGTTGGCAGAACTCATACGTCAATTTCCCAAAGTCAACCTCTGGATATGATGCTGAGCATGTCCACTCAACTTCTTTGGTCAACCATGGCGAGGCCTGTTCTGAGTGGAACCTGTCCTGGTAAACCACTGTATGGGTTTGGCCGCCATGCTACAGCTCAGTTTCAGGGCAATCTTGTTATAGCCTGTAGAGCAAACAATTCTTTTTTTTCAGATCCTCAGAGAGTTCTTTGCCATGAGGTGTCATGTTGAACTTCCAGTGACCAGTAAGAGAGAGTGAGAGTGATAACACCAAATTTAACACACCTGCTCCCCATTCACACCTGAGACCTTGTAACACTAATGAGTCACATGACACTGGGAGGGAAAATGGCTAAATTGGCCCAATTTGAACATTTTCACTTGGGGTGTACTCACTTTTGTTGCCAGCGGTTTAGACATTAATGGCTGTGTGTTGAGTTATTTTGAGGGGACAGCACATTTACACTGTTATACAAGCTGTACACTCACTATAGACAAAGATTAAACTGTTTTTCTTTTTGGGCCCAGATTATAAAACATTTTTTCCTTGGTTTCCAAAGTCATCAAATCACTAACAATTTGAGAAGTAGGACAGCTTTTTCTGCTAAATATATCTGTTCCAAGGCTCTTTCTTGTTGTGGGGGAATAACAGCCTATGAATTGCAGTGCTTATGAAATCCAAAAAGACTCTGTCACTCCAAGAAAATTAAGAGCTGCTGACAGTTAGTGGAGGCAGCCAATAAGAATACAGGGGACAGGTAAGACCAAGAAAGATCCAACACTACCCCCAAAATGTCAGAGCTTTGCCTGCTCTTCAATCTATTAATCTGGGAAAGATCTTTGTAAAATTCTAAAACAGCTGCATTTATTTCATTCAAGGGGGCCGAGGTTTTGTTTGGCTGATACACCGTCTGCTAATACAGTTGGTGCAGATCTTAAATTTTGGTATGACCGTCAACTAAGACCTAAAAGAGATGCAGACCCCTTTGCACAGACAATAACATTGTTACCTCTCAGACCCAAGTCTTGTGCACCGAGGATATCCGTGGCAAGTTTTCCGGTGAGTGCTCATATGTTTATATTCTAATCAGCCAGCATTAGTTACAAGACAATCTGACACTTCTAATGCCGTGTACACATGGTCGGACTTTCCGGCAGAAAAATGTCAGGCGGAATCATTTCATCGGATATTCCGATTGTGTGTGGGCTTCATCAGACTTTTTCTTTTCGAAAATTCTGATGGACCTAGATAGAGAACGTGTTTTAAATCTTTCCAACGGAATCAATTCCTATCGGGAAAACCGTTCGTCTGTATGCTGTCCCGACGGACCAAAAACTACGCATGTTCTGCAGCAAGTATGAGACGGAAGCGCTCGGTGTGGCAAAACTGCCGTTCGTATTGGAGCTAGCACATTCCTCACGCTGCTAATTCTGTGATCTTTTAATGCAGCGCTTTCTTTTCTTCTTTAGAATGAAGTTGTTTTGCTGCTCATATTCACACAGAGTTCTCACAAACTTCTTTCTTCATGATTTATCCTCATCTCATGACTAATATTCTATGTTTTTAACCACTTTCAGACCGGACCATTTTGCTGGTAAATGACCAGAGGTCTTTTTACAATTTGGCACTGCGCTGCTTTAACTGGTAATTGCGCGGTCATGCAATGTTGTACCCAAACAAAATTTGCGTCCTTTTCTTCCCACAAATAGAGCTTTCTTTTGATGGTATTTGATTGCCTCTGCGATTTTTATTTTTTGCAATATAAATGGAAAAAGACCGCAAATTTTGAAAAAAAAATGATATTTTCTACTTTTTGTTATTAGAAAAATCCAATAAATTCAATTTTAGTCATACATTTAGGCCAAAATGTATTCAGCCACATGTCTTTGGTAAAAAAAAAGTCAATAACTGTATATTTATTGGTTTGCGCAAAAGTTGTCACATCTACAAACTAAGGTACGTTTTCTGGAATTTACGCAGCTTTTAGTTTACGACTGCCTATCTCATTTCTTGAGGTGCTAAAATGGCAGGGCAGTACAAAACCCCCCCAAATGACCCCATTTTGGAAAGTAGACCCCCTAAGGAAATTTATAAGTGGCATGTTGAGCCCATCGAATATTTTTTTTTTTTGCCTCAAGCGATTGAATAATGAAAAAATAATAATTTTTTTTTTTTTTACACAAAGTTGTCACTAAATGATATATTGCTCACACATGCTATGGGCATATGTGAAATGACACCCCAAAATAAATTCTGCTGCTTCTCCTGAGTACGGGGATACCACACGTGTGGGATTTTTTGGGAGCCTAGCCGCGTACGGGGCCCCGAAAGCCAAGAACCGCCTTCAGGCTTTCTAAGGGCGTTACAGTTTTGAAGGCCATAAAATGCCAAGATGGCACAAACCCCTATTTGCTGAGAGGCATGTTGAGTCCATGGAATATTTTATATTTTGCCACAAGTTGCGGGAAAATTACAAACTTTAATTTTTTTTTATTTTTTTTTCACAAAGTTGTCACTAAATGATATATTGCTCACACATGCCATGGGCATATGTGAAATGACACCCCAAAATAAATTCTGCTGCTTCTCCTGAGTACGGAGATACCACATGTGTGGGATTTTTTGGGAGCCTAGCCGCGTACGGGGCCCCGAAAGCCAAGAACCGCCTTCAGGTTTTCTAAGGGCGTAAATATTTGACTTCACTCCTCACTACCTATTACAGTTTTGAAGGCCATAAAATGCCAAGATGGCACAAAACCCCCACAAATGACCCCATTTTAGAAAGTAGACACCCCAAGCTATTTGCTGAGAGGCATGTTGAGTCCATGGAATATTTTATATTTTGCCACAAGTTGCGGGAAAATTACAAACTTTTTTATTTATTTATTTTTTTCACAAAGTTGTCACTAAATGATATATTGCTCACGCATGCCATGGGCATATGTGAAATGACACCCCAAAATAAATTCTGCTGCTTCTCCTGAGTACGGGGATACCACATATGTGGGACTTTTTGGGAGCCTAGCCGCGTACGGGGCCCCGAAAACCAAGCACCGCCTTCAGGCTTTCTAAGGGCGTTACAGTTTTGAAGGCCATAAAATGCCAAGATGGCACAAACCCCCCCCCCAAATGACCCCATTTTGGAAAGTAGACACCCCTAAATTTAGGGGTACACTAGTGAGACTAGGTAATAAATGGCGGGTGCCCTGAAACTATAAAAAAATAACTAACCAACCAGCGTCACCTGTAACCGTTATATGGTGATCACTGGTTCCCGCATCGCATGCCTCCCGGCGGCAGTTCACACTGCCCTATGCGAACTGCTGGGAGTGTCAGTGAAATGTTAATGACACCCCCAGATCAGTTCGCATATCGCAGTGCGATCTGCAAACTCGGATCGCATGGTGTGAACACCCATGCGATCCGATTCTGCTGCGGACCAAAAAAAGGGTCCCGTGCGAGTTTGCGGCGGGTGCGACACGAATTCAGCCATACTATCTGTATGGCTGAACTCGAATCGCACAGAGATCGGATGTGATTTGCACTGCAGTGCGGTGCGAATCACATCCGTTCTCAAACCGCTGCAATGTGAACCCAGCCTTAGTGACACTGGCGACGGGGGGGTGATCACGGGGTTAAACCTTTATTGGGGGGGTTAGGGGGGTACCTTAGAACTAAAGGGGGCTAACCCTAACTGCCCTAACAGTTATTACAGTCACAAATGACACCCGCCGGGTGATCAGGGGGTTAAACCTTTATTAGGTAATAAATGGCGGGTGCCCTGAAACTATAAAAAAATAACTAACCAACCAGCGTCACCTGTAACAGTTATATGGTGATCACTGGTGAAAGGGTTAACTAGGGGGCAATCAGGGGGCTTTATGCGGTAGTATATGGGGGTCCCTGGCGCTATAAAAAGTTGCGGCGAACCTAAATACCTACCTGCCTAACTAGCGTCACCTGTGACACTAATACAGCGATCAGAAAAATGATCGCTTATTAGGCTGGGTTCACACTGGAGCGATGCAGGAACGCCACGAATCCGCGGCGGGTTCCCGCATCGCATGCCTCCCGGCGGCAGTTCACACTGCCCTATGCGAACTGCTGGGAATGTCAGTGAAATGTTAATGACACCCCCAGATCAGTTCGCATATCGCAGTGCGATCTGCAAACTCGGATCGTGAACACCCATGCGATCCGATTCTGCTGCGGACCAAAAAAAGGGTCCCGTGCGAATTTGCGGCGGGTGCGGCGGGAATTCAGCCATACTATCTGTATGGCTGAACTCGAATCGCACAGAGATCGGATGTGATTTGCACTGCAGTGCGGTGCGAATCACATCCGTTCTCATAAACCGCTGCAATGTGAACCCAGCCTTAGTGACACTGGCGACGGGGGGTGATCACGGGGTTAAACCTTTATTGGGGGGGTTAGGGGGGCACATTAGAACTAAAGGGGGCTAACCCTAACTGCCCTAACAGTTATTACAGTCACAAATGACACCAATGCAAAAAAAAAAAAAAAAAAGCAATTGGTGTCACTGTGACTGGGGGGGTAATTGGGGGGGTGATCGGGGGGTAAAGGGGGGGTGTGAGTGTGCCTGGCATGTTCTACTGTATGTGTGGTGTGTTGGTGCAACTCACCGAACCTCTCTCCTCGGTGCCGGAACGAAAAATACCGACACGGAGGAGAGAATGCATCACTTCCTCTCCTGTGTTTACATTACAGGAGAGGAAGTGATGTCACGAAGGATTTCCATTCGTCGAGAGCGATCGCGAGGGGGTGGCCATGAATGAATGGCCGCCCCCTCATCCCGGATCGCTCTCGAACGAATGCCGACCGCCGCAGGCACCGGGGGGGGCCCCCCACCCGCGGGCAGGCAGGGACTTATATATACGCCCATATGCCTGCCCGTGCCATTCTGCCGACGTATATCGTCGTGCGGCGGTCGGCAAGTGGTTAAAGACCGATCTCCATAATAATGTTTACAATTATTTTTTATACTCATCTTTTATCATTTTTGATTTCATCAAGATTTATTTTACGATTACTTAAAAATAATTTTTTAGTGATCTCCATATAATTTGTTTTTTGGAGTGTCACGTTACCACAATAATATTATTATCTTATATTTTTTTATTAACCTCAAGGAGGTTGGTGTCCCTTGTTAATTTGACATTTTAAATGTACCTGCCTACTCACCCAAACTGTCCTTTTTGAAGAAAAACACATAGGAAAGTATTTTGTGCAAAGAAAATATCCATTTATTCTGGGTAACAAAATAAAGAGGAAGTCAACGCTGGACAAACGTTTGTAATTTGCAAACCCTTTTGGCCCCCATGGCACACAGTAACAAATCTGTGGAAAAGAAAATTGGTAGCTTGAGGAGTCCATATAATAGGGAGCACAATCTGGTCCAGGAATCCCAGAGATTAGGACCAGCAGCAGATGACATATCTGTCCCTAGTTTGTGGTACTATAACAGCCTGCGTCTTCTGTCAGACCAAACTGATAACCATCAATTTCTTCTCTTGCCTGCAGACTTCCATGCAGCCTTCCCTGCAGCCTTTCTTGGAATCTGTAGCTCTGGTGGTGGACTTGTGGCAGGAGGAGGTGGAGGATGGGTGAGTTCACATATGTGGCTGTTCTCAGTCAGCTGGCCTTTCAACCCCTTCTGAAGGGCATCATAAATAAATGCCTCACAGAGGAGGTGTTGGCCCTTCTCCAATTCCAGCAACCTGGTGGCTAGATAGCAGCCATAGGCCTGTTCAGCATTGGGGGGGCTCTTGAGGAAATGGCTGGCTTCCTTAATGAGGCCCAGTGCTGCATCCTCCGTCATTTTCCCCTTCCTGGGCCTTTTGGTGGTATAGCAGAGGGGAGGCACCTGAGATTGGGTGATGTCCTGGCAGACACTGGGCATGGCCTCCTCCTGGCTGACGCTTGGCATGGCCTCCTCCTGGCTGACGTTTTCCAGACCCTACTCATCCTGTGTATAAAAAAGGGACATAGGTGTAGTTTTTCCTTCATCAATCACACACAATTTTCAGCACATGACTTGAAATTGAATGTTAATAAATAGAAAAAGCTATCATTCTGACACCAGCATTTTTCAAGCTGGTCACCAACATTATTGGCCACTACTGTCTAGTGATATGTATACATCACTTTTGGTATAAAATCATTGATTTGTAAGCAATTATAACATCTAGTTAAGATCATTAATATTAGGACAATAAATATGTCTAAAAACTAATATACCTGGCTCCAGCTAGGCGCATCCACTTCTTCCAGGATAGAAGGCCCAGGTTGTTCCTGGGAAGCCTCTGCTGGAGTGGAGGGAAGGCTGCAGGGAAGGGTCGAAAGAGATTCCCTGGATTCAGTCTGGTTTGTTGAAGTACCACAGCCTGGGGACATAAACATTCTCTGCTGATGCTCCTTATCTGAGTGAAGCCTGGATCTTATTGTGCTCCTTCTTATATATGTTCCTCAAGATCCTTTTATTTTCCAAAAACTCAATGTTTGCTTTGGGGACCTGAGTCTTCACAAATACCAGAAGTCTCTCCAACGTTTCCTTCCTTACTTGTTTATTGTGATATAAACTGTGTTTGACCTCCCACAGATTCTTCATCTCCCTGTACTTATCAATAAAACTGGATAGAAATTCTGGGTCCTTAAACTGATTTATTTTTTCTGTAAGACAATACCCAAGACAAAAACACTAATGTCAGTCTAAACTCTCATAATCTTATGCCAATATAGGCCTCCAATTTGAAGCTGTATAGGCCACTGTGATGGGCCAAGTTCAAATTTTACCTTCGTTTAGGATGCTCGACACTTCCATTCGTCCTTCCCCCCACACACAGATCGGACGTACGACGCATGTTAGCTTCATAAGATAAAAACACCAATATCAGTCTAAACTCTCATTATCTTATTCCAATATAGGCCTCAATCTTGAAGCATTATAGGCCACTGTGATGGGCCAAGTTCAAATTTTACCTTTGTTTAACTTCGCTCGCCACTTCCGTTCATTCGTCCCGCACACGGATCGTACGTACGAAAGATGCGTGTTAGCTTTATACACACTGCGCATTTATACATTTTAAAAACCAAATTTTGAAGATGCATACTGTGTGTCAGCATGTGCTATCTGCCATCAGGGGATCTCAATGTACGTGTTTTGTGGGTGCAACCCCTTCCTCATAACGCTAGTAGGTGAGAGGAAGGGATTGCACCCCCAAAACACGCCCATTGATCCCCCATGATGGCATGTGTTGACATTACCCATTTGGACTCCCAATTTGTGTGCATCTTCAAAATTTGGCTTTTACAGGGGTGACATCACCCCATCATTTTTACAGCAATATCAAGACATTTTTAACACTATAATGACTGATATTACCTTCAGTTTTTATACGTTGAGCTTTGTAAGTTCCAGAGTTGTGTATGTTATGTTTTAAAACATGCCTGTTTGTAAAAAAAAAATAAAAAAATAAAAAATAATATAATATATTGATGAAAAAAAAAATTGTGAAAAAACAACAAATTTATATTGAGGAAAAAATATAAACAAAAAAAACATTGTGAAATTATATATATTTTTTAACACATTTTATAAACTCACATGTGTGAGTAAACATTTTGAAATACAACAATGTGTGGCTTCTTCTTTCAATACTCAGTACCAGTTTTGTAAGTAATTTTGTGTTTACAGTGACAAATGGGTCTTATTTACTAAAGAAAAATCCACTTGGCACTACAAGTGCACTAGGAGAACCTAGAAGACAGCCAAAACGAAAAGCAAGAATTATGAAAATTCTAGAGTTTATCAGAAAACATTTTTTAATTACTAAAAAGTTTATACATTGTCTAGCATTGCAATGGTCCTACTACCCATAAAATAATTAACATATTTCTCCCGATCTTCACTGGTGCCTTGGGGTGCCAAGCCAGTGCGGCCAGTATCCAGGCCCATCAGGGAATTGTCTGTAATAAGTCCAGCCTTAGGCCCAACTGAGGCTAGATAATTCTGGGAATTTTTCCTTAAATATATGGTTGATTTTGTAGTCCACCATATGGATTGCTCTCAGAAACAGGCAGAACTGACTGGCCATTATCCCGAAGGTATTCTCAACGGCTCTTCTCGCTCTGGCCAGCCAGTAGTTAAAAACCCTCCTCTCTGGGGTGAGGGTCCTTTGGGGGAATGGGCTCATCAGATGCTTGCCCAGACCAAAGGCTTCATCTGCAATAAAGACAAAGGGGAGTCCTTCCACGTTTTTTGCATCAGGTGGCAATTAAAGGGACTAGACTATAGGCGTATATGGGCTCAGGATAACATGCTGGGAAGGTTAGTGAAGGCAAATATGCATGTAGGCCAAAAAAGGAGTATTAAAAAAGCTTCCAGCATGCAAGGGCACATTCACAGCATATTCCAATCATGGTAATTAGCGAATGATGAAATAAATACAATACATTAGCAAATATTAAATACATATAATGTGATGTTAAGGGATACAACTTACCCTAATATAGTCCTTCTGCAGGACCTGGATGATGGCAGAACAGGTCTCTGGAATAATGATCCCCAGTGCATGGGGGGAGATGTCTGTTGAGAACAGTTGCTAAGTACCGGAAGGTGGCGACTAGCCTCTGCTCTGGAGTGATGGCTTGCCACATGCAGGTATCCTGCCTACTGATATAAGGGGAGAGCAAAGCCAAAAGACGGTGAAAAATGGGGTCTGTCATCCTGAGATAATTCCTAAAATCATTAGGATTATTCTCCTGGATCTCACGAAGCAAAGGCATGTGCGAGAATTGGTCACGCTGGAGTAACCAATTCTTGGTCCATGAACTCCTCCTCGCCCTGTTCATGGACTGGGCTGGGGTCAAAATATAAACCTCAACACCAAGCCCCCACACAGCACGAACTCTACAACGAGTATGTACCCGAACCAGGGTTTCAAAACGGTTGGCTGGTCAGAATGAACTTACACAAATGCACTGAAGAACAGCAAGGCCTGAAGAGCTGAAGATCACGAGCGGACCAGAACGCACTGAAATACAGATACGAACTGACTACACAAACTGAACAGCAGTAAAACAATCGGAATAAGCTGCAGTCTGAAAAGCACAAATCGTTTCTAACCAAACTTCTAACACGAGATCAGCAGAAGGAGCCCAAAGGATGACGCACTATCTCTTGAACTTCCTTTTTCTAGTCCCGTTGTACGTGCTGTACGTCACCGCGTTTTTAACGATTTTTAACGATCTGGTGTGATCGTGTGTACGCACAACAGTTTCAGCGGAACTCTGTCGGAACTCCGTCGGAAAAACCTTCAGAGTTTATTCTGACAGGAAACCCGGTCATGTGTACACGGCATAACAGAAAGAATCTGACAGATTATGACAGTATTAAAAATGGTAAATACATATTTCTGCTTTGTCACTGTCAAACCAGCTTATGCTTGTTTTCTTAACTCAAGAAATAATATAAATTTCCACCCACATTTCTTAAACTGATAATGTGCAATCTTTTGGATTTTGCAAGTATGTTGTACATGGAGATACCTGTTCTTCTGTTTTAGGAAGCAGTTGCCATTATTTATTTTGAAGTATAGAAATTTCTGTTCCCTTAAATTAAACCTCAGCCTTTTTTTTTTTTTTAAAGGGGCCCTAAAAATTGTTAGCCATAATGCGCTACTATGCACAGCACATTGATATTTTCTCTTCCTGGTTAACACTACAGTGAAGCCTGGGCATACAGCCAAGACAGTTGATTGGAGGAAAGGCACACACCCTCTCTCCTCATAGGTAGAGACTTTCAGCTCTGTTCGTTGAATGGTTCAGGACTCTGCTAATCTATTTATAGCATCCTACCCAACACACATTTCAGCCTGCTTTTACCATATATGTCGGAGAACATGTCAGCAGTTATCAGGTTGATAACAGAGGAACAGGGCAGGAGACAGCTACAGGACATAGTGCTTTGAAGAAAGATAAGAAAACACTGCAGATATATGTGCCCAGCTCAAATTTCATGAATCAAGTTTACATCCACTTTAATGTAATTCTTTTGCAGAAATAAAAAAACACTTTCTATTTAGCCTACATAGCCCTTACCTCAGAGTCCAGCTTGTTGTACAAAACATTTTCTCCATTCCATCATTATTTTAATTTTGCATAATAAATGGCCTTCATTTGGGAATATGCTGTGGGTGTTAGTATGTTATCCACATCTTGAAGTGTTTCTGCTACATAATATGTATATTTTTCTTTATAATGTATGTATAATGTCCATAGGCAAAAAAAAAATGATGCCGGTGTATTAATTTGAATGGTGATCACTGATTGCATTAGAAAAATGTGCAGCTGAGGAGGTAGGAGCAATCTCCTGGAGTAGAAGGGCAGATAAAGGGTGTATGTTAATGAGGTTAGCTGGTGAATTCCTTCCTGTGTCTTCACCACCTCCTAAGGTCCGTCCAGGATCAGTTTTTTTTTTTTTTTTTTTATACACCAAGCTGAACACTGAGGCAAGGGCTTTGTTGGATAAATAGAAAGCGTTTTTATTTCTGCAAAAGAAGTACATAGGGGAGCTGGAATTTAGAAACAAAAAAGATGAACTTAGCCTTTAGCAGTGCAGCACAATGACTTTGCCTTGCTGACTCTTGTGCCTTACTGCAGGTCTATCTGGTATGGTCTGATGTTAACTGTCATAGGTGCTGACATTTTAAAGGTCAGGTCTTCCACTTCAATCATAAGCTGTGTCAGACATCCAGATTTGGCATGTATGGCCAGATTTAGTCCTGGATACTAAAGCCTAGTACACATGGGCCAAATGTCGGCCGGTTCAATAGAAACCGGGCAAAATCTCCCCCTGTGTATGGCAGCCGGTCCGATAGAAGCCGGCTGTTTAGCCGACTTCTGTCAAAGGCTCTTGACTGAAAAAGTACTGCCATCCGACTCCCGATCAATGGCTGAGAGCACTGACTGAAGTGTTCTGGCGGGGGGCCACCCCACTGTCAGAACACAATAAAACAGCAGGGGACTAACATCGGATTTTTAGTACAGTGGCTCTGACCTGAGCTGTCAGGTTTATTTTTTTCGTTCAATCCACTGGGTTGAATGAAAATAAAAAAATAGTGTGTTAGAGTCTTAAGGCTTTACAACTGTTCCTGTAACATTTGGTTCCACTGACTTATTCAAAGAGTAATGATGAAGGTGCAACATCCCACTATGACCAAGCTGATTTTAGCTGTTCAGAGATAATTGATGATGGTTGCCTAAGGAGTACCATACTAAATGCTTGTACTTGTAGATCTTCAGTTTTTTATATGAAAATAAAACATTAAAATGGATGAATGTGCAGAATGTATATTTATGAATTTACATTATTTTACATCAACTTTGTTTAGGTACCGGAAAAGAGCTTTTCTTCTCCCACAAAAGCTAAAACTGCCTCTTTCACTAGACGATCCGACAGCCTAATATCAGCAAAGTTAAAACCTGAAAAAAGACTGGTAAAAAGTTTACCTGGCAGTGCTGTCCAATCAAGTAAAATACGGTAAAGTATTAATGCAATACATGTAATAACCACATATTATTGACTTGGTTAGTATACATGAATTAATTTGCACTATATTGTCAAAAGTATAGGAATGCCTGCCTTTACATGCTCATGAACTTTAATGGTATCCCAGTCTTGGTCCGTAGGGTTCAATATTGAATTGGCCCACCCTTTGCAGCTATAACAGCTTCAATTGATTAGGGAAGGCTGTCCACAAGGTTTAGGAGTGTGTCTAGGGGAATGTTTGACCATTCTTCCAGAAGCGCATTTGTGAGGTCAGGCTTTAATTCATCCCAAAGGTATTTTATCAGGACTCTGTGCAGGCCAGTCAAGTTCCTCCACCCCAAACTCACTCATCCATGTCTTTATGCACCTTTCTTTGTGCACTGATGCACAGTCATGTTGGAACAGGAAGGTGCCATTCCCAAACTGTTCCCACAAAGTTGGGAGCATGAAATTGTCTAAAATGTCTTTCTATGCTGACACCTAGTTCCCTTTAAAGGGCCAAGCCCAAGCCCTGAAAAACAACCCCACACCATAATCCCCCCTCCACCAAAGGATTTGCCCCAGTGCACAAAGCAAGGTCCATAAAGACATGGATGAGCAAGTTTGGGGTGGAGGAACTTGACTGGCCTGCACAGAGTCCTGATTCCAACCCAATAGAACACCTTTGGGATGAATTAGAGTGGAAACTGTGAGTCAGGCCTTCTCGTCCAACATCAGTGCCTTACCTCACAAAAGCACTTCAGGAAGAATGGTAAAACATTCCCATAGACACACTCCTGAACCTTGTGGACAGCCTTCCCAGAAGAGTTGAAGCTGTTATAGCTGTAAAGGGGCAGGCCAACTCAATATTAAACCCTATGGACTAAGACTGGGATGCCATTAAAGGAGAAGCACAGCCAAGGATTGTTTGGCTGAACTTCTCCTGTGGATCACAGGAGTGCAGTTTTTTTTGCACTCTGGTGACCCTTTTTCAGCGGAGAGCGGGCTGAAGTCCACTCTCTGCTGATGTTACAGAAGTCGGTCCAGGCTCCGTGTCATCACGACCAGTCAGGATTCGCCAGATCCCTGGACCGGCACCCGGCACCCCCACCCCCTCCACAGTCCAGCACTCCAGTGAGCGAGGAGGGGGGCAGAGCAGACAGTGGTGACTGACAGACAGCAGCTCTCTGCTCACGGAGCTGTGAAAACCGAGTGATTGGAAGTGTTTGATCGATCGGTTCTCAGTGTTAGAGGTGCAATGCTGCATCTAGCTAGGTAAGTATGATTCTTAAAAAAAAAAAAAAAAACACAAACCAAACTTTTCTTTTAGCCCCAACAAACGGTTGGACATTCTGACAACCAAATCCGTTGGATTTTGTCCGACGGATTTTGTCCAACGGATTTTGTCCAAAACTGTTGCATACACACGGTCGGACAAAGTTGTCAGAAAATCCGATTGTACATAATGTGATGACGTTATTTTGTTACGACGGGACTACGTTCACGCTAGTAGCCAATAGCTTTGGTGTAGGAATTTGATCTGAGCATGCGTGGCACTTTGTCCGATCGGAATTCTCTACACATGATCGGAGTATGTCCGATCAGAGAATTTTGTCGGAAAATTTTACGGACAAGTTGGAAAACTTGGTCCGTCGGATACTCCGACAGAAACAGTCCGATAGGACACATTCCGTCGGAATCTCCGACCGTGTGTACAAGGGCTTAAAGTTCATATGCGTGTAAAAGCAGGTGTCACAATACTTTTGGCAATATAGGGTACATGTATTCTTGTCTAAGGGCATTATATATACCATTATAAAGAAAAATATACATATTATATAACAGCAGCACTTCATGTGGATAACAGCAGCATATTCCCAAATAAAGACCATTTATTATGCAAAATTTAAAGATGCTGGCATACCAATCCCCATTAAAACCCCACCATAAAGAATCCTCTGTATCATACATTTCTATTACAACTTAAATATAATGTAGCTCCTCATATAATTTCCCAAGGCAGATATATCTGTTGCCAAAAATGATGTAAATACAAAACATTAGATCAGGGGTCAGCAACCTTTTTCCACTTAAGGGCCTGCTAATAAATGAAAATAATAATAAGATACCTAACATGTTCTGCTTAAAAATTTAGCACACTAATGGAATAGTGACAAACTACGGTACTTAAAAATCTCCATAGGCTCCATATTACTAGAATTATTGCTGTCACTCTAACGATCACCGCGATACTCACATGTGTGGTTTTAACACAGTTTACATTTGCACGACTTATGTATACATACACTTCTGCACACAAGCGTGGAGAGATGGGGCCCTTTAAAAAAATGTTTTTTTTCTTATTTATTTTATTTTTACACTGTCCCTTAATTTATTTATTTTTTCTGATCACTTTTTTTTCTGTCACAAAGAATGTAAACATCCCTTGTGACGATAATAGGCAGTGACAGGTACTCTTTATGGAGATATCTGGGGTCTATAAGACCCCAAATCCCTCCTTTGCACTTAAAAGCATTCAAAATGCTAAGTTTGGCTGTTTTGAATGCTGTAATATTTTAAAATTTGGCGTCTTTAATGCCCCGTACACACGATTGGATTTTGCGAAAATAAATGCTGGATGTGAGCTTGTTGGCTGAAAGTCCGACCGTGTGTATGCTCCATCCAACATTTGTTGGACTTTTCGCCAACAAATGTTGGCTAGCAGGTTCTCAAATTTTCCACCAACAAAACTTTGTTGTTGGAATTTCCGATCGCGTGTACACAAGTCCGACGCACAAAAGTTCACGCATGCTCAGAATCAAGCAGAAGGAGCCGCACTGGCTATTGAACTTCCTTTTTCTCGGCTCGTCGTACGTCTTGTATGTCACCATGTTCATAATTGTTGTCCAACATTTGTGTCACTGTGTGTATGCAAGACAAGTTGGAGCCAACAACCTTCGAACAAAATTCCACGGTTTTGTTGCCGGAAAGTCCAATTGTGTGTATGGGGCATAAGTCTTCTGTAAACCGGAAGTGATGTCATGACATCGCTTTCTACATATTACCAGTTTAGAGTTAGTTTAGAGGAGGTCTATTACTAGAATTATTGCTCTCGCTCTAATGATCATGGCGATACTCACATGTGCGGTTTTAACACCGTTTACATTTGCGGGCAGGACTTATGTATACGTACATTTCTGCACGCGAGTACGGAGAGATGGGGCACTTTATAAAAAAAATAAAAATCTTATTTATTTTATTTTTACACTGTCCCTTAATTTTTTTTTTCAGATCACTTTTTTGCTGTCACAAAGAATGTAAACATCCCATGTGACAGTAATAGGCAGTGACAGGTATAAATACCTATAAGACTACAAATCCCTCCTTTGCACTTGAAAGCATTCAAAACGCCAAGTTTGGCTGTTTTGAATGCTGTCATCTTTTAAAATTTGTCACCTTTAAGCCCACAGACACACAGTCGGAGATTTTGGCAACCAAATCCGTCGGATTTTTCCCGTCGGATTTAGTCCGACGGATTGTGTCCGAAACTGTTGCATACAAACGGTCGGGCCAAGTTGGCGAAAAATCCGATCTTTCAGAACGTGATGATGTAATTTCGTTACGATGGGACTATATTCAGGCTAGTAGCCAATAGCTTTGATGTAGGAATTTGATCTGAGCATGCGTGGCACTTGGTCAGATCAAAATGCTCTACACATGATCGGATTAGGTCCGTCCGGCCCAGTTGGTCGGGAAATATTTCCAACATGGTGGAAAATTGGGTCGGACGGAGATTCAGACGGAATCAGTCCGATGCATACCACACACAAAAAAATACTACACACATCAAATCCCGCCACCTAGTGTGTAAACACTGCGCCAGCACCCTACCTCCCCCCAGCTGCCACTTGTTTATATATTATTCAAATATTTAGAAGGTGAATAAATCCTCACACTTACACCGTGTTAAATCACTATCCCCTTGTGGCGCTAAATGGAAAAGATTAATCCCCCAGTAAAAACTCCAAAAATATATAATGGGAGTATACAGAGTGGATTCTTCAATCCCTATTCAATACAGCTCAAATAAATAATGTATGAAAAATCAGCAAATCAGATCAATAAATAAAATATCAAGTAAACTTAATCACTCAATTAAAAGTGCAAAAAACTAAATAAATATTTTCATATCCATTTAAAATATGTGCATGTCCCTCAAAAGAAACAATATATTTCAAACAAATATGCGAACAGTGTATACCCAACTTCACATGTGTTTATAACATACAGCAAAAACAGGTTAATTTAAAGTGAAAAAAAGAAAAAAACATTTTCTTAGCATATAAATAAGAAAGTCCTCAATAGAAGTGTCCCAAAGTAGAACGACAGGTGGTGATAAATGAAAAAATCAGCACGCCCTTTTCATATGTGCTTTCTTATCAGTGTCCCCAAACGATGAAACACATGTGAAGTTGGGTATACACTGTTCGCATATTTGTTTGAAATATATTGTTTCTTTTGAGGGACATGCACATATTTTAAATGGATATGAAAATATTTATTTAGTTTTTTGCACTTTTAATTGAGTGATTAAGTTTACTTGATATTTTATTTATTGATCTGATTTGCTGATTTTTCATACATTATTTATTTGAGCTGTATTGAATAGGGATTGAAGAATCCACTCTGTATACTCCCATTATATATTTTTGGAGTTTTTACTGGGGGATTAATCTTTTCCATTTAGCGCCACAAGGGGATAGTGATTTAACACGGTGTAAGTGTGAGGATTTATTCACCTTCTAAATATTTGCATACCACACACAGTCAGATTATCTGACGACACGGTCCGATAGGACTCATTCCGACAGATTCTCCGACCGTGTGTACAAGGGCTAAGTCTTCTGTACACTGGAAGTGATGTCATGACATTACTTCTGGATTACTAGATCCGAGAGCTGATCAAAGCTGATTCTGGCTTTGTTCAGGTCTCTGGTCAGCCAGCGGATGTGCTGTTTGGTCGGTTGGGCCTCCCGTTGCGACGGGAGAGCCCGGGCAAGCCACAGAGGGAGGGGACATCCCCTCTCACTGCTTGGGATAACAGCCGAGCGGCTTAGCCGCATCGGTTGTTATCCCAAGAAAGCCAACAGTTGGCTCTACAAAAAATGTCCGCGAGCTAGGTGCACGTGAATTCATCACATGCACTGACGGGCCAGACATTTATCAGTGGCTGGCCTGGTGCAGCCCGCGGGACGTAGGTTGCCGACCCCTGCATTAGATCATCAAGTCTTATTTAATGCCAAGGTGGGGTACATTCACATTTTTCCTTGCTATTATCTGAAATTTCCTGAAAATTCCACAACTGAGGTTTTTCTCTGCTATGCACAAGGGGTGTAGGACTTATATTTATCATAATTAACCTTGTCTGTACTGTGCTGGCACATCTCATTATCAGTTATAAACTAGATTTGAACACTCTCTTTCCTAACAAGAGGTAAAAGATCTAGAAGCTGAGCTTCTTCATGTATGAGGGAAAACTCAGCGTGTCCTTTGTCAGTGGAGACAGACTAAGCTTTCTCTCATTTTAAATTGTTCAGAGTAGCTTGCTGTCTGCCCGACGCCTGCTCCAAATGTGCTGTCTGTTTTGGAACACATAGCAAACATATAGTGGGGTTTTCTTAAATTTCACTGCAAAAGTAGAGATACCCCTCAAGACCCAGCAGAGGGATGTCAAAGGGCAGAGACAAAATCACAAAAACTGGTCACATTACTAGTGAAAAACTTGCCATTTCCACTAGGGGAATTTATTATTTTATAAATAACTATGTCATTATAAATAGGACAAGAATCAGACCCATGAGCTGCTGTTCACCAACTGTACGTACTAGCCTGGCTAGAAACATTGTTGGACCAAAGGTTCATCACAATTCACCGGAAGAAGATTTTGTTTCTGTAAGTATTTTTAAAGTATACCAGACTGGGATAGGGAGGGTCATCAGTGTTAGCATTGGGTCTCTACTTTATCTCACATAGCTGTCAGTCCAATATATGGAACATTGTTGTAAGAGGCTAGAGCACAGAGTTGACATGAACCAAGAGCTACTTCTGTCTCTGCTTCTACGTTGTTCAGTCATGAGACTAGGAGCAGGAAGAGGAACAGTGTTCCTTTAAGTGGAACTAAAGGCATTAAACTTAGCTCCTCTGTAATGGTCCAGGTCCCTTGCCCGCTCCAGGTCCAGGTTGCTTGCTGGGTGTCGGTCTTCAGGCCTCTCCATTGGCCGGTGTGGAATGACGTAACCCCTGCGCACAGCAGGAGTCCATCATCCTGGCACATGGATTGTGCCACGATGTAAGCTGAGCTGCACATGCATAGCTTAGTTTTCATGCTGCAGAAGACTGCGACCAGGCAGGTAGGTGTATTTTATTGCAAAAAAGACATTGCACGTCTCTCCTGCGATAACTCCCTGTTTCCTTGCAGTCTTCTGTTAAATTACTTCAGTTCAGTTTACCTATAATAGACAAAGTTGTGTCTCCTTCCAGTCTATGCCGTGTTCCAATGATGTATAAATCACATACACAATGGCTGAACAAAATAACAAAAGTAATCTGGTGAAATGTTCACATATACAGTATATTTCAGCGTTGTATGTGTTTTTTTGGGAAAAAAAATCAAGCTTTAAAGCGCTTAACAACCCTCTTCACCCTGCCTTCTATGCAGCATTAAGTGCTTATACTTACCTTTCCTCCACTCTTTAGACTCCCACGTCCACTCTTTGTAAAAAATCCCAGTACAGTCAGGTATGAAGGAGAAAATTACATACCCCCTGACTTCCCACGTAGGAGCATTTGACGCTTGAGAGACCAATCACTGGGCCATGGCTTTCACACATGGTGGCCATAAGTGTGCAGCTGACAACAATCGTTAGGCCTATCGGCATGGCAGCCAAGCAGCTAGCATTTTTAAAAGGAGAGATAAAAATTGTATCCTAGATGTTTATTTTATGACAGGTTTCCTTTTCTATACTAATTATAGGTGTAGCGGCACCCCATAGGGCAGGGATATGCAATTAGTGGACCTCCAGCTGTTGCAAAACTACAAGTCCCATCATGCCTCTGCCTTTGGGTGTCATGCTTATGGTTGTCAGAGTCTTGCTATGCCTCATGGGACTTGTAGTTCTGCAACAGCTGGAGGCCGCTAATTTCATATCTCTGCTATAGGGGATGCTGAGTGTAGTAGTCTGTCTGTCACCCTGCCCAGCCACACTTTTCAAGCATCCAGAGACATAAAAGCAGTCCTTGTACTTGTTTTTTTTTGTTTTTTTATTTAGGGGAATTTAACTTGGATGGGGATAGAAAACTTTTGAGATGCCTAGGTAGCAATCAAAATTGGGACCAACTATATACACCACAGTTATACAATCTCCTCTTCTCCTCCTGCGTTTCTTGTTTGCAAACTATCACTCCTCATTCCTCCAACACATCACTTGCTTGCATTCCCCAGACCAGCTAGCACTGTAGGCTTGACACTGGCTCAGCCAGCCCTAAAGCAGATGTCCTTTGCAGGCAGGGACCGCGGGCCTCTATGGTGTAGCAAAAAATAGAAAGTTCCAGTGTTAGCTGTCCCTATGGCTACTGCTCCCAGCAACACCTCTTCAGGCTCTGCCAGCCCTCCTTGCTGCAGCGCCACCTTTCTACTGCCCATGCCACCACAATCCTCTAGACTGGCTTTGCACCCATCCCAGACTGCGGCATCTCAGTCCTTTCAGGCATGCCTCCCTCAGCCCCGACAGCCTAATACTCCATCTTCCACCCGATCAACTCCTCCTCAGTTGGGCTGACCTTGGGTATTTAAGGAGGCCTGTCCCCAGATAAGGGATTGGTCAGGGCTCCTCAGAACACCCCAGGCAGCTCCACCTCCCCTCTCCACCTCTCTTTCCAGAAAACACCAGGACATTCTGGAAAGAAGTAGGAGGTTCTGGTGATGCTACCTGTGAGTCACCCCGCACTACCATGAGTCACTCCCAACCCACCAAAAAAAAAACGGGTTTGGCTGAATCTCCATTTAGCTGAATATCCATCGGGCTTGAAAGTATGTGCTGTGAATTTCTGCTCTACATGTTTGGCCAACATTTTGGCTTTCTCAGTAGACTTATGAGTACTGCGGAAAGATGCCACAGGAGTGCTCAGAAGCATTGAATAATTGAAGGATAGACACATACACTGAATAATTGAAAATTAGGTTCTTGTAGCATTGGAATTACCCTGGGGGGATATCAGTGACCATAGGATGGACAAAAGCCATATAATATCACCCTTAAGCTGGACACACATCGGCACTCCCACAATTCTTGGGTTACATATTGCGCCAACCATGTGAACAAAAAAGGCACCCCTCATAGTGTGGACCTTTGTCAGCTAAAAAGGGAAGGCAACACTGCCCCACTCCTATATAGAACAGTTAAAACAAAGGATAGAGGCCGTCCATAGATCATCCCCAATGGCAGCTTTGAGGGGTATTTTTTTCATTTACATTGTGGGCGCAATATGTAACCCAAGAGTTGTGGAAGTCCTGATGTGTGTCCAGCTTAAGGGTGATATTGTATGGGCTTTGTTCCTCCTATGGTCACTAATGTCCCCCCTGAGGCGATTCCAATGGTACAAAAGCCTAATTTTCAATTATTCAGTGTATGAGTCTGTCCTTTAACTATTCAGTGCTTCGGAGCACCTTCGTGGCATCTTTTTGTAGTACTTAAAAGTCTCCTGAGGAAACCAAAATGCTGGCAAAACATGTAGAGCTGAAGTTCACTGCACATACTTTCAAGCTGCATGGATATTCTGTGATGGTTTTATAATCAATACTGCAAAATGTTGTTTTAAATAATGTTTGCATTGCAATAAAATTATTGATATTTTACCATATCTCTTTGGAGTTATGTTTTCGGCACCTTTAAAATTCCTTTTGGTACTTCACCTTTAAAATTGTCTAATTGTTTTTGCACTAACCAATTAGCCTCATACAACCTACTGCCTTATTAGGCTTCCCTGCTCTTTTGTATCACATGATCCTTGGCTACTTTTCTGCACTGGTCTATGCGCATAGCAAACACTACCAGCACTTACCGTATGTTATGATTATGTTCAGTGCCAACAGGGCAGAGGCGCAGTGCTTTTATCAGGGTCCAGGTAGTGATTGGTTAACCTCCATTAGCATTCTAAATTATCGTTCACAAATTTTAAGCATTCTATTGCTCTTGGAAAGCACAGCTAGTATTCTTTAAGATCTGAGAGACAAAAAACTTTACTACCATACTGGGGAATGACTTAACATCAGTTGGTTAACAGCCCAAAACAACACCAGAAAATTAAGTGTTTTATTTTCTGTTTTTCCAAGAATAAGTGCTTGTTATCTACATTTTACTCCAGGGGTCTGTCCAGAGTCCATCTAAGATCTGCAGCTCTAAAATAGCTTGGAATTAAAAGTTTAAGGAGAAAGTAAACTGACTCCCTTATGATGTAAAGTGCGATCCATGAAATATGGTCAATATTAAATACCTTCTTAAAGACTGCTGGTATTGATTGAGAATTCCTGGAATATGAGACTATAATTCCATTACCAATTAGTAATTGTTAGGGGATTGTGTGCAAATAGCTGGAGGCTTAAGGAGCTCTCCATAAATCCTGACTGCTTAGAGATGGATTATGGGGATCTTGAGAAGTGATGATCGTCTTATGGAGATCTAAAAAAAACAGTGCCAGGCTAGAACTTCCTGTCCCGGTCATATAGCCACTTGATGATCCTTGGTGTGATTCCATACTTTAGCAGCTTTGCTGCTATTCTGGTTTTGTGCCACTGGCTTGTCTCCCCTAACAACTGTTCTGAGTATCTCCTCAATACAAACAGCCGTGTTAAACTCATGACCTCATGGAATAGCTTGAATGTACTTCAAATAAACTCTTTGCCAGGATAAATAATCTACCCCCAGAAACATTTGATTTCATCATTTCCTTAATCTAGATTTAGGTCTTCTATGAAGTAAAAATAATTTACATTACTTTTTTTTAGCTTAAGTATTATCACCAAGAAGTACATGTACGTCAGGGGAAGGTTAAGATTGCTTGCAGGTTGTTTTTTTTTTTACTGTAATATCTTCAGAGTGACCTCACTTCATTGAAAGTCAGAGCACACCCTTTAGAAAATAAGCAAGGGAAGTATCAGATCTCCAGCAGTTTTAATATTTAAAATAGGCTGGAGAGGGATTAGAGCCCTGCATACTGGAGCAGAACTTGCGAACCTCAACAGTGCCAGCTGGACCATTCCTGTTGGTTGGGAAATGTTCAAAAAATAATTAGTGTAGACCATATTGTAATAAAATGACCAGTATTTCCCAATCACTGTAGCTAGATAGCCAGTATAGGAACGTGTTATGACTGTACTAGATGATATCAACGTGTGCCCTTTTTACCAGGTCCCAGAGAACTCAGTAGTGAATTCTCATCATTGCTGCTTTTCAAAAATATAAATTTTTCCTGAGTCTTGGACTTGTACCAAGCCTCAGAATTGTTGCATGAAATACAGTCAGTTGAAGATAATGAAACAGGGGCTTTGCAATATAGGAATGGTTTGAGCTATCCAGAAGTCTTGGAGTTTGTGGTTAACCACTGTGTCTAATAACTTTACCTCCTTTCTTGACCAGAGCTATATCCTGGTCCAACATTGGCAATCCCGGCTCCTCCCTCCACAGAGCTTGTTGTTGGCACTGAGAAGGGAGAGAGCTGAGAGAGCTTCTACTTTCGTGCACATTGCTGGATCAAGATCAAGCTCAGGTAAGTATAAGGGGGGGGGGGGGGGCTGGTCAGAGAGCATAGAATACAATAAGATAGAAAAAACTTTCTGCCTTTATAACAACATACATTTTGAAAGTTGGTGTAAAGTATATGAACATTCAAACAATAAAATTCTCCTATTTGCCCCATTTTGAGCTTAATGTCCTCTTTGAAGGACATCTTTGCCACCAATTTTCTCTCCTGTGCCTTGGTTGGGTGCACACAGGTGAATAATAAGCGTTGGGTCCAAATAGAAGAAGTCTCGGCAGGTATTCCTCTTCAGTGTATTCCCCAGCTACAGTCCACCCTCCCTTCATTGGTTATATCTAACCCTCTAGTAGGGTATACTGCCAAGATGATCTTGAGGCAAAAGACGTTCTGAGGGACGTGTGTCCCTTCCGTAAAACACAGGTGATAATTTCACTCTAGGCCTGATGGAATTCAACCTCTGACTGAAGCCTACCATTCTCGCTTTGAGATCTTCCTTTTGGCAATGGGTGTTAAATCTTTGCAACAACTTCAAACCATGACTAACCCCCCCAACCCCCCATCCCTTCTGGAGCACTTTCTCTCCAGTCTTAGGAGACCGCCTTTTCCATTGCCTCCTCTCACAAGTTTGGAAAAGCTTTGCATCTCCATCACTCCTTGACCTTTCACTGACTTCTAAGATGCTTGCTCTCCCTGCGTCCACCAGATGTTCTTATATCTCTAGATGGGAAACTGACCTGGGTACCAGTTTGTGAGACCAACAAAAGAAGCGTATAAAAACATTTTATTCACATGGCATCTATCTCCAATGCCATACAAGAAACTGGTTTTAAGATTTTGACCTGATGATACAAAGTCCCTTCACCATTGTACAGGATCATTCCTCATCTCTCCTCTAAGTGTTGGAGATGTTGAACTCACAAAGTTTTTGTCCCTGTCCGGTATTACAACCATTTTGGACACTGGTCCATGAGCTGATCTACCAATTAACTGATGTTCAATTCGGTACTGACCCTGTGGCATACCTACTTCATCACTTATGTCATCCAAACAATATAAACGTTCTCTCACCATCCAAATGCTTGATGCAGCAAAGACCTGTATCCGTTTATTTTTGAGACAGAAGATACCACCCCCTATGGGGGTTTGACTGAGCAAAATTCAGGAAATCTGTACAATGGAGGATGCTTTGGCTTCTGCCAACCACAAAGAAGAAGAATTTCACACAACCTAATACCATTGATTTTATTATACCTGCAACTTACTCTGTTGATCTGGCCAGTTGACTGCCTGCCAAGTTTGGAGGGCCCTGTGGGTCTGTGGATCTGGAAGTTATTGGCTATCCTTGCCACCTGCTCAGTGAAGGATGCTGAAGACCTACCTGGGGGGCCACTGCACTGGGATTCTCAATCTGCTATTCCCATTCCCCTATTTACAGTTATTTGACCACCTTCTTCCCCCAACCCCCCTTTCTCCTTTTTTTTGTTTAGAACAGACAGACTACTCCACCACTTGGAGGTGAGGGGTCAGCTCTGCTACCTTCTAACCATCATATGTTTACTGTTAAATGTTTGTTTTTTGGATTCTTACTGGAGCATACCCCTCCACATATTTGCATTGGTGTCGAGTGGATGACAACCGTTAACTTCCACCATGGTTCTAGTTCCTCCTTTTTTTGCTTGTACATGCATATATTTGGGATAAGGACCAGTATGGCCCACCACCTGTTTTTTCTTGTTTTTATTTTTTTTTATGTTTATTTCTGTTGGGCTCATCCCTTTTCTACTTTTGAAAACTTTAATGACCTCAATACAGTGCACTTACACCCCCTTCCTGCCCAGACCAATTTTCAGCTTTCAGCACTCTCACACTTTGAATTACAATTACTCAGTCATGCAACACTGTACCCATATGAAATTTGCATCATTTTTTTACACAAATAGAGCTTTCTTTTGGTGGTATTTAATCATTGGTGGGTTTTTTATTTTTTGTGCTATAAATAAAAAAAGACCGTAAATTTTGTGAAAAAAATGGCTTTTTCTTTTTTCTGTCATAAAATTTGCTAATTAGTAATTTTTCTTCATAAATTTTGGCCAAAATGTATACTGCTACATATCTTTGATAAAAATAACCCAAATTAGTGAATATTATTTGGTCTTTGTGAAAGTTATAGAGTCTACAAACTATGGTGCCAATAACTGAAAATTGATCACATCTGATCAGGCCTTCAGTACATCAGGTGAATCTCATTTCTTGAGACACTAACAAGTCAGGAAAGTATAAATACCCCCCACTGACCCCCTTTTAGAAAGTAGACTTTCCAGGGTATTAAGTAAGTAGCATGGTGAGTTTTTTTAAGTGGTAATTTTTTCACACAATTCTTTGCAAAATTAAGATTTTTTTTTCTTTACAAACTTGTCATATTATCAGGTTATTTTTCACACACAGCATATGCATACAACAAATTACACCCCAAAATACATTCTGCTACTCTTCCCGAGTATGGCGATACCATGTGTGAGACTTTTACACAGCCTGGCCACATACAGAGGACCAACATTGAAGTAGTACCTTCAGGCGTTCTACGAGCATAAATGACACATCTCATTTCTCAACCACCTATTACATTTTAAGGGCCCTGGAGCACCAGGACAATGGAATTGCCCACAAAATGACCCTATTTTGGAAAGCAAACACCCCAACGTATAATCTGTGAGGCATAATGAGTCTTTTGAACAGTTCATTTTTTTCCAGAAGTTTTTGGAAAATTTGGAAAAAATAAAAATGCATTTTTTTTTAAACAAAGTTGTCAATTTATAAGATATTTCTAACACGTAGCATGTATATAGCAAAAATTACACCCCAAAATACATTCTGCTACTCTTTCCAAGTATGGTGATACCACATGTGTGAGACTTTTACACAGCCTGGCCACAAACAGAGCCCAGCATTGAAGTAGTACCTTCAGGCGTTCTAGGAGCATAAATTACACATCTCATTTCATTCCTATCTATCACACTTTTGAAGGTCCTTGAGCACCAGGACAATGGAATTACCCACAAAATGACCCCATTTTGGAAAGCAAACACCCCAACATATATTCTATGAGGTTTGGGCTGCAAATAGGTACTTGGGTACTCTGATGGGCTGCAGATAGGTACTCAGGTACTCTGATGGGCTGGTGACAGGTACTCGGTTACTCTGATGGGCTGGCGACAGGTACTCGGGTACTCGGTACTCATATCATATGAACTCATATGAACTGTGACAGGTAATCATATGGACTGTGACAGGTACTCAGGTACTCATATGGACTGTGACAGGTACTCAGGTACTCGGCTACTCATATGGACTCTGACAGGTACTCAGGTACTCTGGTACTCATATGGACTGTGACAGATACTCAGGTACTCATATGAACTGTGACAGGTACTCGGGTACTCAGATGGACTGTGACAGGTACTTTGGTACTTTGATGGACTGTGACAGGTACTCAGATGGACTATGACAGGTACTCAGATGAACTGTGAAAGGTACTTTGATGGGTGGTGACAGGTCCTCTTAATTAGGGGGGCAATCAGTGTGATTGGTGTACACTGTAAGCGGTAAAGAGATGTTATTGCAATCTCCTTCTCAGACACGATCGATGTGTGAGGAGGAGAACCCAGTATCATCTCGTTACCGCTCTATGTTTACATTAAGTGATCGGCTGTGAAAGGATTTGCTACAGCGTTGGTGACGAGCAGTGTTCCCGGGAACATGTCGCCACTGATGTTCACGCACAGCGTGCTCGTGCGCATGCGCCGCACAAAGTGGGGTGGTACCATCTGTGATTGGCCGTGACTTCATCACGGCTGATCACATGGTAAACAGCCATGCCCAATGGAGACACCGCTCGCCACCAAGGGGGGTGGGCGAGCATTGTCTCCGTGACACGCCGCCACCAAAGGAACAGGGATGCGCGCACACAATCGCACGCATTCCCTGTTTAAATGGACAGACATCATATGACACCCACCCAGAATGAGAGCCGCGCCCGTCATATGATGGCTGGAGGGCGGAAAGCGGTTAAATAATGAATTTTAAAAAAAACTGTTCGCATTTACATGTTTTCACTTGCCAACTGCTTAGATCACATGGGCTCAATTATCACTTCTATGCAGATGAATCTCAGATATACATCCACAAGATTCTACTTGTGACAAGACTGAAGTCATATGTATTGGTACCCCCCATCAATCATTTAAGGCCAGTCCTGGAAGCCTATTTATATATGGCACTGTATTTGAGCTTCGGTATAAATTTAAATATCTAGGGGTGATATTAGATGCTTGTTTAACCTTTGATCCACATGTACAAAATGTTGTCAGAACATCTTTTTCCCACTTGAGAAACATTGCTTGGCTGTGTCCTATAATATTGTACACTGTAGCTGAAATGCTGGTACATACATTTGTGTTCTTCCGACTTTGTACAAAATTATGCAGCCAGAATGCAGACTGGTACAAATGGCTATATTACCCCTATTCTGGAGTCCTTACACTAGCTGCCCCTCATGTTTGG
This sequence comes from Lithobates pipiens, assembly GCF_037356315.1. Lineage (NCBI taxonomy): Eukaryota > Metazoa > Chordata > Amphibia > Anura > Ranidae > Lithobates > Lithobates pipiens. The sequence continues at coordinate 506,901,882 of NW_027507764.1, read as the reverse complement.
CATAAACTTTAAGATCCTCTTGCTGGCCTATAAGGCCCCTATCGGTCTGAACTTTTATTAACTTTTTATCAACTTACCCACTTACCCCCCCCCCCCCCCGTATCCTCCTCTCCTCAAGTTCTGGTCTTCTGTGTATCTCCCCTACTCACCTACACTCAATGGGAGGCAGAGCCTTCTCCTGCTATGCCCCAAAACTCTGGAATTCACTTCCAAAGAACATCAGAGAGTCATCTTCTCTAAACTCATTCAAATCAAATCTAAAAATAGTAATTGTTCCTTTTTTCCTCTGTATTACCCTGTGTATATCTTGTGTTTTTGTTTCTCTTGACATCGTAAAGCGCTTTGAGAAGCTACATTTGAATGCGCTATATAAAATGAAGTTTATTATGATGATAATTATTATTGTAATGTAAATTTAATAAAAGTTTCACCTGCTCTATCCAAAGATTTTGGCTGGAATGCCACATTCATGTAAAAAAACAATGTGAACGCTGTCTGCTTTAATACAAATGTGGAAAGGGGTTGTAATTTTGTTCATCCATGTTTGTGATCCGGGCACCCTAGACTTGTAGCACAGCCAGGACCTGGACCTCCAATATAGAATAGCTTTGTGTAAAAACATACCAAGCCTGCTATGGAGGTCTGCTTTATTTAGTTTCGGGCAGCTTTCGGACAGTTTTTACTAAAATAAGACTCAAGTTGCAAGCTTTAACATAAGGAAGTATATGTATCTTTATTTTAATCATGTGACTGTATGTTTTAAATCTCATTGGACTAAGCTAAAAAAGGAACTTTCACTTTTAGAAAATAACTTTCCTTTTTATGGTGTGTTCGCTTTGTGAATTTGAAAACTGTTGTTCCACCAAGATTCTCTCTCCTTTTCTATTCCCCTAGAATTTAGCTTTAATGTATGCAAAAGGATATTTTACCTGGTTTTAGTGCTTCATGGAACTACTGCATTCTTAAGTATAGTTTTTTTTAAATGTATTGGACTTGGTAACTTTATTTTTACTTTTTTATGTTATTTCTTTCCACTCACTTCATCTGCCTGTATTGTGTGCTTTCAGCATGTGGACACAAGCAGCAGCGTTCTGAAGAGCTCCAAGATGGAGGAAATGCTGCAAGCTCTCCACCATGACTGTCGTGCTGGTTATTTCTTTGCCACATTCTGTGAACAGTCAGGAAACAAGGTATGCAGGAGAACAGTCTCATGGTTTAGCGTCCTCGGATAGAACGACTGGGTGTTGTATACCTTACAATGAACATGTTCCTCTCTTTCCATGCTATGAGTACCATGAGCCCAAATATAAAAGTCTGCAAAATAAGCTTCTGTGTTGCCCTTACCAATCAACCATGTTCTTCCTCCACCTGCATTACAAAATATGAGAAAGTAGAAACTGACAAGTTTCTTCAGATCTGGTGGCATATTATACAAGGTACAACATTTTGTAACATCTTTATGATTGAGTATTTTAGAAGACATTGAACTTCTGAAATTATGACTTCTCCTTTTTGCCCCACATACAATCACTGTTTAAATCTTTCTGCCAACAAAACCACATTTCCAAAATTCACCACAAAGCTAATTCACTCTCTTTATAATTCCCTACTGAGAGGGTGCAACTTTCTCCATGTTGGTCCACCTCTGCACAGACTATCCTCCCTTTAGTCTGCCATCTACCTAACTAACCACTCAGTGTCCACCAATCCTCTCTTCCAATCCCTCCACTGGCTTCTGCTCGCCTAATGTATACAATTCAAAATGCTAACTAGAACATACAAAGCCATCCACAACTCTGCCCTAAGCTATATTACCAACTTTATCTCTAAATATAACCAAAACTGTCCTCTTCGCTCCTTTTAAGAACTTCTGCTCTCTAGCTCTCTTGTCACCTCCTCCTATGCTCACCTCTAGGACTTTGCCAGAGTTCTCCCCTCTGGAACTCCATACCCCGATCCATCCAGGTTTCTTCTACTCTTTAGGGAATTTTAGCCCAACTCTATCTAACAACAGGAGTTTTAATTTCTCCATTAACTCATCCACCCATAGTCATTACCTATGGTGTCGCTTGTCCCTCCCTTTAGATTGTAAGTTCTCAGGAGTGGAACCCTCTGAACCCTCCTGCATTAGATTGGATTGTAACTGTCTCAAATGATATTGTAAAATACTGTGCAAACTATTGGCACTATATAAATCATGTATAATAATAATAATATAACACACTGGGATTGTTGTGGCCATGGCTACAGAAGCACACTCCCAGCAATCCAGCAGTGTTCTGTAGAGATCTGCTGCATCCCTGCTGCAAACCAGGTCCTGCGTCATCATTTTCATCTGTGATGTCTTTAAAAGGCTAGCTGTCTTTTTCGGGTTCTTGCACCCAGCCCCCTGAACATGCAGTGTGGCATATCATCAGGTGGTCAGCTGCATATACCAGGAAGAAACAGTTGGCCCCCTTATGATGAGCCAAGGTTCACATGAAGTAGCATATCCTGCAGGCACCTGGGATGCATGTTGTGGGTATCCTAGGAGGCAGCAGGCAAAGCGACACATCATTCTCACCTAGGTGAGGTCCTAGGAAGTGGAATGAGAATTCCCTGGAAAAGGTATTTAAAAAAATAAAATAAAAAGTAATTTGCGATTTTGAGAGAGCAGGGGCTAGGGATGAGATAGCAGAAAGTAATTGGGGAGGGTGACTGTCTGCTTTAGTTTCTAATTAATTTGTAACTCATAAGTCAAAAATGTTCTAGCACTGCCACCAGACAATTTTGATAACTGTATAAATTTCTTTATTGTTTATTATTATTGTTCCATTTCAGCTGTGGGAGTGTGGCGTCAACTTTTGGTTTGATCTACAGTCCTATCATCACTTGTTTTACCAAGAGACTCTTCAACCTTTTAAACTATGCAGACAATCCCAAGTAAGTGGTAAATCTCGAGAATGAGATGTTTTGTGCCGAGAATGACTAGATTGCATAACATTCTTTAGCTTTTGTGACTCTTGTGAATTCCACTAAGGGAATATTGTCTTCGTTTGTGAGATGAACCCCAGTCTAAACCAAAAACACATGATGTATGCCCCTATCAAATCTCCTGAATGTCAACACAAAAAAATTAAAATTGGGCCCGTGAGTTTATCTTACATTATTTGTGTTATCGGAATATAAAAAAATTAAAGAAAAATATAATTCTGTCAGATACTGAGCCAGCATTCTTAAGGAAATAAAGGAAACTCTTGCATCTGTTATTATATTATAGTACTATTGCATGTCCGCCCACTTAGACTGTAAGTTGGCGAAGTAGAATTTAGGATTTGCAAAAGTAACCATAATGCGCTGCAAGTAGATGCTTTAGGAAAAAAAGAATTGTTTATGTTGCAAAAATGTCATCATTAAAATGGAATTCTGGGTAAAAATTATTTTATGCTAAGGTTTGCATTAGCACGACAGAGTAATAATATAGATGAAAACAGTTAAACAATGAGGAATTTGTTGTACCATTATGAATATTACAAGCAATTTACACCCATAAGGCAGCAGAAGAAAAGGAAGTAAACATTCTCAATACACGCAAAAATACAGGATGAACAGGTTACAAATGAGCTAGTAATCACATACTCTAGCGCAGGAGATGGGTGGTGGACATACCGGAGCTGGATGACGATGACTGGAGGGAGGTTTGGGATTTTCCGTTCTCCCCTTTGGTTTCAGCCAGGGACAAATTGGTCCAATACAAAATTGTACACAGAGCCCACTACACACCCCACAGACTGCACCAGATGTCGCCGACGCATTCCCCGGAGTGCTGGCGCTGCTCTTATCGGCCAGGAGACTTCATTTACATTTTCTGGGCTTGTCCAGCGATTGTATGCTACTGGAAGGAGGTTCTCCTGGTGATAGTTAAGACTACTTAAGACTACTGAGATTAGTATTCCCTATGATCCTAAATATTGTCTGCTGGGGTTAGTGGAGCAAATGTCGATCCTCAGGGCTAGAAAAACACTCATATCCCTGTTATTGTACTATGCACGCAAGGCCATCACCATGACCTGGAAACAACCATCTCCCCCCTCTATCAAGTTCTGGAAAAACCTGGTGAACGCTAGTTTGCCCCTCTATAGGGCCACATACATGAGCAGGGGTTGCCCAAAGAAATTTGAGAAGGTGTGGAACTGCTGGTTGGATGATAACACTACGGCAACGGATGTCGGGAATAACCCATAGTTTCTCGTTATGGTTATAGTATGATTATAGGCTGACCCAACTGCTCCTATGATACCTTATCCGATCATTATATTACTTAGCACTAATTCACCTACAATACCCTCTCCCCACATTGGGGTGTAGATAGACAAGGTTATGTTTGTGTTGACTTGCTCTGTTGCAGACGGTTGCTGCATCAGAAGCGGAATGTTATGTGATGTGCCTTTTGTGGCCTGTTGCCACATTTGGAAGTTGGCCCCTGTGTGGGAAATGTTTGGCCCCTGCGTGGGCTATTCTGTATGCCAAAGAAAAACTCAATAAAAAAGATTTTACAAAAAAAAAAAAAAACACATACTCTAGAGAGGGAATGGTTTCAGTTACAGGTTTACACTCTGGCAGGTAAAACGTCTTGTGCGTTATCAGCTAGATCACCTAGTCCAAGATAGACCCGATGGGGGAATGTCAACAAAGGACGTATCTCAATCGATCACTTATCGATCGATAAGACTGATGCGCTTGAGATGCATCTGATTCCAATTTCTACATACCTGATGTAGACTGTGGCCTAGGATGGCACTAGGATGGAACACACACTTACGCACACAGTAGGTTACTGGCTGTTCCTGTGTTTAGTAAAATGTTCCAGACTCCCATCCTGCCTAACACTCTGGCTGTGCCCTCATTATCACTGCCCCTGCAGGGTGTGCATCACAGTGTGCCTTGTTTGCTTATGGCCTCCAATCTCCAATCAAACCAGAGCTAGCAAAATGACTGGGATAAAAGGGGGGGGGGGGGGGGTGGTGTCACAAGATAGTTGGTCTGGCGTAACAGGAAGTATAAATCCTGCCCTGCATATCTCTTCTCTATTGTGTAGGCAGGTGATATGGGAATCTGTAAAAATCAGCCAGGATGTAGTAGAGGTATCTTTCTGGTTATGCAGTCAGGCATATATGCCTACATCACAAGATTGGCTGAACAGAATTGTAAATATTTTGGCAGGTAAAATAGTTCAGATTTTTTCAACTTATTTAACTGTTTACCTGGAGTTTCACTTTATTCCCATACCATCATCTATTAAAGTTCTATTAGTCACACCCAGGACATCTGGACATGTCTTATTAAGATGAAATGTGTTGGGAAGGCGTTTTATCCAAATGCTTTCAAATGTCTTCTCAAATGGGAGTGACCATTTTTTAAGATTTTCAATAAATGTTTTAATTTAAATGGTATCATACTATGTGGCCCTATTTTTCTCCTTTTGCTACATGTAATATTGGGAGGAACCACAGTGCATATCATCCATTATACCTTTGGTGGATACTCATAGAGTCAATTTTGTGACGGATCCTTGCCTACCCTGGGTGTGACTACACCAACAAGCTCTTTTGACTCATTGGGGATAAGCCTAGTTGGGTCCATTTTATCCAGTAAGTCTCTTTCCTCATGATGGTGGATATCTACAGACAACTAGTTCATAAAGATATACAGTCACTTCACCTATTTCAAGCACTTTATGGACTATATTGATTGAGAGTCACTATATTTCGTTTCACTTCAAGAAATATATATATATATCACCTATATCACATATTAGAGTGTCATGTTTTGCATAACCATCTTTTTCACGTCTTGCACATTATGCACATTGATAATTTTTATAATTAGTTTATTTTGACTAGTACAATTTATTTATTTTACTATCATTAGCACTGCACTATACCATTTTTATTTGTTTATTTTATCACAGAACTTCTGCTGTGCTGGCAGCTACCATTATTAGTTTAGACAGCGTGGTTTTCCCTTTTCTATTTATTGTATTCAAATTAATTGCATTAAAAAAATAGAAATATGTGTGTCCGGGGGTAGATTAGATATTCTTAATGCATCGAATGTGTCTAAACACATGTAAATGCATAATAAAAATAAGTTTATATGCACAGTTTGCATATAAACACTATACTTCCCAGATCAATCTTGTTTTTAGATAAAACAAATGCAGGAAACCTGTGTGAATGAGGCCTTACTATGAAAATTAAAACACAGTTAATTCCCCACAATAGCCTCTGGGTGACAGCAAATCTCCACATGAAACACAACGGAGCTATTAGCATGATCCTACAGTGTGACCCATAAAATAACTACAAGAATCCCAAACCGACCCTGTGGCATCATACATGGATGAGAACGCTCACTGACAAATCAGGCCATCGCCCTGGATATTTACTTTCCATCTTTAAGCCTTTTGCAAATACAAAATGTGTTTTCTCTGGAACACAAGCAAGCTTTAATCTGATCCCTTACCAAAGCGGCTGCAAGCTAAATGATCTTAGCACAGTATCCATGTTCACCTCTGGCATAACATGGTGTCAGTGACTGGTTTCTGTGAGAAAAGCAATTACAATGGCTATTGGATATTGCAGACCTCTCACTAGGCTCAGAACACAAGTCTATTGAGCTTTGAGGTCTCTGGAAGTGTTTTGTGTTCCGCTGATTTTGTGACTTATGACACATTTCATGAGGTTTTCTGGCAGCTGTCATGTGGAAATTATACATCAGATGCTGGAATGATCCCAGTAACTTGAATTGTGGTCACATTTTAACATCACATTTGAATCACATCCAGTGGTAGCTGGTGTGCAAAATTTTTGGGGGGGCACAAACAAATTGAAAAATTAAAAAAAAATTTTTTAAAAACCCCATCAATTGCAGCCTCACTGTACCCATAAAATGCAGCCACTGTACCCATCATATGCAGCCTCTGTGCCCATCATATGCAGTCTCGGTGCCCACCATATACAGCCTCGGTGCCCACCATATGCACCATTTGTGCCCACCATATGCAGCCTCTGTGCTTATCATATGCAGCCTCTGTGCCCAGCATGTGCAACCTGTGTCCCTCATATGCAGCCATTGTGCCCATCATATGCAGCCTCCGTGCAAGTGTTTTTTTTTGTCTGCTTATAAGGTGCAGTCTGCCCATAATTAAAGAATCAACCTGCTGGTAAAGAAAAACTGTAATTTCCAGTGGCAGCTGACAACACCCACCCCCCGCGCGCACGCAGTCCGCAGCACAGGACACAGAAAGGCCCCCCTGCCCATTGGGCAGGTAGAAGTAAGGCATCTACCTGATGTAGGGGTGAGGCTGGGGCTGTAGTATCCTCTCCTCCTCTCGTTGGGTGCAGACAGTGGCTCCGGTGTCAGCTCCTCCTGCGTCTCCTCTCTAATCTCCAAAACACTGGGCATCGAATAGGATAGCCTAGCGCTTTGGAAAATTGGGAAACAGGTCTCACAGACCTGCCTCCTGATTGGCGGGGAGATATGTTAATGTGAAAATAGTGAAAATTTATTCGCTATAGTCGCATAACAGGGTGGGATTGGGACGCAGTGCTCTGCAACCTGATCCCTTCCTATTTTGAAGCCTATTAGAGCCTCTGACTCTAATCGCATGCTTCAAAATACACACCTCTCCGCCTATCCCGCCATAGTAATTCATGTGCCGTGTCCTGAAAGGGGCCAAGCACATGGATGGGGAAGGCAGCGGAGGAGTTGGGGGGGCAGTGCCTGTGCACCCACAATGCACAGGCTGCCACTGATCGCATCTCTTATAAAACTCCTGTTCTTAAGGTAGAGGTCAATGGTGTGATCTTGCTTTACTTTACCCTAATTTATTTGTATCATGGTAACTGTCATGATAACAGGTACAATGTTGTAAAGTTCTCTTTTATTGGCCTCTGGACATTTTTTTTTTTAATTTCTTTTTATTGAAAATGTTTCCTTTGGCAGTACAAAACAGGGCCATTGGGGCATACCCCGGCCAAACAGTGCACATAGCCATGTGCATAACATAATATGTTAGTAATACTATCTAAAAACTAACATAGCTAAACACAACCCAATCTCTGCTCAGGTAACATATGATAGGATTTTGTTATTAGATATAGTTTCTTTGGGGACTGTCTCTCGGTTTTAGTTATTGACCTTGGACTCTATAGGGACATTTGAGAATAACTGTAGAAACAATTGTAGTGGTCATGGTATTTAGGCTGGCCTCTCCGACTATCCACCTGAGGTCTAGGCATCAGTGCTCAACAAAGTTAGACAGAGGTAGAGAAGATATATCAGGGTTGATCCCCTGAGGGCGGATCATCTATTGTGGAATCTGAGTCTGTCCACAGATGCCAGACCCTGTCATATTTTTTGGGGCATCCTCGGGACAGATATGTTACTTTATAGAGGGGTATCATTGCGTTGACTAATTGTTTCCATGAGGACAGTGTGGGGGGTGTGATTGACTTCCACTTTAGTACAATGGCTTTTCTCGCATAAAAAAAGGATACCTATTAGGGTGCGTATTGCTTTAGAAAATGCCAGTTGTTCCACTATGCCGAGGAGGCAGACACTAATTGTCAGGGGAATAGGAATAGTAATCAGACTATGAATTAATTGAGTTACCTCCCGCCAATAGTCCAGAATTTGTGGGCAATCCCAGAATATATGCGTGAAATCTGTAGTACCAGAGCATCACCAGCAGCCAGCCGATGGCCTCTGGACATTTTTAATAGAGTACTGTTAAAAGGACAGAAACAATAATGCTTAGTACCCCAAGGCTTAGTTGGGCACTAAATCCGAAACTGAAATTCACTGAATAGGCAGCTCTGAGCTTTTTGGTTGCTGTAGAGCATGCTACAAAAATATGGATCTGAGGAGGCAAGCCCTGCTATTTGCTTTATTTGAAGAGTCAGTGCATCCAAAACTGACACTTTAGTTTTTGTATGGGTCCAAGACCTATCATCAGATATATTTTTTATGTTAAAATGCTTGAAAACCCCTAAAATGAAAAATGAACAAAGAATTTCCCTCTATAGTGTGTACTTCCATCTATAGCACATTATGTGCTTCCTTTATACTCTTTCCTTCATTCTGTTATCTGCATGAGTCCCTCCAGACAGTTTTTCCTGACACAAGACAATCCTTGGAAAGTCAGATCCTCCACCCCCTGTGTCCTGGAAGCTGAGAAATGTCCTTTGATCTGTGTACTTTGAGCAGCCCTGAAGAAGAGAAGGCTGCAGATAAATAAAGCACAACTTATGTTGGAGAATTTACTTAATCACTTTGTAATCCCCTGAAGCTAGTCACTTCTTAGGACTTGTGTAAGGGTTTATTATCACTTTAGGTGAATGCTGGGATATCCACTAGAGGAGAGAGGAAGGTTTAGGGGGTACATTTGGGCCAATTTCAAACTATTTCAATCAGTTTCCAACCGATGAATAAGTGAAAAAAAAACACTTTAGATACGTTTACCCTGTCCACAGAACCTTGTTGGTGGTAGTTTGCATTATCTTTGGTAATTTTTTTTTTTCAAAAGCTGGTTGAAAGCAGTTAAAAAATTGCCTGCAAATTGTGTATGGCCATAATTACTCTTCAAAATTTGTCTATTTCTAGAATACAGTGTATGTGAATATCTTTAGTCGCTTTCTTTATTTCCTAATGTCCATCTCTGTCTAATGTATCACGTGTTATTTGTCCTTCCACTGGTTTCAACCCATCTAAAGCAGTGAATTTGCTGCTTGTGGGGTTCAGTAAATCCTGGAACACTATTAGAAAATTTGTCTCTAAGGAAATTTGTAGGACTCAATGAAGCTTTTTGAAAAGTGGCATCTGGATGGGATTTTTTGTTCCACAGTGACAGTCATTTTCTAGATCGGGACTGGATTTTTAGAAATAAATAATCATATATGACGTGTCAGGATGTTGTCTGTGTTAATGTTTAACCTTCTCACAGATTCATATCCTATATGAGCCTGAAGTGATTTATATGACTTGACCCCCATTTCTTTCTTCCTTCCAGTATATTTTTGGCACTTACCTGGCTCCTTCTGCTTCTATGGACATTGGCGTTAAACAGAATATAAGGAAAGAGATTTACCAGAAACTAGATCCTCCTTTTGAGGATTTATTTGATTCAGCTGAAGAATACACCCTCACGCTTCTGCTCTCTGCCTGGACACAAATGACAGAATCAGACAGACAAGCCTATGGCAAGGTGAGCTATCTGTCACTCACTTTAAGGATATATCTCAATGGCTAATAATTTTGTGTTCCCTAAACACCAAATAGAATCTCCACAAAAAAAGAACAATATAGCATACATGGGCAATACTAAAGATGTCCTTTTAGACAACTATTTTCCCTTGTCAAAAAGATTTTAATAAATACACAGCAATTAACAGGTATGTCAATTCCGCTTATAGAAATAGAGAAAATTAAGCTCTTTGCTATACAGTGTCATATGTATTTAAAAAGTGAGCTGTAAAATTAGAAGAGGGGAGAAAAAGTAAAAGAGGAGGAAGGTAGAAAGTTGGAGAAGTCCACAAGGTCGACCCAACCGGCAGTGCAAGAAATGGTTTGGTTGGTTGAATGAATGAAACAGCTACTATGGTATGAGGGCCGATTCATCAAAGGTTGGCAGTAGTTAATATTTTAACCATGGGTACCATGTCTTTTCAAATTTAGAGATTTGGTCTTGTTCGATAACCATCATTTTGGCGTGGGACATGGTGGCATTCATTCTATGCTTCATCTCAGCCAAGACCAATGCAAGGGACTTCCATGCCTTTGCCATCATTTGTTTTGCAGCCGTAAGGAGTTGAACAAAAAGTTTGAATTGGGAATGTGTTAAGCAATCTGGTTTTAAATTAAGTAGTATGAACGGGTCTGGTTGTACCAAAATCAGAAACATTTTGGAGGCAATGTCAAAGATCTCTTTCCAAAAGGTTTGAGCTATCGGACATGTCCATCAAATATGTAGATGCTTACCTACTTCAGAGCAACCCCTTAAGCTAAAGGGGAGAGTAATTAGGTGCGTATTTAGCTACTCTCGAAGGTACAAGGTACCATCGGCTTAGGACAGACAACTATTTTTCATGCAGACTTTCTTTTTCTTCTTTATAGTGGAAGGGTCGGCCAACAGGTAAAGTCCAACTCCAGCTTAAATATCTGTAAAAACGAAAAAGCCACTCTTGCTGCAATACTCACCCTATTTCCAGTGCTGCTCTGCTTTGTGACTCCAGTGCTGGTCTTCTGGCTTCAATCACTCCAAGTGTGCTTTAATCCTGTTTAAGCCCAAAACATCAAAGACTGGTGCCCATGGGGGTAGCTAAGCCACCCTGAGCTCAAAGGAGAATACCATAGAGAGTGGTGCCATTATGAAGCTACGCTCTCTGCAGCATTCAGGATATAGTCACTGCCAGATGAGGAAATGGACCCACAATGTCATGTAAATGGTCTGCAGATCCAGGGTAAAAAGGTATATACACAAAACATCTAAAAAAATAAAGTGATGTGTTTTAGGAAATGAAAGGTTATAAACATAGTTTAAATCCCTATTTATAAAATGTCTTAATTGCCCAAAAATATCTAATTTTGTTCAAGCAACTTTGTAATCTAACTATTCTTTCTCTTCTTGCTCTCTCTCCTGCGATCAGAAAAATATCTTTAGGTATGGTTTAGTATGGTATAGCCTAATTGGCTTGCAATGCTGCCCCTTCCTTGAGACTGAATCCTACTGTAATATAAGCCCAGGGTGCATAGAAATTAAGATCTTTGAATGGACACCTAACTGGGTGAATGGGGACATTTTATAACTGCTTACACTTCTATTTAAAGGCTGATTTAACCTGTAACTGAATGCTCTGCGTGTTTTATTATTTTTGTGATTTTAGCATGTGAAAGGACATACAGTATATAAAAAGTATTGATTTTTCATGGTATATACTGTATGCTTCCAATTTTACATTCAAAATTTATCATAGACACAGCCTAATAGGTCTCAGGGCAATCGCTCCTTGTAAATACCACTTGTCAAAGTACCCAGCACTTCTCTCTATCCTTCTTTTACTTGATCCCTGTGTATAGTACCACGAGAAAACCCTATCTGACAAAACTAAATTAAGCAGAGTATCATCCTATCCTGTGGATGTCTAAAGTCCTCCTGGAATTCTTGCTTTCATTACACCTCTACGTCTCCCCCGGTACACCAGTCACACAACCTTCTTTGGAAAGGATAATTTGTGGGTCAGTATATTACAGGGAATAGATAATAAAGTGTATGTACACCAGTCACATGACTTTCTTTGGAAGCGATCATTTGTGGGTCAGCATATTACAGTGAGTAGATATTAAAGTGTATCTCTCCAATACATGCAGATTTTATCTATTTACAAAAGTCCCTGTCTAGAGTTGGTGGCTGTATTAGTTTACTTTTTTTTAGGCTAAGAATATTTTCAGCCAGTACAGAAAAATACCTGTTGATCTGCCACTAACACAATGTGTTCCTAATTTGAGTTTGCTACACTGAAACCCTATCAAAGGTGTTTTTTTGATCGGTTCTTTCAATAATTTCAACTGAGTATGGGCCCAACTGAGAAAGGAGAGGAGTGGAATAGCTTTTTTTTTTATTATGTAAAGACACACCACATGTTGTATGGCAACTTTTCTGCTTCTATAGGTAGGGTGTCTGCCTGCTAGATTTCAGTTCAAACCATATCTTAAAAAGTGGTAGAAAATACGCTGTGGGTTTTCCCATATCTTTTTGTTTAATACAATAGCTATTTTATACAACCCACTTTTCTTGAGCCATATTTAATTTTGCTGGTTTGAGAGCAGTTCTGCAGTTTTTTTTAATCAATTATCAATAATACAGAAACCTCAGTAGCCCCTAAACTTTAATCAATTATCAATAATACAGAAACCTCAGTATCCCCTAAACGTTGTAACACTGTGGTTAAAGGTATTCATGGATGAATCTATTGCCGGGTGGAGGTTATAAAAAATGTGCTATTGTGCTATGACACTTGCCGAGAACAGTAAAATGCTGTAAATAGCAAGAAAGTGATCAAATTTAAGTTTAATGTGGGAGTCCTGGTACAGCAGCCAAAGAACTTCAGAATTTTTCTTTTATGAGCTGAAGGTACATGCTAGGTGGGCTCAAGTCACTGTCTGGAACTCTTCTGCCTGTTTATTGTGATCCGAATTACCATTTGATCCAGTCAGCTGCTCTCCATCACATACCACAATATTCACTGTACAATAGTTGCTATCATTGAACAGCTGGTCTTTCCATTCATCTATTAGCAGAACTCCCTTACTACTGCAGAGGTTGGTAGCATATTCCTGACTTTTTTTTTATTCTTTTATTAGGTAGAGCTGGTTGAGGAATCACGACAGCTGGAGTCAACTAACTATAGAAAGCTACAGGCTCTGCAACAGGAGAAGGCATCCTGGAAAGATGAGGTAAGAGACGACCTCTGTTCCATTATTCACAAGGCCTGTATGGAATATGGCAGACAGTTAAAAAGAAATTGCTCCAATCATTACATCTAAACTGAACACACAGAAATAAAGTAATTATAGTGTTAAAAAAAGGACCCTATCTATAAAAGCAAAATTACTTTTTAGGTGTCCCGATACCTCTATTTGCCATTCCCACATGCAAGCACGTGAATTTAGGTTTCTGTGTGTAGTGTCTCTTCCTCCTGAGCACTTAAAAGCTGTATCCAGAAGGCAGCAAGCTCAGTGTTCTCCTGAACTTAACTACACAAGACTAAATAAGGGCCCATTTATGAAGTAGCAGTATGATCTAACTGTTGCCATGTTCCTGCTTTTCTAATAAAACTTTCTGCTAAAAAAAAAACTTTCTCAGAAAAGCACACCTCCTGCTGTGTGCTATGCCTCCTTCAGGATTTTGAAGTCCCATTTATTCTAATGAATGGGAAAAAAAGTGTTCTTGGTTAAGGAAACCTGTCATATGATCTGAAACAAGACATGTGACAGAGTACACATGGCAGGGCAATGCCAGCCTCATACTGCACTCTTCATTATATAGATAAACCAAAATGACAGAACAGCATGGAGGATTTCCATGTTCTGCAGGGTACCGAGTCTGCAAATTTAAGATCTTTAGAAGTAGGCATTATATTGTCAAAGTACTTGCTAAAGTACATTGGATAGATTACTTGGTCCTTCACTTGGGCAGCAGTTGTATATAATGAGGCCAACGCACTCCCCCCCCCAAATAAAGATTACTTTATCTGGGGATAACATGGGGAAAGAGTAAAAACATTTTGGATTCTTCTCTCCGGTGTGTTTAAAAGTGGTTGTAATGTCAGGGAAGATGGTGTGTAGGATGGCAAGACAAAACTGGGATCCAGGGGCATGAAGAGGTAACCACAGTGATCAGGAGCAGGATATACACAATATAGAGCGTGTTGTTCATATGTACCGGTAACCACATTATCTGGGTCTCTAATCTATGTGTGTACACTTCTTCCACCCAGAAGCACACAGGATACATGAATCATGTATCACATGTATGATGAATGGCTGATACATTTATTCATCAGCACTCATTTAAATGGGCTCTGTTTTTCTGCATTTGACTTGCGTTTGAAGTGTTCTTGTATTGTAAGTCTGCACAATACTACCGGTATTTACTTTGAGTTTGGATGACTGTTTTGAGGTTGCATTTGACCAGATTTGCTTTTACTCAGTGGCTTAACTATAGGCATAGCATTTCATGGTCCCATTAGAGAGGCTGTTGAAGCCAAAAAATGTGAAGCCTACATTCTAGGGGATGGCACAGTATGAGTCATCAGGACTGCTAGTTACAGACCACTTTCTGTTTCTTTCTTGTCTAGCTGCCTCAGTAGAGTAGACTTATTGATCTCAGAACTTCTACTACAGTCCAGTCAATTTATTAATAATGCAGTTTTCTTGAGGCGGAAAAACCCTGCTGAATTGTTTGAGTAATGCTGCATTTAAATGAAAAAGTAGCAATTATAAACAAAGCTTATCCACACAATCCCTCAAACTGCATTGGTCATGTCTTTCTATTTTTTTATTCCTGCCTCTGTTTCTACCTATGTCTTTTTTTGGTTTGTGTATGTGGTTCCAGGCCCTGACAAGGGAAAGACTTTAATGGCTGATGAATGGCATTACTGTAATGCCTAGTACACACTATTCGTTTTTTTTTTCTTCGTTGAACCTACTGGGCTGAACTGAAAAAACTGAAGAGCTCAGGAGGAACCGCTGTACTAACTATGCGATGCTAGTACATCGATCTCCCATGCTCAGTTATTGTGTTCTGACAGGGGGACGCCCCCGCCAATACACACTGGCTGTTGGCTGAGAGTGATGGTTGGATGCTGATCTGCAGGCATTTTTTGGTAATGCCCCCATACTCACAGGTCGAAATTTAGACGGTCGCTGTTGAACCAGCCTATTCTGCCCGATATTCAGTCTGTGTGTATGGCCTTTAACGATCTGCACTCCCCAGGCTTGATCTCCTTACTATACTCCCAAGCTACTACTGTCTTTTCACCACCCCATCACAGCTACATGCAGAAGTGGGAAGAAGATCTCAGCATACCATTTTTAAATGCAGCAATGGCAGCGAATTTGAGAAACCAGTCATGTTCCCAGTCACGTTCCCAGGAATGTGTTTGCCCTCGTAACAAATTACAAACTGTTGTACCATTGGTATTTAGGCATGATTTAGATTGCACCATGCACCCCAGGACATGCAGGGACCTGCTTCTGTGGCTGTTGAGATCCAAGCACGCATGCTCGCATTTGGTGGACATGTCCAATTGCCCAGAATCTATGGACCTAGGTCTATGACATATTACAAATTCTCTTTGGAATTAATATCCCAATGCTTCCTTGTGATACACTACTCAACTTGAAACCTGATGGGCTTTCCAAACATCAATTTAGGCTGGCAACCCATTATTTTACGGCCACCAAACAAATCATAGCTAAAGCGTG
The DNA here is from genome assembly GCF_037356315.1 of Lithobates pipiens. Taxonomy (NCBI): domain Eukaryota; kingdom Metazoa; phylum Chordata; class Amphibia; order Anura; family Ranidae; genus Lithobates; species Lithobates pipiens. The sequence continues at coordinate 506,885,856 of NW_027507764.1, read as the reverse complement.
GTTGTTAGTATCTCTTTCTGGCAGCAGTACAATCCAAAATCCACTGGATGCTCTACAACGACAAACTAATGGCTAAACTCACTGATACAATATGTTGTTTTCATAAAACTTGGGACCCGTGGTTCTCAAATTTTATGCCAATGAGTTTTGACCTGCCTTTTACTATGAGACCTAGACCCATCTACGCATCCATAGGCGTGTTCACAGGGGTGCCTGGGCACACCCTAATCACCCGTGCTGTCTCACAAGATCTGCCCGAAATGTTGCATTTAAGAGAGTGTGCAGCCTTGCTGCCTGTGAAACAGTTTCACAGGCAGCAGATCGCGAGGTTTACCTCTACCAGGTTTACCTCTGAGTGTGTGAACTGTCATATAATGTCACTGCTTGCAGAGAGAGAGAGAGAGAGAGAGAGACCAGCTGTCAAAATTCAGCAGTGATGTCGGGGGTGGGCGGGACTGAACAGCTATCAAATACCAGCCAATGGGATGGGGTCTGGACGGGCCGCTACATTTATGTGGCTCCACCCCCTTTCTTAAGGTGCCCAATCATTGGCTGGTGTTCATAGCTGTTTGGTCCTGCCCATCCCTGACATCGTGGCAGAGTTGTGACAGCTCTTTTCTCTCTGCAAGTAGTTACAATAGCTGACAGTTTCACACACTGAGCGGCTCTAGCAAGTCTATTTGCTGCATGTGAAACTCCTCCTCTCCCCTGCCAGTGCAAATCAATGCTGCCAACCAATGCTGCCTATCAGTGCTAACCAGTACCAATTAGTGCCAATCAGTGCTGCCAATCGGTGCAGCCTATTAGTGACCATCAGTGCCACCTATCAGTGCCAATCAGTGCCTAACAGTGCAGCCAATCAGTGTTACAAATCAGTGACCATCATTACTGCCAATCAGTGCCAATCATTGCTGCCTATCAGTGCCCCCAATGAGTGCCTATCAGTGCCAATCAGTGGACATCAGTGCTGCCTATCAGTGACAAAAAAAAGTGCAGTGCTAACTTACTAATCAATAACTTAACAATAATGGTGGAACCCTCTAATGTATGGAAATCTCAATAAACTTCAATACTACCACTAATACCGGTCTCTGTGATTTGTACCATCACATATAATACACATCAAACTGAAAACAAGACATAACAAATAAAACTTAGCAAGGAAACCCCTCTACAGATAATTGCAATACAAACTAACTTCAAATGCAACAACTTTTAAGTTGGGAGGTTTATTTCATTATAGCACCTTGTAATTAATTTTTTTTTTAGATTGTTACACTTAATTTTGTATGTTTTAGTTACTATTATAATGTTAATTATTGCGCTTGAAGTTAATTTTCCACCACCTCTGCTAAGTCCATGTCTTTATGGACCTTGCTTGTGCACTGGTGTGCAGTCATGTTGGAACAGGAAGGGGCCATCCCCAAACTGTTACCACAGAGTTGGGAGCATGAAATTGTCTTCACTGGAACTAAGGGGCCAAGCCGAACCCCTGAAAAACAACCCTACACCATAATCCCCCCTCCACCAAATGATTTAGACCAGTGCACATAGCAAGGTCCATAAAGACATGGATGAGCGAGTTTGGGGTGGAGGAACTTGATTAGTCTGCACAGAGACCTGACCTCAACCTGACGGAACACTTTTGGGATGAATTAGTGCGGAGACTGCAAGCCAGACCTTCTCGTCCAACATTCCCATAGACACACTCCTAAACCTTGTGGATACCCTTCCCAGAAGAGTTGAAGCTGTTATAGCTGCAAAGGGTGGGCCAACTCAATATTGAACCCTACGGACTTAGACTGGGATGCCCAATGCTTTTGACAATATAGTGTGTGTGTGTGTGTGTGTGTATATGTGTACATATATATTTGTGTGTATATATGTGTATGTGTTTGATCTTTGGGGTGCAAAACCTAATGCAATAGGCTGCGCACCCCTATGTACGCATCATTGAGCTGTGGTCCTTAGAAAATCTGTGATGCTCCTTCCCACACCTCCACATCTCCACTCCTCCCTCCTTTTTTGTTGTTCTTCTTTCATTCCTTCCCTCTACCACTATAGTTCACTCTCTATGAACTTATGATGGATCCCTGAAAGGGCCCCGAGACACCATATCGTTCTCATTTCACTTTATTGTAATTATCCAAACAATTGAAAGTTGATCATTCTGTACGGCTGGCCTGTGTGCCAAGCAAGTGTCTCTGTTTTCTTTCAGTAGCTCTGTATTTTGCTACTCTCAAATCAATAAAAATTATTGAACAAAAGTTCATTCTCCAGGGTTAATTTTGATCTTTTTACCCGCTTACCTTGTCTGCCGAGTTGAACTAAAATAACATACTTCAGAAGTCAGAAAAAAGGCAGAATAGAAAGAAACTACCAAAAGGACCATGTAGCAGAGCCCCAGAGCTATACAGGACCTCATACAACAAAAAATATACAATCCAATATGCTTCCGATAATCTTCCACATTTATTACCAAATTTGTAAAACTTGTGTGGAATGTGTCTCAATCTATCCCGTATGTGAGTCTCAAATAAGGGGGATAATTCCTCCCTTAGGGACAAAAGGTCCGCATGTAGGGTCGGGGTCATGTGGCATTTGTATTTAAGCTCCGCTGCCCACAAGTTAACTAATAGAGACTGTAGTTCCCTGTTGCGTGCCATTTTTAGTCTAGAGCCCTGGGTAATAAACTCCCCACAGATCACGGCCTTGTGTCCCTCCCATATAAATGCCATCCCCGTCTCTCCCGACACGTTTATCTTGAAATAAAAGGAAATTGCGTTTGAGACCTGCTTCAGAGCCGCAGCATCATCTAACATGTTTTAATTTAATCGCTAAGTTTATTGCTGTGCTTCTGGGGATATGGTGGCGAGGAAGATGGCGATAGCTGCATGGTCGGAAATGGTGAGTGATCCGATGGATGCACCGTAGAGTGACTCAGGAAAGTATTGATCCACCAACAGGAGTTCTGTTCGCGTGTACACATTATGAACGGCAGAATAGTAGCTAAAATCCTTTGTGGTGGGGTAAAGCAGTCGACCAGATGGTGTGCATGCAGGGATTTCCGAAAATGTTTGAGAAACACAAAGGAGTGTGTGGATCGGCCCGATGAGGTATCTATCTGTGTTTGGTGCATATACAGACACACAGGTGAGTTTATGTCCAAACAGAGTGTATTTCAGGAAGACAAATCTACCCTCTGGGTCTGTGTGATGGTCAAGTGGGATGAAAGGGCAATGTTTATGGATCGCAATTGCCACTCCACCAGATTTTGAGAGAGACATGCGACAGACCGACCCAAAAAATATTGAGTGCTGAGGAGACAAAGTGCATAGGTAAGAACCAACAAAATAAAAAAACACATCAAACATATCAAATACATAAAACAACTATGTATAAACCGCCTAGAGGGCGAGGGAAAAACACATGTATCGGCGGCGTAGGGGGCCAGATGGCCCAGAGAGGAGAGAGTGACCCGAACACCGCAGATGCTCCCGTTCAGGGAACATACTCACAGGAGTTCACCTATTGGGGAAGCAACAGGCAAGGGCCCATCCGTGGGGTCCGGCTCCAGCTAAAGAGCATAAACATGGGTTGGATGTAAAAGTCAAAAATATGCAGCAGCAGTAATACAAAAAAAAAGGAAATAGAAGGGAGGAAAAACATTAAAGTCAGCAGGGTCCAGGACAGTCCATCAGCGTAAAGCCGAGGAAGAGGGTTCTCATTCAGCAGAAGGTGCAGATCTACAGAGGAGATTGTTGCGGCGCCTGCGACGTGCTGTCTGCCATGTCACCAGATGAGCCGGTGTCGGAGTCTCTGAGAGAGGAAATGGGGCAGATCCGACTTGTTTCCCATGGTGACCTGACAGAACTTTTTAGTGATAGAAAGGCTTAAGGGGAATCCCCAGCTGTAAACCAAACGGGCCTTTTGGAGGACTTCCAGCACGGGTTTAAGGGCTCTGCATTAGCATATGCCTGGAGAGATCGGGAAACAGGGACAGTTTAGCTCCATCATCCACATGGCGGACCCCCCTGACATGTTACATTATACGTTCCTTGAGGGAGTATTTGTTGCACCTTGCATATGATGTCACAGGGTTTATCTGGATCATCCGAGGGAGGTCTTAGGGCACTGTGGGCATGATCGATTTCGATATGAGCGGGGGGCTTCCCTGCCCAGGATCTGTTTTAAAACTCCCTGTAAAGTGGGGAATATGTCCCTGGGTGTGGTAGCTTCTGGTAGGCCTCTGATGCGGATATTACCCTGTGGCTGCAGTTTTCCACATCATTCAATTGATCAAGCAGGGAGTAAATTCTTTGATCCTGTGTTTGGCAATGAGTCTGCAGGGCCTGCAGTGTGAGGGTGATGTCTTCCACTGAAGCTTTTAGCGTCTCCACTCTACCCCCAATGTGGGCTGTGTCAGCCTGTAAGGCCTCAATGTCTTGCCTGAGGGCCCTCTCCATCCGGGCCACAAAGCCCTCTAGATCCGCCTTGGTGGGGAGGGCAAGAATATGGCACCACAAATCCGCGTCCCCTCTGGCCTCTGTAATGTTTATATTCCCCGCTGAGGTGGGAAGGGTCCTGGGAGGTAGATGGGTGTGGCAGGGGTGACCTCCTTGATGTGTGCAGCGGGGGGTCCCGTGTGCGACCCGACTACAACCCTCCTGGGTCTCCCTGGGGTCCATGCTGCTGGAGAGATTGCCTGGGGAGCCGGTGGAGAGGGGGGAGGAGGTGAGGTGGACCACAGCCACGGTGAGGGGATAGGGGACGCCGCACGTGCAGCTGAACGCCCACTGGGTGCCATCTTGGATCGCGAGTCCCGCGGCCGGTATCTGCTGCCAAAGTAGGCTTCCAGGGATCTGGAGTGGAGCCTCAGAGTCCATCAAGGCTGCGGGACAGCCTTTTCTTGGATGGCATCCCTGCTGGTGCGTTGAGGGTGGTCTGGGCTGCTGCAATTTCGGTAGGAAGGAGCAGGTCGGACGGAGCTCAACTCACACATGTCCACTCGCCTGCATTCCGTGGCCATGCCCCCTACTGTGCCTTTTTTAATCATCAACCATGTAAGTTGCTAAATGTTGTACCTTCATTAAATGTAATCATATTGCTACACTTAGAGGTGCTTCTCTTTTATACTCTGTACCTCCTGCTCGATTTTGCTTCAAATCCCCTTGTGGGGTCTGCTATTTGTGGATGGACATTTTATGGTTGCACAACCTATCGCATTGCTATAATCTTTTTATATGGACTATAAACTGAAGGATTAATGAATAAATGGTTGTGGAAGGAATAATCTGTGTTTCCATAATTTCTTATGATGAAATTTGCTTTGATATACGAGTGTTTGGATTACAAGCATGTTTCCGGAACGAATTATGCTCGCAATCCAAAGTTTTATTGTACATAGTAGATATGTAGAGGGAGAGATGACCAATGATGTGGCTGCTAAACACTGAAGTTAGACTACCATAAAGTGTTTCTCGACCTCTGCAAGAACAGGATCTCTTTGCAGGCAAACCTGATCGCTGTGTATTCAATTCATGCCTCCACCGGTCGTGTTCACACCTTTCTCCGCGCTCGGGTAGCTGCTGCACTCCGTGAGGACGCCGGAGCCCCCATGTCTCCTACTGCTTCCGTGTACCCAATCTGAGGTGGAGGAAGAGACGGCGTGATAGCTGATGTCAGTGGCACCTCTGCATTATGTCAATGTGTTTCAGCGGAAACTCAGCTTCATCAGGAGATAACGCCCCCTAGCTGGGATGTGTTTAAATACACTGCTTGACCCAGCCAATTAAACCTCTTAAAGTGGAAGTAGCAAATTTTTAGTAATATATAATCAAAGTTATCCATAAAAGAGAAAACATTATGAGCAAGCATTCAAAGTGTGCCTCGCGGGGGGGCATGGCTTGGCGCCGTGAGAAGATGGACGCCTGAACCAGAGCTCCCAGTCCCCGAGGTCCAGCGATATACAGCCAGGCAGGTATCTTTCGCTACAACATGGGAAGCACAAAACCGAAGGCGCCGCCGCTCCGTTCCGGTTCCCCGCGGGCTGTTGACAACCCACCTTCCCAGCATATTCCGGACATATTTCGCTCCAGATCCCGAGGTGCGTCCCAGGAAGTGCAGGCCACAGCACTCGAGGCCTCCTCTCAAGGCAGAGCGATGCCTCGCTCCAGGAGCCGCAGCCCCCAACACCCCCCCTCTGCCTCTGAGACACAGCAAACCCTCTGCCTTGCTGATCTCCGGGCTGTTGCTGCTGACATAAAATCAGCTATGTCAGCGGCCGTTTCAGAATTAAGGGAGGACTTTCATAGCATGGCCCTCAGAATGGAGGAGGTGGAAGAGACACAGGCCCGCCAGGACGCGGCCCTGTGTCATGTGCAACAACGGAATCTCATGCCGTTCATCTGCGAGACATGAACCGTCATTTAGAGGACCTCGACAATCGAGGGCGGAGACGGAACCTGAGAGTGAGAGGACTCTCGGAAGCTATTGATTCCTCACAATTAATGCGAGAAGTTACCGCCATTTTTAACGGCCTACTGGACCGTCCCCCTGACACAATAATACAGATGGAAAGGATCCACAGAGCTCTACGCCCCAGAGGCAGAGAAACTGACCCCCCTAGAGATGTCATCTGCTGTCTCTCTGACTTTATCATCAAGGAAGAAATTATGCGTAAGGCCAGATCTACTGACAGACTTATGCACCTAGGCTCAGAAATCAGGATCTTCCAGGATTTATCTGCCATCACGCTGCAAAGACGGAGGGAGCTAAAGCCCCTGCTAGAGGTCTTGAGAGCCAGAGCGATCCCTTACAGATGGAAGTTCCCCTTCTGCCTGTCGGCTACTGTCAACGGTCACATATTTCACCTCAAAGTCCCTGAAGACATGGAACATTTCTGTAACTCTCTTCACATCCCTCTGGTAGAGGTACCAGACTGGTACAGTGATTTTCGCATTTCCCCGCTGCACAGAGAGGAATCAATGGACGGAGTCGCTGAAGCAAGAAATTTCAGTATGAGTCGTCGCAGGAGACAACATCACCCTGCCTCTCCGGCGAGACCAGCAAGTATGCCGAGGAACTCGAGCCCTACCGCATCGCCAGTCCATAGACGGCAAAAGAGAGCCTAAAAATGAAACAGCCTGCATCTTCAAACCACTTCTTGTTAAGTTCCAGATAAGTACTGTCCCTATACCATTGTCGCTTGATTTGTCGCTTCCTTTGCATTTCTCTGCTTTATTTCTGACAACACCCTGAATGGTTATTTTACTCCTCACTCACACTTATTGGAGAAATCCCGTTGGATGATGGAGCCACCCTCAATAACTTTTCCCGGTTTATATTACCATGACTCCAGATAGTCCTTAAGCCGTATTGAACCATGGCAGTTCTACTACTTAACTGTTCCCTGAGTGATCTTCACTGTCAGCCTACACAAGGCTGTGTGATTCCTGATCAGCTTTTCACACTCTGACCTCCCTGACTACTCTGTAGTTTGGTTTCTCCCATAATGCTAGCGTTGGGTTTATCTAGTTCCTTTATTTCCTGAACTCAATGCAAAACAAACCTTATCTGAACTTCAGTTCACGTTTAGTCGTTTTTATGTTATGCAGTACTATTTATGGCTCCAGGGAAAGGTCATGGTTCTTTCTCTCGATGGTTGATATGACTCTCGCTGAGAGACAAACCTGATATGATCTGTTGTCAACCTCAATGTGTTGAATACTGTCTGTCTCTATTATGTGTAATTTTTTAGTTTCTAGAATGTTTTTTTGTTCTTTTAAAATGGTCGCTTGTGTTCCGCCTGCCTCTTTTACCCTGGTATTCGTCATATTACTGAATTGCACATATCCCAGTCTGGTTCATTTTTAATATACTGGTTCTACATGCCGTTTTCTCCAATCTTTCCTACGATGGGATATTCTCATTCGGTAATAAAGTGGAATTGTCCGCTCTCCTTCTCCATCTGACCACCGGTATTGAACTCAGGAGAACACAACCGACCATGTCACTTATTGAGATTTGGGAAAATTCTCTGCTACCCAGGGATTGGTTCACTGGCTCATATATAATGCTACGTGAGCTTTATTCCAATGATTCACTCACACCAATACAGCGTTCCCTCTGGTTGTAACAGTTTTTCTGTTCTGTCTGTTTTCGTTGTCCTCTTGAAGACTCAATTTCTCAATATGTTAATAATACAGTTTTATTACTCCCTTCTGCTGAGCTCTTTTAGCGTTTATTGGGCAGGGCCCTATACTATACTTTCTGAGTTTGATTTTGAGTATGCCCTCCCCTTTTCTATCCTTCCTATTCGTTTACATATCCACACCCCCGGACAAGACTTCCTTTGCAATTAACATCTTGCCCCCCCACTTCCCATTACACACTTACGTTACAATATTACCTACCACGTCCATCTGCTCTTTTGACCTCACCGGACCTCAGACTCGTCACTTATAAATAACTCTCTCTTCTCCGACTGCCAATCACGCCCACACTCAGAGATCTCGTTGGAGATTCTCTTGACACTTTACTGGATTACACATTCGGTCCTACTCAATAGTAGTTGCCAACTCCAGTGAACACCCCCCTTTCCCTCCAGGGAATATTCTCTACATATCTGACGGATACTCAAGGGATATAACCACGCTTTTTCCTCATCCTCCCTTCCCGTTCGCTTCTCCCGCCCCCTCCAGGCCTCTGTCCACTCCACTCCACTCCCCCCCGTTTCTTCCCCCCCTGTCCTACTTATCTCCACATTCAGAATTGCACGTTTACATTGCTTAATCTGCGATTGATAAGTGTCAGCCACATCTAATTGCCTAACTCTCCTAGGACTACAGCTAGTTACTTAAGATGACTTCCTCCAAAACTGTTCCTGTGCCTACCACCTTGAAACTCATTTCTTTGAATGCAAAGGGAATGAATATCCCAGAAAAAAGATCTCAAATCTTGAACAGCCTGAGGGGGTCTCGTGCAGATGTGATTTTTCTGCAGGAGACTCACTTTAAGTCCCAGGCCGTACCAAAACTCTCAAACTATTACTACCCGACCTGCTATCATTCGACCTCACCAGACTCTAAGACCAAAGGGGTATCTATATTATTTTCTAAATACGTCCCTATACAAATTACGGACTCTCTGATCGACCCCCAAGGGAGATTCCTTTTTTTGAAGGGCACATGGCAGAATAAACCTATAACTTTTGCCAATATATACAGCCCTAATTCAGGTCAAGTTACCCTTTTCCGAGAAATTACTGCCCTACTCACCACTTTTCAATCTGGAATGGTTTTAATGGGCGGAGATTTTAATGTCCCATTGGAACCTCTCCTTGACACTTCGACGGGATCTTCCCACCTGCCATACAGAGCCCTCCGACAGATCAGATTGTCTCTGCAATCCCTCATGCTACACGACGCATGGCGCACCCTGAACCCCACTGGGAAGGACTTTACCTTTTTTTCAACCCCTCATAACCGTTATTCCAGGCTCGATTATATCTTCCTTACTCAAGCTGACCTCCCCCTCCTATCTTCATCCACAATTGAACCCATGACCCTATCTGATCATCACCCAGTTTCTATCACACTAACGCTTCCAAAAATACAGGAACGCACACAAGTATGGTCAATGGATTCTCAAATCTTAACGAACTCATTGTATGTGACTGAAGTACAACAATGCCTTACTGAATATTTCTCACACAACAATACTCCTGACACGTCCCACATGACGCAATGGGCAGCCCACAAGTGTGTTGTGAGAGGCAAACTTATCGCCATTTCCGCAAAGATTACGAAAGATAAAAAAGCTTTCCTCTCCAATCTCTATGCCAAGCTCAAAAAACTGGAATCTGTCCATAAGCGCACTCTAGCCTCCCACACCCTTTTAGAATTGCAGGAGACTCGATCATCCATCCAGACAGAATTAAACAAACGAGTGAAAAAAAGGTTTCTTTTAACCAAAAGACAATTTTATGAATTTGGCAATAAGAGTGGTCGGTTACTAGCTAGAGCCTTGCAATCCCACAAATCCAGAGTGAATGTGCATTGCTTACACTCCCCAACAGGATCAAAAATCACGGCTAATAAAGAAATAGCGACAGAATTGAAAAATTTCTACTCTAATTTATATAATTTACACAGTGATACTGAGTCGCTTAAATCCCGCGCGAAACGATCCCAATTAATTCACCAATTTTTGGAACAATTCTGCCCCAAATTACACAATACAGACCTAGCAGACAGTCTAGAGGGACCTATCACGCAACAAGAATGGGACTTAGTTCTTAAACAAATCAAAGTAGGCAAATGTCCAGGTCCGGACGGGCTCCCAACGGCTTACTATAAGACATTCTCGGACATTTTGAAAAACCCCTTCGTGAAAGCGTTTAACTCTCTGACTACACATGACCACATCGCTCCTGAAATGCTCCAAGCTCACATTGTGGTAATACCTAAAGGTGATAAAGACCCCACACAAACTGCCAATTACAGACCAATCTCTCTACTCTAAAATACTGGCGAATAGATTATTAACTATTATCCCCAATATTATTTCACTGGATCAAGTTGGCTTTGTTTCCGGGCAGGGAGGCCCGGGACAACACAATAAAAGCCATCAATATCCATCATCTCATTAACACAACCAAACAGAAAAGTTTCTTCCTGTCCCTTGACGCGGAGAAGGCGTTCGACAGGGTTGCTTGGGACTATATGCAGGCTGTCCTAAGTCACATTGGCCTGGGGCCTCAGCTGCTCAACTTCATTCAATCTTTATATCACAATCCGACGGCTAAGATTAGAGTTAACCGCACCCTGTCGAGCGCCTTCTCCATCCGAAACGGAACCAGACAAGGCTGCCCTCTATCCCCTATTTTATTTATACTGACCCTAGAACCTCTGCTGAACAGCATTAAACAAAATCCTGACATCACAGGGGTACATACAAGAACTAAAACTAGCAAACTAGCCGCGTACGCGGATGATATATTATTATTCCTCTCTGACCCGCATACCTCGCTCCCTGTCCTCTTAAAAACTTTTCGCCACTTTGCATTACTCTCTAACTTCAAAATTAACTTTGACAAATCGTATGCACTTAATATCTCCCTTGACTCAGATTCGGTAGCCCGTTGTAAAGTGAATTTTCCTTTCCATTGGAATGAAAAGGAAATTACATATTTAGGTATCAGAATTCCTAGTGATTTATCAAAACTATATCAAAGCAATTACCCGCCCATACTCAAAAAACTCAAGGAAGATCTCAAACATTGGAACAACCTCCCCGTTTCCTGGTTTGGCAGAGCTGCCATTATAAAAATGAATGTCCTACCTCGCATTCTATATGTGCTTCAAGCCATCCCGATCCGCCTCCCCTCAGCCTTCTTTAAGGAATATAAGTCCATATGTGTTAAGTTTTTGTGGGAATCGCACAGACCCAGAGTTAAGTATACTCAACTCATCCTCCCTAAACACTCAGGGGGGATTGGTTTGCCTGATCTCTTTAACTATTACCTGGCTACGCACTTGACTAGAATTGTGGATTGGAACATACATGTGCGCTGTAAAGATTGGGTTTCCTTAGAGGCCTCCTTCACCAAATCCCCTATAAGCTCCCTCCCATGGCTGAAGCATATCCATTACAAGACTGACGTAGTTTCACACCCACTTATTGCACCGACGCTACACTGTTTCCGCACTGCATGCTCGAAATATTCAATCTCTTCTGTACCTGGACCACTCACGCCTCTGAAATTAAACCCAGATTTCCCCCCGGGAATGTCTGAAAACTTCCTTCAAGAATATTGGTCAGATGATCGAGTCTTTTTGCACCACTTTTACTCTAATCAAAAGGCATTGACAGCTGCTCAAATAGCAACGCTACAGGGTAAACCTCCCATTTCAAACTGGTCTTTCCAACAAATCACTCATTTTTTAAAATCCACTGCCAAAATCAAAAATTGCTCCAGACAATTGACGCCTTTCGAATCTCTATGTACTTCCTCCAATCCTCAATCCCATTTAATATCCCAAACCCACTCTCTTCTCTTCCATGACCATAATCCAAAATCTCTTAAAGCTTGTGTCACTTGGGAAGGGGAGTTGGGGGTTAGTTTGACGCAGGAAGATTGGGTAAATATATTTTTCCACATTCATAAGGGTTCTCTTAATGTCTTTACCCAGGAAAACGGATATAAACTTTTTACGCGGTGGTATAGAACCCCAGTCCTTTTGCATAAATGGAATCCCAGTTCCCTTGATACATGTTGGCGATGTCAATTGTCCCAGGGTACATTACTTCATATCTGGTGGGATTGCCCCCGCATTCAGCCCTTCTGGAAGCAGGTTCACAAATTAATACACGACATCTCATTGTATGACTTACCTTTCACCCCCGCACAATTTTTGCTGCACCACACTAATATAGGTAATACATCTTACCGAAAGTCCCTCCTTATTCACTTAATCAATGCTGCGAAGCACTGTATTCCCAGACACTGGAAATCCCAGGATTGCCCATCCATAAAAGAATGGACGCTGAGAGTCCAGGGGATAGCAGAGATGGAAGAATTGATTAATATCTCCAAGGATACCCCGCACAAATACACCCAGAAATGGGCCTGTTGGAAAGAATTTGAGACTACACAGGCCTACAAAGACATCCTCTTAAACCCTGACTGATCCTTGTCGACACCCCCTCTTTATTGATAACTGACAGGTGAAGGAAACACTTTGCCATTTACTGACACATTCTTGCATTCGGGAAAATAATTACTGTTACCGAAGGTGGCACACTTGTTTAATGTTTGCTCTACAATAGTCTGCTTCTGAAGTTGTCTTAGGCCGCGTACACACGCGGGGACTGTTCGCCCAACTTTGTCCGTCAAACAGTTTCAGCAAACAGTCCGCTCAAAATTAGCATGGACGGACATGGCCACACACGACGAACGAACAGTTTGCTGGAACCGTGCGCGATGACGTGAACGGCACGTACGACGGGACGAAAAATACGACGTCCTATACACTGCATTATAACTTTCGGCGTGTAAATCCTTTCTGAGCATGCGCGGAACTTAGTTTGACGAACAAGCCTACACACGAGGGGACTGTTCGCTGAAACTTTGTTTCAGCGGACAGTTTTTCGGAATTTCCGAAAAACCTTGTTCAGCGGACCCACACACGAGCGGACTGTTTGCCGAAACACTGTTCAGCGGACAAAGTTGGGCGAACAGTCCCCGCGTGTGTACGCGGCCTTAGTCTAATGCCTCTTTTGCTCATACTGAATACTTGTGTTATTGTTGTTCTAAGAGAGTTCTGATTTATTAATCAAATGTTATTTAATGGTGCATAAAGGGATCCCCTCCCCTCCATGATCCTCCCCAGCCTTCCTCAGACCCCTTACCCCCCCCCTGTCCCCCACTTTCATTTCACCCCTACGTATTACCTGTTTCAACTCCCTCTCCTCTTACCCGCTCTCGACATTAGGGTACTTTTTAACATAACCATGACACCTCAACGGTTCGTACCTATGACCAACGGGCTGTATTTGCACAGTAAAAGCAGACCATACAAGGATGGTGCATATGCCTGCCCAGTCCTTCATTATTTCAGGCCAGTTGAATTTTCTTTAGTACTAATGACCTTAGGTTTCAATTGGCTTGGCTTTATACCCTTTACCCTTCTTCTCAGTAGGACTCCGTAAGTCAGTTTTTATGCCCCGCACAACCCTATTAGGAATTTGTCTCCCCCACAAGGGTCACTCATTTCCTTTTCTCCTAAATAATGATATTTACTGTATTCATAACTGTTTGAGTCTACATCTTTTAAATACGTATTGTTCCTCTTACGGTCAATGATACCTGATTGTATACTAGTAATTGTACCGTTGGTTTTTCCGCAATGTTGGCAATATACTTGTTCTTGTATGTATATTACCCTGTTTATTAAAATAAAATATTTTGAAAAACAAAGTGTGCCTCGCTGGAAACACGAGCAGACTCTACAGCTAAAGCAGGCAAAGTCCCCAACAAACCTAATCCAAAAATACTTGTAAATTTAGTTCTTTATTAAGACTCTTAGGCACAAGGGTATTCGGTTTAAAAATGCTAAATGTTTCTTTTTTTTAGAAGAACACTATTGAAGTCACCACGTCTACTAATCAGCTTTAATGCATCAATCCCTTTCACCTTTAAACCATTTGCATGATGGTAGGTGAGGAAATGCTATGCCAGGGGATTTTCAGGTCCTTGATGCTTAATTTCTCTCAAATGTTTGCCAATGTGGGTGCAAAGCTGGCACTTAGTCTTGCCTGTGTACAGTTTATTCCTAGGGCATTGGATACAGTAAATAACCCAAGTGGTAGCACAAATAATTAAATTCTTAATCCTGTACATAGTTTTCCCATCTGCAAACTACTCAGTGCACTCAGCAAATTTACATATTTGGCAAAAGCCACAAGAGACCATGCCAGTTGTTCTGTGAAATAGCATACTAACCTGCCCAGTGACTCCCTGGATCCTGCACAGCCATCTTATTTTTGACATCATTAGAAGGCCAGTGTCTCCTTGGGTCCTAGCAGCCAGGCCCCTGAGGATGTTCCACTGCGTATGCACAATGTGCTCCACATAGCATCAAAGCCTCCTGGGATGAGCAACATGGGTATTCCAGAAGGCTTTCACAAGGGGGGGACATCATTCTCGCCTAGTTGAGAAAGGTAGAATTGCAGGTAGTGCTCCACAGAAAAAAGTATAAAAAAAATAAATTACTGGGGGGGGGGGGGGCATTAAATTGCAATGAAGCTGTTATAGCGAGTTAAGGTCCCCTTTGAATAAAGAGTATTACTAAGCTGTTTGAGAACTATGCACAGCAACCTACTTTACCAACACAGAGAGCAGAGTCAAAACTGGAGGCACATTGCTCACACCAAGATATGGTATGTGGGAGATGTACAAAAACTGAAAAACTGGAGCGTGAAAAACCTGGTGCAGCTCTACAAATCAGCTTCCAGGGTTCATTGCTAAAGCTTAATTGAACAAGCTGAAGTTAGAAGCTGATTGGCTTCCATGTGCAGCTGCATCAGATTCTACAGTTACAGCTACAGTTTTATTACATCCCCCCCCCCCCCCCCGGGTCTAGCCATTCATCTGGTGAAACCAAAGAATATCAAATTTCTCAGTCATAAAAAAGTATGGTTTAGGAAAATTCTACATATGGCTGCTAGATGGCACTGAAGATCATAGGAAATAAGTATTTATTTCCTATGATCAGCAGTACCATCTAGTTGCCATAATTCTTTATTTTTTTCAACCACCGTAGAGGACTGGCAATATTTGATTTCCCCCATTTGTACAGAACAAATGTATATGCCGGACGAATAGCTATACACTTTTTTTATAAATAGGCCCCTTTATATAACATGCCAGTCAAATATGTCTAGGACCAGCAGCTTAACTTTCTCCTTACTACTCACTCTTTGAGGCTCATAGATGCCACAATGGACCTTGGCTTCCTGCAGAGCATGCAGTTATTCATCTATAAACCTCACCTTCCTTCTCCAACCTTGGATTCAAAGACATTTCAAATCTTTTGATCTAAATTTGTAATGCATTTTATTGCAAATTATGACATTTGCTGACATTTTCATGTACTAAAAAAATTGTAAATATGTCTTTGTTTAGACTAGTTCTGAAGAATATTGCTTTAAAATATAAACACTTTTTTTTCTGTGATAAATTCATTCAGCGCTAAGATGTTAATATTTTGTTTAACATTGCCATCTGTTTTCATAATGAACTGAACTTAGGACCTATTCAAAAGAGACCATTAAAATATTTAGGATTTAGTAGATCAAAGTGAAAATGTTTGGATGATTTGTCTTCCTTCCTCCAAACCATGGTATGCTAAATCGCCCTTATTTCCTGTAATGCCATATAATATAATCATTCATAGTAATGACTGTGGTTTAAATGGATGGGAGTGGGATATCCTAGAGCGGTTGGAGGTGAGCAGTAGACGAGACCGGTCACTGACCTGAACAACAAATACTGAGAAGGTTGCTGCTCGGATCCTTGTACCATATACTTCTATTGTATAGGGGTAGAAATGCATGTACAGTGTTGGTGCAGGTGCACGTTGAAAAAAACAATAATTTCTCCTGCTTTTAGACCATCTGGATTTTTTTTATTTTAAAAATGTTATTAAAAGCTGTTATTTCTTGCTTTAAAGTGCAGTGACATTACGGGCCACATTTTAAATGTTTCTTCTTCTAGACTGTGGTGTGGAAGGGTACATCTTGCAGTGCCCATGTCACGTCTTGGTGATGTGGATACTGCCCATTAGCTTGGAAATGACCCTATTTAAGGCTGAACTCCAGGTAAAAGAAAACTGCTCCTTTGCAGAGGGGCTGCCCCCATACTGCAAGGATTAAATGCTCTATTAGATCTGGGAACTACAAAAAAAACTTACTAAAATCTCTAAACCTGTAGGCTCCTTCTGAGCTGTAAGACCAGTTTCTGCAGCTCCTTCTCCTCTATACTCTGGTGGTCACATCTGACATCATTACCGTAAGTCCAATGTAGAGCCCATATCTCTACACTGGACACTCGTAAGTGTCTTCTGATTGGCTGACTTTTGGTGCCAAATGACCCAAGCTCCCATGCCCCCCCCCCCATCCTATCTTCTGGGATAGGACAACAATCCAGTCCCCTTCACCGTTTGGGCCCAACTCCTTGCCAGAGGCCTACCCACAACATTCTCAGCCATTAGCCTTTAGGCCTCATGTACACAGGACATTTTTTTAACTTCCCTAGAAGCCAGCAGCGTTATTGCAGAAAAAATGCCTGTTGCTTGTAAAAGTGTCTAAAGCTTTAAGGAGCTTTTAGAGGGGTTAATTAATTTCACTGGTCAGAATAAATCCAGCTCATGACACTTCTCCTAGGACCTCCTGGGGTATTTGTACTCCCCACCGCGTACACAAGACCGGACTTTCCGGCAGAATAGGTCCGACGGAATCATTCCGTCAGATAGTCTGATCGTCTTTCTTTAAAAAATTCCGATGGACCTTGAAATAGAACATGTTTCAAATCTGTCTGACGGACTCAATTCCTATCTGGAAAACCGTTTGTATGCTGGTCCGATGGACCAAATATGGCGCAAGGGCAGCTATTGGCTACTGGCTATTGAACTTCCTTTTCTAGCCCCGTCGTATGACATCACGTTCAAAACTAACAGACTGGGCAAGTCCGTTCATTCGGAAGTCTGTCGTAACTCTGTCGAAAGTCTGTCGGGAAGACCGTCGGACATTTTCTGCCGGAAAGTCCAGTCGTGTGTACGCGGCATTAGTCAGGCCTAAAAGGCTTTTTTTCATCCCTCTCTCAGTCCACTTAGACCAGAAGACTGCAGCTGGCTTTTCTGAGAGTTAGACTATCCCACCCGGGCTTCCTGCCCTGACCACATCTGCATTGCTGTGGGGCATTTGGCTCCCATACTATAAGTCACACAGGCTCCTGCCCTCCTGGCATTTATATGGGTACTACCTCCACCCATTACATCACTACAGGAAGACTTTGTCTAAAGGGGGGGGGGGCTAACACCCAATTACATAATTCCTTATTAGCACAGTATTTTAGAGACCTATCTACTGCTGCAGCAAAATACTCTTTATTTTGCAGATGAATATTCAAGACATAATGTTTCCATGACACACTTCTAGTAAAAAAAAAAACTGCTCACTTTGTGATTGCTTTAACTACATATCGATACAGCTTCATATGAGTCAGCAAAGGGAAAATTATGTTTATCTCCTTTTCTCCTTCTGCTCCTACTCAGCTGTATGTATGTTGCATATGGACCTATACTGCAGGAGATAGAAATACAAGCTATTCACAGCATAGCAGCAAAAGAAGTAGCAGAGAACATCGTTGAATGCTCAGTACAAGGAGACAAGCTTACCATTATGATTCATAGTAGGTAACCAAGCATGCACAATACTTCACAGGCAGATAGCACCCAGCAGAGTGGAACACCGCCTGGCAAAGAATGGGACACACAACTGAGAAGCCAGTTCCTGTCTGATCTGAGATCTGTATTATGGTTTACTTGCAATGAGAAGGGATACAGGTGCAATTAAAGTGTGTTGAAAAATGTGTTGAACTGTTGAAGTCAGGCTTTAAGCCAGCACCCCCCCCCCCCCCCCTTGCCTGGAATGGGACAATTCCGGCCCATAAAGTGTCTGTCTCCCAGACTCTTGCCGACTTGCTGACTGTGAATGACTGATGTCTTATATTTTTAAAGAGACATTTCATACTTTGATGAAGACATGAAGCTGTTGCTGTTGCAAATCTTCCAAGAAACATGGTTAAATTAATCTTCCAAATCCTTTATGCTGATGTCAGCACTAAGTGACTTTGGACAAACAAAATACCAAGAAAGGCGACAGCCACAACGTCAAACATAACAAGCCGATAATCCCTTTTACACAATGAGATTAGTAATTCCAAGTGGAGTCATTTATCAACTCCATAGTGAAGCACAAGAGCTCATTTATCACTGTTTTCCCCATAGATACACATGTCATGTTTCATTTTATGAAGTATGAATGGTATATGAAATGAAAAACACCCTGTAAGGCTTCAGAACAGCACACCATAGTGTTAAACGTTTTGCATTGCATCTTGTACAAAACACAAACACACACACATGCAGTTTTTAGACACATAAGGTAATTCTTGCGTCTTGCAATTTCTACTTATGTTTTAAACTGTATATATGTATTTGTTTTTCCTGTTTTATTCATATATTTTTGGTGTTTCTAACTTCATACAACATAACAGAGTATGCTGACACTATATAAATTAAAGTGATTAGAGTGGTAAGGGAATAGAACCCCAGTCTGTTTTCGCTGTTCTTGCTGCCTGTGTCCACATTGGGGAGATGTATCCTGTTTGTCTTGATGACCATTGTCTCCTGTACATAAAATTATGGGATATATACATTTTTTTAGTTGTGACCAAAACAAAAGGTGAGAACCTTTCACTGGGTAAACCAGTCCTGGGAACAGCTGTCTGTCTAAAAGAGGCTATCCCCTTGATTTGGAAAAATTCCCTCTTAATTCCTGCTGTGTCTCTGGAACAGAAAGTAAAGATAAATCACTGTCATGGTACACAGAAAGAGAAAGAAAAACTGAAAAGTGGTCCTAAGGCTCCATTTACACTTGTGCTACTTATCATGCAACTTTGGACATCAAACTTGCAAGACAAGTCATTCCTCATGTTTTCCAATGATAACCATTCATGTGACTTAAAGTTGCAGCGACTTCAAAGTAGTTTATGCACTACTTTGGTCCACCTTTCGTGCAACTATGAGGGCCATAGACTTCAATATTAACCCACAAAAGCTGCATGAAAGTCATACCTGAATGTTATAAAATGCATCAGTTGGGAAACATTTGTCCATTATCATTAGTCAAAGCCAAAGTCGTATTCAAGTTGCACCCATCCAAAGTTGCATCAAAGTTTCACTCCAATGTCGGAGCAACTTTGGAGTAGTACAAGTAAAGCATAACTAAACTCCCAAAAAAAATAATATAATATATTTTAAATTACCAATCATTGGATATTGTGACTGCATTGTTTTTCTTTATTCCAAACTTGCGGGAACTTTTATTCCTTTAATTTCATCTGGTTTTGGCCAGTAACACACCTCCTGCCTAAGGTATATGTTTATTAAACTGAAAAGTTTTTTCTCAGTTCAGTTTATGAAGCTCAGAACTTCAATTCTCAGAGGGAGAACAGGGGAGAAGTGTTTCCTCAGAAAACGGCAGAGATCAGTGTAAAAGTGGGTGGGCTGCCTGTGATCCCGTGAGATATTGTGAGATTGCGGTGCAGCCGAGTTCAAAAAGTGAAATTAAAGTTTAAAAGAATATGTAATTACATGTTTTCAGATGTTATAACAAAGTAAATATATATAGTATATATACAGATCTCACAAAAGTGAATACACCCCTCACATTTTTGTAAATATTTTGTTCTATCTTTTCATGTGACAACACTGAAGAAATTACACTTTGATACATGTATGCAAAGTAGTAAAGTAGTGAGTGTACAGCTTGTATAACAGTGTATATTTTCTGTCCCCTCAAAATAACACACAGCCATTAATGTCTAAACCGCTGGCAACAAAGGTGAGTACACCCCTAAGTGAAAATGTCAAAATTGGGCCCAATTAGTAATTTTCCCTCCCTGGTGGCATGTGACTTGTCTACAAGGTCTCCGTTGTGAATAGGGAGCAGGTGTGTTAAATTTGATGTTGTTGCTCTCACTCTCTCATACTGGTTACTGGAAGTTCAACATGGCACCTCATGGCAAAGAACTCTCTGAGAATCTGAAAAAAAGAATTGTTTCTCTACATAAAGATGGCCTAGACTATAAGAAGATTGCCAAGACCCTGAAACTGAGCTGCGTGGGCGTAGGGGGTCAGCCTGTTAGTGCTCAGACCATACACTGCACACTGAATCAAATTGGTCTGCATGGCTGTCGTCCCAGAAAGTGGCCTAATCTAAAGATGATGCATAAGAAAACCTGCAAACAGTTTGCTGAAGACAAGCAGACTAAGGACATGGATTACTGGAACCATGTCCTGTGGTCTGATGAGACCAAGATAATCGTATTTGGTTCAGATGGTGTCAAGCGTGTGTGGCGACAACCAGGTGAGGAGTACAAAGACAAGTGTGTCTTACCTACAGTCAAGCATGGTGGTGGTAGTGTCATGGTCTGGGGCTGCATAAATGCTGCCGGCATTGGAGAGCTACAGTTTATTGAGGGAACCATGAATGTCAACATGTACTGTGACCTACTGAAGCAGAGCATGATCCCCTCCCTTCGGAGACTGTGCCACAGGGCAGTATTACACCATGATAATGACCCCAAACACACCTCCAAGACTACCACTGCCTTGCTAAAGAAGTTGAGGGTAAAGGTGATAAACTGGCCAAGCATGTCTCCAGACCTAAAGCCTATTGAGCATCTGTGGGGCATCCTCAAAGGGAAGGTGGAGGAGCGTAAGCTCTCTAACATCCACCAGCTCTGTGATGTTGTCATGGAGGAGTGGAGGTGGACTCCAGTGGCAACCTGTGAAGCTCTGGTGAACTCCATGACCAAGAGGGTTAAGGTAGTGCTGGAAAATAATGATGGCCACACAAAATATTGACACTTTGGGCCCAATTTGGACAATTTCACTTAGGGGTGTACACACTTTTATTGCCAGTGGTTTAGACACTAAGCTGTGTGTTGAGTTATTTTGAGGGGACAGCAAATTTACACTATTATACAAGCTTTACACTCACTACTTTACATTGTAGCAAAGTGTATCTTCAGCGTTGCCACATGAAAAGATATAATAAAATATTTACAAAAATGTGAGGGGTGTACTCACTTTTTTGGAATACTCTATATAGCTTAAAACAGCTTTCAGCAATGGGTACTTTGATCAAGATTTCCCTAATACAGAGTTTTTATTGTTGCTTGTGTTACCCCTAGGTAGGATGAAAATCGGCCATTGCTGCACTAATGGTGCGATATTTGAACGAAAAATTCTTAGATAAGATTTTCTAAAGAAAATTATTTTGGAATTTGACCCTCGTATGGCCAGCCTAAGGGTGACTTTTAGGAGTTGATATACTAAAAGTGCAGCATACAAAATCTAGTGCTGTTCTGCACAGAAACCAATCAGCTTCCAGGGTTTATTTTTGTCAAAGCTTAGTTGAACAAGCTGAAGTTAGAAGCTGATTGGCTGCACCAGATTCTGAGTGCTCCAGTTTTAGTAACCCCCCCCTTATTGTCCCTCTATAGGAAGACTTTGTGAACTGCTGTATACATAACATCTGGGCCAATAAATAATGCTGTAGTGTGAAAAGAGCCATAGAAAAAGAATAGAAATACATTTTAACATACAGCTCATTGGATTCCCCAATAAAACCTCACTTTTGTCATTCTTTAAAGCAGAATAAATTTTTATGAAAATATGTCTTATCAGGATCAGGCCAAGAAGTCAGCCTTTGTGCCACCTCCTGACATCCCTAAGGAGCCCAACCTGTGGGAGTTGGTACCCGAGGAGTACAGGAATTACAACCTGGGCACCCTGGTGCGTCATCGGATGGAACTAGAGCACTTTCGTTCCTTCTTAGAGGAAAATTTTGCAAGGTACAGAAATGATAAATAACCTGCGAGTGAATTATTAACATTGCTGATTTTCTGTAAGTTATCTGTATTTGCAAAACATGTAATATTTCCATCTCTTAGGAAAAAAGTTCTTTCAAAGGGGTCTTCACAGTGCTTTTATTTACCCAGAACAAGTATGCAGATAATAGGATCAAGGGTTAATTAAAAGATATTTTATTTTAATATGTATCATTAATAAAAAATATATTGCAGTAAGGCCCCTTTCACACGGGGCGGATCAGTAATGATCCGCCCCGTGATGATCCACTCGCTCAGCGGGGATTGCTCCGTTGTCCCCGCTGAGCCGGCTGCGGACAGGGCGGTCTCCGCACACTGTGCGGGGACCGCCCTGTCAGCTCTCCGCTCTCCTCTATGGGGATCGGATGCGCACGGACCGTCTGTCCGTGTTTATCCGATCCGCTCTGCAGACGGATAGAAAAATAGGATTTTCCTCCGTCTGCAGAATCAGACAGTAGCGGAGGCGGACGAAATCGGGTGTCTGCGGATGTTCATCCGCAGACACCCGCTATCCCATAGGGATGAATGTATGCCCGTATTTCATCCGCAAACGGATGGATTAAATACGGACATATCGTCCGCATGTGTGAAAGGGGCCTAAGAAAAGTGGTATTCACCACCAACACATCCCAAAAACAGTGCTATATCACAAAGTACAGCTGTTGTATAAATACATCACGTTACAATAACAAGTTGAAGATGTTTGATAAATACAATGATTATTCAACACAAGTAATATGTAGTTCTTCAACATGTTCCATGATGAGCATCATCAAGAAGAAATACTACATAATATAAATGTTTTGCACCCACTCAAAGGATCCCATGAGATGACACCAGTCACTGGTCCCCTTTTTACATACACATTTTTTTTTAAAGCTGGTATGCTACCCTGTTTCCTCTCCCTGCGGTCCACCAATGGCCCCTTTTGAACTCTGGTGGTGGCCATCCTTGGGTTATGACTAGTGATATCTCCTAGGATCCTTTGAGTGGATGCCACACATCTATATTATGTAGTATTTTTCCCCAATGAAGCTCATTGTGAAATGTGTTGAACTACAGGTTTCTTATGTTGAATAATCATTGCTGTTTATCAAAGATCTTTAACTCGTAATTTTAATGTGACATATTTACACAACAGCTGTATTTTGTGATATAGCACTGTTTATAAGATGGGTTAGTGATGACTACCACTTTTCTTACTGTGGTGTATTTTAACCAGTTCCCGACCGCCTCACGTCTATTTACGAGGGCAGAATCATTCCCCTGCGTGAAACCCTGTAACTGTATGGGGTTTCCTCTAACCTCCCTGGTGGAATTCCCGAGTCTGGATCAGGGTGAGATTTCAGTACCAAAAGCGGTAACCCCGAGCCAGACTCGGGATCGCATTGCAGGATCCATGTAGAGGTTACTTACCTTGTCCTCAGGATCCTGCGATGTCTCCCTGCTGTGATCTGTGAGCCGCTGTGTCTCGCTCGATTCACAGTGCCGAGCTCCCTTCCCTGCGAGTGTTGCGATGCACAAGGACGGAGTTCAGAGCCAAATTCAAAAAGTTAAAAACACAGTGTAGATACAGTATACAGTAATCTTACAGATTACAGTACTGTTACACATCCCCTTTGTCCCTAGTGATTTGTCCAGTGTCCTGCATGCAGTTTTATATTATAAATACTATTCTTTCTGCCAGGAAACTGGAGATTGTCCATAGAAACCAAAAAATGTCAGTTTACGTCAAAATTGCTTTTAGACCAGCTAGAAAACAGCGATAATATATTAGAATCACTTGCAGAACTGAGCGATAGTGATTTGTGGGAAAATTCATCATCAAACACTAAAAGTAATGACAGCTAAAATTTTGCAACTGAGCAAATTTCAGTGTTTTTGATTTGATTACATTATTGAATCATTTTTATTATTATTATTTGTTATAATTATTTATAGTTATTTACTATATTATCATTTACGATTTCATGTTTCAAACTTTATCATTCCCGGGAAGTCTACTAGACTTGTTTGGACAGATTTAAGTGCATTATTTCTAAGAATTACAGGCTTACAATATAAAACACCATGCAAAATAATGGTACGGCTTTCAGCACCTAAAATCTGAAGTAATCATACCGCCAGGGAGGTTAAGAGCCGCCAGAGGGCTCATGTGCGTGGCCGGCAGTAGCGATCTCTGGTGGCCATGCGCGATCGCATGCACGAGTGCCCGCATGGGGATTTGTGTGTGTAAACACAAAAATCCCTGTGATGTCAGAGGAGAGGAGACATGTTGTTTGTTTCTAATAAGTAGGAACAGCAATATGTCTCCCCCCTACTCAGTCCTATCCCCATAGAGTTAGAACACACTGAGGAAACACACATTTAACCCCTTGATCGCCCCCTAGTCTTAACTCCTTCCCTACCAGTGACATTTACACAGTAAACAGTGCATTTTTATAGCACTTATCGCTGTATAAATGTCAATGGTCCCAAAAATGTGTCAAGTGTCAAATCTGTCTATGTCAAACTACCGCTAAAAATCTCAGATCACCACCATTACTAGTAAAAAAAATAATCATAAAAATGCCATAAAAATGCCATAAATCTTTCCCATAGTTTGTAGATGATATATATTTTGAGCAAACCAATCAATATACGCTTACTCCGATTTTTTATTTTTATTTTTTTACCTAAAATATGTAGAAGAATATATATTGGCCTAAACTGATGAATAAATTTGTTTTTTAAAAACATGTTTGAGGATATTTATTTATAGCAAAAAGTTAAAAAGTGCTCTGGTCAGGAAGGAGGTGAAACCTCCCAGGGCTTAAGTGGTCAATCAATGATACATGCTGGAAAAAAATATCTTTTAATAATTCTTTGATCTTATTCATGGCATCTTGAAAGTTCAAATCTTTATGTTCAAATTTTCTTTGTGCTCCTATATTTAGGGATATGATGTCCAGGTGACTTCTCATTATGTTAATCTTTGATTTTATTGCTGTTTTTTTGCTGTCTTTCCTGTTCTCCATACTTGTTCCTGGTCATTGACTCTGAAAGTGAAAGAGTTTAAGCCAGGGAATCAATAATGCCAGGACTATCTAGTATTAAATATGCAGAGGGATGGCAGAAATAGCAGCCTACATATTTCCCTTATGAAAAGTTTACATTAAAGAGTCAGAGTATGGGACAATAATGACACATTCAGACATGTAGGATCTCTTTATTTCCTCCTCTCAGAATTCTGTTGGTTCCGTAGGACCATAGAAAAGTTTTAAAGTATGACATTAATAACAGCCATGTATGACATCACTGAGAGCTACATTGCTGTACCTGTGGACCTGGCCTTGTCACACTAATCAATATATGTGGAAGAACAGGTATAGCTGAGGTAGACATTGGGGTTTATTTATTAAAGGCAAATGTACACTGCAAGTGCACTTGGAAGTGCAGTTGCTGTAGATTTGAGGGGGGCATGCAAGGAAAATAAAAAAACAGCATTTTTGCTTGCACATGATTGGATGATAGAAATCAGCAGAGCTTCCCCTCATTTCAGATATTCCCCTCAGAGCTACAGGGATTGCACTTCCAAGTGCACTTGCAGTGTACTGGTAGTGCAAAGTGGATTTGCCTTTAGTAAATAAACCCCATTATCTGCAGGGAAATAATGCAAAACAGAGCAGACCATATGCATCAGCCTGAGACAAACACCAAATGTCTGATTTATGAAGTCAGTAAACAAACACAGAGCAGAAGTGGAGCTGTCGCATATAGCAACCAGTGAGATTTTGTTTTCCTATAGTGGGAAATTAATCTTTACTGGGCATGCATAGGAGCTAAGTTTTAGCACTCTCTCCTTGTAAATCTGGGACAAGAGAGACTGTCCTCATAGAGTTTGTATGTTCTCCTTGTGTTTTTGGTATGTTTCTTCCATGGCTCTAGCTCAGTGATTCTCAACCAGGGTTCCGTGGAACCTCCAGAGGTTGCTAGGGGTTCCTTCAGCATTGGGCAATTTCTGCCTCTCAGATAAGTTCCCACTCACACCATTAATGTTTTTAGCTATCTGTAAGGAGGTAATTCTTCCCAATGACCCCAAGTGTAAGGACCATTCTTCCCACTGCCCATCACACTAATGTATCATGAGTTGTAGATTTCTAATTTTTAGCAGGGGTTCCTCAAGACCGGAGAACTATTTCAAGGGTTTCTCTGTGTTGAACAGGTTGAGAAAGGCTGCTCTAGCTGATTAAAAAAGCAAAACAAAACATAGCGACAAGTTTTTAGCATCTTCCTAAGTTGGCTGTAACTTGTATGGGTGCAGTAGAGATAGAAATTTTTATTCTTTTGGTATACAGGGATTCATGTGAATGGTTCTATGTGTACCATAAACCTGCATGTAATATGATGGAGCTGTGTATAAATACTAATAGTAAATAATAGTAATTGATTGTTATGGGAACAGCTCTACCACTGTTTAAGTTCAGGTTTTATTTGCGTTAGCTTCAGTGGGGCCAGTTTTTAAAAGATAAGAGAAGCATTGTCATTGAGCCCCTTTATTATTATTATTATTATACAGGATTTATATAACGCCAACAGTTTGCACAACGCTTTACAACGTGATGGTCTTTACTGCATATTTAGTAATGGCTTTTGTTCTAGAACTTTGTTGTACTTGCAGCTTTGCCAGTTTGTTTGAGACTCATAAATCATTCTCACATTCTTCACACGTGTGTTATGACATGAACATTTTCATGCAAATGTGCCCAATAAATTAAGTTTACAGGAAAAGCTGATTGGGTCTAGGCACACATATATTACATTGTTCAAGAGGCATTAATATTGAGCTTGGCAATTCCCAAAATCCATGTTATCAGTGTTGTACAGAATAAAAACATCTGCCTCAAGCCGGACCTGGCTTCTCAGCAGAACCAGTGCCAGCATTTTAATGGGCACATTAATTCCTCCCAGTGTCACTGTGGCCAAATGTGCTCCCTAGGTGTCTCACTGTGTATTTTACAAGAAACGTATTGCAATTGTGTATTTAACAGTGTGGGGTTATGGAAGGGCTTTATGAGGTGTGCTTCACAGAACTAAACAAGTTTTCTTTCAGGCGGGTGCACCTTACCTGCACCTTCACTGCAGTATAAGTGTTTCCTTGTTAACTACTACAAAACGAGGGTGTGTTGCTCTATGTATGCACTAGAAGCCACCAGTATAAAACGTAACCTTTATTAAGGACTTTTTATAAAATGTATACCAATAACTGCGTGTATGTTTTTTACTTTTAAGGGGGGTGTTGTTCCCCAGATCCAAATTAAATTATATCAATCTGATATTGGTGGTCAGTGATTATCCAAAAAGGGAAGGGAACACTCTCCACTCCAATCCCATAGCAACCTTAATATGGCTTGGGGGGGGGGGTTCTCTGGGGTAGTATCACACCGTAGTGGAGGTCCCTAATTCTCAAAATCAAAAACATAGAGGTACATAAATGCTGCACAGTGCAAAACCATTATAAAATTAGTAACAACTTAGCAAGGGAGGTAAGTTGATGTTCAAAACCCTCAATGTATGATGTTCCATAGGGTCAACCTCCCTATTTCCTCTGCTGCCTTTTTCAAAAAAACTGGATTGCTAACCACCAAATATCAAGGAGTTGCTCAAAACCCCCCTTCCCAATAGACCATGTGTAAACCCCAAAATCAAATTCCAAAAAAGTGCCCGTAAAAGAAAACCCTAGATGTTTTGCTCAAACTAGAGCTTCGTTAGGAGTTTAAAATAATATAAAAGACCACCAACAAACATGGGGAAACACAAAATAAAGGGGGGATGCAAATTTTTCCCACATGGGGTCAGGCTTGGAGACCAGTAGCTATAGCAATAGAGAGGCTCCCAAGGACCAACAGGATAAGTATACAAGCAGGTCATCCTGGTGAAAGATGTGGGCCCACCTGAGGTGCAGTGTCTAAACACTACCTGCTACATCAAGCATCTACTGACTTTTTAAATATTTTTTCTATAAAGAACACTTTTTTGTCCCAATCAGATTATTACAGGCTTATGCCCCAGACACACAGTCGGACATGCCGACCACAAAATTCGTCAGATTTTTTTTCCGACGGATTTTGGCCAAAACTTGTGTTGCATACACACAGTCACTCAAAGTTGTCAAAAAATCTGATCGTTCAGAACGAGGTGACGTAAAAAACGTACGACGGGACTACATAGAAGCCAGTAGCCAATAGCTTTCGTCTCCAAATTTTTTCTGAGTATGCGTGCCACTTTGGGCATCGGAATTCTCTACACACGATCGGAAAAAGTTTGATCGGATTTTGTTGTCGGAAAATGTTAGATCCAGCTCTCAAACTTTTTCCACACACGATTGGATTTTCTGACAACATAATCCGGTCAAACTTTTTCTGTCGGAATTTCCAACCATGTGTATGGGGCATAATGCCCCATACACACGGTCGGACATTCCGACCACAAAATCCGTCAGATTTTTTCAGACAGATTTTGGCCGAAATTTGTCTTGCATACACACGGTCGCACAAAACGTGTGACGGGACTACGTAGAGGCCAGTAGCCAATAGCTTTCGTCTACAAATTTTTTCTGAGCACGCGTGGCACTTTGTGCGTCGGAATTCTCTACACACGATCGGAAAAAGATCCAGCTCTCAAACTTTTTCCGTTGGAAATTCCGACAGAAAAAGTCCAATAGAGCCCACACACGATCGGATTTTCCGACAACCTAATCTGATCAGACTTTTTCCGTCTGAATTTCCGACCGTGTGTATGGGGCAAAAGAATTAAGGCACTGTTTACATCTAAACTAAACACATAACTTAACCACAATAACATTGTAGGTAAGCTTCTATGCTTTATTGAAAAAATAAATAAATTTGGTCATAGGGACCTCAGAGTTCTAACAGTGCTACACAATTAAAAAAAGTAGTAGCTTCTCTTCTTCCTCCACATGTCATAGCTGATCAGGACTGACTTAGGAACTAAATAAAAGCTATGCTCATATAAATTTAAAGGGAATTCCTTCCTGAGTTTTATTGGCAGTTATGATGATGCCATTGTGAGGTTGGGGTATACACACAGCATAACTTCTACTGTCTTACAATGTACAGTATTTGTAAGCAGGGGCATAGGTACCATGATCACAACAGGCTTGGGTCAATTTCAGCCTCTCCCACACTCTACTTCTTCACATTATAATCTGAAGAAATGTGAGTGAAATCTGTCTTATGTTTTATATAAATAAATCTTTTAAAACAGTAAATCACTATTATAAGCTTTATTACCTTGCATGTGGGCGATGTGAGTGGATACCAATGGTAAATTAATAAGGATGGAGCATACCCTGAAGGAAAATCTAAAGAGGCTAAGCAGAGGATTGATTGTAATCTAAAGGTGTAGCTATTAAACCTATAAATAAGGTGAGGGCACAACTGGTGACGGTGACACAAGGATATATATATATATATATATATATATATATATATATATATATATATATGCACAGAGGTGGATTAGAGTGAACAAATTTACCTTCATTCATCTAGTGATATCACAGATCACCAAATGGACTGTTTTTTATTTTTTTACGATCATTCTCTTTTGTTGTTTTTTTGCACGATTGTTCTCTTTTGAACGATTGATTGGAATTTATAAGGACACTGTGTGCAATAAGGAGTACATTGCACTTTATTGCTAGTTTTAAGGCATATAATTTCTTTTGTGTAGTATCAGGAAATGTACTGCATTTTGAACTTTTTTGTATATATAATTTTTATTTCTGCCACCCTAGAATTATTATTTGTAATTTTTTTTCTAATGAAATATATAAATTGACTACTAAAATGTAAACATCTTTTCATGTGCTTTTTGCATAACAGTATCAAACCTTAAAGTAAAAGTATCTTTTTGCACCTACTGGGAAGAAGAAACAGAGCCCTTGAGTTATCCTGTCAATTTGCTTTGTGTTTTCATGGGGCTCTTCTCATTACTTTTTCAGCATGGATCTAATGTGCTGGCTTGATCTCGAGCAGCTCAGAAGAATGCCTCACAAAGATAAAGAAACAAGGCAAGAAAAATCAAAGGATATAAAGAATAAATACCTTAATAAAAAATATTTCTTTGGTCCAAACAGTCCGGCTACGAGAGACCAACAAGAACAGGTATAAGATGAGCAAGCAATTCTATTCTATTTTATGCTGCAGTCTTTGTTTATTGATTGGAAAAAAAGAAAAGTATTGAGGATTTTAGTTCTGTAATTGCTGTATTAAATAAAGAAAATGATCAGCAGTCACTATAAGAGGAGTGCTTTGCCGCACCTCCTTATTGCATCTCAGCGTCTGATTCTTGTGTATTGGAAGATGCCCCAGGTTCCTGGCAGGGAGGACTGGGTGAAGCTGGTGTCTTGGTTAATGGAACCTGAGGAGTGGATGGCACAATGCAATGACAACTATGATACGTTTTACTCCATCTGGATCAAATGGAATCACTATAGCTCTGGCGTATCTGAGGCGTGACCATTTTGGTCTGACTGTTCTTGTATCCCTTTCTGTGGGCACTTTCTGGAATCCATGTATATAGTTTTGGTAGGCCCCTTTAGTCTATTGCTAACAAATACAGTGCCTTGCGAAAGTATTCGGCCCCCATGAACTTTTCAACCTTTTGCCACATTTCAGGCTTCAAACATAAAGATATAAAATTTTAATTTTTTGTGAAGAATCACCAACAAGTGGGACACAATTGTGAAGTGGAACGAAATCTATTGGATTTTTGAAACTTTTTTAACTAATAAAAAAATGAAAAGTGGGGCGTGCAAAATTATTCGGCCCCTTTGTGTTAATACTTTGTAGAGCCACCTTTTGCTGCAATTACAGCTGCAAGTCACTTGAGGTATGTCTCTTATCAGTTTTGCACATCGAGAGACTAAAATTCTTGCCCATTCTTCCTTGCAAAACAGCTTGAGCTCAGTGAGGTTGAATGGAGAGCGTTTGTGAACAGCAGTTTTCAGCTCTTTCCACAGATTCTCGATTGGATTCAGGTCTGGACTTTGACTTGGCCATTCTAACACCTGGATACGTTTATTTGTGAACCATTCCTTTGTAGATTTTGCTGTATGTTTGGGATCATTGTCTTGTTGGAAGATAAATCTCCGTCCCAGTTTCAGGTCTTTTGCAGACTCCAACAGGTTTTCATCCAGAATGGTCCTGTATTTGGCTGCATCCATCTGCCCCTCAATTTTAATCATCTTCCCTGTCCCTGCTGAAGAAAAGCAGGCCCAAACCATGATGCTGCCACCACCATGTTTGACAGTGGGGATGGTGTGTTGAGGGTGATGAGCTGTGTTGCTTTTACGCCAAACATATTGTTTTGCATTGTGGGCAAAAAGTTTGATTTTGGTTTCATCTGACCAGAGCACCTTCTTCCACATGTTTGGTGTGTCTCCCAGGTGGCTTGTGGCAAACTTTAGACGAGACTTTTTATGGATATCTTTGAGAAATGGCTTTCTTCTTGCCACTCTTCCATAAAGGCCAGATTTGTGCAGTGTACGACTGATTGTTGTCCTATGGACAGACTCTCCCACCTCAGCTGTAGTTCTCTGCAGTTCATCCAGAGTGATCATGGGCCTCTTGGCTGCATCTCTGATCAGTCTTCTCCTTGTCTGAGCTGAAAGTTTAGAGGGACGGCCAGGTCTTGGTAGATTTGCAGTGGTCTGATACTCCTTCCAATTCAAAATGATCGCTTGCACAGTGTTCCTTGGGATGTTTAAAGCTTGGGAAATCTTTTTGTATCCAAATCCAGCTTTAAACTTCTCCACAACAGTATTACGGACCTGCCTGGTGTGTTCCTTGGTCTTCATGATGCTCTCTGCGCTTTCAACAGAACCCTGAGACTATCACAGAGCAGGTGCATTTATACAGAGACTTGATTACACACAGGTGGATTCTATTTATCACCATCAGTCATTTAGGACAACATTGGATCATTCAGAGATCCTCGCTGAACTTCTGGAGTGAGTTTGCTGCACTGAAAGTAAAGGGGCCGAATAATTTTGCACGCACCACTTTTCAGTTTTTTATTTGCTAAAAAAGTTTAAATTATCCAATAGATTTTGTTCCACTTCACAATTGTGTCCCACTTGTTGGTGATTCTTCACAAAAAATTAAAATTTTATATCTTTATGTTTGAAGCCTGAAATGTGGCAAAAGGTTGAAAAGTTCAAGGGGGCCGAATACTTTCGCAAGGCACTGTAACTTAAGATTGTATCTGCAACTGTATCTCTTTCCTGACCAGACTGGATCTGTGTCCTGGTATTTTTATTTTACAGTGTGTTTTTTATGACCCATTTGTTTTTCCATTTCCATTTATGTTATTTCTTTTGTATTCATGCCATCCTTGGGTACACTAACAACAGATTACATTGCGATGATGAGTAAATTTATTATTAGGTTGTGGTAGTTTTTGAAGAAATTTAATAGTTTAAAAAGGTCTAATTCTAGTGTCTGTTATACTGTATATATCCAGGTCAAAATAGGGAGAGACTACATTGTACGCTCTCAAATAATCAGGCCAATTGCCTGTACCAAATCTCCTGAAGTATTATAGGGCAGCCTAATTGACTCAACTGACACAAATGTATTCCACTACATACAAATCAAACTAGATAACTATTGAATCACAAGCAAGTGCCACTTACCCCACAGACCTCCTTATGTGGTTGCCATCAATGCAGCGTTAAGCAATCTAATGCCCCACCCTTTCCCACTCATTGCATTTATGGACTTCCCATTATTAGAGGGTGACTATGTTCGTTCTCCATGGTCCCACTGTGTGTAGGAGCAGAGCCACCCTGTCTTTCTCACTCCCAAGATGTTCTAGGGACCATAGACTATGGGATTTATAGTGTGCATGTGCATGGCTCATTCCAAGCAAAGAGAAGTGAAGGGGGAAACGAGGAGGTATGTGAGCTCATGGAGGACATTACAAGGAGACAGAGAAACACATTAAGAAACAATTTGATAAAAAATAGATTACAGGGCCATTAAGTAGTTAATACATATGGATTATTTGTGCGGAAAAAGGACATCATTTAGTGTCACCTTTAAGATTTCACTAGATTTACAGTATATAAAGCCTAGAGTAACGTAATAATTAATTTATAAATCTAATTCCATTTTTCTAAATCACAGACATTACTGTTCAAAGAGAATTACCGTAGCAAAAAGTAGACTTGTTTAGGGTGTAAACATCAAAAAAAAATTGTATATGTTTTTTTAGGCAAGATGTATGTTCTTCCATTTTTGAACACTTTGACCTAAAACAAAAAATGACATAGTAACACATTGACTCATCCTTTTCTGCAGGTTATGAATCTGGCAGGGGGCTGGGGGAAAATTCTTCATGATCGCCTATCCTCTGCTGTCCTTGTTGAAATACAGAAATATGTCCGGATGAGGATAGAGAAGAAATGGCTTCCTATGTTCCTGTCAACAGAAGAATACAGGGAACGCCGGAAGATGCAAGTAAGAATCACACTTTGTTTAATGCAATTTATTTTCACAGTAGGCTGTTCAGGATGGTACGGACAGCAAGGGAAGCTTACTGGTAAAAAGGCAGGAGGTCACAGCATAGGGCATAGTCACTGTTATAAATAGTGTCTGTAAAAACAAAATATATACAAACATTAGGTGGTGCTGCACATAATAACCCCAATTCAAAAATGCAACTAAATACAAATGACCAAATATCACAAATAACTCAAAATAACATAGTCAGAAAAAATATATCCACGTAAGTATGGGCTATAAATCACCAATAGTGTCCATCACTCTTCAATAATATATCAATCTTCATGCAGTACTCATGATAACCACTCCCACAGTGTAGATTGAATAAACTCACCAAAAATTAATGCCTCACATCATAGATGATTGACCTATAACACTCTAATGATGAAAATTGGTTTCCAGCTTTTCCAGGATCCTCCTGCTTCAGGCAGTCATATTTTCTTATAGGTTCTCCATCTAATAATCCCTCATAAAAAAAAGAGGCTCACAATGGTTCAGTGCCGTAACCATACCATACCATACCGTACAGTACCATAACCACGTGGTGGCCCTATGAGGAAGTCCATATGGACAAAATGCATCAGTGCTTTACCACATGCAGGACCAGAAGTGATGCAAGCACGCTAGCCTGGAAATTACGTGATGTTGGTTAGTGGAACTACGAGGGGGTGAGACGCCATGTACCTGACAAATGGGAAGCGGTCACACTGACAGTTGATGGTCTGTTTAAAGACGATGTTTTATAGAACCTTTTTGAGCGTTTTTTATGGATTTTAATCAGATTAGTTGTGGTTATGGAAAATACAAAGAAAGAGAGAAAGAGACAGAGCGCATGAATGCTCCTGAGACCTAAGGAAGGATGCTACACCCTCCGAAACATGTTGTCATAGCGACCATTAGCTTCATTCTTCCGCTGTTCCAGCTCGTGCATCAGGTGCCTGTGGAGTCCAGTTGGGTTCTCTCATCTCCGGAGGATTTCTGCTGTAAGTGGGTGGCTCACGTGCAGCTTGTCGGTGGCTGTACATCATCCTATTGGGACTACTCATCTCCGCTCGCTCCGAATCCTGCCTGGAGCCCTGTGTGCCAGAGCTACATCACAGCACAACCATAGACACTTCTGTTTTAAGACCATATGAGTGTTTAGTGTTTCTTTAGTACTTTGTATCTCTAATTAGTAAATGGTGTTGCACTAGGGGCTTGTGCGCTCTGTCTCTTTCTTTGTATTTCGCAGCTGTCAGTTTTTCACTGCTGGTGGATGGAGCAGCATAGCACCGTGCACACCACACCAAGTTAACCCTTTCCTTGGTAATCTAAAGCAATTTGAAAGACTATTTTAACCCCATAAGACCATATCCATTTTTGGTTGAACTTTTACTATTTATTTTTTGCTTTTATTTTAAAGACTTCTCGGACTTTAGCACTAGCATGCTTTTTTTGTTTTATGTAGTTATGGTTATGGTTATGGTACTGCGCTATTATGAGCCTTTTTTTTAGGGGCTATCATTGGATGGAGAGTGTATAAGGAGAAATGACTGCCTGAAGCGGGAGCGGCAATTCTCATAATTCGAATGTTGTATGCTGATCATCTGTAATCAAAGCTTATTCTTTGTAATAGAACTTGTTAGTTTTGGGGCACCTTGGAATTAAATGCTGTTCTTTTGAACTAAGAGGTGACAGTAGAGTTGGTTTGGAATCCTCCACAGATTCTCCTACATCAGTTAGGAGACATCCCAGAAGACATTGGTAGGCTTATATCTCCTTGGTGGTTTGAGAATACCTTTAAATCCCTCTGCAACATCTAGAGGTCACAGCACAGCAAAGATACATTTGCACTGACCTGCTCAAAGTGTTTACCCTGTGTCCTTTACAGCAGTAAGAAGCATGAAGGTGGATGAATGGGTATTTCTTCTTTAAGAGTTGGCAATCTCTGGCCTATCTTCCCTATTATTGTGGGACCCAGAAATACCATGTTGTCCATTGTTGTATTAGTGCGATAGATTGTGTGGTAGCTAAAATATTGTAATTTTTAACAACCGTATATGAAATATTGAATATTTACACAGTGTATTTGATTTGTCTCCAGTCACAGATGAAGGATGTGGCAGAGGATGTTATATCCCAAACAAACAAGAAGAAACTGGGAGTATGGAAGGTAGATTATTTGAATTGACATTATTCAGTATTATTTCATAAAGCTATTATTTGGAAATCTTCTGCTGTGAAATACAGACATTGCCATGACTAGACAACATTGTCAACATTGTCAAATAATCATTTAAGTGGGAGGGATTCAGTATGTAAGAAATTTGTTTTCTCCAATTATGTTTTTGCCCGTCAATAAAACAGACATTTTTTGATACTATACAAACATTAAGACTGGGTTCAGCGGTAGGAAGGAGAAGGGGCCGAACATGACCTAGATAGCCATGGATTCTGCGGTGATCTTTCAACGGAAGTGGGAGCAAATACCTTTATTAGATGAGTATCTGATCCTCCCTCCCCCCTGAAAAGTGGCAAATGTGATACCGGAGGGGGGGGGGGGAACTAGATAAGTGGAAGTTCAATTTTTGGGTGGAACGCCACTTTAAGCTTTTTGGGAATCTGTCTATTCCTTGATACATCTTATCTTCTAGGCTTACCACTCCAAACTTTTTTAAAACGTGCCACAAAACTGTTATATCACACAATCATTGCAGCTAGATAGATAACTGATAAATGAGAAAAAAATAAATGAGAAAAAACTGAACTACCCAATCTCCCAGAACTAAGTGCTAGAATTAGAGATGTTAAACCCATAGAGAACCTTACTGCACATCTAAAGCAGTACTCAAACTACGGCCCTCCAGCTGTTGAGAAACTGCACATCCCATGAGGCATTGTAAAACTCTGACATTCACAGACATGACTAGGCATGATGGGAATTGTAGTTCCTGAACAACTGGAGGGCCATAGTTTGAAGACCCATGATCTAAAGGTTTTGGCAGTGTGCCCGGCATGCGCACCCAGATGGATATGTTGAAGAGCTCTCCTTCTAAACTTTCCCTTTGGTTCAAGATTTTGAGGACAACTTTGTGCTAGACAACCTTGCTGTGGAAAAAACACCTGCTTTCCCTAAGTCTAGGGCCTTTTAAGAATTCTAGTTGAGGCCCCCTACCAGGCATATGAAATAGTGTCTGTTTTCTTATTGCATCGGGACTGCATCATCCAAATGAGTCAAGCTATGCGCCTTACCTTAGGACTTAGGTAGTTCTATGTGCCTTACCTTATTGATGTACTCGCTGCTCTGAATAACACTGCTTTGATATATTTATTGTATGCTGTAAGAAATTCAGCTTTTGTGTTTTCTTACACTTTATTGTACTGTAGAAAACATCAATAAAAAGTAAGTTATGTAAAACAAAATAGAAATTAATTGAGATAACCCACA
The DNA here is from genome assembly GCF_037356315.1 of Lithobates pipiens. Lineage (NCBI taxonomy): Eukaryota > Metazoa > Chordata > Amphibia > Anura > Ranidae > Lithobates > Lithobates pipiens. The sequence continues at coordinate 506,848,616 of NW_027507764.1, read as the reverse complement.
TAGTATTGTCTGTATGGTCCACTGTCTGTATAGTGAAAGAATGATGGATATAGTGTCAGCTAAAAGAAGAATCATGTGAGTATCTGTTTTATTTCTAAGTATCTCATAAAATGGTCATCAATGGTATGATCTTCTGATGTGATGAGATGTAACCTAGAATCATTTGGAGACTGCATTAAAAAAAAAAAAAAATAAGGAAAAATAAGCATGCTAGTAAAACAAAAGTTATTTTAGCCGCGCGTGTGACAAGATTGTATGTTTTGTGGTTAGGGCCAAAAAATTGCAGTGTTTTTGACATTGCGGCAACAATTACCATTGGATTCCTTATGTCTCCAACCTATATGGTCACTTTAAAAATAAAAGCTGTTACTGGTTGAAAATGTTTGTTGTTGATCATTGACAGTAAAAAAAAACTAAGAAAAACTGTAGCATGACATTATGTAATAAAAGCAATGTTTTCTAAAGTCCTATTGAAGTACTTACCCTCACAGAAGGGGCATAGTATAGGGTTTATTATTGGTCGGTATTGTCCGATGGGAGAACATACATTTTTTAGTATCAGTTACAACTAGCAGAGAAGTATGGTAAACTATTTATTTGGGCTTGCATGGGTACCAGTGGGTGTTTCTGACAGGGCAATTTCCTACATAAGTGGATGCTGGCAGTGTAGATAGATGAGTCATGTGGTCATTTATATACTACATGTCGGATATTGCAAAGATTGTGATAGTGGTACACGAGAGAGCAAAGTCTGGTAAACAAAGAATTTTTTTTTCCTTACAGCACCTAGACAGTAAATGGATATCTTCCTCCAAAGATATTATCGCTTTCCGAAAAGCTTTACTGAACCCCATCACTGCAAGCCAGTTCCAGCGTTTCATATCTCTTAAGGGAGATTTCTTTGAAAATGGACTACTGTTTTGGCAAGAAGTGCAAAAGTATAAGGTATGTCTGTTAACTGTAAAGTGAGCAAAACATTTATATTTCTAAAGACTTGACTTCATCATTGTATATTGTAAAAAAACATGCTTATGTGTATTTTTATCTACATAAAAATGTGTGTAAAAATCAGAAGTACCTAGATCTGTTAACCAGTCCCCAGTGCATTGATTATTATTATTATTTATTATTATTATTATTATTATTATACAGGAATTACCGTATTTATCAGCATATAACACGCGCTGGCATATAATATGCACCCCACGTTTAGGAGGGCATTTTAAGTAAAAAAACGTACATTTAAATGCCCATCAATTCAGCCTTATCAGTGTCCATCTGCAGCCTTGTCCCTTATTGCAGTCTTGTCCAGTGTCCATCTGCAGCCTTGCCCAGTGCCTTTGCAGCCTTCCCAGTCTCTGTGCAGCATTGCCCAGCCGCTGATTATTTAAAATTGGCGCCGATCTCCGCTGACTGTGAGCGGAGATGAGCGAGCGCCACCGACATACAGAAAGCCGAGTGTATTGCGAGAGGAGCTGAGTCTAGCTGAATACACTTGGCTTTCTGTATGTCGGCGGCGCTCGCTCATATTTGCTCACAGTCAGCGGAGATCGGCGGGGATCGGCGTATAACATGCACCCACGATTTTCCCCTGATTTTAAGGGGAAAAAAGGGTGTGTTATACTCCGATAAATACGGTATATAGTGCCAACAGTTTGCTCAGTGCTTTACAATATAAAGGGAGACAATACAGTTACAATACAATAAAATACAAGGGGGGAGAGGTAATATAAGCTTACAATCTAATAGATAGTAAAATAGGTAATAGCTGTAGGAGATGGGGGATGGAAGAATTAAAAGTTAGGTGAAGGTGGGATAGGCTTCCCTGCAGAGATGAGTTTTCAGGGATCGCCTAAAAGTGGCCAGAGTGCTGGACAGATTGAGATAGAGAATACCAGAGAATGGGAGAGGCTCTGGAGCAGTCCTGGAGATGAGCATGGAAGGAAGAGACAAGAGAGCTAGAGGTCTTGGGAGGAGTGGAGAGGACCTTTTGGGTGATATTTTGAGACAAGATTGGTGATGTAGCTCCAGGCAGAGTTGTGACTGGCTTTGTATGTTGTTTTGCGTATTGATGCTCAGGTTGTGCACCAGTACAGATAAATGCTGAACTGTGTCTCAGTATGCCAACAGACACATGCGCACAAGCATAACTGTCCTCAGACACACCCGTTGTCAGAAAAATAAGACTATTAGATGGGTGTTGACACTGAGGTCTTTCATTCATATTCAGAAGACCAAAGAATACATTTTCCTCTGATCTTGCTGAAATCTTCCAGATTGGGCAACAACTATCTTATAGACAACAGTGCCTTGCGGCCTCTGCAAGAGCCCTGTGTACTGTATATACTGGATTAAAACTTGAGTCAAATGTAGTATGGTTTCAGATTTGCGAGACACTTTAACTCACGTTTAGGTAGCTTTCATTTGATTTTCGGTTTCCAAAGAGATTGCTTCAAGCTGTTTCTGAGTTGCTTTTGAATTTAGAATAACTTCTGTTGTGAGGTTAGGAAGCTGAAATGCAAACAAAAGCACTTAGATATTTTACTCAAACCACTGCCTGCTTACTTGTGACTGAGACACTAATGATGGGTCACAGGCTCCTTAAGTTTTTATGAAAAAATTCAATTTTACAGCTGCAGTATTAAACGTTTCTTGCCAATTTGAATAACTTAGCAACAAGAAATTAAATACTTGTGTAGCACTGACCCCCGAAGGAGCTGCTGGTTTTGTTGGGCTTACCGTTACCTTCTTGACCTTGCCTCCGGGGGTTTCCCGTGGTAGATGGCCCAACGAATTGCAGAAACTGACACTGGATCCTCCTTTTGGGATATTTATTGAAAAGATAACACAGTTTCTTAATGAAGGTTAGAGGGTTAGGAAGAAAGTTCAGGTACTTTTGGAACTGCAAAAATAGGAAGTCTCTCACTATAGAAATCCAGTGGATTTTTACAACCACCGGATAGACCTCCTCTCACTAGGCCTAGCAGCCGGTAGGGTGTTAAGTAAAGCAAAAGTCTCTGCCACAGACTTGAATGTAGAACACTTGAGCAAAAGTCTCTGCCACAGACTTGAATGTAGAACACTTGAGCAAAAGTCTCTGCCACAGACTTGAATGTAGAACACTTGAGCAAAAGTCTCTGCCACAGACTTGAATGTAACCGAGGGACGTAGATACATTTAAAGAACTATGATATGGTACCAGTATCTCTTAGCTGGTCCGGCGATACCGTATCAGTATAGATCCACAAAGTGTCCTTCAACTGAGCCTCCAGGCTCCTCCTGAGAAACCAGCCTTATGCATGGCCTTCTCTCGAAGAATCCTCCCCTGGATGCTTCTCCAGTTGCTGGGCCTCTCCTTAAATGAAACAGCACTGGACCAACTTTGAATCATTATGGCCTCATATCCATTCAGGCCTGTCCTCGCAGTTACTTCGCCTCGGGCTATCCAGCCCCGAGACTCAGAATTTCATGGATCCGCACCCCAGACCAGGAGGGCCATGGGGGTTGGTCTGGAGGACCAGTACCAAACATACAGGAAACTCTTCTGGACCGGAACTCCCAAAAAACTTACCTTAGATACTACCTCCCAGAATGCACAGCAGGACAAACACTCCCACTGGGCTGGTTCCGAGACAAGGATGGTACTCAATACACCCAGCTAGACTGCGTTCTACCACTTGCCGGCGGTGACAGCGACACCTACAGCCAAGGAGAACCCAGTGCAATCCAGCTAGACTGGCACTGAAACCATAATTTGGCAAAATTAGCCCTAAAACCCAACTGTGGTTTTAGGAATATTAATTTTTAAATCAAATAGCGCATGCTCTTCAGGAGCCGGAGCTACACTTGTTAACTACAGTATGTCATTATTTGCAACCCTCTACTTTTACTGTGTTGCAAATTAGACATTTGTCGCATCCCAAAGATTTTTTATCAGGTTTAATATTTGATACAAGCTCTAGAAATCTTCTTATATGTCAGTTATCTTTTTTCCAAGCAGAATTATGGATCACATGTTCCTTCCAAGGCTAGGTTTGAAGTTCCTTAAAACTTGTTTCATACAACTTCCTTAGTAGGTATAGATCACATTAACACTTTATTTGATATGGAGGGGAATTTCACTGGTTTTGTTGACTCTGGTTAACATTTGTGATGCAAAGAAAACATTTTAATTTAGAAGTAATTGAAAAATATCTTATGCTTTGCTTTTAGTTCGACAAAACCCAGCTCTATAAAGTTATTTTATAAAACATTTTCTTTAGAAGGTGAAGGGTCTCATTTGCAGAATTTAACAGGCACCTCCCCCAAAACTAAACATTGCATAATGGGGAAGTCCTAACAGACCATAACTGAGGAAAGTGGGACTAGGGGACGTATATGTGCCACAATAACAGATGTTGAAAAACCAAAGGATAAATAAAAGAAATACAATTTTTTTATATACATTAAAATCCACTAAAACATTAATTCAACTACCCTCTAATTGAATAAGAGAGGTTATGTAAGTCTTTCATGATATACAGGAAGACAAATAGATCAATGCATTTCGCTTGGCATTAGACTTCCTCAGGATCCAAATTCTTGTTTCCAATGTGTCACGTTGTAGCTGACAAAAAATTATAAGGGTACAACACCAAAAGCTTAAACAGCTTTTAATCCGAAAATTACATACATATATAAATCAAATTATCAAACGAAACAAAGACACATATAAATCCCCCTGTCCCACTGTCCGTAATGTTGGGACTTTCCTATTATGCAACATATTTTATAAAACAGACCTACAACAGTTTTGATGTCTACTCTGTCATTGTGTCCCCCACTGCTCTGGCTCTGCCGCTTCTGGTGAAAAGCCTCTGACAAATGCTATAAGAATCAGAACTAAGGGTACGAATCTTGAAACTAGGAGACTAATATATTTACTTTTTAGCTTCACTTTTTATATTCATTATTAGGTTTAATAAAATAACTTTATTATCTTAAAGTATGCCTCTACATCATCAATGTCTGGTCCCTGTCTTCTAGGAACTTTGTCATTCCCATTGTGATGATGCTACCATCCAAAACAAGATCACAGCTATCATCAACTGTTTTATCAATTCATCCATTCCTCCAGCACTGCAGATAGACATTCCTCCAGAGCAAGCAGAAAAGATTTTAGAACGACGTAGGGATTTGGGGCCTTATGTGTTTCGGGAAGCACAGGTCAGTTAAGAAAAAATGACTTACTAATTCTTATTTGTTACATTTTGACTTTAAAATGTATCTAAACCCTGACAATGAATGTCTTATTCACTCCTATTTGGTTAGTCAGACTCCATTCATGCTATTGCGTTTTTTGATGCTTTTTGCAGTATTGCATTGCATTTTTTAACATGGGTTCCTATGGAACACGTTCACATCAATGCATTTTTGTGCCTCTGCATTTTTGGAAAGGGTCAGGGACATTTTAAAATGTAGGACGTTGCTTTTTTGTATTCTTTGGTTTAATAGACTTTGATAGAGAAGCTGCAGAAAAGCATGTAGTGCGTTTTTACCTCAATTTACGTTTTGCATTTTTTTAAATGTGGGCAACAGCAAATCTCCCCCCCCCCCCCAAAAAAAAGAGCAAAACGCAAATGGAGGCAAAATTGCGGTAAAATCGCTGTAAAAAATTACAGAAAGCACAGCAAAAGGCACTGCAGAAATGCTCAAAAGCAACATGCATAGATGTGAATCGCACATATGGCCCCTATGGCCCCTTTCACATGATAGCTCCGCAAAGATTCGCCTGTCAGTTTTCAGGTGGTTCTGAGTGGGGCACCCATTGACTTGTATGGCAGGCAGATGTCAGCAGAGATGTGTCCGCTGACACCCGCCTGCCATCCGATCCGGCAAGATCCACTAAAAACACATGGATGGAGATATGTTCTCCATCCAGCGGATCGGATGGGATTGTATGAAAACAGGCATGCTGTCTGTCTTCATCTGATCTTCCCATAGAGAACAGAGGGGCTCTGACAGGTCCGTCCCTGCACAGTGAGCAGAGACAGACTTGTCATCCACCTGCTCAGCAGGGATCAACGGAGTCATCTCCTGCTGGGCTAGCAGAGTCCTCTGAGTGGATCCACCCCGTGTGAAAGGGGCCTTAGGCTGCATTCACACTACAGTGTTTTGAATCGTGGGCAGATTTGCCGTGAATCTGCCCGCTGATGTGTGTATGACAAATTGTGGAACTGGCATTTGAAATGCCATTCATTTGAATGACACCTCAAATCGCGGTGTGGGTCTGCCACAATTGTCGCGCAATAAAACGCGCTGCAATCGCGGTCATCTGCATCTCTAGAAGCATGTCACCCAAAAGAAGCCCCAGAACTTTTTTTGGGCAACCAGCTTCCAGTGATGCAGATTGCCGCCATTGCAGCACGTTTTATTGCACAACAATTTAGGTGTCATTCAAATGAATGGCATTTCAAATGCCAGTTCCACGATTTGTCATTAACACATCAGTGATTTCAAATCACGGGCAGATTTGCGGCAAATCTGCCCACGATTCAAATCACTGTAGTGTGAATGTAGCCTAAAATATACAATTCAGAGCATTTTGTTATATCCATTTGATAATTGCAAAAAATACCTGTTTATCCTTCCACAAATCCAGTGTTGTCCCATGTCCTGTGCACTCTGCAATGTTATCTAAAAAAAACTTTTACTAGTCCTGCCCAGTTCTACCTTGCAAGGGACTGGGGGAAAATTCTTTGTGGTCCTCTTATTTTCTGCTGTCCTAGTTGAAATACAAAAACATGTCCAGATGTCCATATGTCCTATCCTTTGCTGTCCTTGTTTAAATACGGGAATATGTTCAGATGATGATGGGGAAGAAATGGCTTCCTATGTTTCAATCAACATAGGAAAATCTATACAAGTGTGCAAGCTTTGCCAATTGAGTCTATTGCATTTGACATTTCTACTCAATAAAATCAGACTATTGGAAAGGAATACCTGGGGCTGCTCCAAGCATGCCCCTGGCATAGGAAAGGATTAGGACTATCACGGTACCCAGGGATAAGGTAAAGGTTATCATAAAATTAACAGTTTATGAAGAAAAGGACATGATTGAAAAATAATTGTACATAAATTAATAGACAGTTAATTACAACTGTGCATAGTGGTTCCAAAGGAACAGATAAACCCCATTGGTAATGTGGGGAGCTGAGATGTATGTCTTGACGGGATCCTCTACATGTTTCGCAGCTACAGTCATCAATCATTCCCATCTATAAGGTAATTACAATCTCATAGTTACATAATCACAAATAGTTTTTAATAATATTTAACAACGGAGGAAGAAAATCAAAAATATGTAATAACAAACATAATATTAATATTGGAGTTCCTATTCATTCGTGTGTTGCTTACCAATGGGGACCAGTGGAGCACAGAGCAGCACCTGTTGAGGCACCTGAAGGTAATCCCCCCACAGCGGACATGGAAGACACTTCCCGCTTCATTTGGGAAACGCTCTCCCCTCTTACCAGGGTGACGGCAACTCCAGGTCGCCTCCCCATATGGTTACATGCTTGCACGGGTTTCACGTATGCACAGTGTGGAGAGAGGTGCTGCTCTGTGCTCCACTGGTCCCCCATTGGTAAGCAACACATGAATGAACAGGAACTCCAATATTAATATTATTTGATTTTCTTCCTCTAAATTATATGTTATTAAATATTATTAAAAACTTTTTGTAATTATGTAACTATGAGATTGTACTTACCTTATAGATGGGAATGATAAATGGGGTTTATCCCTTCCTTTGGAACCACTTGTATTTACTATTCACAGTTGCAATTAACTGTCTATCAATTTATGTACAATTGATTTAATCGTGTCCTTTTCTTAATAAATTGTTAATTTTATGATAACCTTTGCCCTATCCCTGGATATCGTGATAGTCCTAATCCTTTCCGATGTCAGGGGCATGCTTGGAGCAGCCCCAGGTCCTTTCCAATAATCTATTACAAAGGATGATGGTACCCGCCCCTACCCTTATGCCCTGTGCACACGGTCGGATTTCAACGGAAAATCCGATCGTGTGTGGGCTCCATTTGACTTTTTCCGTCAGAATTTCCAACGCACAAAGTTTGAGAGCAGGATCTAAAATTTTCCGACAACAAAATCTAATCGTGTGTAGACATTTCCGACGGACAAAGTGTCACGCATGCTCAGAATAAATTATGAGACAAAAGCTATTGGCTACTGCCCTCTTTATAGTCCCGTCGTATGTCACCGCTTTTTGAACGATCGGATTTTCCGACAACTTTGTGTGACCGTGTGTATGCAACACAAGTTTCGGCCAAAATCCGGTGGAAAAAAATCAGATGGATTTTGTGGTTGGAATGTCCGACCGTGTGTATGGGGCATTAGACCTAATTGATGGAGGCAATCCCTTCTATCCTCAATAAAATCAGAGCTATATAGCAACTTAGGCCTGCTGGACCCAAATATTTAGTTCTGTGTGTATTTTTCCACCTAGATGACAATCTTCAGCATCATGTTCAAGTTTTGGCCTGATTTCTGTAAATTCCGGAACCAACTGACTGATGAGAAGATTGTACCTCTGCTGGAGAGAAAGAAGGCAAAGAAAGTACAACAAATGAAACAAAAGATGAGAGAAGAAGAGATGCTCGCCAAGGTAAGAGGATCAATAAAACTTTCCTGTGAGCCTAAAACGTAGTGGAAAGATTCAGCTCTTTCATGACCAGAGGTATTCGATTTTCAGATCAATTAAAAGAAACTTGACAACAAGACTGACTAATTTGCATACTTAAATATATTTTGTAATTTATTTTTTAACATGTAAGCTTTTATTTTGTATAGTGTTTTAAGAAAAGTGTTCAGTGTGTATTGTCAGTTGTATCTGACAATTACAGTATTAAACACTATGTCCTTATCAACATCAAGGGCATTGCTAGGACTGTGAAACACTTGGGACACTCTGGGGCACAATGAGGAAAGTAACTCAAATACACATAAATCTCAAGCCAAAGATCAACAGTAAAAGCAGTGGTTAGGACTATGTAAGTGCACAGCACATCTTGCAGAGTAGGGATGAGTGAATACCAAACATTATGGGGCGTTTGCAGCAAATGGGGAGATCACAGTGCATTGATGTCTGATGATTGGCCAAAGCATGCATCTGACCTGCAATCGCAGCACACTCTGCTGTGAGAGCCATGATTGGCCAAAGGCAGGGTGCCTTTAGCCAATCATAGCTCAGGGGGCTAAGTCCATGCCCCACACTATATAAGGCTGCTTACACGGCAGCCGTATATAGTGTAATGATTGAGAGAACGTTAGCTAGAGGCAGGTTAGTTAGTGGCGTGCAGGCAGTTTAGCGCATGTGTGTGTATATATATATATATATATATATATATATATATATATTTGCAATAAAAAGTATGTGAACCCTTTTGGAATGATATGGTTTTCTGCACAAATTGGTCATAAAATGTGATCTGATCTTCATCTAAGTCACAACAATAGACAATCACAATCTGCTTAAAGAGGAAGTAAACCCTTTCAAACAACTTTGACCTACAGGTAAGCCTAGATTAAGGCTTACCTGTAGGTCCAAGCAATATCTCCTAAACCTATATGGTTTAGGAGATATTTGCCCGAAAATGGGCACCGCTGTCTACGGCGCATGCGCCGTAGACAGCGGCGCGCAGGCGCACTAAATGCGGCAAGTCCAAGAATGGATTTGCCTAATTTGTCTACTCCCGTGCGCATGCGCGGGAGTGACGTCATCGCGGCTTCGCCGAATGGCAGCAGCGTAGCTGCGAGACGCGACTCCCGTGCGCATGCGCGGGAGTGACGTCATCGCGGCTTCGCCGCTGTCATTCGTCGGAGCTGCGAGACGCCACCAGCAAGATGGATGCGGCGGACTACAGGGGACAGCGGCGACTTCGCTGGCTCCTGTGTCAGGTAAGTGACACATAATGAGCTACTATGCGATGCATAGTAGTCCATTATGCTTTACCTTTGCAGGGAAAAAAAGAGGAAGTAAACCCATCAGGGTTTACTTCCTCTTTAAACTAATAACACAAATAATGAAATGTTACCATGTTTTTATTGAACACACCATGTAAACATTCACAGTGCAGGTGGAAAAAGTATGTGAACCCCATACACTAATGAAATCTCCAAGAGCTAGTTGGAGTGAGGTGTTAGCCAACTGGAGTCCAATCAATGAGATGAAATTAGAGGTGTTGGTTACAGCTGCCCTGCCCTATAAAAAACACACACCAGTTCTGGGTTTGCTTTTCACAAGTAGCATTGCCTGATGTGAATGATGCCTCGCACAAAAGAGCTATCATAAGACCTATGATTAAGAATTGTTGACTTTCATAAAGCTGGAAAGGATTATAAAAGTATCTCTTAAAGCCTTGCTGTTCATCAGTCCATGGTAAGACAATATATGGGAGAGGTGACCCAATTTCACTGTGTGTATTAGCACCTTCAGCCTGCTTTTTGCAAAGACAGGCACGCTGATTGCACACCTTTGGGTTGGGTTCATATTCCCCTCAGGAAGTGAGCTCAAAGCTTGTACTTGGAGACAGCTTCACCCTGCAGGCAGGAGGCCTCGTCTCGGAGTCAGGAGGGTTTCAGGTGGAGACGGCTCCATGAGAGAGACAGGAGGTCTTTAGGAGTCTAAGGCTGCAGGTGGCAGTCTTAGCGTGCATGTCTGCATGAGGCATACGTGGCTCGCGACCGAGCAGCGCAAAGCTGACCAAATAAGCTCCAGGAGGGAGTTTGATTAAGTAACAGTGAGTGAGCCAGGAGGCTGAAGTTTGTGTTATACAGTGATGGTGGAACCCTCCATGAGGGAAGATTAATGTTTGTGTAAACTTTTCATTTCTTTTGAATAAAGTTGGGCTGCCATGCCCTTAAAAATAACGTCTGGACTGACCGGTGTTCCTGAAATCGCATACACCACTTGGGTATAATCACCCCAGATCTTTACAATATGCAGTATATACACAGTGCAGCAATGTACAGTATATAAGATAGTGTATTGAAGTGGTTAAGGGCAACCCTATGACAGAATAAGAAGAAAAAAATGCCGCCCCCCAGTCCATACCAGGTCCTTTGGGTCTGATGTAGAGTTTAAGGGGAACTCCACGCCAAAAATGTAAGAAAAAACAAAAAAGCGTGGAGCCCCCCCCCAAAATCCATACCAGACCCTTATCCGAGCACCCGCCCCCTCCTGAACCTTACCAGAACACTTGCCCTCAACATGGGGAGGGTGCTTCATACCCAAAACCCTTGCCCAGTGGTTGTGGGGGTCTGCGGGTGGGGGGGATTAATAGAATCTGGAAGCCACCTTTAACAGGGGAGCCACCAGATCCCGGCCCCCTATGTGAATGGGTATGGCCCACCCATTCACCCAAAAAAGTGTCAACGCAAAAACCACAGACAGTTATTGACAAATCCTTTATTAAAAAAGAAAGTGTCCCGAAATGTCCATCCATCACTTCTGACATCATGTGCTGCCAGAGGGGGCGGGGTCATCCATTTACATTAGCGAGTGGACCTGCCCTTGTCTTTATAACAGCTGTCACAGCCAAGAGACAGCAGAAAAGTTTTTTCATTTTTTTTTCTATTTTTGGGGTCCGGGGTGCAAAGTTTCTCGCTGATCAGATCCTCATTACAGCATCATGTGCTTTCTTGGGATCTGAATCTAATCCTCTCTGCCCTGCAGAAACTACCCTTCAAAGCACTGGAAAACTTGCCTTGGATGATTTCTCCTGCAAAGTGGCCCTATTGCCGGCTATCACATCCGTCAGATGCGTCCCAGAGTTGGTGACCCTCTCGCAAGAAGTCCTTCCTAATCCTTCGCAGGGACAAAGTGGTCCTATGCAAAGTCCCTCCTTTCTCACCAAAGTGGGCCTTCTACCTTAATGAAGATATTTCCTACCTTCCTTGTGCCCTGCTCCCAGGCATCCCAAGGAAATTGCTCCCCATTGTTTGGATGAATTCAGGGCTGTCAGAATTGGAAAGCCATAGCTTCTACACAGACAATTAACTCTGTTTTTGTCCTGCCTCAAGTTCAGAAAAAGACACCCTGCTTCCAAGTGCACTATATGGATAAGACAGCTCTTTGTGAGAGCCTATACTCTAAAGGACATGGGACCTCCATTACCTTTTGCATGCTTACTCCACCAGATGTATGGGGGTTTCATGGGAATTCTGTAATCGGGCATCTTTTTTTTTAGGCTGCCACCTGGTCTTCAGTTCACACATTCTTTAATACCAGGTGAATGTACAGGCTTCTGGAGATGCTTTAGCTGCTTTAGCTTTTAGCTACAAGGTTATTTCAGTGTCACCTTGAGTTGGTCTTGAACCTCTTTCTGTTTTGTTGGGCCTGTTGGCAAAGTTCTGTTTGCCTTGGTGTTGGACATCCTTCTGATTCATCGCTTGGGGATGTCCCACAGTCTTTGAAAATCTAGTCTGTGTCCTGTACTGTACAATTAAGATAAAATGCATTTTGACTTGCCTGTAAATTTTATATCATGGAATACAGTGCAGGACACAGGACACCCTTACCCCTGTTTCTCTGTTACTGTGCATTGCTTGCTAAAAAACAGAAGTCTTACGGAGTGGGGTAGGGTTATGAGGGTACACTTCTACACTGGTTGTGTCCAAAAGCTTTGCCAGTGTCCAATCACCTGAAGGTAGCAGCCTATAACCCACAGTCTTTGAATATCCAGCCTGTGTCTTGTAATGTACTCCATGATATTGAGCATCAGACACTTCTCTTCACATCTCTTGAACATTTGTGTAAAAGCTGTTTATTGTTCATCCACTCTATCCCTGCAGTGATGGGGGTCAAAATATTCTCAGATTTAGATGAAGCTTAGATGAAATTGATAAATTGAGGACAAGTGTTCTGCATCATCATTCTTCTCTGACAACAGAATTTCTCTGTATATTTACAGCAGGCACAAGAAGAAACAAAAAGGAAAGGAACTCTCTCTGACATCTATGGTGATAATGAAAGTTCTTATAGCGAGGAACTCTTTACTGGTCGTGAAGGTTATGGACGCAACCGAAATGTAAGTTGCTCATTTAAATACTCAATTTTGGTTAAGCTTACACAAATGTTGATCGTGGTTTGACCTGCAGCATCAGTAAAATAGGTGAATGATTGGCAACTCCATATAGACTCATGTGCTTTCACCTTATTAAACCAATTCTACCTACTGGGTAAAATAAAATTCAAATTTAGGAATATTTGTCTTGCATCTACCTTGGCTCCACCATAAACATACAAACATATAAAAGTAACGGCAGAAAAAAAGATAGAGTAGTCTGCCCATTTTTTTTTTTAAGAGGATGTTGGTGGGACTCAAGTGCTTAAAATGGGACTGAGAGATAAACTCTATTTAGAATATTTATTGAATCTCCGCCCATTGTCATACATTATTCAATTGGTCAATAAGAACTCTATTTCTGCATAGTCAGCCAAGATAGTATTTGAGATATTTGCCCTGTGGTGTAAACCCATGCACCTTTAAACAAACAGGATGAACTTTTATAGTATTGCTTATAAACCATTATTAATGGTATAGTAATCAGGGCTGGAATTCTGCCTTAACCTCCCTGGCGATATGTCTATTTCAGATTTTTGGTGCTGAAAGCAGTACAATTATTTTGCATGGAAATTTGGCTAGTAGACATCCCGGGTATGATAAAGTTTGAAAAATTAAATCATAAATTATAATATAAGAAATAACTATAAATAATTATACCAAATAATAATAATAAAAATTATTCTATAATGTAATCAAATCAAAAACACTGAAATTTGCTCAGTTGCAGAATTGTCGCTGTCATTACTTTTCAGTATTTGATGACGGATCTCCCCACAAACCACTATCGCTCAATTCTGCTAATGATTGTAATTTATTATCGCTGTTTTCTAGCTGGTCTAAAACCACTTTTGATGTAAAGGGACAGTTTTGGTTGCTATGAACAATCTCCAGTTTCCAGTTTTTATAATATAAAATTGCATGCAGGACACTGGAGAACCCATTAGGGACAAAGGGGATGTAAAATAATTACATACAGCAATGTAATCTGTAAGATTACATTATACTGTATGTAATGTATGTATTTTACTTTTTGAATTTGGTGCCGTTCTCCGTCCTCGTGCGTCGCAACGTTCGCAGGGAACGGAGCCCAGCGATGTGATGAATCGATCGGAGGATGAGCCAGGGGACAAGGTAAGCATATTCATCCTGGATACTGAATTTTCAACCCGAGCCAGACTCGGGAATACCGCGAGGGGGGTTTAAAACAACTGATTGTAGTAAAAGGGTGCAGAAAGAAGTTTTGTTTACAAGCCAAAACTCAGTTATTAGTCATTAGTCTAGGATAGAGTGGGGAAGAATAAGAATAAGACCCCCCTAAGTTTTTACCGCTATTTGGGGCTCTACTAGAGAGATTCCCCCCTCAATTACTGTGACAGTGACTGAAACTGGTTCGCAGACAGGAAAAAAAGGGACAATTTGCAACTTAGGAAATAAGAAAAAAATTTTAAGCAGTGTAGGGGAAGGCTACCAGATTTGTATTTCTCTCTGTCCCTTTAGCTTATCCCCCTTACTCTTTGATAAAACTATATCATAGGAGAATATATCATTTATCCAATCACTGATGGTGATGGTAGATCTAAAGGAGATTGTACAATCAGATTGTACTGTGTATGGTGAGCTTTACAGAACCCAGGATTCAGATTTACAGCTTTATCCACATAGGCTGTTAGCTGATCGCTCAGCTCCAACACACTCTGCCAAGTGAACGATCTATAGCTGTGTATTTATTGAGAATGATATTCACTGATTGTACAGAAAAAAAACATGCACCTGATAAGGGGTGGCAGTGATCTGCTGGAATAGGAGGGTAGATGATGCAGTGTGAGTGCTACTGAGATCAGCTGGTAAACTCCTTCCTGTGTCACATCTCAAGGTCCATCCAGGAAGTAATGAAGATTTTTTTTCATATAGTCAGTTGGACCATGAGAAGATAAATAGAAAGATTTTTGATTTCTGCAAAAGAAGTACACTAATGGTATATTGGTACATAAGGTAGTTGAAATTTAGAATAGAAAAAGTGAACCTATACTTTAAAGTGAAATTCCAGCCAAAACTTTTTTTTGTGTTACTGGGTAAGCGTTAGGACAGCAACAAAATATGTTCTTACTTTCTTTTCTGCTGACTGGTGCCTCCAAAGACCACTTCTCCCATATGGACACAGGCAATATTTTTTTTCCCAGTATAATAGAATAGTCTGCACTATGGGTATTCCTGTAGATTGGCTACAGCTGCAGTCACTAAAAAGCTGCTAAGCTAGGATAAGATGTTACAAAAAATCGTGACCGCCCTAATTAAATATTGTAAAGGTTGTACCCCCTGCCAAAATAAAAACTCTACATAATAAAATACACTGGAATTCATAACAATACACTGAAATTCATCAATTTTGTCAAATCATACAATTAAATAAAAGTGGGAAACCTTTTAATTTTGATAAAATAGCTATGGGACCCTCTATACTGGTTACTGGCCAGTATAATAACATGTCTAATAACATGAAAGCTATTTAAAAAGGATGTACAATATGTCATATGTATTTTCTTTATTATATTTTGGACTGTTATTATCACAACTGCGTTATAAATATTCTACATAATTTGATCGTAATATATTCAGACCTATTCACAGCACACTTATCAGAATGAGTCCCTCTGCTAGTTCATATACAGAAGTGTTTTTTTTGTATAGTTAGACAGTCCAGAAGTCAAAAGGGTAGTGCCGGTTTTTCTTATTATTACTATCTTCTAACAACAATAGAAAATATAGGGTATTCAATGGGAGTTTATGTCCTACTATCAATTTTTTGATCCGGTCCCAATGACTCAAAATAATCCACTTAAAACAACTAGTTTCAGCATAGATGCTGCAAACTATAAAGTAGCCATGTATCCAGAGACCAATGGGTCTCTGGAAGGCGAAGGAACACATGCTGACCCTTAAGCATATTAGCTACATTAGGAAGAATAGGAGGAATCAGTAATGCCCTGTACACACGACCGGTTTTCCCTGCGGAATAAACTCTGAAGGTTTTTCCGATGGAATTCCGTCGGAATTCCGCTGAAACTGTCTTGCATACACGCGATAACACCAAAGTCCGATCATGAAGAACGCGGTGACGTACAGCACGTACGACGGCACTAGAAAAGGGAAGTTCAATAGCCAGTAGCCAATAGTTTCTGTCTCGTACATGCTTCAGAGCATGCGTCAGTTTTGGTGCATCAGAACAGCATACAGACGAGCAGTTTTCCCGATAGGAATTGGTTCCATCGGAAATATTTAGAACATGTTCTATTTCTAGGTCCATTCGAATTTTCTAAAAAAAGTCAGATGAGGCATACACATGATCGGAATATACGATGAAAAGCTTCTGTCAGACTTTTTCTGTTGGACATTCCGCTCTTGTGTATGTGGGATAAGTGTTCTATCTATATCACATTTGATTCTGGAGATATTTTTAATGTGTTGTGAAGGACAACGTTGTCTATTATTTTTCATAAGGTGGAGGGAGATTTTTGTGCAATAATCATGTATATTTGACCGAGCGTGATTTAGAACAATTGATAACAATAAAGATTTTCTACAATTTATATTGTGGTGGTTGGTACAGGCCTGGTGGTCTCTGGATACATAGCTACTTTTTAGTCTATGCTGCGACTATGTGTTTTAAGTCTTTCTTATTATTACCAGATAGCACCCTGTAATAAATGTTTATTTGTATAAAATAAATAAATAAATGTTTGGGTATAATACTTACCGCTTTAAGTATTTTTCTGTAACGAATAAATATGTAAAATAGAAGAAAACATGAGCTGTTAATATGGCAAAACAGGAAATGTCCCTTAATTATACATAGATAATCAAGTCATATTAGGTGATGGAATCTTGTGTAATGTTTTTATTATACTCACACTCACCCGACAGTTTTTGCAGCTGTGTTCCCCATGCATTTCATTGCCAACCAAAAAGTAACTAGATGCCATCTAAGGATCCAATTTTGTATAACAGTATAGCCTATTCATTTTTTTTTTTATATTTTAACAATAAAATTATTTTGAAACTCTAGTTTCACTTTTTGGTGGATATTGTAGTCCTCAGTCCTCACCAGTTCTTTATGTATTCAGTGGGAGAACTTTAAACTCAGCCATCTGTTCTTCTTTGATTGTCTAAAGGTTATCCCTATAGTATTATAAGTGTCTATAGCTGAGCAAAATAATTTTTTGTCTAATGATACAATTTTTAGTCAATGTTATAGTGTAACGTAACATTTTGCAGGTATCATGGAGTTATTCAAAGTACTTGGAGGCACTGGAACAGGAAAGGATGTTGCTTAAAATACAAGAAGACCTGGAGAAGAAAACTGTATCAAGTGTAATATCAGGTAACCTGATCACTTCAGATGTGTATGATTTGCAATGCACTTTTAATAGTTTCAATTATTATTATTATTAGTGTATGTAAGCCCAAGAACAAAAATGTAATATACTAGAGTGGCAACCCTTAGCTTCATCTAAGGAGAATCAGCATTACCACCTTAGAATAGGACTAAAGAACACCCCCAACTTGCGGGAGGGGTGTTTTATAGTCCATAATAGCTGTGAACTGAATTAACTAATAGCATCCAGCACAGACATAGAGCCCAGGAAGTTCTCGAGTCACAATATTTCTGGCAGGAACAACTAATATTTTGTACACTTATAGAGCAGGTATATTAAAATGTTCAACTGTATATTTAACAGACCAAAATAGAAGAAATAAAACAATTTAATTGTTAAAGTTTACATACATGTAAAACCAGATAAAAAGAAAAGCAATGTACTGTTATCCTGAGCTTCAATTCACTATAGACTAGGTTTGCAGTGTTCCATGTTCATGACCCCCACCTATGGATTGGCTCAGTTGGGCTACAAGTCAAAATCGTATAGAAATCCATAGCCCAAGCTTCAGAATCCTCCAGAGTTTCATCTTCAATGCAGCTCCAGAAACTCCAGGTCCATAATATCAGTTCGGGTTTAAGCACACATTTGTTTTAAAATTATGGAGAATGTAACAGGGACATTTAGACTCCATGGTTAGGGAAAGTCAGAAATGGTAAATATGATTAATGGAGCTGCAAAGACCCAGGAATCCTGGTGGGTGCTTTAGCCCACACATCTACCAAAAGCTGGAATATTAGTTTTAGCTGGAAAGGACTGTCAGATTAATTCCTAATTGTTTATCTCTTTGTTTAGATAATTCATCACTCTTCAGCATTAGAAGTGATGATTCTAAAAGATCGGGGAAGACTTTTAACTCATCACATGGACAAACACAAAGGGTTCCCTCAGCTGCAAGACATTAATGGAGACTACATGGGTCTGGACATTGTCCTGCTGCTATTGTAACACATGAACCATCATCAATATATCCAAGAATGTATTATTTATGTTAGGAACAGAGGTTGAATACATGCAAATTAGCATAAATCTTGAGTTGTTTTAGTTAAAATAAGTTTTATGATGGAACTCCACACAATACTTCAATATTATTTTTTTTAGCCAGAGGTTTAAATTATTTGTTCTTTTTTTATATAAATTATAGTAACAGTGTGTTGAAAATATAAAAGTGAACCAGTGGTAATGAAGCTTGGCCCTTCATGGTTAAATATTTAGCACATTTATCCTTTTCTGCTTCTCCATCCAAGCACAACCATAAAAGTTCCTGTGTACCTTCATTGGGAAGCACACACTTTGAGATACCGGGCAGGCTGAACAGTTGAGATCTTAAAGAGGTAGGATTGTGTGGGGATGGACAGGGAGGTATACACAATAAGCATCATGTATGCACAGTACAACTGCCAAACTGTGCTTTTTTAAATCAATTTCCATATAGAAATATGCCCTCATATCCAAAAAATCTAGAGCTTGCTTGGATCATGGCGTGTCCATGGGTTTCAAAAGACACAGCTGGTATCTATTTCTTGGCTGGCTTGAAAATGTTGGATGATTGTCTGTTGTTTGTCTGAGATAGATGGTGGCACAGCATGCAAACATGCAATCGAGGAGGATACTAGCAAAGATATCCAGCTGACTCTTTGAAGAAAATATCTTTTTGTGGCTGGATTATTATCAATTGACAAATTGCCATTTATTGTCTCAGGTACATTTCGATTTTTACAAAATTTTCCACAATTTTGTATATGTTTTACTGTTTAATAAAGCTTTGTGACATATATTTGTGTAGATTCTTCGACTTAATCACAGATTCCAGGGAAATATGGATACGATTTTACTTATTTATTTTTTCCTTTATTTTTTTTTATAATTTTTACAAAAGTCCATACAACCATTTGAGAGGCACCTCAAGCCATATACATAGTGTTATAATCTCATTCCATTACATTATCGTGTATAAAACATTTTTTTTTCTTTAAATAACCATCATTACATTGTTATGCATCTTACGCACTTATTTCCTTAAAGAAGGGACAACAGAGAAAAAAAAAAACAACAGAAATAAAAGAAAAAGAAACCAAAAAGTGGGCACCAAAAAAAAAAAACGTTAAAAGGTTCACTCAACTACTACCAGTGCCTCGACTCCCTCTCCTCTGTATTTCTCTAGCCACTTTTTTTTAACCCCACTAACCTTTTTATGATCCATCCCCCCACCAAAATCTCCCTTGTAATAAAGTGCCAAGCTTTACAAGGATACACTATGTCTATATACTATTACTATTTACTACCAGTGTATTATATATTCTTATTCCTAACTTATTTCTCTCTCATTTACCACTTCCGATCCCCTTCTCTGCTCCCCCCTATTATTCCCTGATTGTATCCCCCTAGTCTTTAGGTATGGTCTCCCCTTTAGGGAGGACATCCCATTTTATCTAACCAGGGCTTCCAGATTTTTAAGAATTTATCTAGGTTCCACCATCTAATAAATGTCACCTTTTCCCTCCATAGTGTAGCATCCATCACTTTATTCCATTCTTCTAAAGTCGGGGGTCTCATTGATTGCCAATTTTGGGCTATTATCTTTCGTGCTTGGAATAGGCCTCTAATTGCTGCGGTTTTACTATTTACTGACACACTGTTGTCCTCTATCTTCCCCAACAAACATATAGTACCGTTCAGGGCCAGTTTAAGCCCAAAGGTACGATTAATGTCCTCAAGTATCTCTGTCCAATACCTAAATAATTTTGGACATCTCCACATCATGTGGATCAAGTCACCTGTTCCTTGACACCTTGGGCATTTGTCATCAGGTCTATAGCCATACCGAAAAAGTTTCTTTGGGGTATAGTAAGCTCTGTGTAACAAGAATAGTTGCGACATTTTCTGTGAGGGAGAAACTGACACCTGGGAACTCAGATTTAATATCCTTTTCCACTGTGATTCTGTTATTATTTTCCCCAGGTCCTCTTCCCATCCCTTTTTATTTTTGGCCAATCTTTCCCCATTGGTAAATTTGCTACATATCTGTTTGTATATCTCTGATATTAAACCCTTGGAAGATCCTGTCATGGCGATTTTTTGTATAAGAGGTACTTCACACCATTCCACCCGTTGTGTTTTGAAATGGGTGCTGAGGGCGTGTCTAATTTGAAGATATCGGTAGAATGATTGGCTTGGGATACCATACTCTTCCCTCAGTTCTTCAAATGAATTCAGGGTACTCCCTTCATATAGTTGCATGAGTTTTCCAATATCGCAAGCCTCCCACTCATTTATTTTACCCATGGGGATCAAATCTGGAAAATATTTGTTGTCCCAGATTGGAGTATATTCTGTTAACCCCATATAGCCCATTACTACCCTAACCGCCCGCCATACTTTTGTTACTAATTTTAATGTGGGGAGACTGGAGGCTAGGGAATCTGCTTCCAGAGCTCCCAGCAAGTTACTGTGCGGGGCTCCTTGCAACATCATTCAAAATTTTTTATTGCTCTCCCCTTTTATAGATTTGGAGAAGAAGTAACCAGAAGTAACCATTTGGAAAAGAAGTCAGATAAGCAGATAAAATCTGTTTTGTGATTACGTCAGTACATGTTTATGTGAATGGAGCTGGTATGAAGGAGAGCATAGAAACACTTCTGTTCCATGTCTTGTCCTGGGGGAAGCAATAATGATCGTATAACAGCCAAGAATGTCAAGCATGAGATCATTTACCTGATCTACCTGTATTTTAATTTGTATGGAGAGTTTTAAGCAAACTTTTGAACACTTGTCCACTGTACTATACAGCGCAAAGTCTGCTTTGCTGAAAGTCATCACTCCCTCCAAATAAAAAACAGTTAGCAAAAACTGCAAAAGCCATTTAAGAAAAAAATGTTTATTAATAAAAAGGCATAAACCAAAACATTACACTCACAATAGTTGGTGCTCAGCCCAGTTCTGAAAATGTATTCAATCATGTATGGGAATTAGATGTCACTGGAACTTCTTGCTTCCTTTGCTCCACCAGTGCGGAATGTGCAGGACAACTCTTGACAAAGTCATAGAAGATGAAACACATTAGGCATTTACTAATACATGAGGAGGATTTTGACTTTGTGGGAGTATCAGATGCCTGGTTTGACAGCTCACATGACTTGCTTGTGACTGTACAGGGGTACTCCTTGTATGGAAAGAACAGGATAGGTAGAAGAAGAGGAGAAGTGTGCATATATGTCAAGAGTGAGTTGCTAGTGATCATGAAGGATAACATTGCTAACGAGGCAAGGGAAGGACGTAGAATCCCTATGGCTGGAGATTCAAGGGGGTAAAACAAACAGGAAATTAATAGTGGGTGTATGCTACAGGCCCCCTAACCTGAAGGGTGAAAAGGAGACCGATCTCCTCTCACAGGTAGAAATATTGCTGAGGCAGGACAATGTTATTATCATGAGGATTTCAATTATCCAGATATTGACTGGGCAAATGGAACTGGCTGCCCATTTCTTGAATGTCTTGCAGGATAATTTCATGTCAATCAGTGGATGCCCCAACTATAAATAATGCTCTGTTGACCCTGCTAATTACAAACAACACAGAGCTGATTGCAGATAGGAAAGTAAGGAATAACTTGGATAACTTGGATAACAGTGAACACAGGGTAATTACATTCACCATCAATCTTAGTAAAAGGAGAAATGAGGGTAGTACAAGAACAATAGACGTCAAGAGAGCCAACTTTACTAAGCTGCACTACGTTGTGAAATAAATTGGAAGATATTCTAGAAACAAAAATCATGGAGGAAAAGTGTGAGTGCTTTAAGAACATATTAATTAATGGAATCAGCCAATGTATTCAAATCGGCAACAAATATTAAAAAAAACCTTGGCGGCTAAATTCAAGCATAAAAGAGCATATTAAAGAGGAAAAAATGTCCTTTAAAAAATGCAAGGCTGAGGGGGTCATCATCAGCATTCCAACACTACAAAGAATGCAATAAGAAATGTTGAAGTACAATCAGAGCAGCGAAAATAGACCATAAGACACATAGCAGAGGAGAGTAAAAAGAATCAATTTTTTTTTTTTTAATTGTTAATAGTAAAAATGCAAAGCCAGAGCATATTGGGCGTCGAAGGATAGTCAGGGAAATTTAGTTACAAGTGACAAGAACAAAGCAACTATGTTAGGCTGGGTTCACACTGCAGCACACTCCGGCTCACAGCAGGAGTCCGGTGCATCCCCATTCACCGTCTCAGGTCCGATTTCAGCCTGAATAATTGGCTGAATTCAGACCTGAAATGGACCAAAAGACGCACAGGACTCCTGTGTAATTCCCACCAGAGCTGCTGCGGAGATGTGTGAACTGGCTCCATATCAAGCCAGTCACAATCTCCTGCTATGGAAATTAGATGCGGGGATCCGCATACAGTTCGCAATAGTGTGAACCCAGCCTAAAACACATTCTTCTCTATTGTTTTTACAAAGGCTAGGCGGTGAGGTATAATATACAAGATACAAGATTGTTAGTAACAGCGTGGAATTTACTCTTGTGGTTAATAAAAGCCAGTGTTCAAAAAAGATGTGGAAAACCTAAAGTGGAACTTCACTCCCAAAGGTAAGTTCCACTTTTTTGCTTCCTACACCCTCCTCTTAAACTTTTGCAGAACTTTTTTTTTCTTTTTGGGTAGCGGGAACCTAGTTTTGACAGGTACCCGCTCTTACTTCTGCCCGGGTTGCCTAGTCAATCCAAGTGGAAGTCTGCCCCCTTCTTCCCTCGGCCTCTTGGGACACGTCACAATTAATGGCTAATGGCTGTGGGACCAAAGCGCAGTGCTTCTCAGGCATGCGCAATTTGGAGCTAGCTGTGAAGCCACAAGGAGTCACAGTCGGCTTCCCACAGTTAGCATGGTGGCGCCGGGGACCTGAAGATTGAAGAACTGGCCTGAGTGAGGACAGTGCTGGATGCCTGGACAGGTAAGTGTCCTTTTACTAAAAGTCAGTAGCTACAGTATTTGTAGTAATTTTTTTAGGGGAACTGAAGAACTTCTTTAATTTTGAATTCTTTTCACCAAAGAATTTAGCCAGGTTATTGCTAGACAGTTATTCCTAATCCTTAACCACTTCCCACCCGGCCAATGCATATATACGGCCGGGTGGGAGCCGTCTACTTCTGATAGGACGTTCAGGAACGTCCTTCAGAAGGAGTAGGATCGCGCGCGTGCCCGCGCAGCGGCGCGATCCCGATGTGCTCGTGTCACCCGGACACGGCGCATCTCAGATCGGCAGGAGGGCTCTGTGATTGGCCCTCCTGATCACATGACGGCCGTGTCCAATCACGGCCGTCATGTGATGTAACCAAACAGCCGGTTGCTAGGCAATCGGCTCCTCCTCTCCTCACACGGAAGTCATTGCTGAGGAGAGGAGAGCAGATCGCTGCAGCCGGCTGATGATCAGTGAGTATGAGCTGTTTTTTTACAGCTTTTTACTCACTGATCACCAGTCTAGTGTCACCACACAACACACCACACAGTATAAACACAGTCCCCACATATGTCCCCAAAACACACATGTCCCCAAAACATACATGTCCCCAAATAATAAAAACACATGTCCCTAATAATAAAAACATGTTCCCCACATATGTCCCACTAAAATCACATGTCCCAATGATTATCTGCACACATATGTACGTGATCACCTGCACACATATGTACATGATCATTTGCGTACATATGTCCGTGATCACACAAACCAATTATTATACACTTAACGGAATTTTTTTTATCAAAAACATGTAGCAGAATACATTTTGGCTTAAATTTATGACAAAATTTGATTTTATTGGATTTCTTTTAAAATAGAAAAAAGAAAATATTGTTTTTTTTCCAAATTTCCGCTTTTTTTGCGCTTATATCGCAAAAATTAAAAACGGAGTCGTGAATAAATACCACCAAAATAAAGCTCTATTTGTGCGAACAAAATGACAAAAATTTCATTTGGGTACAGTGTAGCATGACCGCGCAATTGTCACTGAAAGTGTGAGAGCGATGAAAGCTGAAAATTGGGCTGGGAAGGAAGGGGGCGAAAGTGCCCTGTATTGAAGTGGTTAAGGACAGTTTACTGACCAGAATGGTACCAGCTGATTGGTGAAAAGATAATGTGATACGAATATTCAAAAAAGGGCCAAGATTTATACCTGGGAACTACAGACTAGTCAGCTTAACATAAATAGTATGTATACTATCGGAAATGATAAGGGACTTTATCCAAGAATTTGCAGATGAAAATAGTATCATTAGTAGTAAACAGCATGGATTTATGAAGAATCATTCTTGCCAGACCAACCTTCCATGAGGGGTAAGCTGTAATTTGGATATAGGAAGGCTTGTGGACATAGTGTATCTGGACTTTACCAAAGCATTTGATACATTACCCCATAAGCGCTTAATTTACAAATTGAGGACTGTCGATATCAGGGTTGCCAGCCGCCAGTAAATTTACTGACAGTTTGTAAAAATCTGTGATTTTTTCTTACAACTGCCAGTAAATACCAGGGGCTGATAATGTCATGCTGTGTTGACCTTTTAAGTGTAAATCGAGCAAATGACTTTGTTATAGGTATTGTCAGTGTTTCCATATCATGTTTATACTGTTCAAATATTCACTGTGTTCGTTTTCAATAGACGTTCTGTAATTTCTCAGGTTGCCAGTAAAAAATGTGCTCTGCCAGTAAATTTTCCATGTTTTCTCAGTAAAAAATGCTGCGGGAGGTTGGCAACCCTGGTTGGTATTGATGATAGTGTATGTACCTGGATAGAAAACTGGGCATCTAAAGGATTGTGATAAATAGTGTATCTTGCCAATGGTCTAGAGCTGTAAGCAGGGTGCCCCAGCTGTGAGCGTTGAACTTTTTATTCCAATCTCAGTGTTTGCTGATGATACAAATCTAAACAGGGAAAAAAGTTCACAACAGGATATAGACATTTTACAAGAAGACCTTGATAAAATAAAGGTGTGGTCAACTATATGGCAAATGAGGTTTAATGCTAATAAATGTAACATAAAGCACATAGGGGAAAAACAATTACAGAACCTCTAGGGGAACCAAGGATGGAAAAGGATCTGGCTGTCCTGGTAGATCATAAGTTCAGCAATAGCATGCAATGCCAAGCTGCAGCAAGCAAGGCCAGCAGACAATTGGCATGCATTTAAAAGGGTATTTACCCAAGAGATAAGACTATAAATAAACCATTTTACAAAACTTTGGTTCTGCCACATCTTGAGTATGTCATCCAGTTCAGGTCTCCAGTCCTCAGGAAGTATGTGCTGGAACTGGAGAGAGTCCAGAGAAGGGCAACAAGGCTAATAAAGAGACTGTAGGACCTCAGTTATGAACAACCGCTACAAACATTAAACTTATTCTCCCTGGAGAAGAGATACTTAAGAGGGAATATACAAGTGATATACAAATATCTAGATGGTGATTCTAGCATAGGGAGAAAACTATTCAGTCTCAGATCGCTTAGCTCAATGAAGTTGGAGGAGAAGCAGTTTAACTTTAACTACTTGACCTCCAGAAGGTTTATCCCCCTTCATCACCAGGCCATTTTATGCGATAGGGCATTGCATTATTTTAACTGACAATTGCCCGGTGATGCAATGCTGTACCAAAAAAAAAAAAATTTTTTATATATATATATATATATATATATATATATATATATATATATATATATATACACACACACGGTGCCTTGCAAAAGTATTCGGCCCCCTTGAACTTTTCAACCTTTTGCCACATTTCAGGCTTCAAAAATAAAGATATAAAATTTTAATTTTTTGTGAAGAATCACCAACAAGTGGGACACAATTGTGAAGTGGAACGAAATCTATTGGATATTTTAAACTTTTTTAGCAAATAAAAAACTGAAAAGTGGTGCGTGCAAAATTATTTGGCCCCTTTACTTTCAGTGCAGCAAACTCACTCCAGAAGTTCAGCGAGGATCTCTGAATGATCCAATGTTGTCCTAAATGACTGATGGTGATAAATAGAATCCACATGTGTGTAATCAAGTCTCTGTATAAATGCACCTGCTCTGTGATAGTCTCAGGGTTCTGTTGAAAGCGCAGAGAGCATCATGAAGGCCAAGGAACACACCAGGCAGGTCCGTAATACTGTTGTGGAGAAGTTTAAAGCGGGATTTGGATACAAAAAGATTTCCCAAGCTTTAAACATCCCAAGGAGCACTGTGCAAGAGATCATTTTGAAATGGAAGGAGTATCAGACCACTGCAAATCTACCAAGACCTGGCCGTCCCTCTAAACTTTTAGCTCAGACAAGGAGAAGACTGATCAGAGATGCAGCCAAGAGGCCCATGATCACTCTGGATGAACTGCAGAGAACTACAGCTGAGGTGGGAGAGTCTGTCCATAGGACAACAATCAGTCGTACACTGCACAAATCTGGCCTTTATGGAAGAATGGCAAGAAGAAAGCCATTTCTCAAAGATATCCATAAAAAGTCTCGTCTAAAGTTTGCCACAAGCCACCTGGGAGACACACCAAACATGTAGAAGAAGGTGCTCTGGTCAGATGAAACTAAAATCAAACTTTTTGCCCACAATGCAAAACGATATGTTTGGCGTAAAAGCAACACAGCTCATCACCCTCAACACACCATCCCCACTGTCAAACATGGTGGTGGCAGCATCATGGTTTGGGCCTGCTTTTCCTCAGCAGGGACAGGGAAGATGGTTAAAATTGAGGGGAAGATGGATGCAGCCAAATACAGGACCATTCTGCATGAAAACCTGTTGGAGTCTGCAAAAGACCTGAAACTGGGACGGAGATTTATCTTCCAACAAGACAATGATCCCAAACATACAGCAAAATCTACAAAGGAATGGTTCACAAATAAACCTATCCAGGTGTTAAAATGGGCAAGTCAAAGTCCAGACCTGAATCCAATCGAGAATCTGTGGAAAGAACTGAAAACTGCTGTTCACAAACGCTCTCCATCCAACCTCACTGAGCTCAAGCTGTTTTGCAAGGAAGAATGGGCAAGAATTTCAGTCTCTCGATGTGCAAAACTGATAGAGACATACCTCAAGTGACTTGCAGCTGTAATCGCAGCAAAAGGTGGCTCTACAAAGTATTAACGCAAGGGGGCCGAATAATTTTGCACGCCCCACTTTTCATTTTTTTATTAGTTAAAAAAGTTTAAAAAAATCCAATAGATTTCGTTCCACTTCACAATTGTGTCCCACTTGTTGGTGATTCTTCACAAAAAATAAAAATTTTATATCTTTATGTTTGAAGCCTGAAATGTGGCAAAAGGTTGAAAAGTTCAAGGGGGCCAAATACTTTCGCAAGGCACTGTGTATATTATATATATATATATATATATATATATATATATATATATATATATATATATATATATATATATATATATTTTTTTTTTTTTTTTATTATTATTATTTTTACTTTCTGCTATAAAACCTTTCCAATAAATTTTTTTAAAAAACTGAACTTCTTAATCAATTTGGGCCAATATGCTACATATTTTTGGTGAAAACAAAAACCCAATAAATGTTTATTGATTGGCTTGCGCAAAAGTTATAGTGTCTACAAACTATAGGATATTTTGAATTATTTATTCTACTAGTAATGGTGGCAATCAGTAACTTATAGTAGGACCGCGATATTGGGGCGGACAATCTGACACTTTTTACACTTTTTGGGGATCAGTGACACTAATACAGTGATCAGTGCTAAAAAAATAGGATTTATTAATACAGCTTACCTGTAAAATCCTTTTCTTGGGAGTACGTCACGGGACACAGAGCTCTGTCAATTACTTAGTGGGTTAGATAGTCACCATCAGGTGACTGGACACTGGCAACCCCTAATTACAAGGCAAGTTCCCCCGCTATGTAACCCTTCCCATATGGAGAGTACCTCAGTTTTGTAGCAAAGCAATAAGTATCCCAACGTATAGGACCTTCCGGCAGTACAAACAAAGCATCAGCTTTTCATATCAGAGCAATCACTTTCAGATAGACCTTAACTGCTCTTACTACGATCGAGAGAGTGTAACAACCTTTCTTCCGCAGAATGCAGACCCGTACAAGGATGGTAGGACAACATATTGGTTCAGCTGAAATCCCAATACCACCTTAGGCAGCAGCAAAAAGCTGTTAATTTTGATACCCCTATAGCAGAGGATATGACAACCAGAAACTCAATCTTTTGGTTAAAAGAAACGAAGGAATATGGCGTATTGGTTCAGAAGGCTGTTTTTGTAAAAAAACAGATCATTAAAATCCCACGGGCACAAGGGAGACTCAACTAGTGGAATTAAACGCGACACCCCTTGGATAAAAAGCCCTGACTAAGGAATGAGAGGCGAGTGGCCTCTGAAAAAAAGAAAAATTAATAAGGCTGAGAACTGACCCTTGATGTGCTCAAGGCCAGTTTCATTTCTACTCCTAACTGTAGAAAGGGGAGACTTCTGTCACTGGCATACCTTTGAGGATGCCAAGCCGTGGATTTCCACCAGGAAACATACGCTTTCCAGGCTCTGTGATAGACGAGCCAGGAGGCTGGCCCCCTAGCATTAACCAGAGTAGAGAGAACTGGACCCAAAGGCCCATGACTTTTCAAGATGTAGGTATCAACAGTCAAACCATCCAATTTAGATTCCATAAGGAAGGAGGATGGATACTAGTCCCTGCGAGAGCAGGTCTAGGTGTAGCGGAAGAATCCAGGCTTCCTACCGCCATCTTTAAGATTCCTGTATACCAAGGCCTTCTGGGCAGGGCTGGAGACACCAGAATAACCGGTTACTTCCCCGCCCCGATCCTGTGAAGAAGATGCGGAAGGAGCAGACCCGGAGAAAGCACCTAGGTCAGAGAGAACTGATCACAAGGAATTATCAATGCGTCTGTTCCGCATACTAGTGGACCCTTTGTTCTTGACAAAAAAAGCGTCCGGCTTCATGTTGAACCTGGAGGCTAGAAGATCTACATCCGGGGTACCCCATTTCTGGCATATAGCCTAAAATATGGAGGGGTGTAGAGACCATTCTCCTGGACAAAGCTGCTGGTGGCTTAGATAATCCGCCTGTCAAATTTTCATCCTTGGAATGAAGGCTGCAGATAGGCAAGGAACATGCCACTCTGTCCAAACAAAAGATGGTTCACCTCTCTCTGGGCATTCGGACTCCTGGTGCCTGCTTAATTGATATAGGTCACTGCTTTAGCATTGTCGGATTGTATCCAGACAGGACAGCCTTGTGACCTGTAAGTCCAGGCCCTGAGGGCCAAACGTACTGACTCTCCAGAATATTGACAGGCAGGAACCTTTCTGTTTGGACCACTTTCCTTGGAGCGAAAGCTCTTCTAGGACTGCACCCCAGCCTATAAGGCTGGTATCTGTAGTTACCACTTTCCTGGTGACTGGAATAAAGGATTTTCCTGTAGACTTTTGGCTAGCAACCACCAACTGAGCCTCCTACGTACTTTTAACGTCAAGTGCCTGGGACAAACTAAGGCTTGGATCCTCTTGCTCCAAGCAGACAGTATGTTGTTCAGTAATGGCGTTGAGTGAAAACTGGGCGAAAGGAACATCTCCCCGAACAACCTCATACAAAGGCAAATGGAAGGTCTATCCCTTGCTTTGCCCACTTGGGCCAAATCTTTATGGTCTTGGCCTTTGACTCGGGTAAAAGATACCCTGCTTTGGGCTATGTCCCCAAATACATAGGGGCTATAAAGACCGTGCTGGACACACTTAGGTCCAGCCATGCTACCGACTGATCTATTGGCAGCAGACTGCCTTGGTATGCCATTACAGCTATACCCTGAGCCCTTTAGACCCACTAGAGGCGGGCCCTAGCAGTTCATAAAAGACTTGAGCATGGTGGCAAACCACAAGGGCAAGCCTACCCACCAGAAGAGGTGCTGTTTTCCTGTGAATTGCAGACAAGTTCTGAAAACACATATGCAAACAATTCTCCATATGTGTAAGTGGCAAGAGTTAACGCCATATGCCTCAAAAGAAGCATGCGTTCACAGGGGCATGAATTTTCTACAATATGTTTATGCGTGTACGCGTGCATACCTATAGCTCGTGTGCTATGAAACAGGCACCTTGCAAGCAAGCATGCGTCTCTGAATGTGTAATGCCTGTATCCAGGCAGACACGGAGGCTAAATTAACATGCCTCGTTATGCAACCATGGAAATCTAGGTGATCAGGCAACCTTAGGTGATCATGCATTCTTATGCGATTCAGCATATTTTATGTGACCAAACATTCTATGCATTATAAGCACTACTGTGCGGACAAGTAACCTTGTGAGACCAAGGACTCTTGTGTGATCAAGCATCCCTGTGTGATCCAGCATCTTTATGCAGTCAAGCATCTTTATGCGATTTTAAGCATTTCTGTAAAACAAGCCTCTCTGCGTGGCCAAGTATTCTTGGGTAATTAAGGACTCTTGTGAGGTCAAACACCCTGGTGTGAACCCATTTCTGTGAAAACAAGCCTTTCTGCATGAGCAAGTATCCCTGGGCAAACAACGACTCTTGTGGGGTCAAGCACTCTTGTGCGACAAAGTACTTTATGCAAACAGGCATATATATGCGTTTTTAGGCAATTATGGGATCTTAGGCATTCATGCGATTTTTTGGCATTTCTGAGCAAATCAACACTTAACGACCAAGCATTCTCATGAGACTGTAAGTCCACCACAAACAGAAAAAACATGTATCTCTATGTATATTACATATTCTGCCACATGCACATTCTTGTACATTCTAATACTCAGGTAATTTATGCAAATATGTGGACTGATAAAAAGGAAGTTGTCCTCCACTGACGTGCGTTCCCGCACTCATGCATTTAGCTGTTTGTGTTAGCAACAATGTGCACAGAACCATGTATAGAACCTGGTATTCCCAGATGGTCTCCCATCCAGGTATTAACCAGGCCCGACCCTGCTTAGCCTCTGAAATCAGATGAGATTGGGTAATTTCAGGGTGATGTGGCTGTAGGCATCTCAGCAGTTGTGCATGTGGCTAGTTTGTAAGCAAGCACCTGCATGAGGATCTTGTGGGGGTTCTACGCCTCTTTGTAGTAACGGACAGACTTGGAAAGGTACAAGAAGACTATAGGAATTTAAGAAAAAAAAACAAGAAGGAGACAGAGGCTTCGGCCGTCTAGGCTGAGGGTAAGTTATATGCAGCATGAATCTCTGTAAAAGATTGCAGCTACAACTCCAGGGCTTGTGAGGCCTCTGATATCGCTGCCTCGTCAGATTGCACCTGTTCCCTGTCCCCTGATGGTGATCTTTCATCATCAGATTGTTGATCCCCTTTATTGAGGATTTACATCAAGGGAAGGGGAGCTACCCCAATTTCTGCCCTCTTGTGAGGATGCTGCGATTAAGCAGCTAACGTCTTGTACACCACACACTGCAAATGCAAACAACCATCTTTAAAAGACCTATGCAGGGCTGCAATGTTGGGAGAGGCTGCAAGCCTGACAGTGGCTTATCCTGTGTGACTGCCTTCAGTCTTTCAGGGGGGGGGGGGAAGAACCCTTAGATCTAGGCTCTTTTACCTGCCCCTGGAGCCCTTACGGGGAGACATAGTCCTAAGCTGACAAAAGCAGAGGTACTAGTATAAATGCAATCACTGTTGTGCCTAATCTTACCATATTATTAGCTTAGTCTGCACAACCTGATGCAGAGTAGGTGTCTTAGATATGCCTGGATCCCAATCCACAGAGATGCTTACTGCCCACAGCTCTGTGTCCCAGCGCTTACAGGGCTCTGGCGTTCTGGGCTTTTAAAAACAGCCACCTTCTGCCTGTGCACTGATGCGCCATGCACGCCCCCCTCCTTCCCTGCCATAAAAGCGTGCCCAGGACCAACTTTGCGGCAGTCGGGGCAAGGGGGGGCAGAAAGGAGACAATCGGAGAACTACGTGGGACCCTCTAGACTTCATGTGATCCCCCCTTTAAGATCATGTGGCAGAGCCTGCAGCGAAGGAGGTGAGCGGCTTCACAGAGCGTGTATCCTGGAAGGCATGTAAGTAAACACCATGTATGTCTCTTACTCCCTCTAGTGGCGGAAAACAGGTAAGAAATACAAACTACTCATAGAAGTTAATCCATAAAGGTGTATACTTAGGATTGTCTTTACTTACCTTATTCCCACCGTAGGACTGCCGAGAACAGACAGTTCCAACCTTCACCCATCATGGCGGGTAACGTTGTGCTAACCTTCACGGTTCTGGGTTCCTACTTACAGGATCCTCTTCCCTGGACCTGTAGAAGACTCTGCCAGAAACTTTTCAAGCAGCTTTTAATTTGTGCTCCAAAGTGCTGGATCCCAGAACCCAGTCCTCAGAGAGAGATATTACAGGCAAAACTTTCTTTCTTCTTTCACGAGGCCCGGGTACAATTCATCTTAGTTTTTATTGGCCTGAGGCATGGATCCGGTTGTATAGCTCCTAGGCACCCACAGAGACCATCAAACAGAGCTCTCTTCTTAGCACATCTTCAACGTGACCAGCCACCTTAAAACCTTAAAACTGAGGTACGCTCCATATGGGAGGGGTTATATAGTGGAGGAACTCGCCTTGTAATTAGGGTTTGCCAGTGTCCAATCACCTGATGGTGACTATCTAACCCACTAAGTAATTTATAGAGCTCTGTGTCCTGTGATGTATGAACAAGAAATATGCATTGTGACTGTACTAATGACACTGACTGGGAAGGGGTTAACATCAGGGGCGATCAAAGGGTTAACTGTGTGCCTAACCAGTGTTTAATATACTGTATGGAGGTGCATTTACTAGGGGAAGAGACGGAATTTATTTATTGCTTTGCAGGGACACAAATTCCATCCTTTCCCTAAAATGGCAATCTGCCTCGTGTGCATAATGTAATCAAACAAAAACCCGGCCACTCAATGCTTCTTCCTTTGTAGACTTTATTAATGCACAACAGCAATGACAGAATCCATATGTGCTAACGTGTTTTGGCCATAGCCCTCCTCGTAGTGGCCAGTTTTTTTGTTTTATTACAATTTGCAATGGACATTGCAGGCAGAGCACTGATACTCTGCTCATATATACTGTACTTGATACAACAGTAGAGTTTGGGTGTCTTTTGTGCCTTGTTTACATAGGCAGATTCCAGTTTTGTGTCTTTTCCCCACGATTGCCAGGTGCAGATGGACATGGAGTCCATGGTACCTGCCGATCGGCTCCTGCTGTGTGTAATTACAATGGGAGCGAGCCGCCGCTGGCGTGCATGTGTGCCCCCTACCTGGAAATGTGGGATCACATACCCTGTTTCCCTGAAAATAAGACCTAGCGTGATTGTCTGTGATGGCTACAAATATAAGCCCTACCCCCAAATAAGCCCCGCCCTGAAAATAAGACCTACAAGGGCTTATTTGGGGGGTAGGGCTTATATTGCAGCCATCACCGACAATCTCGCTAGGTCTTATTTTCGGGGAAACGGGGTATATATATTGTACAGGACGCCAAGGTTGGGTTCTGGACTGGTGCTATATAGCACCGATATTTGGGTTATGGTCCCTTTAAGGGAAGTGTGGCCCACTCGGGGGGTCACACAGGATGGGTGAGGAATTAATGGGAATAGCCTTAGTCATGAGAGGACTGACTCGCAGTTCTCTCTGTGTTAATAGAGAGATATTTGGGAGCCGGAATTACGGAGGCTCTGAAATGATATTCGGGTGGGAAAGAGCCTCCACCTCTGACTACAGGGGTTCCAGCATACACAGGGTTAAAGTGGAAGTAAACCCATCGATTTAAACAGGTAAAAAAAAGGCATGCCGGGAATGCTAACTGCACATTGGCTGTGCTCTCAGCCAAACTATCAAACCATCCAATGGCCGGTGTCATAACGAATCACATATGCAGCACCATAGCAGTTCAAGATTAAACAGAGGCAAAGATGGCAGCTTCCTTGGCTGAAAACGACAGGGGAGTTTACTTCCACTTTAAGAGCCTCCAGGAAGCAGCTCTTAAAAGACAGGAAGTAGTGCTAGGTGTGGTGGTGTTGGTGAATACACCTTTCTTGAAGAGTTGTACATCTGCTGGAGGCTGTTAAAAAGATCCTGCAAGGACTGTTAAACCCATCCGTGAACTGTATGTGCTTTTTTTTTTACTTTGTGCTGAAGAAAAGCGGACTTTATTTTGTATTTTTGTGCTTGTGTGCTGCTGGAAACCTTATTTTTATTTGTTTGCTGAAAATAAAAGCCTTTTTGTTTAAAGTTCAAGTTTTAAGGTCCTGTGGAGCTATGACCCCCCCCCCCCCCCCAACTTTAATATATATATATATATATATATATATTAGGGCTGTGGAAATTAAAGATTAATTCCTTGATGAATCGTAAATTCTTTTGATTGATCAAAAAAAGCACTTCGATCTTTTCTTTCTACCCATGACCTGGCGTCCTTGCTGAGATCTAAGAAGACGTGAGAGAAGTTTATGGTCCGTGTTAACCCTTTTGATACCCGCTTGCATGACCACCTGTTTGCACAGGGGTCCATGCCATAAGGTGAGAGTGATTATTTAGACTGGAGGTAGAGGGATTGTCACGCTACTGTGGGGAAAAAAATTACTTACGTCAGTGCTACAGTTTGAATTTAAAACATATTTGTGTGAACTGTGAAGTTAAGTCATGGACTGTGGAAACTAACTAGTGTCAGGCGATTGTATATAGTGCATACCACATATACCACATTTACCACTAACTAAAGCAGAGTTGCAATGCAAGTAGTTGGATCTGTATGTGTGTTATAATTAATCGAAATTAGTAGATTAATTGAACACAAATTTTAATCAGTAACAGTATATATATATATATATATATATATATATATATTGTAAGGGATCTTCCCGGGGTAGGGTGAGTTTGGACACAGTTCACAGCAGACTTGGAATTTATAAAGCAGACCTTGGCGTTTATTCGTGGTACAAACAGTCCAACAAACAAAATATACAGCAACACCGTGCTTCTTGTGTATAACAGGAACAAAATAATAACAAAACAAAACAACCTAGCCCGGCTGGGCGCTTACTAACAGGTTCTTCTCACCTATCTGACACTTATAAACACAGCGTCTTTCGCCTGGATATCGCAGGGTGGGTTTTAGCTCCAGCAGTGGCTGTGCTTGCAGCTTCCTCCAACACACAGACTGTTCATTTCCCTGGCTGAGAGCGAACACCTGCAGGCCCGCAGAGCCTTTACCTTCCCAGGCTAATTAGGATCAAAGCTCACCTGATCCAAAACCCAGAACTGGATCGAGGGATGGGGGGTGTGGAATGACAGGTCCCTCTACCAAACCTACCTGCCATTCCATATAAACCCAGGCCCGGCAAGATTAAATAACAACTCAGCAGCATATTGCTGCTGAGAAACTGATCCATCCTGGACTTACCATCTCACACTGTGTAGCAACCTAGGTGAGATGTACACCCCCTCAACCACTTCTCCAGTGACATGTCTACATATCCCCCCCCTCTTTTTCAGACCGGAGGGCTGAGCCTTTTGTCCCCACAGACAACTCACCCTCGACAATGCGTCAGCATTTGCCTGTAATTTCCCTGGCCTGTGTTCCACGGTGAAATTAAAGTTTTGTAAGGACAGAAACCATCTAGTCACTCTTGCATTTCTCTCCTTGTTTAACTTCATCCATGTTAGGGGGGCATGGTCTGTCACCAACTTGAATTTCCTGCCTAGCAAGTAATACTTTAAAGATTCTAGGGCCCACTTCACTGCCAAACATTCTCGCTCCACAATGGCATAATTTTTCTCGGCCGGGGTTAGTTTTCTACTCAAGTACGTCACCGGATGCTCCTCACCATTCACTACTTGTGAGAGTACTGCACCTAAGCCTGTGTTAGAGGCATCTGTCTGGACCAGAAATTCTCGCCTGAAATCGGGGGTAACTAACACAGGTGGTTGGCACAAGGCAGACTTAAGGCTTTGGAAAGCCTTCTCGGCCTCTGGGGTCCACGTGACCATTGCTGTCTTTCCGCCCTTTGTCAAGTCAGTTAGTGGAGCAGCAACTGAGGCAAAGTTCGGCACAAATCTACGGTAATAACCCGTAATACCCAGGAAAGCTCTAACCTGTTTCCTTGTCAGGGGTCTAGGCCAATTCTGTATTGCCTCAATTTTATTTAGCTGTGGCTTAATCAATCCTCTCCCAACAATGTAGCCCAGATATTTGGCCTCTTCTAGGGCTAGAGCACACTTCTCGGCATTTATGGTCAACCCTGCATCACTTATGGTAATATTGCAGATTTGCGGTTCAGTCTCTAGTCCAGGAACTGCAGCACAAGATGGTTCCGCAAACAGCGACTGACGCCGGCTAGCGTC
This sequence comes from Lithobates pipiens, assembly GCF_037356315.1. Classification (NCBI taxonomy): domain Eukaryota; kingdom Metazoa; phylum Chordata; class Amphibia; order Anura; family Ranidae; genus Lithobates; species Lithobates pipiens. The sequence continues at coordinate 506,811,648 of NW_027507764.1, read as the reverse complement.
ACACTCCATGGGTTCAGTGGTAAGAGGGCAATGGGCAGACACGTGTCCCGCCTCATGGCATCTCCAACACTGGATAGGGCCTGGTCTCTTTGGCAAGGAGTCCTTTTCAGAGCCCCTTAGCCACCCGGGACCATCACCAGTCTTTTGTCCCTGAGACACCACTTGAGCCCTTTTCCCTCCATCAGCACCCCTCCACACTCCCCCAATAGATGGAAGTCTCTTACCAGCTGACGGCACAGATCTGGCGCTCCGGGGAGGTGAAGATGCTGCAGGAACATCACGGAGGTAGTCCTCAGTCGCCTGGAACCTCTCCACAAGGTTGACAAGTTCGTTTGCATTCTTAGGATCACCTTGTCCCACCCAGCGTTGCAGGTCAGTAGGAAGCGCTCGGAGGTAGCGATCCATCACGACCTTCTCTAGGATTTGTGCAGGAGTAGAAGTGTCTGGCTCCAACCACTTTCTTGCCAAATGGATTAGGTCATACATCTGGGACCTCGCTGATTTGTCCAGACTGTAGCTCCAGTTGCGTACCCTCCGGGCACGGACTGCAGTAGTAACTCCTAGTCGGGCCAGTACCTCCTCTTTTAGCCGAGTATAGTCCTTAACCTCTTGCTCACTGAGGTCATAGTAGGCCTTTTGAGGTTCACCTGTTAAATAGGGCGCAATTACCTCTGCCCACTCAGCGGCTGGTAACTTCTCTCGCTCAGCCACGCGCTCAAATACTGTTAGATAGGCCTCAACATCGTCCTCAGCAGTCATCTTTTGCAGCGCTTTCTGCACAGTCCTTCTCCCAAAAAAAATCTCTGGAGCGGCTCCCATCACTGTGGGTGGATTAGCAACCACAGGCGCCTCTCGATTTACTATCAGGTGCTCGATAAGTTGTTGTTGGCTTTGGCGCAAAGCTTGCAACTCTTCCTTATGCATCTGCTGTTGTGCCGCCATGGACTGTTCATGTCGTCTATTGGCCTCTGTCTGAGCCTGCTGTTGTTGCAAACTCACTTGCATAAACTGCTTCAGCATCTCCTCCATGTTGCTGGACTGTTCTTGGAGTGTAGTTGCAGCTTTCACCCAGGACACAAGCAGCTGTAGCCAAGTCTGTCCACACCGTTGCCCCTAGCAACCGTGTTGCCCGCATTCTCCACCAATTGTAAGGGATCTTCCCGGGGTAGGGTGAGTTTGGACACAGTTCACAGCAGACTTGGAATTTATAAAGCAGACCTTGGCGTTTATTCGTGGTACAAACAGTCCAACAAACAAAATATACAGCAACACCGTGCTTCTTGTGTATAACAGGAACAAAATAATAACAAAACAAAAACAACCTAGCCCGGCTGGGCGCTTACTAACAGGTTCTTCTCACCTATCTGACACTTATAAACACAGCGTCTTTCGCCTGGATATCGCAGGGTGGGTTTTAGCTCCAGCAGTGGCTGTGCTTGCAGCTTCCTCCAACACACAGACTGTTCATTTCCCTGGCTGAGAGCGAACACCTGCAGGCCCGCAGAGCCTTTACCTTCCCAGGCTAATTAGGATCAAAGCTCACCTGATCCAAAACCCAGAACTGGATCGAGGGATGGGGGGTGTGGAATGACAGGTCCCTCTACCAAACCTACCTGCCATTCCATATAAACCCAGGCCCGGCAAGATTAAATAACAACTCAGCAGCATATTGCTGCTGAGAAACTGATCCATCCTGGACTTACCATCTCACACTGTGTAGCAACCTAGGTGAGATGTACACCCCCTCAACCACTTCTCCAGTGACATGTCTACAATATATATATATATATATATATATATGTGTGTGTGCACAGATGCTGCCCTGTTAAACTGCATAAGGGGTTCTTTACCGTTAGAGCAGTAAGGATGTGGAACTTTCATCCTTCAAAAAACTTATATACAGGGATATGGGAAATGATGGAGACAAAATACATACATCTGTACCCACACAGGCATGACTTTATGGACCTTATCAGCTATGTAACTATCCAGTCACATGCCACTATCCTTAAATAGTTACCCATTCCTACTGGCTCAGGTCCATCCAGATGAAGATTCAGATGTCCATGATCTGCCGCCCCTCTATAACTGGCCCTACCTTTCTATCCCCTGCACTGTATTGCACTGTTTACCTGATTCATTAAAATACAGAAAATACCGCACATTGATGACCCAATAAAAAAAGGAGCTATAACCAACAGCCAACTTGGATGGGAGACATTTTGTGATCTTTGTGATTAATTACTCTCTTTATTCATGGAATATGGAGATAATGTTCTCTCTTTAGATGTCTTCCACATGAGATGTTTAGAAATCCAGATCTGGAGTCCTGGGAACACATCTTAACTGGTTTACAATTTCCAAAGCTTTATTACAGCTTGTTCTCGCTGCAGCTCTTCTATTGTCTCATTAGTAAAAAATTGCTTAGTACAAAAGAAAAATGTAATATGATTGTCATCCACTCTTAATAATAGTATGTTCTTTGTGTTCTTTAATGACTAAGTTGTGCTTAGAAATCAATCATACAAATGTTGCGACATTGCAGGCATTGTCTGTGTGTGTGATATCTGACTAATGTCATTGCCTGAAGCAAAGCTTTTTGTAGCTAGCAAAATACATACAAACAATATTAAATACCCTCTGTGTGGCCTTTGTCTGGCCTTTCATACGCAGGCAAGACCACTCAAAGGATGAAGGATCTCACCTCACACAAATAGGGATGAGCCGAACACCCCCCAGTTCAGTTTGGACCAGAACATGTGAACAGACAAAAAGTTTGTGCTTACACCATTAAAGTCTGTGGGAAAAAAAATGGTGTGGAGGTTCCCCCCCCCCCCAAAATCCATACCAGGCCCTTCAGGTCTGTGTCCCAGGCACCTTCATTCCGGAACAATACAGTGTCCCGAAATGAAACAAGGACACACAGCCACCCTGAGATAACATTGCCAAACTGGTTGCTATGGCTGCCCCGCCTCGCGTCTAGCAACCAGTGATGTCGTCTGAGCGAACAAAGCCTTATCCAGAGCTGCCATGCGCAGCACTCCGGGTCCACCCACCTCCTCTCCTTCTCCGCCTTCCGGCCGTATCACAGCAGCAGAGAGAGCAACCAGTAAGTCCCTCAGCCCAGGCCAGAGAGCGTCTTCTGTATCTCCTCCTGTATCTGACTCCAGTCCAGCGGCATTCTGCGGTGCTGGCAGTGGCACTGCTGGTAAGCCAGGATCAGATCCACGGCAGCCTGTGCCTAGTACCTGCCAGTCCCTGCCGGTGCCGACTCCCTTCTGCCTGCAGCGCATTGCCAGCAGCCCGACTTCTCTCCCAAGCCTCCTCCCGCCCAAGAGGGCCATGACTGTCACCCGAGCTGCCCGACTGAGTGCCTGAGGGGGCCCCCCAGCCAAACTTCCAGGTTTGTACTACTCTACTGAGAATATGCATGCTTGCAATGCAATTGTATTTCATTTAACAATGTTTAACAAGGATTACAAAAATTCTTGTGTATATAAGAGCCCTTTCACACTGGGGGGCGTTGCAGGCGCCGGCAGTAAAACAGCGCTATTTTTTTACTATTTATTATTCGGCTGCTAGCGAGTCGGTTTTAACCCCGCTAGCGGCCCAAAAAAGGGTTAACACAACCTGCAAATTGCTGCTGAAGCGGCACTTTGCCAGCAGCTCTGCATTGGTGCAACTGCAACATTATGGCGGACACATCGGACACTTTTTAGCCCTTGTACACACAGTCAGAGAATCTGTCGGAATGAGTCTTATCGGACCGCGTCATCAGATAATCCGACTGTGTGTGGTATGCATCGGACTGATTCCGTCCGAATCTCCATCCGATCCAAATTTCCAACATGTTGGAAATATTTCCCGACCAACTGGGCCGGACGGACCTAATCCGATCATGTGTAGAGCATTTTGATCGGACTAAGTGCCACGCATGCTCAGATCAAATTCCTACATCAAAGCTATTGGCTACTAGCCTGAATGTAGTCCCATCGTAACAAAATTATGTCATTACGTTCTGAAAGATCGGATTTTTCGCCAACTTGGTCCGACCGTGTGTATGCAACAGTTTCGGACACAATCTGTCGGACTAAATCCGACGGGCAAAATCCGACGGATTTGGTTGGCAAAATCTCCGACCGTGTGTACGTGGGCTTACACATTTTTGGGACCATTGGCATTTATACAGCGATCAGTGCTATAAAAACTGATTGCTGTGTAAATGTCACTGGCAGGGAAGGGGTTAACACTGGAGGGGGCAAACATAGGGTTAACTGTGTTCCCTCAGTGTGTTTCTAACTTTAGAGGAAGGGGACTGACTATAGGAAATGAAAGATCGTTGTTTCTAGCCATTAGGAACTCACGATCTGTCACTCCTCACAGAACAGGGATTTGTGTGTTTACACACGTCACTGTTCTGCCTCTCGTGCCCGTGATCGTGTGTCATCATGACCGTCAGGCAGTGCAGCCTGCTATCCCAGATCCTGCAAGCCGACGTATAGCTACGATGGTTTGCGGGATCATGCCGACCTGCCGCAGTATAGTTTTCCAAAAATTGGCAAAAATAAGAATCAAAAACCATCTTCTTTTGGGTGAGCATGTAGCGTGTAGCATGGAGTAATGAGCTGCTGTTCCGGGCATCCCCACGCGGGATGTGCCAAGCGCTGAGGGGGGAGGGAGGAAACGCTAGGAGGGAGCCTAGATAAAGATCTTCGTCTCAGAAAAGGTATCAAGCTGCTGTGACCGGGGAATACAGGACTTGTATGCTGGATAAGATCAGTACGGAAGAAGTAGCAGTAAAGCGGAAGAGAGTAGATCAGCGTTCTGTGACCGGGGACACAGAATGGCCAAGTAGCAAAAGGTCAGTGTGAACAGAACAAGAGAAGAGAAGTGATCAAGAGTAGTGCAGAATGCTGTGGCCGGGGAATGCAGCATTGACAGTAAAGGACTGGCTGGGAATGGTAGTCCGCCTATTACCATGTGTCAGGCCATCGGGGGGAGGTACCGTGTATCTCTGGTCTGGTTAGCACATTGGTAATAACCTTCCAAAAGACTGTATGGCTGCCTGATTCATTGATCCATCAGGAAGAGGCTGTGTAGGCCTTTGGTTCTTTGATTCGCTGAGGCAATACTGTTATAGTCTGCAAGGTGGAATTATTCAGAGTGATTCTTTCTTGTCACAATGCAAGTGAAGAAGTAGTGTTTCAGTAATTTTGCAGAAGGAGACTAAGAATACTAGATGTGCATCAATTTCCAAGCCAAGGCTATTCAGTATTGTCGTGCAATAGACCAAATGCTATGGGCATCTCATATCATCCCTTGTTCCACCTAAGTTGTATCCTGCAATAAACGTAACAAAACCATGCAAATGACTGTTCATTGTCTTAACTGATTGTGGGGAGTCTGGCAGCAGGGTGATTGGTGGATTGCTAAGTAAGTAACCAAATCAGCAGCCCTTATGAGGGTACATATATATGTATATATATGTGTGTGTATATGTATGTGTAGCGCCGGCTCCTGAAGAGCATGCGCTATGTGTTTTTGAAATTTTATGTTACACCTAAACTGCAGTTTGTTTTGGGTTTAATTACTCCAAATTTTGACCTCAGCATCAGTCTGACTAGACTACAGGATGTTCTGCCTGGCCACAGGGGACGCTATCACTTCTGGCAGGTATGGAAACAGTCTATTTGGGTGCTTTAAGGTTACTTTCTTTCGGAGTCAGCCCAGTGGGAGTGTCACTCTTGCTGTGATTTCTGGGAGAGGGTACTTAAGATGTGGACGTCATGTGGTTTGGGGTTTCCGGTCCAGAAGTATGTTCTGACTGCATGCTCCTGGTCCTCCTGACCAGCCCCCAGTACGCCTATAGCCTGGTGTGCGGATCCACCCAATTTTACGTCTCGGGGCTGGCTAGCCCGAGGCGAGGAAACTAAAGAAAGGATTCGGAGGTGGCCCGGTGCCCTCTCAGGTTGTGGAGAGGCCCAGCAACTGTCAAGTTATCCAGAAGGCCACGCAAGGGTTGGCTTCTCAACAAGAGCCTGTAAAAGCTGAAGGACCCAAGTGAATTCAATTTTGTGCGGTGTTGCCGGGCCAGCTGCAAGATACTGGTACCACATGAGTTTTCTACAAGTATTCAAGTTTCCTTGTTCAAGCACTATAACAAAGTCTGTGGCAGAGACTTGTTCCTGATTTAAGTACCCTGATGTCTGCTAGGCCTGGTGAGAGAAGGACTATCCTACTAGGGTGAGGATCCAGATGTGAATGGCTATTCTATGGATTTTATTCAAAGTAAGAAAGTTCTTTATTACTGACTTTGACACTTATGCCGCGTATACACGAGCGGACTTTTCAACATCCAAAGTCCGAAGGACTGAGTCCGTCAGACTATCCGATCGTGTGTGGGCTGCAACGGACTTTTGACTCGCCAAAGTCCGAAGGACTTTAGAATATGGAACATGCTTCAAATTTTTCCGAAGGAACTCCGCCGGACCCGGTCTCCTTCGAAAAATCCGCTCATGTGTATGCTACTCCGACGGACTAAAACCGACGCTAGGGCAGCTATTGGCTACTGGCTATGAACTTCCTTATTCGAGCCGAGTCGTACGTCATCACGTTCGAATCCGTCGGAGTTTAGTGTGATCGTGTGTGGCCAAGTCCGCTCAGCCGAAAAGTCTGTCAGAACTCCGTCGGAATTCCAGCAGAACTCCGACGGAACTCCTTCGGAAGTCTGTCGGACATAAGTCCTCTCGTGTGTACGGGGCTTTAGAGTACCTGGACTTTTCACCTAAACCCTCTGATCCTATACTGAGAGACTGTTCGTTAACTACGTTATTTGAAAATAAAAATCCCTTTAAGAGGATCTGTCGTCAGTATCTGTAGTTTTTGGGCATCTACCACGGGAAACCCCTAGACGTATACGAGGAGCAGAAGGTAACGGTAAGCCCAATCAAACCAGCTTCGGGGGTCAGTGCCCCACATGGGGGCATCGTTCGGGTTCCTGTCACTCTGAAAACAAGCCCACCCCAGCAATGCCAGTATGGATCCCCTCACAGTGGTCCAATGGAGCGAAGCGGAAGGCACTCAGAAGCGAGCGTGGCCATTGAACTCCCAGGAGAAGAATGGAGGGAGAATCAAGTTAAAGAAATTGTGCAAGCATTGTCCCCAGACAGAAAAGCTTTTGTGGTCGCAGTGAGACCAGACTATGAGACTGATTGCACTTACTCATTACTAGAGTGGAGGCAGGGTGTCCCTGAAAACTTTCAAGGTGTCCGTGTAAAATTGTCAGAGAAGACAAAGTTCTACCTGACACATCCCACCAGGTCAAAAAAGGACTGTCCGGGTCAGAAGCAGATAGAGCCCTTTGACAAGGAAGTAGGGACCGCTGCCAAATCACAGGGACCGCTGCCAAACAGTTGGCTGACCTGAAAAGGCAATACAGTGACATACAGGAGAAGTTTCAGGAGACCTCCAGTATGATAGCTGAGCACATTAATGGATTACGTGTCGCATGCGGAGGTCAGAAACACAGCCAGACTATGCCAAAACCTAGGTCGGTAATGAAGAAGCGTACTCATGGCCGCCTGCAGGAAGTGACTATCCGTAAAGATTTCAGCATTGATGGCCAGATAGGAGAGAGAGGGCAGGAAGACAAACTGTCCTACACAAACCTCCTGCATAAAATTGAGTTGGGGCTAGAAAAAGGATATTCGGAGTCTGCAATCAGAGAGGCTGTAATCCATGCCATTAGCCCACGTTTAAGTGTCAGAAGAGGAAAAGTGGATTGACTCTGACTCAGCTCAAGAGAATATTAAAGAGTTATTACGAGGAGGAAGATGCCACTGAACTATTCCATCAGCTAATAAATATGGCACAGAGCAGTCAAGAAACTCCCCAGAACTTTTTATTCCGAGCTATTGAACTTAAGGACCGCCTGCTGTCTGTATCAAAGGGGGAAGGCACTGGAGAACACTTTGGAGCTGAACTGGTTCAGAAAAAATTCCAGGGGTGCGTGACTACAGGACTGAAGAGTGACTTGATCTTTTTTTTGTTCTTTGTCAACATCATTTGATAATGTTAGCTAGACAGTTAATTCCAATTACTTGTGTTTTTTTCCACATTTAGACACACCAGGCGCAAAATATGACTGTACACCAGGGGATATATACAGTTAATATGACTGCTGTTTTTTGTTTTTTATTGCAGTATTTTTAGTTTAATTTGGTGTATGTGTGTATATGTATATGTGTGTGTGTGTGTGTGTGTGTGTGTGTGTGTGTGTGTATATATATATATATATATATATATATATATATAATTTGTCATGTATGTATAGACCATTAGTCAACACCTCTGTGCCATTTGCATCATTACGTATTTACATTAATCATATGATGTATGATATATTAATGTTTTCTTTGTACAATTTATATGACTCTTTAATCTGTGCTATTCTCAAGGCCCTGACGAAACGGTTTCAACGGCAAAACGCGTAGGCCACTCTTTGTATAAACCTGTTGGGAGCTAGTACATCCCTGATTTCAAAATTTGAATGACTAAAGACTGTAATGTATAATAAAAATCTGTTTACTTTTTTAGAAATCTGTTTGTTTTTTGTTTTTTTCATACTCCTCCGACACAATTAGAGTCCCATTCTGTTCTATAAAAAAACATTTTTTGAAATATATTTATACATCAAGCTACAGTTAAACCGGTACCTGGAAGATCCCTCCACTCCAGATGAGATACTCATTGATAAAGTTAATGAGGCAGACAAAATGGAGATTGAGAGAGATCGGAAACAGAGGAAGCTTCAACCTCCCAGCACCACAAGTGGCAAAGTCCATCAGTTAGAGGTTCCTGCAAGCACTCGAGAACTCCGTGTCCTAACAGCAAGTGCTGAACAGAGACCATGGGTTTCATCCACTCACCATCTACCCACAATCCAGCTTGAACTGGAAAAACTGCTTCAGACACAGAAAGAAATACTGGAAATGATGGCTCTGTTGACTGCCAGATACACCATTCCTCCGGATAGATAGGTTCCCGTGCCTAAAGAACTGACCAGTCCCACGGTGATAAAAGAACTCATGACCTGTTTCAACTGTGGAGGAGTCGGCCATTTCAGCCGAGTGTGCCCAAGAAAGGGGACAAAATCCCAAAAGACAGCTTTAAACTTCAAAGGGCCCCAGTAAAGGAGTCAACTGGGTGCTCAGTTATCAAATGAAACTCCAATCCAACCTGTATGCACCAGACCCCTGAGGCCGCGTACACACGCGGGGACTGTTCGCCCAACTTTGTCCGTCAAACAGTTTCGGCAAACAGTCCGGTCAAAATTAGCATGGACGGACATGGCCACACACGACGGACGAACAGTTTGCTGAAACTGTGCGCGATGACGTGAACGGCACGTACGACGGGACGAAAAATACGACTTCCTATACACTGCATTATAACTTTCGGCGTGTAAATCCTTTCTGAGCATGCGCGGAACTTAGTTTGACGAACAAGCCTACACACGAGGGGACTGTTCGCTGAAACAAGGTTTCAGCGGACAGTTTTTCGGAATTTCTGAAAAACCTTGTTCAGCGGACTGTTCGCTGAAACTGTCCGCTGAAAGCCCACACACGAGCGGACTGTTTGCCGAAACACTGTTCAGCGGACAAAGTTGGGCGAACAGTCCACGCGTGTGTACGCGGCCTGACACTGCAGTAAAGCCAAGACGGAATAAGGAGAGGCTACAAAAGCCAACTGTAAAGGTACAAGCCACTAAGCAGACCAAAAGTGCCACTTTCCTCTTCCCGTGGACTTCCTCCCAAGTTAGTGGGTCCTCTCCAATTGTCCCCATCCAGATAGAGGGAATATACACCATATATGCCCTGCTAGACACTAGAGCACAGGTGACATTGCTCTACAGGGACTTCTATGACAAGCATCCTCAAGCACCTGCCCTTACAAAAGCTGGAGATATGGGGATTAGGGACCCAGAACTTCCCATATGACGGTTACCTGCCGGCAAGCTCACTTTCGACCCGAGTACAGCAGGGAAGGCGGAAACCTTTGACGCCTTGGCAGTGGTGTGCCCTCACCCTCCAGGAGCTGACAAAAGTTCCCTCATCATTGGAACAAACACTGACTTGGTGAGAAGACTACTTGCACCGCTTGTACAGCAGGAAGGGACTCTTCCCCACAAAAATACACCCAATGTTAGCCTAGGTGTACCGAGACCTTAAACATGAAGAAAAGGCTTCAGGGGAGGGAGTGGGAAAAATCTGGCCTTTAGACAAGAAAGAGAGACTGGTTCAGCCAGGTGAAGTAGTCTGCTTGAGAGCTTCCGTCAAGTTAAGCTGGAAAAGACTGGGCCCTTTCATTGTTCTTGAGACTTCAAACCAGGAAGAACACAGGGGGCTAGAACTTATCCCTGAAGTATTGCCAACCAAGGCATTGAAGAGGAATCACGGCAAGATTTCAGTCAGTGTCCGCAACACAGCAGCTGTGCCAGTGAGTGTGCCAGGCACAAGACTGTTGGGACAGGCCAGCCCAGCAACTCCAGTCTCGCCGTTTGGCTCAATGGGAGAACAGGCCGGAGAGGCTCCCCAAAAAGAATTCTCCTCTACCTCTTACTCCTGCCTGGATGGAGAGAGCTAAAGCCCAACTCCTGAGATGGAAGTCAACTTTCTCTACAAGTGAATTTGATGTGTGGCTGGCGAAGAGTGCGACTCACCGAATTCGTCTGGAAGAAAACAAGCCCTTTTGGGAGAGAGTCAGATGAATCCCACTGGGGGATCTTGAAGATTTGAGAGAACAGCTGGCAAAACTCTAAAGGACGGGAGTCCCGGAGTCCTTACGCCTCTTCATTAGTGGTGGTAAGGAAGAACAGGTCCCTACGGCTGTGCGTTAGAAGAGCAGAAGAATGCCTGGAGAAAGTCCTGAAGAGGCTTCATGACGAAGGCCTGGAGCTCTCCATGGAAAAATGCCAATTTTACCAACCTTCAGTGAACTACCTAGGACACATTGTGTCTGAAGAGGGAGTAGCAACAGATCCTGAGAAATTGGAAGCCATTACTTCTTGGCCCAGGCCTACAAATGTGACTGAACTCAGGTCGTTCCTAGGGTTCTGCTCGTACTACAGGAGGTTCGTGGAAGGGTTTGCCAAAATAGCTCACCCACTCGCTGAGCTTCTGAAGAAGCTGGTGCAGACTCAGATCAGTCTGGGAAGCCAAAGGAAGAGCCCAGGAAGAAGAGAGAATCCATACAGGATCAGTGGACTCCAGAATGCGAGGAAGCCTTCAGGCAGTTGAAGTGGAGCCTTACCACTGCTCCGGTCCTGGCCTATGCAGACCCGGCCAAACCGTATGAACTAAATGTGGATGCCAGCCGAGACAGGCTAGGAGGAGTGCTCTATCAGGAATATGACGGACGTCTGCGGCCCATTGCCTAATGTAAGCCGAAATCTTCTTCCTGCGGAAAGAAACTATCCTACTCACCAGCTTGAATTTCTGGCTCTGAAGTGGGCAGTGGTAGACAAGTTGAAGAATTACCTTTTACGGGGCAGAGTTCGTAGTCAAGACAGACAACACCCCCCTCACATACTTGCTCACCACCGCAAAGCTGGACGCCACCAGCCACAGGTGGGTGGCTGCTCTCTCTGCGTTTACCTTCAGTTTGAAGTACAGACCAGGAGTTGGTAACAGAGATGCGGACGCACTGTCAAGAAGGCCCCATGACTCCCAAAACCCCTCAGAAGACTGGACTCGACGTACCTCCGAAGGACTAAGAGCTCTCTGTGAAGGGACAAGCCAGCAAGGGAAAGGTGGGACCAGAGCTGAAGAAGTGGGAGTGACCTCAGTGGGGGTACCCAGGTGTTATTGTAACGTCTCCCAGATTATGCAAGAGGGTCTTCCCAAGCTATCAAAAAATCTCAGGAGCGATCAGGAGGAAGATTCACTCTGTGGGTTGGTGCTGAAGGTAATGGAGAACAAACAGCCTGATCTGCTGCAGAAGAGCCCCCGGAAAGAAGCCCGGTTACTACTGAAAGAGTGGGATTGGTTGCAGTTGCAACAGGGGGTGGTCTACCGAAGGGGCCCCTCTGAAGATCCCGAAGAGAAGTGGAAATTGCTTCTGCCGGAAAAGCACAGAGAGGGTGCTGATCGCTCTGCACGACCACCATGGTCATTTAGGAGCCGAGAGGACTCTTCAACTCATAAGGGACAGATTCTACTGGCCTCTCACAAGGACCGAAGTGGAGAGCTATTGTCATTCCTGCCACAGGTGCATACAACGGAAGACTCTGCCTCAGAGGGCTGCCCCAATGGGCCACTTAGAGAGCCAAGGGCCAATGGATCCAGTTTACATAGATTTTCTGTGTCTGGAACCCGATCTGAGTGGGCAAGGGGGCATCTTTAGTGGTTACAGATCATTTCACCCTTTATGCCCAGGTGTTCCCTACTAGAGACCAGCAAGCAGCCACAGTAGCAAAGACACTTGTGGAAAAGTTCTTTGTCAATTATGGTCTACCTCAACAGATACATTCGGACCAAGGAAGAGACTTTGAGAGCAGGCTGATAAAAATAATGTTGGATCTATTGGGCATATAAAAATCCAGGACTACGCCCTAGCACCCACAAGGGGACCCTCAACCGGAAACAGAACTCTCCTGAACATGTTGGGGACTTTGATTGCAGAGCAGAAACCCCATTGGAGTAGGCACATCACTGCCTTGGTGCATGCCTATAACAGTACCAGGAATGACACTACTGGATACTCACCTTATAGGCTAATGTTTGGGCGTGAAGCCAGGCTGCCAGTGGACTTAGCTTTTGGAACCTCCTTGGACCACACATCAGAGATATCTCATTGAGGGTATGTGGACAGACTGCGGAGGAACCTGAAAATGGCTTATGAGCAAGCTCAAGCCACCTCAAATATCAGAGAAAATAGGAATAAGAGGAACTTTGATCTAAAAGTAAGAGTTCAGGATCTCCAACCAGGTGACCGCGTCCTACTCCGGAATCTGGGCATCCCAGGTAAACATAAGTTGGCTGATCGCTGGAAATCACAGCCATGTTTTGTGTGTAGGAAGCTTGCAGGACTCCCAGTGTATGAAATCAAGCCAGAAGGAAACACTGGGCCAGTAAAGACCTGGCATCGAAATCATCTCTTACCCCTCACGGAAGCAGTCAGTATAAGTCCAGAAGAGGATCTCTCCTCCACGTCCACTGCTGTGTGCAGACCAGTAACTCGGTCTCAGCCTGCCCCATCTGGAGATGAGGATGAGGGAATGGAGATGAGTTGGTTGTGGCCACCTGAGACAACAGAGACTGAAGTTGATGTTTCCCCAAAGACAGGAGAAGACATTAATGGGACTCTTGGGGCAGAGGCCCCAGAATTTGGGCCAATGACACAGCAAGTGGAAGATCAAAATATTCCTGTTTACTCCTGATCACCAGTATCTGAAGTGAGGAATGAGGATACTTGTTCAAGAATGGTGGATACACCAAAAAGGCAAGGAGAAAAGAGAGACATTCGCCCACCAAAGAGAACGACTTACGATACACTGGGTGAATGCTCTGAAGCAACTCAACATACTAGCAAATGAAACTCTGAAATGCCTGGTCCCTCTACTTCTGATTCGGTGAGGGACAACCCCAACTCGCCCCTTGACACATCTGTACCGAACACTATGGTGTCAGCTGTGAGTGCACAGGACAGCTCCCCATCACAAGTGAACTGGTGGGAAGCTCCTCTGTCTGTATTGTGTAACCGTATAGAGACAAGAATACAGGATAGAGTTAAGAGTTTGAACTTCTTTGGGGACCAAAGAGACAAGGTAGGGGGAGTGTGTAGCACTGGTATCCTTGTCTTCTGATGTGTATTAGAATTATAATGAAAGTCTATGGAGGGTTCTATAGCTCAGTGTTTGGCGCCATCTAGCGGCCAAATACTGGAAGTGAACTTAAATGATTTTTGGCTTTCAAGCATTGAATTATTCACAGGAAGTGACTGTTATTTACATTGGAGAGTTGACCCCTTTACCCAGGATGCTAAGTGACCTACCCAAGGACACCCTCTCTTGCATTGCATGCTGCATAGGAGATAAAAGGACCCTGATCAGCCATTTTAGGTCTCTTGGTAATGCATGGCCTGCCTGTGAGGAATTGTGCAGAGGCCTTCCAGAGGAAGTGACCTATTGCCTGTGCGGAGCGCAACCCTGCTCAGTTGTGTGAGTGACCTAAAGTGCCAGGGATTCAGAGATCGGATTGAGAGGATCCAAAGACACTTGTTTGAGCATCGGAGGACCAGGTCCACCTGTCAGAACGGGATGGAGTGACAGAGCTGGCTGACGCAGAAGCAAGCTGCAACTACTGGACCAAAGTTACCATACCAAGGTTCCGATCCAGTTAGTGAGCGGGTTGCTACCCACCGTTTTCTAAACCATTGCACCTAGTCAGACTTGTATACAGGCCTCACTGGGATGCTTAGTCCCACGGAGGAGGAGTATAGCAGCTGACGCTGGCAGGCATAAGGCCTACTTACTATCACACTCCAAGCACTGTATTATATTTGTGGAAGCAACACTAGGATCATCCTTAATTCAACTTTAACGGTTTTAACCTTGGTTTACAAATTTTATATGGCGTTATCATTGCTAGCGAAGATCCGAAGATAAAGACTGAGTACTTTTAAGTGAGATTTCACGCATAGCTATAAAAGTAGGGGGTAGGGGGAGCTCCAAGAATGCCCGTGTACTGAGCAGTGATAAACGGACACCAGAGTGTTTCAGTGAATTTCTGATACTGCAATCTCGCTATGTCTCACGAGATTACAGCAACAGGAGGTGCTCCTTACTGTTTGAAGCATTTGTGAAATGAAGCAATCAGCGGAGAATGATCTCCACTACAAATAAATCGGAGGAGCATGATCTCCACTGCGAATGCTGGAGAACTGAGCAGTGGATATTTTCCACTGCTTCATAAATGGACATCTTTGTTGAATTTTTATCCTCAGAATCAAATAGACTACCCCAGGTCTCAATAAAGTGCTTCCACTCCTACTCTGACCACTATCCCCCTCTAGAAGGACACTGACCTACCTTAGACCATATTACCTGCATAATGTAAAGGTCTTTAGAATGGGATGCAGGCATACTTTGACTTGCAGCCTAGGCAAATACCAGCACTCTAACCTCCAGGGTCTGCTGCAGATATTTGCTGGTGGGATCAACACTGGTAATTTTAAAGAACAGTATTCCCTTGCCCCTTCCCCACCACATTGACACCTCTTAATTCCATTGTAGCCACCATGTTAATGGGGTAACAGAACAGGTAAAATCACCACAGTGTCATGGCAGGTGAAAGCTTTTGTTCCCCCAAATTATGTTTAAAGACAATTGATTCAGACCAGCAGCACTGGACTAAAAGGAAAATGTTTAGAAAGCTGTAGCCTTACTTCAAAGGATGCTGCTATTACTCAATATTGTGCATTGTTGTGATCAGACGCAATTGGAAAAACGATGACGGCATTTCCTTTTTTGAATTGAACATATACAGTATACTCAGCTGTCCAAATACATGCTGCAAGACTGTGTTTACAATCCAATAAATCTATATTTAACTAAAATTGTTGACATGAGCATTTATGGCCAGAACTGTGTGTCCTGTGAATTGGTTCACATTCAGAGACATGAGAACACATTTTCCTAATTTGATTTAAAACATTAATCACAGACCAAACAGACGATTAGGTTACTCAGTGTCTTCTTATTTGTTAATGGTGAATTTTCTCTAATTATCCATGGAACAAAACATTAAAAACCTATAATATCCAAAAGGATTTGTATGAAAATTGATAGCTACTAACTGTCATAACACAAGGGCCCATTTGTAAACCACAACTAAATGCAATTTTGCTGTTACATATAGTGACAGGCTGAATGAACTCTAACCACTAAAACAATAGAATTCCTATACAGGATCAGCATCCCAGATAAGGTCCTACAATATACTTTTGTAGTCCAAGGTTTGTTAGAAATGTTACTTATTTCCCTCATTTCAAGGTTCTATCACTAGACAGCTTTTGGGAGTCGTCCTTTAAAAATGGCAAATTATCACCAAAGATCTTAAATATGAATACCAGTCTACGTTTTTTAATTCATAGACAAGCAGTTTGGTTTAAAAGAAGCAATATTCCTCAGTTTAGTAGCATCAACACTTACAGCTTTTCTATATAATGTAAATAGAGGAGAGCACTTCCTGTTCCCTCTCAGCAGTACTGGAGGGTTCTCTAAACACATGTAGCTATACACATTTATGGGCCCAGCTGTAAAGCAGTGATAAAGCTGTCATGCTGGTCCATATTGCTGCTTAAAAAAAATGGGCACACTGCTGTGCTTTATAAATGTGTTTAGTGTTTCCCTTGCTTCTGAACTCTGAAGCAATTAAAGTTCTATTAATTTTCAGGAAAGGTGACTTTAAATTGTATGCAGTGGTGGCTGGTGACGTTTTAGGATGGGGGGGTGCCAGACCCCGCCCTTCCCTTTTGACCCCTCCTGCTTGGTGAAAATGTGTGTGGTTTCAGCGAAATAGTGAGCATGGCTTTAAGGTGGTGTGGTTGGCGTCTGAGATAAACGAGGGATAAAGGGAGTGGGAGGGACAGCAGGCCCAAATCCTACACAACAATAGAAATGTGTGTATTCTAGAAAGTTTAACAATCAGCAGATAAAGATACTCCAAACACCTGTTGTTAGCACTTCAATCATCCCATCACCATGGTTGTTATGGTATCAGGATGATTAAAGCTCATTATTTCTATTATTACATTGTAATATAAAATGAAATCATTCAACTCACCATAATGCAGAATCAGTGGGAGCCCTGAGCGTGTCACCTGCCACGTTCCCTGCCACCAGATGCCCCCAGTGGAGTCCGTCCTTGCGTCAGGTGCCCCCGTCAGCAATGTCCATCCTTGCATCAGGTGCCCCCGTCAGTGGAGCCCGTCCTTGCAAATTTTGGCTGCAGTACTTTTATCCATCCACAAGATGGCGCCGAATAAAAAATTCACTGTTACAGGGGCACTTTTGTGATTGGTTATTTGACCCTATATTAAGTGAAGATTGCCCCTCTGTACCTTGTCCAGTTGAAGTGCCATTTGAGGGCACAAAACACGTTGACCTAGCGTGGTCTAACACTGCTGTCATCCCCTCCTGTGCGCCACCCGCACGATCCCCCATCTTTACGGCCGTTTTGGGCATTTACATAGAGACTTTCTGTTCAGTCCTCACTAGACTGATGCATTTTCTACTCAGAGCTCCCTCTGCTGGATACGAACGAAGACTCGCTCCTTCTGAGTTCACCTATGAACTGGATAGACTCAGGATGTGTAATCCATGAAACCCATGCTGCATAATGTTTGTATGACCGGCAACTGCTCCGCTCCACTCGGAATCCACGCGTTTGTCTCTGGATGGTGTCTGAGCTGATAGCGGTATCGTTCCACCAGGACCTCCATTGAAGTCATACCAGTGAGCGTTGTATATTCGACCAAGAAGAGCGTGACACTATCGGCACACACTGGGTCTCTGTTATCCTATATGACTGCACCACCAGATGATGGAGGATACTTGCACTTTCAGATAAATTTGTTACAGCTATGGACATATACCTGATCATTTGGATCCCTGACTTTATACATTATATGCCACAATCTGTGGAATTTATTCCTGATTGCATGTCCATTGAGCCTGATACGGCTTACATAAAGGACATTTTTGGATACCAGTGAGCGCTGTATATTCGACCAAGAAGAGAGTGACACTAGTGGCACACACTGGGTCTCTGTTATCCTATATGACTGCACCACCAGATGACGGATGATACTTGCACTTTCAGGTAAATTTGTTACAGCTAAGGACATATATCTGATCATTTGGATCCCTGACTTTATATATTATATGCCATAATCTGGAACTTATTCCTGACTGCACGTTCATTGAGCCTGATATGGCTTACAAAAAGGACATTTTTGGATAGAACTGTGTGCATTTTTTGCCTGGCGCACATTCATCTACTATCAGCTTCAGCTGGGTACATAGCGAAGACTGGAGGGAACATAGGAGGGGATGACCCTACATCTGTAATAACAGTGTTTAGCATTGTTTTTATACCACATGTCTTGTTTTTTTTTGTGTTTCTGTTTTGATCCTTTTTTACACATTTTTCTACAGCCATTTATTTCACCTGTGTATATCTGGTATTGTCATAGAGAGGACCCCACAGGTTTTGATGGGCGATTCACCTGTGGAGTCTCTTTTTACTGTTTAAGATGTGTGCGTGAATTTTCTAATAAAGTTTACCATTTTTTCATTTATTATAATCTTGAGCTTTCTTGTCCTGATGTGAGCATTCGTGAGCTCGCTATGGTCTCGCATCCTTCCTCATTGTTTGCCTTGCGTCAGGTGCCCCCGTCAGAGGAACCCGTCCTTGCGTCAGGTGCCCCCGTCAGCGGAGCAGGGTCCTTCAAGCAGCGTCTGTCTCTCCCCAGCTAGTTCCTGGCTTTCTGCGTGTGTTCAGTGGAGAGGGGAGGGGCCTCTCCTCTCCACTGAACACAACGGGATTAGTCCTCACGGCAGACATCTTTTTGTAGCCCCCCGGAAGTGACTGGCCAGGCGCTTGCTGCTCGGTGCGATGGATTGCGCCACAAAGCAGCTCCAAACCCCGCCAATGAAGCGCCACGTCTGCAATCTCGTGATTGCATTGATATGCCGGTGCCCGAACACAGTGAACTTAAGGACCTTTTTTTTTTTTCTCTCTAATAGATGGACGGCCACTGATTGTATGTAACTTAATTTTTATCATTAACCACTTCAATACCAGACGCTCTACACCTTCCTGCCCAAGCTAATTTTCAGCTTTCGGCGCTGTCGCAAATTGAATGACAATTGCGCTGTCATGCTTCACTGTACCTAAAAAAAAAAAAAAAAAAAAAATTGTTTATCATTTTGTTCCCACAAATAGAGCTTTCTTTTAGAGGTATTTATTTGATCACCTCTATTTTTATTTTTTGCACAACAAATAAAAAAAAAAAGACCGAAAATTTTGAAGAAAAAAAAAGTTTCTTTGTTTTGTAAATAAGTTTTCTTCTTCAACGGCGGGCACTGATAAGGTGGCACTGGGTACTTATGGGTGGCACAAATGGGCACTGATGGACACTGGGTGGCACTGATAGGTGCCATTGCTGGGCACAATAAAAAACAGTGATTGCGCCACAGAGGTGCCAGTCAGTACCCATTTGTGGGCACTGATTGACATATGTTGAGCATCAATTTTCACATGTGGATGGCCATGGTGGCTTCCCTGGTCATATGACGCCCGGTCAGGATAATTGAACCACTGCCTGGCCATCATTCTGCTATAGGCCGGGCGGGAAATGGTTAAGTAATGCACTGGATTTTTTTATTTTTTCTAAACTAACTTGTATAAGCCTTATGACTTTACGTTCTATTTAGGTAAACCTGGTATATGCCAAGTGCACATTCCCATATAGCGAGAATAACTTGCTACAAATTTGTGAGAGTGTTGAATTGTAAGCCTTGTTAACTTGCTGCACATTTTCACAGCAAATTGTACACTCGGAGAGCACTTGAAGCACAAGTTCTAGTTGACATTTTTCCAATTTGTAGCAAATTGGTTGGGCAAGTCTCTAGCAAGAGCAAAGTTGCAGTGGTGAGACCACAGCAAGAGCTCTGCAAGTCTCAGTGACCCCTGTGGTGGGATGACTATTACAAGACATAACTGAACCAGAACTTGCAGCAGACTTGCAGAATGTTTGCAAAGAAAGTTGATCTGGAGTCATGCAATTTGGACTTTCTGAAATTGTGCAACAAACTTGTGAAGCTTGACAAAGTCTAGCAATAGTTTAGCAAGTAATTTTCAAACTTGCAGCACAATTGCTTGCTAACTGGGTCGATAAACGAACTTTAGGCATGCATCCCCCTATGTACTGTACAAGACAGCATCAAAGCTCAGTATATACTTACCTATCTTGTGGGGTTCATCAGGACCCCAGCTAGTGTCTACGCTTCGGCCTCTTCACTGTGGCTCTCTCCCGACACAGAGGTACTGGTAAGACCGCACCAAAACCATGTGAATTCATAGGAAAACTTTTTGCCTGTAGGCAGAGTCTTATTATAATTAGGGGCGGGGCATTCCTTTGTAGGCACACACAGCGAAAAAAAGAAATGGGTGTGATTTAAGCAGGATATTGGGTGTAGCTTAAAGGGGGCGTGGCTCAAAGGGTGTGTGGTTAGAGTCTGGGATGAACGAGGGAGAGAGGGAGAAAGAGGGACAGTAGGCCCAGATCCTACACCACAATAGCTATATGTGTATTCCAGAATGTTTAACAATCAGCAGATAAAGATACTACAAACATCTGGTGTTTGTGCTTCAATTATCCCGGCACCATGGTTGTTAAGGTTTCAGCACAATTGAAGCGCATTATTTCTATTATTACATTGTAATATAAAATGAAATCATTCAACTCAGCATAATGCTGAATCAATGAGAGCCCTGAGTGTGTGACCTGCCACCAGATACCATCAGGTGCCTCCCGAGGGAGTCCCGAGGGAGTCCCTCCTTACAGCAGGCATTTTCAGCAGAGTCCGTCCTTGCATCGGCTTGCCCCGGCAGAGTCCGTCCTTGCATCGGCTTGCCCCGGCAGAGTCCGTCCTTGCATCGGCTTGCCCCGGCAGAGTCCGTCCTTGCATCGGCTTGCCCCGGCAGAGTCCGTCCTTGCATCGGCTTGCCCCGGCAGAGTCCGTCCTTGCATCGGCTTGCCCCGGCAGAGTCCGTCCTTGCATCGGCTTGCCCCGGCAGAGTCCGTCCTTACAGAGTCCCTTCTTACATCAGGCATTCTCAGCAGAATCCATCCTTGCATCTGGTGTCCCCAGCGGAGCCCCTCCTTACATCTGGTGTCCCCAGCGGTTTCCTTGGTGTGAGCAGAGGGGTTGATTTAATAAAGGCAAATAAACTTTATAGCAATAGCAGTTGCAATCTTTAACCACTTCAGCCCCAGAAGAATTTACTCCCTTCCTGACCAGAGCATTTTTTGCGATACAGCACTGCGTCGCTTTAACTGACAATTGCGTGGTCTTGCAATGTTGCACCCAAACAAAATTTATGTCCTTTTTATCCCACAAATAGAGCTTTCTTTTGGTGGTATTTTGTCGCCTCTGCGGATTTTATTTTTTGCGCTAGAAACAAAGAGTGACAATTTTGAAAAAAAGCAATATTTTTTTACTTTTTGCAATAATATCTCCAAAAAATATATCGAAATTTTTTTTTCCTCAGTTTAGGCCAATATGTATTCTACATATTTTTGGTAAAAGAAAAAAAATCGCAATAAGCGTATATAGATTGGTTTGCGCAAAAGTTATAGTGTCTACAAAATAGGGG
This sequence comes from Lithobates pipiens, assembly GCF_037356315.1. Lineage (NCBI taxonomy): Eukaryota > Metazoa > Chordata > Amphibia > Anura > Ranidae > Lithobates > Lithobates pipiens. The sequence goes on along the minus strand of NW_027507764.1, from coordinate 506,790,205 downwards.
ATACCTTTATGGCATTTTTATTATAAATTTTTTTTAATTAGTAATGGCGGCGATCTGCGATTTTATATTGTGACTGCGATAATATGGTGGACACATCGGACACTTTTGACACTATTTTGGGACCATTGTCATTAACCACTTGCTTACTGGGCACTTAAACACCCTTCCTGCCCAGACCAATTTTCAGCTTTCGGTGCTCTCACACTTTGAATGACAATTACTCAGTCATGCAACACTGTACCCAAATGAATTTTGTGTCCTTTTTTTCCCACAAATAGAGCTTTCTTTTGGTGGTATTTGATCACCTCTGGGGTTTTTATTTTTTGCGCTATAAATGAAAAAAGACCGAAAATTTTGAAAAAAAAACGCATATTTCTTTGTTTCTGTGACAGAATTATGCAAATTATTAATTTTTCTTCATAAATTTTGGCCACAATTTATACTGCTACATATCTTTGGTAAAAATAACCCAAATTAGTGGATATTATTTGGTCTTTGTGAAAGTTAGAGAGTCTACAAGCTGTGGTGCGAATCGCACAAAATTGATCACATCTGATGTACTGGTGGCCTATCTCGCTTCTTGTGACCCGAACAAGTCAGGAAAGTACAAATACCCCCCAAATGACCCCTTTTTGGAAAGTAGACATTCCAAGGTATTTAGTAAGAGGCATGGTGAGCTTTTTGATGTTGTCATTTTTTTCCCACAATTCTTTGCAAAATGAAGATTTTTCATTTTCTTTATTTTTCTCCACAAAATTGTCATTGTAATAGGTTATTTCTCTCACGTGGCATGTGTATACCACAAATGACACCCCCCAAAAAATTCTGCTAATCCTCCTGAGTATTACAATACCACATGTGTGTGACTTTTTCACAGCCTGGCCACATAGAGAGGCCCAACATGCAGGGAGCGCCATCACGTGTTCTAGAAGCATAAATTACACATCTAACTTGTTGACTATTTATTACACTTTTGAAGCACCAGGACAATGACACGTGACACTGATGACAGATGGCACTGATACGTGGCAATGATGACACTTATACGTGGCACTGATGACACGTGGCACTGATGACAGATGACACTAATATGTGGCACTGATGACACGTGGCACTAATACGTGGCACTGATGACACGTGGCACTAATACGTGGCACTGATGACACGTGGCACTAATATGTGGCACTGATGACACGTGGCACTAATACGTGGCACTGATGACATGTGGCACTAATACGTGGCACTAATACGTGCCACCGGTGACAGATGGCACTAATACGTGGCACCAATGACGCGTGACACTGATGACAGATGGCACTGATAAGTGGCATTGATGACACGTGACACTGACAACAGATGGCACGTGACACTGACAGGTGGCACTGATGACAAATGGCACTGATACGTGGCACTGATGACAGATGGCACTAATACGTGGAACTGATGACAGATGGCACTATGTGGCACTAATAACACGTGGCACTGATGACAGATGCCACTTATACGTGGCACTGATGACAGATGGCACTGGGGACAAATGGCACTGACAACAGGTGGCACTGGGGACAGATAGCACTGCGGGCAGGTGGCACTGGGGTGGGGTGGATTGCACTGGGGTGGATGGCACTGGGGTGGATGGCACTGGGGCGGATGGCACTGGGGCAGGATGGCACTGGGGGAGATGGCACTGGGGCGGATGGCACTGGGGCAGGATGGCACTGGGGGGGGCATGGCACTGGGGGGGGCATGGCACTGGGGGAGGATGGCTCTGGGGGAGGATGGCACTTTTTTTTAAACTTTTTTTTTACTTTTTTTTTTTTTTTTTCTTTTGTACACTGACGGCTGCTGCAGCCGTTCTTCTCTCCCCTCTCACACGCTGTCTGTGTGAGGAGGGAGAGCGGCGCTGAGAGATGATCTCATATGTTTACATATGAGATCATCTCCCATTGGACACGCCGATCACGCTGTAAACGGCCGCTGTGATTGGCCGTTTACAGCGATCTGTGTTTGCCTGTCCCCGGGGGACACGGCAAACACAGAACTTCCGCGATGCGCGCCCGCGGCGGCGCGCATTGCGGAAGTAAACACCAGGCCGTCCAGGGACGGCCAGGCGAGGGAAGCCGCCCGCCCTAAGGCCGTCATTCGGCTATAGGGCGGGCGGGAAGCGGTTAATACAGAGATCAGTGCTATAAAAATGCATTGATTACTGTATAAATTACACTGGCAGGGAAGGGATTAAACAGTAGGGGATGATTAAGGGGTTATGTGTGCCCTAGGGAGTAATTCTAACTGTGGGGGAGGGGGGTGGGTGGGCTACCTAGGACATGACAGTGATCACTGCTTCTGATGACAGGGAGCAGTAGATCTGTTTTGCCACTAGGCAGAACGGGGAAATGCCTTGTTTACATGGGCATCTCCCCGTTCTGCCGCTCTGTGACACGATCGTGGGACACTGGCGGACATAGAGTCCGCGGGTCCTGCAGGCATGGTCACGGAGCACGCACCCATGCCCACAATGCTGCTTCTTAAAGGGGACATACCTGTATGCCCATTTGTGTAACTGTGCAATTGTGCTGACGTATATCGTCATGCACTGGTTGGCAAGCGGTGAGGAGCAGTTGCTCCAGCGCTTAGTAAATGAGCAGAAGCTCTGCTGCCTTCATCATCCAATTATATGCAAGCAAAAACTGTTTTTTTTTTTCCCCCTTGCACATGATTAGGTATTCTTTGTAAAGTAAAGCTTTGCCTCATTTACCAAGCTCTAAGAGAACTGCCCTTGCAGAGGGTAACTGCACTTTGCAAAATGCACAGTCTATTTGCCTTTGGTAACTCAACCCCAATGTGTTGTGCATTCAGAGATGGTATTCTGCATACCTTGGATGTAACAAGTGGTAATTTGACTTGGTGTTGCCTTTCCATCATCTCAAACCAGTCTGTCCATTCTCCTCCTCTGACATCAACAAGGCATTTTCCTCCACACAACTGCTGCTCACTGGATAGTTTCTCTTTTTTTCGGACCATTCTCTATAAACCTGAGATGGTTGTGTGGGCAAATCCCAGTAGATCAGCAATTTTTGAAATACTCAGACCAGCCGGTCTGGTACCAACAACCATGCCATACTCAAAGTCACTTAAATCCCCTTTCTTCCCCAGGCTCAGTTTGAGCTCTAGCAAGTCGTCTTCACCACGTCTGGATGCCTAAATGCATGGAGTTTCTGCCATGTGATTGGCTGATTAGCAATTTGTGTTCCCATGTAATTGAACAGGTGTATACCTTCCAACGGTCCCTCATTTGGAGCAATGTCCCTCTGTCCTCCTCGTTTGTCCCTCATTTTGGTCTGATCTATATCGTTCTATATAAAATGCATGTTTTATCTATTAAAAAGCGTTTCCCAGTGCTAAACCTTTAATTCGCATTCTAAATGGCTGCATTTGTAAATCCCAGAAGCCAATATAATAAAAAAAAAAAACAGTATTGAGAAAAAAAAATGGAATAGAAAAAATTTAAAAAAAAGCAAGCACCTGTGGGTCTTAACCAATCTTCTTTTTTTTTTGTATAATTATTGTGTGTGGTGTGTATACACAAATAAAATAATGGATAATGCGCAGCCCACACTTGTCTGCCCTCCAGCATTAATATGTGACATGAAAGTGACTTCATGCCGGGGAGGAGGTCAGTCATGGCCGCCCCCTCGCTCTCCTCCTATAAGGTCATTGCAGAGCACAGAACAGCCGCATGCGCGTTTGCAGGAAGTTTGGCCCAGCGCGGAATCCGTGACCGGAAGGGGCGGGGCTACAGTTACACCTTCTTCCGCCCAGACTCGTCTCATTGAGGAAGGACACGGCTGTGGTGGAGGTGAGTGGTGGCGTTTCTCTTCGTACACCGGGGAGCTCATAGCCGGTGTACTGCGCCCTCCTCCCTCCGGTGACACGGGGCTCCCCCCGAGGAGGAGGAGGAGGGCTGTCCTTGGAGCCTCCTGGCCGGTCATACGGGGAGCCGCACTCAGGAGGCAGCGATGGCTCCTGTCATATCACCGTATTGTATGTATGGGGGAGGGGAGTATTATATCTCCTACACCCGGATCTGTCCGTCCATGGAGGGTCAGTACAAGGACGCCGCGCTCCCCCCCCGAGTCACGCTATATATACACGGGGTGGGGACATCTCTTCATGTCGTTGTTCCGCCCTACACAAGAATGACTATTTGAAGTGAACAGAACGTACACTTGACTGCAATGTCAGGCGGTGCATTGTACAATGTGCTGCAATAAAATGGAACATGTCTGAATCTTATTGCAGTGCTAGGCTTGTGTTGCAGTATACATGGGAACAATTTTGTTTCCTGTGTATCCCTGCAGTGACGGCTGTTACCATGCCGGTCTCTGCACAGTGTGAATTGGCCCCAAAGGATACGTTCGCATTAAGGAGAATGTTCCACCCATATTTAGGATGTAACCCGCTCCCATCTGCCCGTCTTCCCTCCGTCAGAGCGCCCCTCGTTAATGTGGGCACAGTGTACTCTACTCTCCCCACACCCGCTGTCACTTTTACAAAACGGTGCGGGGCTCCGCCCACACAGCCATGTTCTTCATTCAGAGATCTGTGAATTAATGAACTGCAAGTACCGCCTTCCACTGCAGCACACACTGGTAGATTGGATGGGCTGCAAGTGCAATGCTCAGCACACCTGTAGTTCAGTCACTCCTCTAGATGTACAGGCACAAGGCTAGAGGAAGACTGTGCTGTACCTGCAATCACAGGCACAATACTCTGCAGGCTCCACCCAAAAAATAAATGTGTTTGTTTTTTTGAAAGCTGCACTAAGCTGTGGGTTGGGACAAACAAGATGGCTCTGTGGGGGAGGTTGCTGTACTAACATTGGATAGTTAATACAGCGGCTCTTCCTGTGAAAAAAAAAAAAAAATATATATATATATATATATACACACACACACACACTTTTTTTTCTTTTTTTCAGCCTGCTGGGTTGTGTACCAGGCTTTAGATGGCAATAGAAATGACTTGGGGCATATTCAGATCCTAGTTCAAAACTCAACAAGCCTGCCTGGAAGCTGTTGCACTTCTGGACCAATCATCTGCAGTCGTTGCCTACATGTGTTGTGGGAAAGTCTGCATTTAATTGGCCCAGTACAGGTAACAATTTCCAGGTGGGTTTCAGACTAGGTTTTGAACGAGTCTGAGCCCATCACTAGATGACGGCATTGTCAGTCCTGGGAGATGGTAGTGTTCTAAGGAGTAGAAGATACAAATATAACAGAACTTTTTACAGCAGGCAACTTTTCCTTTTTGGGCTCAAGGACTTCCATAAATGTCAGTGGTGAATGTTGTGTCTCAGCCCTCGATCTAGCCCTCTTTCTGGACATCTTGGTCTCCTAAAGGAAGTTGAACAATAACACAATTACTGGTGGGACCACCAGGCGAAAGTAAACAACTAAAACAGTCGCCACATATAAGAATTTAACAGCTGAAATATACATTATTCTATATAGAGTCCATTTTTGGGTTTAATACCACTTTAGTGGCTAAGCTCATTTCTTAGAGAAAACAGCCTATGTTTTCATGGTATCATTGTAGATTTAAAAAAAAAAACTGCAGCTTTGTAAGATCTTAATTAGTTTAGTATTGTTATAGGCTGCTTGGAGCTCTTCTAGAAGCCTGGCCCGAAACAAAAACAGAAATCTTCACATCTTAGGACAGAATATTGTTGCTTTTTATTCCTGCAATTGGGTGGGGGTGAGCGAGCGTCCAATGGTTTTCATGTCCTAGCAATTGGGCAAAAAATGAATCCTGCAAGCAGAATCTTTGCAGCACTGTACACACTGCTCCTAAAGCTCCCCTGACCATTGAAATCAATGGGCAGTGCCACCAAACTGCCGCTGCAGAGGTGTTTTGCAGGTGGTTTTAACCCTTTTTTTTTTTTTTCATCCTCTAGCGAGGGTTAACAGTGCGCCACTAAAAATAGCGGCGCTTTACCGCCAACACCCCAGTTTGAAAGTAGCCAGAATGGATGCACATTGGCTGTAGGACTCGCACGCACAACCAAGTTTGACAGCTACACAGGAATAAGCACATGGAGCCAGACAGAGCCTGTGCTCCTGGGTCTGTGTGGTCATACTTGTGTACCTGTCAGCTGTGCTGGTGAGTCCATACAGCTGGTCTTTCCATTCCGTTTTCTATGGGCTGCCTGCACTTAGTTCAGTGATAGCACAGCTCTGGTCCCGGCATGAGGCTGAGTGTGTGAATGAGCCATAGTTTGTGCAGCCCTTAGGGTCCCTCTAAACAGAGGGCTGCATGTGGCCCCCTGGGCCCTAGTCTCCTATAAATAGGTGCAGAATTGTGGGAGGTGCCCAGCAGGTCCTCCCACTACAGGTTACTTGTAAAAAACTACAGGAGAGTGCAGAGATGAGACTGTCGCAATACATGAGGGGAGAGAGCAACAATGACTGGTCTTTGCCTATGTATGGGAGTTTCCTGTAATAGTCTCACACTGGATTACTGCCCAGATCTGGAAGAATTGCACAAAGCACACCAAGATTCAAGAAAGAATGCACTTGATGAATGTATTTAGGCAATATTTGCTTATCTTGGACTTCAGCTTTGGTACTTTGACTCACTGACGTGCAGCAAACATGCAGAAATGAGCTCACGTACAGTATCTCACAAGTGAGTACACCCCTGACATTTTTGTAAATATTTTATTATATCTTTTCATGGGACAACACTGAAGAAATTACACTTTGCTACAATATAAAGCAGTGAGTGTAAAGCTTGTATAACAGTGTAAATTTGATGTCCCCTCAAAATAACTCAACACAGCTGTTAATGTCTAAACCACTGGCAACAAAAGTGAGTACACCCCTAAGTGAAAATGTCCAAATTGGGCCCAAAGTGTCAATATTTTGTGTGGCCACCATTATTTTCCAGCACTGCCTTAACCCTCTTTGGCATGGAGTTCACCAGTGTGTCACCAGTTGCCACTGGAGTCCTCTTCCACTCCTCCATGACTACATCACAGAGCTGGTGGATGTTGGAGACTAGAGGTCGACTGATATATCGGCTGGCCGTTATTTGAAGTTTTTTTTTTTTTTTTTTTTTTTTAAACTCACAATTTTATTAACCACTTGCTTACTGGGCACTTAAACCCCCCTAAGTCCCAGACCAATTTTCAGCTTTCAGCGCTGATGCACTTTGAATGACAATTGCGCGGGCATACAACACTGTACCCAAATGACATTTTTTATCATTTTTTTTACCACAAATAGAGCTTTCTTTTGGTGGTATTTAATCACAGCTGGGAGTTTTATTTTTTGCTAAACAAACAAAAAAAGATGCAAAAAAAAAATCATGTTTAATAGTTTGTTATAAAATTTTGCAAACAGGTCATTTTTCTCCTTCATTGAAGTGCGCTGATGAGGCAGCACTGATAGGCTGCACTGGTGGGCACTGATAGGCATAGTTAAGGTGGCACTAATAGGCACAGATAAGGCGGCACTGATGGGCAAAGACGGGCACGGATGGGTGGCACTAAGGGGCACTGATAGGTACCACTGATAGATGGGACTGATGGGCTCTGATAGGTGGCACTGCTGGGCGCGGATATGTGGCACTGGGGTGCAGCACCTTTGAGGCAGACTGTGGGCACTGCTGGGTGGCACTGACAGGAGGGACACATTTTTTATTCAGGCAGGCAAAGCAGGGGGCAGGTGGGCACTGGCAGGGCTGGCCGTGATCGGGACTGATGTCCCGATCACGGCCGCCGGTGATCGGCTTTTTTTTTTCTCCTCGCGCTGTCAGGAATAATAGCCGATTACCGGCTCCATTATATCACATGATCAGCTGTCATTGGCTGACAGCTGATCACGTGATAAGGGGTCGGGATCGACCCCCTTACACGGATCGGTGATCAGGCAAATCTCGTAGACTCGACGATCACAGAGCGCGCCGCGCGCGCCCCTCAGAGGGGCGCACAGGCCGCTTGTGGACAGGAACAACGTCAATAGACGTAGTCCCGGAAAAGGAGATCTGCGCTGTAGCCGTCATTCGGCTATAGCGCGGGTCTCAAGTGGTTAATTGCAAAAAGAAAAAACGAGAGGGGAACAGAAACAAGAGGGGATCAACAAAAAGATGGAGGAAAAAAGAATAAAAAAAGAGAACGATGCATAGTACAATAATAATCACAACATCAGATTGCCAGTTAATCCAGCATCCCAACTAGGGGTAAGACTAGGTGGCGGTTCATAAAGTTTATGACCCCTGACATCATAGTGAGCTACTATAGAGTAAAAGGGCCGCAATAGCGGATCTCCTGTGCCAGGTCTCTTCAACAAATAGCAATAGGAGCATTAGAGAAGGGAAAAGCTAAGTCAGGAAAAGGAGAGAAAGAATAGAGATAGGGTTAAGGCAGCCTCCCGCCCCAAGAGCCCAGGACTGTCCCAAAAAACGGCCACCTCAGGCCACATTAGGCTCTTGAGAAGAGAGCCATGTATCATAAGGCTGGGGGAGTCTTCAATAGCACCCAAGGCTCCCATATTCTATCATGCTTATCAAAGGTGTCATTCAGGGTGGCTGTCAGGTATTCCATTCTCTTAACATCTCTGATCCTGGTGTGCAGTTCAGATAGGGAGGAGGGGTCCGTCTGTTTCCATTTTAGGGCCACCAGGCAGCGGGCTGCGGTTAATACATGCGACAATAGTTTCTGTGACATTTTAGTGAAGGAGACGGGTGGTAGACCGAACAGATACATTTTGGGATCTAATGGCGCCGAAGATAGATCGGAGCAAGGATTGCACCATCAGCCAGTATGGGAGAAGTAGGGGACACATCCAGTATATATGGAATAGCGTTCCCCTATCTTTAGGGCAACGCCAGCAACGGGAGTCAGTCAGTGGGTATATGGAGTGGAGCAGGTCCGGGGTCTGATACCAATGGAATAAGATCTTGTATTGGTTCTCCTTGTAGAGCGTGCAGATGGAGCTTCTGTAAGGCTGCGACCAGATACGCTGCCTCGTGCTTAGGGGTATAGTTTCACCCAGGGCCTGCACCCACTTGCCCATATAGGCATGTCGTGACCCGTCCGGTGAGGGGGACATGATCAGAAGCTGATAGGTGTGGGAGATCATACCCTTTGGGGAAGAGCCCTCCAAACATATTTTTTCTAATTCAGTTAAAGGTGAAAAACAAAGGTTGGCCACAAACGATTGGGCATAGTGCTGTAGTTGCAGGTAACTGAAGAAGGCCTGTTTGGGTAAATTAAGTGTTCTGTAGGTCCTGGAAGGATTTTAAAAATCTAGTTCTGGGGTCTATCAGGTGGCCATAGTGGAATAGGTCTCTGTCCATCCAAAAGTGGGACATCTGTGATGTCAGGCTGTCCGGGATATTTGGCGTGAACAGAAATGAGGTTATTATAGTTCCAGAAAAAATTTAGAAGATCACCTTGTGGGAGAAAAGTCTTATAGTACCGTTAAGGAAGGCCGTCTGGGCCTGGGGCTTTGTCATTGGATAAAGATTTGACCACGTCCCAATCTCCTCTTCTGTGATTGGGGAGTTGAGGGTCTCAAGAGCCGCAGGGGAGAGGACAGGGAGGTCACAGTCCCTCAGGTAGGAGTTGATATCTCGGGACAAGTCAGATGAGGGAGGGGTATGTGGGACATTCGGGTCGTTGTAGAGAATGGAGTAATAGTCATGAAATATTTGGGCGATGTTAGCGGGATGGGACTGGACAACCCCTTTGGCGTCTTTAAGGAGGGCAGGCGACGAAGTCGCCACCTGTTCGCGAAGTTGTCGTGCTAAGAGTGTGTGTGGTTTGTTGGCCTTGTCATAGTACGTTTGCCGAAGCCTAAGGAGGGCCATCTCTACCTTACCCATGTCTATGTCCTTCAGCCCAGCCCGGACACTGGTAAGCTCCCTAAGAGTGGCCAGGGATGGGGAGGTGAGCAGTCTCTCTTCCAGATATTTGGAGTTTTTTAATTAATCGGCATTAGCCGATTGTGCTGATAAAAGGCCGATTTATATCTTCAGCGCCACTTGCAAATTACTTCTGTAATAGAAGTCAGTGCAAGTTGCCTGAGTCTTCAGTGAAGCCACTTGTTTCCTCTGGGCAGTCTGCCAAGAAAAGAGCAAAGGATACAATGTTTACACTTCTGAATGAACTGAACTCTGTGTGTAGAGTTCTCAGTTTAACCATTTAAAGACTAAATCTTTTCTGACACTTGTTGCTTACAAGTAAAAATCCTGTATTTTCTGCTAGAAAATCAATTAGAACCCCCAAAAATTATAAACACACAGACCCTAGGGAATAAAATAGCGGTTGTTGCAATATTTTATGTCACACGGCATTTGCGAAGCGGTCTTTCAAACGCAGTTTTTATGGAAAAAAGACACTAATGATTTAAAAAAAAAAAAAGTAAAGTTAGCCCATTTTTTTTTCGTCCAAAAGTTTTTGATTACCTGTTTATATATATATATATATATATATATATATATATATATATATATATATATATATATATATATATATATATATTTTTTTTTTAATCTAAATTATACATACAAGTGAACTGATTGGAGGTTTGTTTTGTTAAATGTAAGAAATTTGCTGTATCACTTAAGATTGCTTTCACACTGGAGCGGGCAGGCGTTGACAGTAAAACACTGCTAGTTTTAGCAGCGCTTTACCGTCATTTTAGCGGCGCTATTCGGCTGCTAGCAGGGCACTTATAACCCAGCTAGCAGCCGAGGAAGAGGTTAAATACGCCCGTGAAGCGCCGCTGCCAAAATGCATTGCATGCACTTCGACAGTGGTGCCCATTCATATCAATGTGGAGGAGCGGTATACACCACTCCAAATTTATTTTTTTTTATTTTTTTTAACATCCTGCCAGCGCATTGCCTCAGTGTGAAAGCACTCTGGGCTTTCACACAGACTGCAGGGGAGCCATTTTGCAGGTTCTATTTTTAGCCCAAAAGCGCCTGAAAAACGCCCCAGTGTGAAATCTGTCTGTTAGATTTTATGAGATGAAGGGGGAAAAATAATTAAAAATCTGCCTAACATATCGGGCCAAAAAAAATCAGCATTATATATCAGCCACGACGATTTCTAAATATCGGCCAGAGAAAAATCCATATCAGTCGACCTCTATTGGAGACCTTGCGCTCCTCCACCTTCAGTTTGAAGATGCCCCACAGATGCCCCACAGATGCTCAATAGGGTTTAGGTTTGGAGACATGCTTGGCCAGTCCATCACCTTTATCCTCAGCTTCTTTAGCAAGGCAGTGGTTGTGTTGGAGGTGTGTTTGGGGTCGTTATGTTGGAATATTGCCCTGTGGTCCAGTCCCCGAAGGGAGGGGATCATGCGCTGCTTCAGTATGCCACAGTACATGTTGGCATTCATGGTTCCCTCAATGAACTGTAGCTCCCCAGTGCCAGCAACACAACTTGGACATTTTCACTTTAACACCATAAGGGGGACATGCAACATGGTCAGAGGAAAAACTTTTCTAAGGGTTAACCGTCTGTATTGTGGAGAAAGAACAGAGTATTGTGTGTTGCAAATGTGTATAGCGCACACAAGGAACATTGGCTGGAATGTTATAATGCACAATTGGCATGGCAATATCATTGTCACTGACTGCTCTTTGTATATTTTTCAGGTTTACTGAACAACGCCATCATGTCACAGGGTCTTCTGGTTAAACCTCAGATGAGAGGCCTTCTGGCGAAGAGGTTGAGATTCCACATTTTTGGAGCCTTCGTCTTTTCCATGAGTATTGTGGCCCTGTACAAGGTGATTGCTTCCTGATTGGAATTGTTTATTCTTAGTTTAATTCCTCAGCAGAGTTTTGGCATGTACAAACAATATAATCCCTTGCAATTTGTACAAAATAAGATGCAGTAGTATTGAATAAATGGCAATTATGTTATGCCTCCAAATTGTGCACTCAACTGCAAAAGCAATGCTACCCATGAATATCAGGTTACCCTTTAATGCAGAGTTCTGCCTTTTTTTTTATTTATTTTTTATGTCCGCTACAAATACTGTAGCTGCTGACCTTTACTATATGGACACTTACCTGTCCAGGGAGCTGATCTTTGGTTTGACTGTATTACGCAGCCGCCACTGCCATTCCAGGTAGGGAAACCCAGCAGTGAAGCCTTTTGTCTTCATGCCCAGTACCCTACTGTGCATGCATGAAGTGAGCTGCGCCTTCTGAATGGCCCAGCGGCAAAGGGGCTGAACTTCTGGGAAAACGGGCCGCAGCCTGGTCTCCTGGAAGTGGGGAAGGGGACCCCTAAAAGGTGGCACTAATGACACGGGGGGGGGGGGGGGAGCAATTAGGTGGCAGTTCCACTTTTGGGTGTAACTCTGCTTTTGAAGGCTCATTCAGATGGGTGCTGATACCCGTCCTATGGAGTTGCTATGTGTGAATACAGTGTCTGCGTTCGGATGCCTGCATTCACTTCAATTGCATGACAAACTTTGACATGCGACTGTTCATGGAGCCGCTGTATCTGCATCCACTTCTATAGGCTGCCTGCCCACAGCTCTGAGGTAGATTCACACAAAGCAGACAACGGCTCTGCACAGACAACATGTCTGTCTGTCTGAGCCCTTAAATGTTTTATTCAGTTTAGAGTTGATTGTAAATGATGGACTGTGGTGCACGATCACTGATTACATGCACGTGAATGCTCTAAGCACTTTTGCATTCATATGTGCATGAGCGAAGATAGATAATCTCTCTTGCCCTGGAGACTTATTAATGAAAGGAAATCCCACATTTTGATTTTGGGCTATCACCAGAACAGGAATGGAGGGGAAATCAATTCGGATGATAACTACAAACGTTCTCCCTTTGGGAGGATTGCCTCTCACTTCCTGTGTTAGCTATGAGACAGGAAGTAAAGAACAGCCTCTCCAGTGGAAAACAGATGGGTAAAAAAACACTGAATATGGAGGGGGTGTTGCGTGGTGTCTTTTTTTATTTTTTTTTTTTTTTTCCCTTAATATTTTTTATTACTTTATTGCTATCACAAGGGGACTAGCAAGGCAGCTGATGCACACTCTATTGAGACCTTAGGGACCTCTGCTTATTTGGCTTTACACCCCTTATGACAGCTCTGAATCCATAAATGCTCAGTTTAACACTCCCAGGAGGGTTGGGAGAGCCTGGGAACTGAGTTCCCAGGCTAACAACCTAAATGGTATATTTTTCGTGGATCGATTACATGACCTGAGGCTACATTTAATGCGCAGGCACTGTAGATTTTTATGTTTTTTTACTGTTCGATTGATTCCACTACTAATGTTTAGAAAATCAATTGTATCGGCTCCAAAAATATGACGTGCCATATCTTCTTTTTTTTTTTTTTTTCCTGCCGTAAAACTTTGCATTTCGATAATCAAAATTCACCTACTAAAGTTTCCAAAGCCAAACTATTGAGCGTATTGAACGATTTTCTATCCATGTATGGCCAGCTTTACTGAACTTTTCTGTCAGAGGGATGACTTGAACTCCCTAATAGTTTGATGTGCAAGGCCTGGGCTTTGACGTTCCATGCTCCTCTATGTCTGGAGGTGCCAGGTATTCTTGCTGGCCGCAGAAAAGTGAGGAGCTACATAAGCACACAGATATGGTGGTAATATAGGTTTCTGAAGGCAATGGAGCTCTCTACAGTCACCATGTAGGACAAGGTGTCAATGTTTCTGCAAAGATTAAAGGCTAATATTTTTCTAGGTCTATTTTCTTCATAGATGTGTCTTTAGTACAAAATATGATCCATAAAAGTGTAATCATTTCAATTCTTTGTTTTAGTTTGGTGTGGCTGAGCCAAGGAAGAGGGCGTATGCCAACTACTATAAGAATTACGATGTAGTGAAGGAGTTTGAAGCCATGAGGGAAGCTGGAGTGTTTCAGGGTGTGAGGCCTAAGGGAGAATGAGGCACCATTCCAGGTAATGAGTGTGTCTGAGATGGTAAGCACCATACAATATTTGGGATGTGTGACTTGTGAGCTCAGAGGACTTCAAATATGATGGTGGTGGGCCTTTCCTCCAGTCGGCTCACACAGTATGCCAAGAATCCACACACAGTGGTGGAACAGGAAGAGAACATTCTAACATGATGTGCACTTTCTAAACAGTCTAGAAAGCTGAAGACCACAGATATACATGTAAAACTTATGTAGGGAGATTTGTTTAATCTGTGTATCATCAGACTGTTCACTTCACTGGGCATATGTAGGGCTGAAACAACTAATCGATTATGAAATAAATCTATTACTATTTTCATCTATTAATCGGCCAGTAACAAAATGGGGTTAAAGTTAATGAGTCTGATATTTACCTGATTCACCCTTTAATAGTATATACACTATATCTCTCCTCTAATAATGTATACAGTATAGCTCCTTTTCTAATGGTATATACAGTATATCTCTCTAATGGTATATATCCTCTAATAGTATATACGGTATCTCTTCTGTCTTAGAGTGGATTAGATATTTCGCTCCCTAACCATATAGTTATTTATATTTACCACTGCATATAGAGATATTTAAGAATAAATTGCCTTTTTTTTTTTTTTTTTTTTAAACTTTACATATTAACTAAATTATACACCACACTTGTTTTTTTTTTTTTTTTTTTTTTTTTTTTTGTAAGGCTATTAACCGATTAATCAAAACAATAATCGGTCAACTAATCGATTATGAAAATCGTTAGTTGCAGCCCTAGGTATATGTGGGGGTTTACATCCACTTTTTAAGGTAAAGGCTCCACAGCTTTTGAATCTGGCCTCACTAGTTGGAAAGTAGTTGCAAGAATGCAAAGTAAGGTGGCTTATTTTCTATAGGATTGCTAAGATGACATTTTTAGAGCACTTTAGATATATCAGAGTTTTTTGGTTGATGGCTAAATTGCCAGTGACAATTGCTCTTCTATGAAATGTTGCAGCAATCTCTGCTTGACTGCAAATTGTTGAAGATGAGTGATTTTGTAGTAGAGCTCAACCCAAATGCTGTAGTAAATCGCCAGTGACTTGTGATTACATCACTCATCAGTGCAGGACTTCACAAATGTCACTCTCTGCTTGCGCCAGAGAAATGGTTCTCTAGATCAGTATTCATCAACCCTGTCCTTAGGGCCCGCTAACAGGCCAGGTTTGCAAGATAAGCAAAATACATCACAGGTAATATAATTTGCTGCTCAGTGATTGCAGTATTCTAGTCGACATCTCCCCAAGGTAATGCTTAAAACCTGGCCTGTTAGTGGACCCTGATGACAGGGTTGGTGACCACTGCTCTAGATCAGTGTCTCAACTCCAGTCCTCAAGGCGCTCCAACAGGTCATGTTTTCAGAATTTTCCCCAGATGAAACGGCTGTGGTAATTACTAAGGCAGTGAAACTGATCAAATCGCCTGTGCAAAATAATGTAGAGCCTGAAAACATGACCTGTTGGGGCACCTTGATGACTGGAGTTGAAACGCTGCTCTAGAGCAGTGATAATCAACTCTGTCCTCAGGGCCCACTAACAGGCCAGGTTTTATGTGTTACCTTGGGGAGACGCAGACTAGAATACTGCAATCGCTGAGCAGCAAATGATATCGCCTGTGATGTATTTCATTTATCTTGCAAACCTGGCCTGTTAGTGGGTCCTGAGGACAGGGTTGATGACCACCCATCTAGAAGCCAGGGTAAGATGACATCCCTAGAGCCTGTCTTGTATGCAAGTTGAAGTAATTTACAGCCATTGTGCTGATGTGACTTGTGCAATGAATTATCTCATTACTTGGGTACACTGTGCCATACATTGAGCAGCCATTCGGTACATTTTTGTAAAGTGTGACTTTATGCAAATCTCTGGTCTGGCTTGTGTGAGATTTGTAGATTCCTGGGTGTACATCATTAATATGAGAAAATTTATAATTTTTTTTTTTTAAATTAAAATATTTAATTTTTTTATTAAAAATAATACATATAATAAATTTGTGATATTTGTTAGTGTTTGCACAATTCTTATAATATCTCATCTTGTATAAAAAATTATTATTTTTTATTTTTATTTTTTTTAGGAAGATTCTGAATTGCTTCATGTGCTGGACATGCTTGATGTATATTGTAATATCCAGTGCAGGTGAACACCGCTGGACTTCTTTCTACTGTTCTGTAAATGTGTTTAAATAAAACATTTAAAATCCTGAGTGTTCTGTAGCTTTGAGTTTGAGGTATGTAATGAATTATTGGTTGCCCTCTCCCAGACTAGATCTGTTCAGTGTGTGTGTGTGTTTTTTATTTTTTTTATTTTTTTTTTTTGCTGCCTGTACATATACACGGCCTCACAGGTGAATCCTCTTCAGCAAGGCTGCATATATGCATACTTGTGCTTGGCACAGAGGTTGGGCTCACCTAGAGCCCCAGGTCTTGTACTATCAGGACCCGGAAAGAGTCACCTGATCACTGTCCTAGAGGAGAAAAATGTAAACGAAAGTGTGTAATAAAAAAATTGAATGGGCTAGATCAGGGCTTTATCTAGGCTTTTCATCTAATAGGAAAGTATGGCAGTTCTGAGCATTGACTGCAACTTTGATGCTACTTGAGTGCCAGAGAGTGGTGCAAGAGGAACCTTTGTGCACAAAGTCACATGCTAGGGATAAAAATAACACTAACATGCAACTTTGGACACACAGGTTCTTGCACTACGTTGATGTGACTTTGATGCAACTTTACACTGGCACTCTAGCATCAAAGCTGCAGTCCTTGAACAAAACTGTCATACTTGCATATCCTAGTAGCCAAAAAAAGCGTTTAAAAAAAAAAAAAATGCAACACTTGCCTCTTTATTGCGGGTCCATTGAAGTCTATTAACATGCAAAATGCAATCTATTGTGAGAAGAAAAAGGTCCCTGACCCTTTCCAAAAAGCGCACTGCCTCAAAATGCACAGATGTGAACTAGATCCAGAGGGCACCATGTAAAATGGACTGTAGGATTTCTTCAAAACGTACTAAAAAATGCATAGGTGTGAACCAAGGGTAAAATTGGGCTGGGGATGAGAGTGAATCTGAAACCTAAAAGAGCAAGGTGGATAGAAACTTGACAACTTCTCCTAGGATATATCAAGAGCCCGAGAGATAAACAATTTACGACCTCATAACTGCTGAATATTTAGTATGCGATATCAGCAACAGACATTTTCAAGTTTTGTATAAGGAGTGCTAAATTATTATTTTTTTGTTTTGTTTCAATTCATACAAAATTTATTTGGTAACTACCCATATATATAGTGTGAACCGTATGCTTTTGACAGATCTATTTCATGACCTGCTTTTTAACCACTTAAGGACCGCGGCATAGCAATGTACGTCGGCAGAATGGCACCGACAGGCACAAGCACGTACATGTACGTGCTTGCCTTCTTCCAGCCTTCTTTCAACCTTTTGCCACATTTCAGGCTTCAAACAAAGATATAAAATTTTTATTTTTTGTGAAGAATCACCAACAAGTGGGACACAATTGTGAAGTGGAACGAAATCTATTGGATTTTTGAAACTTTTTTAACTAATAAAAAAAAAAGTGGGGCGTACAAAATTATTTGGCCCCCTTGCGTTAATACTTTGTAGAGCCACCTTTTGCTGCGATTACAGCTGCAAGTCGCTTGGGGTATGTCTCTATCAGTTTTGCACATCGAGAGACTGAAATTCTTGCCCATTCTTCCTTGCAAAACAGCTCGAGCTCAGTGAGGTTGGATGGAGAGCGTTTGTGAGCAGCAGTTTTCAGCTCTTTCCACAGATTCTCGATTGGATTTAGGTCTGGACTTTGACTTGGCCATTCTAACACCTGGATAGTTTATTTGTGAACCATTCCTTTGTAGATTTTGCTGTATGTTTGGGATCATTGTCTTGTTGGAAGATAAATCTTCGTCCCAGTTTCAGGTCTTTTACAGACTCCAACAGGTTTTCATCCAGAATGGTCCTGTATTTGGCTGCATCCATCTTCCCCCCCCCCCCCCTCAATTTTAACCATCTTCCCTGTCCCTGCTGAAGAAAAGCAGGCCCAAACCATGATGCTGCCACCACCATGTTTGACAGTGGGGATGGTGTGTTGAGGGGGATGAGCTGTGTTGCTTTTACGGCAAACATATCGTTTTGCATTGTGGGCAAAAAGTTCGATTTTGGTTTCATCTGACCAGAGCACCTTCTTCCACATGTTTGGTGTATCTCCCAGGTGGCTTGTGGCAAACTTTAGACGAGACTTTTTATGGATATCTTTGAGAAATTGCTTTCTTCTTGCCACTCTTCCATAAAGGCCAGATTTGTGCAGTGTACGACTGATTGTTGTCCTATGGATAGACTCTCCCACCTCAGCTGTAGTTCTCTGCAGTTCATCCAGAGTGATCATGGGCATCTTGGCTGCATCTCTGATCAGTCTTCTCCTTGTCTGAGCTGAAAGTTTAGAGGGACGGCCAGGTCTTGGTAGATTTGCAGTGGTCTGATACTCCTTCCATTTCAAAATGATCGCTTGCACAGTGCTCTTTGCTTTAAACTTCTCCACAACAGTATTATGGACCTGCCTGGTGTGTTCCTTGGTCTTCATGATGCTCTCTGCACTTTCAACAGAACCCTGAGACTATCACAGAGCAGGTGCATTTATACAGAGACTTGATTACACACAGGTGGATTCTATTTATCACCATCAGTCATTTAGGACAACATTGGATCATTCAGAGATCCTCGCTGAACTTCTGGAGTGAGTTTGCTGCACTGAAAGTAAAGGGGCCGAATAATTTTGCACGCACCACTTTTCAGTTTATTTGCTAAAAAAGTTTAAATTATCCAATAGATTTCGTTCCACTTCACAATTGTGTCCCACTTATTGGTGATTCTTCACAAAAAAATTAAAATTTTATATCTTTGAAGCCTGGAATGTGGCAAAAGGTTGAAAAGTTCAAGGGGGCTGAATACTTTCGCAAGGCACTGTAAGTGACTAAGGAATATATATATATATATATATATTAGTGTATGTGTATATTTTTATAACTTTACACAAGGAAGAAATCCGTATAGCTAATTGTAAAATGCTTGTTAGTAGGTTATACGATGATTTAGTTATAACATGTTTCAAAGTACTGTATTTATCGGTGTATAACATACACCCCAAGTTAAGGAGGGATTTTTAAGGAAAAAAAAAACCTTGCATATAAATGCCCGTCAATGCAGCCTTATCAGTGTCATTTGCAGACTTGTGTTGAAGCCTTGTCGTTTAATGGTGCCGCCAAGATGCAGAGCGGATGTCCTGCGTATCTTGGTGGCTCACCGGCGGACTACGAGAGTGGCCGAAAGCTGCCAAGAGGCTCACAATCGGCGTATAACACGCATCCACGATTTTCCCCTGATTTTAAATAACTGATAAATACAGTATATACTGAATAGAGGGGAAAACGTACAGCTCATACAGCTTTGTTTAAAAATAATCCTAATGCAAGAGAAATCGAGAAAAAAAAAATATTTATATGTGAATAAGAGGTGAAACGGATTCATAAAAATGTTGGCAGATCTGTTCTCATATCAAGTTCTCCTTCTCATGGAGAATAGTTTTATATATATAGTTTGTGCCATAACGAATATGAAAAACTTTTTTTGTCCCGTTCTTTCACTCTTTCTGCCTCCTTACACTTGTTTGGAGATTTGGCTGTGTTAGTTTAAATTTGAAATCATATATAAATATAAGCGGCGTGGGAGGGGAGATTAAAGATTTAACCAATTGCTTACTGGGCACTTAAACTCCTTCCTGACCAGACCAATTTTCAGCTTTTGGTGCTCTCACATTTTGAATGACAATTACTCAGTCATGCAACACTGTACCCAAATGAATTTTGTGTCCTTTTTTTCCCACAAATAGAGCTTTCTTTTGGTGGGATTTGATCACCTCTGGGGTTTTTATTTTTTGCGCTATAAATGAAAAAAGACCGAAAATCTTGAAAAAAAAAAAAACGCATATTTCTTTGTTTCTGTGATAAAATTTAGCAAATTATAATTTTTTTTAAAATAAATTTTGGCCACAATTTATACTGCTACATATCTTTGGTAAAAATAACCCAAATTAGTGGATATTATTTGGTCTTTGTCAAAGTTAGAGAGTCTACAAGCTGTGGTGCGAATCGCACAAAATTGATCACACCTGATGTACTGGTGGCCTATCTCATTTCTTGCGACCTGAACAAGTCAGGAAAGTACAAATACCCCCCAAATGACCCCTTTTTTTGAAAGTAGACATTCCAAGGTATTTACTAAGATGCATGGTGAGGTTTTTGATGTTGTCATCTTTTTCCCACAATTTTTTGCAAAATGAAGATTATTATTTTATTTTTTTTTTCTCTCAAAATTTTCAATGTAATAGGTTATTTCTCTCACATGGCATGTGTATACCACAAATGACACCCCAAAATACGTTCTGCTACTCCTTCTGAGTATTACGATACCAAATGTGTGAGACTTTTACACAGCCTGACCACATACAGAGGCCCAATATTGAAATAGCACCATCAGGCGTTCTAGGAGCATAAATTACACATTTCATTTCTCAACCACCTATTACATTTTTGAAGGCCCTGGAGCACCAGGACAATGGAAATGCCCACAAAGTGACCCCATTTTGGAAAGCTAACACCCCAACGTATAATCTATGAGGCATAATGAGTCGTTTGAATGGTTCATTTTTTTTCCCAGAAGTTTTGGGAAAATGGGAAAAAAAATGAAAACGCATTTTTTTTTTTTACGCAAAGTTGTCCATTTATAAGATATTTCCAACACATAGCATGTACATAGCAAAAATGACACCCCAAAATACGTTCTACTACTCCTCCTGAGTATAACGATACCAAATGTGTGAGACTTTTACACAGCTTGGCCACATACAGAGGCCCAATATTGAAATGGCACCATCAGGCGTTCTAGGAGCATAAATTACACATCTTATTTCTCAACCACCTATTACAGTTTTGAAGGCCCTGGAGCACCAGGACAATGGAAATGCCCACAAAGTGACCCTACGTGGCACTGACAGATGGCACTGGAGGCAGATGGCACTGGCAGATGGTGCTGGCTAATTGCTCTGGCAAATGGGGCTGGCAGATGGCACTGCGGCTGGCAGGTGGCACTGGGGCTGACGGATGGCGCTGGCAGGTGGCACTGTCACGTGGCACTGACGGCACTGGGACGGATGGTGCTGGCAGGTGGCACTGGCGGCACTGGGGCTGACGGATGGCGCTGGCAGGTGGCACTGGGGCTGACGGATGGCGCTGGCTGGTGGCACTGGGGCTGACGGATGGCGCTGGCTGGTGGCACTGGGGCTGACGGATGGCGCTGGCAGGTGGCACTGGGGCTGACGGCAGGCACTGGCAGGTGGCACTGGCACTGGGCTGACAGATGGCACTGGGGCTGACAGATGGCACTGGGGCTGACTCACAGATCCTCTCTCTCCTCACACGCTGTCTCTGTGTGAGGAGGGAGAGACACGGCAATGGGAGATGATCTCATATGTTTACATTTGAGATCATCTCCAATTGGCAGCTGCGATCGCGCTGTGAACGGCCGCTTTGATTGGCCGTTCACGGCGATCTGTGTTTGCATGTCTCCGGGAGACACGGCGAATACAAAACTTCCGCGATGCGCGCCCCCGGCGGCGCGCATTGCGGAAGTAAACACAAGGACGTCCAGGGGTGGCCAAGCGAAGGAACCCGCCTGCTCTACGGCCGTCATTCGGCTATAGGGCGGGCGGGAGGTGGTTAAAAATCCTAGGACCATATAGGGTCTATATATATCTAACCAGAAATCAAATTATAAACTACCAGCACAGTCTACTTACTGTATCCTTGCTGAGAATTTGATCCCCCTGCTGATTTTGTATGTTTGCCCATTGACAAATGCTCAGTCTATAATTTTTTATTTATTTATTTATTTTTTTAATCCAAAAAGTTTATTGAGCAGAAAAGTCAGTACAGAATAGTATACAGCAAGTGCCGGGTGCAACATGCACCACAATGTGTTAGTAGGATATACCAAGTTTGTCTGACATGCATATCTAGGTATGCTGTCTGCTTTTCCAGGTTTTGTATGTATAAGAACAATAGTGTGCATTTATTCTTCAACCTTGATCAGTAGGAATAATAACAGATTAGTGCTGCGGTCTGTTATTTTATTAGTGTGTCGTTGAGTCTAATCTCTGCAGGTGGAGGAGTTCTCGATCCACCTATCCAAAATTTTATGAAATTTTTCCGGGCATCCTCTGTGGGAATATAGGATATATTTTTTTTTTTTTTTTTTTTATAGGGTAGAGTGAGGTTTACAGCCCTCTTCCATTGCTGGATCGTAGGTGGGGTAGGTCTAAGCCATAGCTGAGCGATTTTGCATTCTGGCTGTGAAGAGTTTCTTGCATGAAAATTGTGAGGTATTTCTCCTCCTCAGGTAGGGGAAGGAGACTACGTATACACTGATGTGGGCAGAGTGTTAAAGGGGAACCCATGTGGTCTTGGAGGAATTTGATAACCTGTGCCCAATATTGTTGGATGGGTGGGCAGAACCATATGAGGTGAAAAAAAAGGTGCTATTGGCGTCACCACATCTGGGGCACGCCGGGTCAGTATCAGCTTTATATTTGGAGATGTATGACTTATGAAGGATATAGAGGTGTGCAAGTCTGTCGGAAAGTTTGGGTGATACTTTTTGGGGCATTGCTAAGATTTCCCCCCATTTTTAATCCTCAATGTCCCTGAGGTCCGCCTCCCACTTTGTTTTAAGCCTATATGCATGAGCTGTAGCCCTGGGGGTGAGAAGTTGCATGTATACGAGGGAAATCAGTTTCTTAAGGTCATCTCCGAGTACCATGTTCGTCAGGGTCACTGTTTCTAGTGGTGGGGCGGGATTTCCGAACTGAGACTGGACAGCATGGTGGACCTGGAGGTAGCGGAAGAGCATATAGTTGGGAAGATCAAATTCTTCTTTAAGGGCCTGAAAGGTTTTGATTGTGCGCCCAGTAAAGAGTTGGGATAAGTATACAACTCTCTTGATTATCCATAGTTTGTGGTCTGGTACTGTCAATAGTTTTGGGAGGAGGGGATTTTCCCATAATGGTGTATGGGCGTGTAAAGGGGGGGGGCGTGATGCCATATGCTATGCGTCAGATCTTGTTGTGATGCGTTAGCATGTGTCGCCTATCCCCCAGTCGTGAAAGGCCCTGGTGTCTGTAGAATATTATTTGGGAAGGATGGGCTATCACATCAGTAGCTGCCATGCACACCAGCGTGGAATATAGAGTTTTATCATGGCTGTTGAAATAGTAAAAGTGGGACAGGTGGGAGGCAACGTACTATAGTGCCAGATCGGGAAGGGCAGTGCTGCCCAGATGAACTGGGCATTTAAGGGTCTGCCATGTCAGTTTGTGTCTGGAGGAGCCCCATACAAATGTATTCAGGATAGAGTCTATGTTTTTAAACATACAAACTGGAACATAAAGAGGTGCATGCCAGAAATGGTATAGTAGCTTGGGGAGAAGAATCATCTTCACTAGGTTGAGCCGACCCATGACCACAAGAGGGAGTCTGGACCATACCTGAGTTCTACACTTAAGGAGCTCAAATAGTGGTTCTAGATTTAATTGGGCATAGTCTGTGAGGGAGCGGGAGCGTTGTACATCTAGATGTTTGATTTGGCTGGTTCGTACTAGGGACAGGGCAGCCTGACGTCTATAGGGAGAATTTGGGATTTGGACCAGTTTATCTGGAGTCCCAAGAGAGCTCCAAAGTGCTGGATCAACTGGAGGGCTGCCACAAGGGAGGGACCGGCATCCTCCAGGTAGAGCAGCATATCATCAGCGTAGAGGCTGACCACCTCTGTCACCTGATGCCCGTGTGCGCTCTGATGGCGACAGCCAGGGGTTCCACAGCCAATGCATACAGCATGGGCGATAGGGGCAGGTTCCTCGGGACAATGGAAAGGAGCTAGATGTTTTCCCGTTCACCTGTATTCGAGCAGTGGGGGCTTGATAGAGAAGCTGGAGCCACTTGATAAATCTGGGGCCAAAGCCAAATCTGCAGAGGCATTCAGAGGTAGCTCCACTCTACCGTGTCGAATGCCTTGGCGGCATCAAGGCTGACTACCACCCTAGTTCCGGCATTGTCAAGGGGGGCTTGGAGGTTTATGAACAACCATCTAAGGTTGCATGCCGTGTTCTTGTTGGGCATGAAACTTGGTTGGTTGGCTTGGATAAGGCTAAGTATTATCTTGTTTAGTCTGAGAGCAAGGATTTTGGCCAGGATTTTAACGTCCAATTGTAGGAGAGAAATGGGGGCGGTACATTTCGGGATGAGAACAATTAGGGCTTCACTCATGGTGCGTGGGAGCGTGCTGGTTTCAAATATGTGGGAGTATAGCACATGGAGCCTGGGGAGTAGAGTTTCTTGGAATTGGGAGTAGAATTCCAGGGGAAGGTCATCAGAACCCAGGGCCTTGGACGATGGCAGGCATGCTATGGCCTCCTCTATGCATTCCTCTGTAATGGGGGGTCTTGAGAAGGTCCACCTCAGAGTCTGTAAGAGTGGGGAAGTCAACGCCTTGCAGAAGGGCCTGTAGCTCAGTTGGGGCGGTTGGCCCTAGAGGTATACAGGTCAGTATAGAAGTGTGTAAACTCCTGAGCTACCAATACTGGGTCTGTAAGGGATGGTCCCCGTTTCTGACTAGAGTTGGATCACTACTGGGGGACTGTGGTCTAGGTGAGCCATGTACGCCAAAAGCTTCCCCGCCTGCTCTCCGTGTTTGTATATTTTTTGTTTGCTGAAAAAGATGCCTTTCTTGGCTTGTTCAAAGTGTAAATGGTCTGGTTTGTAAGCGTAGTTTAGCTGAATTTGAGGTCGTAGGGTCCGCAAGGAACACTTGCTCAAGAGAGTCCAGTGTTTCTTCGGCTTGTTTTAGGATATTTTTGGAGGAGGCTTTGTGTCTGTCTCTGCGATTTGACAGTATCATGCGGGCATGAAGTTTAAAGGCCTCCCAGATCAGGCCAGTCGAGGCCAATCCATCCCGCATTAGACTGGAAGTAGTGGGTCCACTCTCGCTGGACGGCCTCCAAATCGGTGAGGACCGTGAACCAGAACGGATTCAGTCTCCAGATGCGGGGCAGAGGGCAAACATAGGGAAGCCCAGTAGGGCGAGTGATCTGACAGGATCCGGGCACCAAAGCCAACATTTTGTAACAGTGGGACTAGGGTGGGAGATCATGTCTATACGTGACATGGCAGTCAAGCAGGAATAGGCCTTGGCGCTGGGGTGTTTGAGCCTCCATGTATCAGAGATGGCAAACTCTGAGAGGAATCTGCCAAATCTCCTTGGCGTGGGCTGGGCCAATGGTGCAGTGGATTGGTGGAGTCTCAAGGTGAGAGTCTAATACTGCATTGAAGTCTCCCCCCACAAATGGCAGGCATTGTGGGGTATTGTGTCATAAAGGCTATTCCCTCTTGGAGGAAAATAAAAGGCCAGTAGGAGTATTTCAAGGCCTCCCACTGATGCGTGCAGGAAGAGGAATCTACCCTGCCGGTCCGACCGGAGGCTGTGTAGGTGAAATTGGACTGTCTTAGCAACAAGGATGGCGATTCCCCTGGAATTATTTGTGTGTGGGGGCTTGGTACAGCCAACCCACCCACGGTTTTTTAAGGGACATCTGTAATTGACCCGGTATGTAGGTTTCCACTAGTATTGATATGTCTGCGTGCATCTCTTTGAGATGAGACAAGACAGCCAGGTGTTTAGGTTTGGCTCTCACTCCCTTCACATTCCATGTAACTAAAGTGTTGCCATTTTGATAAGAGTAGAAGTGTACAGCCCGGTCGAACCAACAGGGGAGAGCCCGACCCCACACACACCCACCCGGTGCAGTAAGTGAACATACAAATGCACAGCAGAATATAGGCATCACTGCCCGCCCTGAGGCGAAGTTGCACACGGGGAACCCACAGCAAGGTGCGCCGAGAGAGACGGGCAGGCACGCAGCAGCTTCATTGCACAAAGGGTCAAGCAATACATTCTAGCGCCTGTCAGACAGTACAATATTGAAATAAAAGAATACAAAATAAGAAACAGAACTGCAAAAACTGATAGAACCTTGCCTATGCTGGACCAGCTTGGCATAACAAACTTGAGGCAATCCTCCACAGCCGTGGGGACTGAGGCTGGCCAGGGAAACAGCTCTTGTAGCAGCAGAGAGAAGCACAGTCGTCCACGGATGGGGACAGCGTAGCCGTGAGGCTGTAGAAGGGGTGGAAGTCCAAATGCACTCTCATTTCCTAATGGGGGCGAACAGAGTTTTGCTGAGGTGCACAAGGGGGCTAGTGAAGCCAGCATCCGGATGCAGCAGTGGAAATAAGGTAGTCCGAGAGCGGCTGTGGTCTCTTTATGCATGAAAGGGGGACATTGAGTGTCAAACAGTGCAGTGTTAGTGGCCGTATGGCAGCAACAGTGAGCGGGTGATGTGGGTAAAAATAGAGTGAGTGTTCTGAGGGTTAACAGTAAGGGCAGTCAAGGGGGGGCCAGGGGAGAAGCTAGACCAAGGCCTTCTCACAGTTTGTAGCATAGATGGTGGCAATGTTGGGCCTCGGTTCAGCAGGCATTAGCGGAGACGTGCAGGCATCTGTGGCGGTGCGGGTGCAGCAGCATCTCGCCTCTCCAGCCACAGAATAACTGCTGAAGGGTCCTTAACCACTTGCCGACCAGCGCACGCCAATGTACGTCAGCAGAATGGCACGGGCAGGCAAATGGGCGTACCTGTACGTCCCTTTAAATTTGCCGCCCTGCCATCGGGAGTGCGCTCCCGTGCTGGTCGGGACCCCCATGAGTCCGGTCGCGGGACCCGCGGACTCGATCGCCACGGGCATACCCGCGATTGTCTCACGCAGAGGCCGAATTAAGAAATGCTGTTATAAACAGCATTTCTCCATTCTGCCTAGCAACTAGTAATGCTGATCTCTGCTCCATGTGATTGGAGTAGAGATCAGTGTTCACTAAATTAAAGCCCAACCCCCCTACAGTTAGTAACACACCTCTAGGAACACTTAACCCCTACACTGCCACCCACGGGTTAACCCTTTCACTGCCCGTGTCATTTACACAGGAATCACTGCATTTATATAGCAGTGATTACTGTATAAATGACAATGGTCCCAAAAATGTCCGATGTGTCCGCCACAATGTCGCAGTCACAATAAAAATCACTGATCGCCGCCATTATTAGTAAAAAATAAATAAATAAAAAATTATTAATAAAAATGCCATAAAACGATCCCTATTTTGTAAACGCTATAACTTTTGCGCAAAGCAATCAATAATCGCTTATTGCGATTTTTTTTTATACCAAAAATATGTAGAAGAATACGTATCGAACTAAACTGAGGGAAAAAATGTTTTTTTATATATTTTTGGGGGATATTTATTATAACAAAAAGTAAAAAATAATGCGTTTTTTTCAAAATTGTCGCACTATTTTTGTTTATAGCGCAAAAAATAAAAACCGCAGAGG
Organism: Lithobates pipiens; assembly: GCF_037356315.1. Classification (NCBI taxonomy): domain Eukaryota; kingdom Metazoa; phylum Chordata; class Amphibia; order Anura; family Ranidae; genus Lithobates; species Lithobates pipiens. The sequence goes on along the minus strand of NW_027507764.1, from coordinate 506,762,632 downwards.
TGATCAAATACCACCAAAAGAAAGCTCTATTTGTGGGAAAAAAAGGACGCCAATTTTGTTTGGGAGCCACGTCGCACGACCGCGCGATTGTCAGTTAAAGCGACGCAGTGTCGAATCGCAAAAAGTGGTCTGGTCTTTGACCAGCAAAATGGTCCGGTCTGTAAGTGGTTAAAGAAACATGCCTTGCCATCCCGGATGACCCAGAGGCGTGCTGGGAATATCATTGCGTAGGCGAGGTGGCCATTCCGGAGTTGGCGCTTGGCCTCCACGAATTGTGCCCTTTTCTTCTGGACTTCTGTGGAGAAATCTGTGAATACAGCGATGTGGGAGTCGCCGAACGGTACGTTGCCCTTCTCGCGGGTGAAACATAGCACGGCATCTCGGTCTCAATAATTCAGCAGCTTCGCGATGAATGTGCGCGGCGGGGCACCTGGAGGAGGAGGTCTTGAAGCAAGGAGATGAGTGCGCTCCACCACAAAAGTGTCGGAAAGGCCTCCCTGCCAAAGTTGGTGATAAGCAGGCGTTCCAGGAACGTGGGGGGGTCCAAACCCTTCGACCTCTCCGGCAGCCCCACAAAGCGGAGATTGCATTGGCAAAGTCTGTTTTCCATGTCGTCCTGTTTGCTCATGATGGTACTCAGCTGGTGTTGAAGCCGTTCGGTGGCGACCTGCAAGGGAGGGATGTCATCCTCCACGTGCCCGATCCGGCGCTCCATCTCGCTGACCCTCTCTCGCAGTTTGTACAGGTCCTGGCAGATTAAGGATATGTCCACCTTGACCTCTTCAATTCTAGAAGTGAGGGTGGTTAGGCATAGAGAAACAGCGTCCAGTATGCGGGCGGCATCCTTGGAGGGAGGAACCTCCAAGCCAGGTCCGGCGCCATCTTCCTCCACAGGGTCTGGATCATTAGCTCGGTATTTGCTGAGCTTAGGTCTTGGTGCCGGCTCAACACCTAGAGTACCTGGGCTTGCTTCTGGACTCCTCAGAGGCGAGAGTCTTTCTTCCTTCAGACAAGCTGCAGACTCTACAAGCTGCAGTGAAGTTGGTGCTCCGGCGGGTGGTCATTGCTGCGTTTTTGCATGTGAGTCCTGGGTCTCATGGTAGCCACTTTCGAGGCGGTATTGTATAATCAATTCCACACTCAAGTCTTGCAAAAGGAGATCCTGTCCAAATAGGACAAATCTCCGTTATCTTTGGATTATCAAATTCGGGAGAGCCAGCTAGTCGGGGATTCCCTGCTCTGGTGGCTGTGGTCTCCGCCCCTTCGGTCTCGGAACTTGTTCTTTCCTCTTCATTGGACGGTAATCACAACGGACGCCAGCCTGAGAGGTTGGGGGGGGGGGGTTTGGGGGAGTACAGTCGGCTGGACGCAGGAAGAATCCTGCCTGCCGATCACTGTGCTGGAACTTTGACCATATGGAGAGGCACCACCTGATTGCCCAAAGAGGCTGCAGGGGCATCCGGTCAGGATCCAGTTGGACAACGCCACGGTAGTGGCATATGTCAACCATCAAGGAGGAACAAGGAGCTCGGCTGCAGCACTGGAGGTCGCTGACATCCTGTGGTGGGCAGAGCGGCACGTGTCGCCCGTGTACATTCCGAGCGTAGAAAACTGGCAAGTGAACTACCTAAGTTGTCAGATGCTGGACCAAGGGGAATGGTCGCTGCATCCGGATGTACTGTATTTTGGGGGCATGCCAGATGTGGATCTCATGGATTCTCGACTCAATCAGAAAGGTACAGAGGTTTGTGGCCAGGTCAAAAGATCCCTGGGCAGACGCGTTTGTGGCTCCATGGGGGCATTATCGGCTGATTTATAACCCTGCCCACGCAAACGTCTACCACGTCTGTTTCGCTGAGTGGAGGCCGAAGGGATTCCGGTGATTCTGATTACCCCAGATTGTCCTTGGTATGCTGACACACTGCTTGGGGACGTCCCCAAGGTCTAGATGAAGATGCTGTGTCCGTCAATGAACGAAACAGAAAATAGGATTTTTGTACTCACTGTAAAATCCTTTTCTCTGAAGTTCATTCATTGACTGAAACAGCACCCACCCCTCCTATTAGGCATGTTTGGTCCATGGAATATTTTATATTGTGCCACAAGTTTCGGTAAAATTTAATTATTATTATTATTATTTTTTTTACACAAAGTGGTCATTAAATGATATATTGTTCAAACATAGCATGCCTATTTGTACTGCTTTTTGACGAACTGACCTGCTGGATGTAGTGTGAGGGGTTATAGCCAGTAGGACTGCCCCCCCCCCGGGCGGTACTGTGCAGTTTTGTTGTTTTTACATGTTCTGCCTAGTCCTCTCCTGAAGGTGGTGATATAACACTAAGGTCAAGATGAAAATTCTGTGTCCGTCAATGAACTTCAGAGAAAAGAATTTTACGGTGAGTCCTATTTTTTTTTTATGGCATTAAGGGCTGGAAATGGGCTAGGCCACACCAGGACCTTAATGTGCTTCTTTTTGAGCCACTCCTTTGTTGCCATGGCTGTGTGTTTTGTGTCATTGTCATGCTGGAATACCCATCCACGACCCATTTTTAATGCCCTGGCTGAGGGAAGGAGGTTCTCTCCTAAAATTTGACAGTACATGGCCCCATCCATTGTCCCTTTTTGATGGTGAAGTTGTCCTGTTCCCAGAATAACACCTTCATGTTTGATGGTATTCTTGGGGTCAACGGCAACATTTCCCCGCCTCCAAACACGGTGAGTTAAAATGACGCCAAAGAGTTTGATTGTGATCTAATCTGACCACAACACTTTCACTCAGTTCTCCTCTGAATCATTCAGATATTCATTAGTGAACTTCTGACAGGCCTGTACATGTGCTTTTCTGAGCAGGGGGACATTGCAGGCGCTGTAGAATTTCAGTCCTTCACAAGGTAGTGTGTTACTAATTGTTTTCTTGGTGATTATGGTCCCAGCTGCCTTGAGATCATTGACAAGATTCTCCTGTGTAGTTCTGGGCTGATTCCTTACTGTTTGCATGATCATTGAAACTCCACAAGGTGAGATCTCGCATGGAGCCCCAGACGGAGGGAGATTGACAGTTATTTTGCGTTTCTTCCATTTGTGAATAATGGCACCAACTGTTGCCCATAGAAGCAATCAGATTCCAATATCTTCACCAAGACCAAAGAGCTGTCCAAGGATGTTGGGGACAAGATTGTAGACCTACACAAGGCACCTTGGCGACAAGTGTCTTTTATACAGGTAATAAACTGAGATTAGGAGCACTTTCTAGAAGAGTGCTCCTAATCTCAGCTTGTTACATGTATAGAAGACACCTGGGAGCCCGAAATCTTGCTGACTGATAAGGGATCAAATACTTCACTCATTAAAATGCAAATCAATTTATAACATTCTTGAAATGTGTTTTTTGGGGATTTTTGCTGTTATTCTGACTCACTATTAAAATAAACCTACCATTAAAATTATAGACTGATCATTTCTTTGTTTAGTGGGCAAACAAAATTAGCAGGGGGTCAAATAACAGTACTTTTCTCCCCTCACTGTTTAAAATGAACACAAACAGGTCAGCTAACCACGTTTCTCATTACATATTTAAAATAAATAAATAAATAAAGATTTCCTGGCGGATGCTGCTGTCTTCTATCCAAGTATAAAGGTAATTAATTCTTTATTTTGCCGCATGCTTGTTCCAGGGCTGTGCTGATTTAAAGAAGTCAGGAAACTTGCATGTTCAGGAGGGGGCCAGCAATGGCAGCCCTCCTTTCTCCTATACACAAAATAAACCTGTGCAGCGATGTCATTTCTGACCAGCAATACAAGTGTAGAGTGGGAGTAGCTGATATACACTGGGACATCAATTCATATAAAATATATTTATTTTATCTGCACTTTGTTATATTGGATTATTCAGTGCTTTCTGTCCTTATAGCAGATGATCTATTCACAATATATCTCACAGCATTAAACAATTTCAAAACACGAGATTTTTTATTTTATTTTTTTACTTTATTTTAATCAAATATAGTTACAATATCTATACATATCAATGAAAGTCAACATTGTTATAGCAGCAGGTATGCACAGAACACTTTCTCAAACCCAGAACAGATGTAGTCATAATCTAAAGACAATGAGTAAATACCTGATCTATATTTCCTATCCGGATTGCTCACAAAATGTCACATTCGTTGCTGCATTTCCCAAACAGAATACATGGACATGAACAAAACTGCTCCTAATAGTCAGCTCAATACATTACATTGGGGGCAAAGTGTGATTCATTTCAATGCTGTATACCAATTATAGTAACACAATATAAAAAAAAAAAAAATGTGGCCAAAAATTAAATAACCTAGATAGATTCACAAATGCAGAACATGTAATCTCCCCCCCAGTCATGTGCCGACTCGGTGCTCTGCTGTATAGCAGACAGGGATTAGTTTGGCCTCGTTCAGATGGGCCTAATACAGCGTACACTCATGTGAAGGCCGTGTTCGCCCACATAGGTATACGTGTGTTCCATGCACCCCTCATGCAGGCAATACCAGTTATGTCAACTGGGACACCGCGGCCACACCCACTGCTCCTAATCTGACATCCGTGTGGGTGCATGGCTCTGAAAACAGACCGTGTGCATTCAGGGTTGTGTATCCACACAGGTCCAATTGACATGAATGGAGCTGCCTGCATGGAACACCAGTGCACCTTTATGCAGGTAAACCCGACCTCATTCACACGTGCATACTAACATACTGCTGTGCAGAGACAAATTGTGGTGAGGTCTGATTAAGCAGTCACATTAATTGTGAATTCTATAGAGCAGGGGCCTCCAAACTGTCTAACCAAAGGGCCAGTTTACTGTTCTTCAGACTTTAGTGGGGTCAAACAGTGGCCACTGGGAGTAGAAAATGTCCTGGTGTCAGTGGGACTAAACTATGCCCGATCTAGTGCCCCGTTTGCGGTGTTAGTGGGAGGCATAGTGCCCCATCCGTGGTGTTAGTTGAAGGAACAATGTCCCGTTGTTGGTAGGAATAGTGTCCCTGTATTGGTTTCAGTAGCAGGATTTATGCCCCGTTGTTAGAGGGAGGAATAGTGCTCCAAGGCCCAGATGACAGCAAAGAGCCATATCCAACCCAAGGGCCACAGTTTGTAGACTACTGTTGGGAAGAAACCCTTTACTGTTGGATAAATACGATTTGTGACAAGATATGTGACTACCTTATAGTAAAAGATATGCAGCACTGTACCCTAACATGAACCTCCAGCCAATTGTTTGGGTTTTGGAAAGGTTAGGGAACGTTTAGAACTGAGTCAGGATTTTGGGCAATTCCCCAACCCAACCACCTACCCACAGCACTCCCTAAAGAATCGTATTTCTCTGACCACTGGCCCAATATGAACTAAGGGGTAACCTCCCCAACTGGGAAAGCCAGAAAAACATGACAGCAATTTATTCCCACACTAGAGATGGAGATTCAGTTTAACTTAAGTTAAAAATATTTTAGCCCACCTGGTCACATCCTAAAAATAGACCTGTTTAAGTTGAAGCTCGTATCCAGTAAGCCTGGGTAGAAGCTCAACCATCATCTCCAGGGGCCAGTTCTGATGTGTCCTACCTGAGACTAGCATGAACCCATGAGTCAAATTATGGCAGTCTTGGCTGAGAGTGGTAGGAGAAATATGACAGGTCCCCCTTATTGTTTTGTATAAAAGTTGAAAATGTAAATGTGTTTAAATTCATAAACAAATATTTTAAGTTTTTATCATTTAATGGTGCTATTAGGATTACAGAGTGTCACCAAGTCTTGAACAAAGCAATTTATATTCTGTATTCATTAAGCATAGGAAGAATACATTACAACTGGAGTGAGATCTGATAGATGTTTGGCATGTGGAATATCCACCATCTGTACACTGAAGGCAGCCATTCTACATGCTAGAAATTGTACACAGAAAAAGATTGGCTTCATTGTACTCTCCTCCCCCCAATCCAAAAAACAACTAAATATTTATCTAAACAGGGTAGATAAACATATGTAAACAGGGCCAAGGAAAAAAAAAAAAAAAAAAACAAGCTTACTTACCAACCAGCCCGCAGTCAACCAATTAAACCTGTCTAACAATATGCGTTAAAAGCAGGGGCTTAGTCTGCACGTATTTGCAAATGCATGCTTAAGCCACAGAGATTTTAGGTAACAAAAGATAGGGAAAGGTTTTCACTATAACACTGGGCTTGATTTACTAAAACTAGAGAGTGCAAAGTCTGGTGCAGCTCTGCACAGAAACCAATCGGCTTCCAGGTTTCTTTGTCAAAGCTTAAATGAACAAGCTGAAGTTAGCAGCAGATTGGCTACCATGCAGAGCTGCACCAGACTTTGCCAACATCCACAGTCCTCCAAAGCTGTTTAATATGCTAGGCTGCAATTTTCTTGACAAGCGGGTTGATTTAACTGGAGTGCAGTTTAGGACAGCAACTTATATACCATGTTACATTTCATACGCTGCAAGTCCACAGAAGAGCATGGCTGTCATGGAGATCACGATCTCTCAGCAGTAATGGACCCTTGTGCCTGCAAAGCTTGGCTGCAAGGAGGGAGGATATGTACTATCCAAAACTACCAACAGAAGTCCCTTCCCCGACACTTGGGTTTGTCTGTTACTGCATGATGATCAATAATCTCTGCTTAATGTATGGCCAGCCCTAGAAAAGTAGCATTTGCACATTCTCCCCACCCCCCCAACCACAGGTTGAAGAAAAGAAAATCACTGTGTTGATTGGGAATCCCTTCCACAGCGGCGCTATTGTATTCTGACAACGGGAGGTTTCCCCACCATCAGAATACAATTATTACTGCTGCCGGCGGCAGTAATCACCCCCCCCCCCAAAAAAAAAAAACAGGCTTGGTATACTGCAGTCGATCAATAGATTGACTGCAGTACAACCAGTCTGCTCAGAGATTGAAATTCAGCTGAACTGGCTGAGTGTCGATCAATCTGTCCGTGTCCACTTTCAATGTACAAATAAGGTGTGAGAAGATCCTGAGGAAAGATTGCTAGTGTGCAAAATTGGATTTATATACAGCAAACATCATACATCCTCTGCTATATTACTCTCAGACATATAATTACTTCATTAGCTACAAAGATTCAAATCAGAGGAAAAACTTGACTAAAATAAACTTTATTAATTGAAAAGACAACAAATATTTTAAAAGTGATGTTCTTCCAGTCAGCATTCAGCCATTTCAAAAGGAAACTGACACCAAATGTTTTCCCAAGAACTCCAATCTAATTTTATAGCTGTACATTCTGTATTTTTAAAATGGTTTACTGTGTAAAAATATACTTTTACATTGGGACACATTGAGGAGGAGAAAGATTGGCCACAGACAGAAACAAAAATTAAACTCTTGTGCATGTACCTGGAAGTTATGTAGACAAATTTCTCTAAACGAAAAGGTTGTATTTTGTTTCCCAAAAATAATAATTTATGTAATGTGACCACATTAGGTACATGCTGTGCTCAATGGAGTTGGTGTAAAAATCCTAAATTCGAACAGAATGTAGAGTAGGAACAAAATAGTTGGCAAATGGTACCGGACCGGCTGAAAGGGTCTCAAGTGACTTGACTCACTCTGGCCTTGACATGAACCAATGAAGTGTGAGCTCTGGTGACTGAAAACTCTGTAGATATAAAGTATATATATTTTCTAATGTAAACCTCATATGACGGAAGAAGACAGGATAGTCCAAATGACATCTCTGGTAGAACTTCTCAGCTTTCATATCATTCACTTACTTGCACCACATGCCAGCAATGGCAATAGATACATGAAGCCTGTGCTATGGACTCCTTCCCTATCCTGCTGGCTGTGTTTTCCTGGAATGGGCACCTGTGTTCTTTTACAGTTTATCTCCAAAACAAGTCATCAGTAAAATCCCCTGTGCAGTGCCTTATTTTTCACCATTTTAAATTTGCTAATAAATACTCTGGCGAATGGAGCCTCCACCAGAAACTGGTAAGTCTTTGTGTTGGATGGAGGTGGGTCGGCGGCCACCACCTGAGCAGCAAGCTGTAGGGAGGAGTGGCTGGGGATCAGATGGGGCGAACTCTTCGCAACGTAGTCCACAAGCCGGCTGTACTGCTGTTCAGATAGACGCTCTCTGGTGCCATCAGGCTGGAAAAGGTTCAAAATAAAATCCTTTCAGTTATCACATCATACATAACATGAATCCAGCTTTCTGCATTGATTTAGAATCAAGACAAGCTTCACATAGAACTCACTTCGCAGAAATATAGGACCTTAAACTGTGGACTTGTCTTTAAAGGGTAATGCTCCAGTGAAGCTTGCACCTCCAATAGACATGCAAGCAGTGGCAGCAGCTAGCATACCAGGTTCCAGATGGACTTCATCAGGTGCCTAATTGAAACGGCTAAAAGCAACCTTCACCCAACTAGAAAGCTGTCCATAGATGGATCGAAATTTAGCTGGTTCAGCAGGGCTTGGCCAAATTTTGATCCCTCTATGGCTGATGAAATAAAATGAAGCATCGCCTTAGCACCATGTCCAATAGACAATTCTGCTGCGGGTGACATTGGCAGAATCACTCTTGCACGGAAACCACTAATGGAATTGTTCCCTTGCTGGCCCAGAGCACTGAAAAATTGCACTCGCTGGCAATGCAGCAGCAAGTGAGCGTCATCTCATTGGTCCAGCTAGCAAAGGAACAAATCCACAGGAATAGGTAAGTCGTTTGTTAGCAATTATGTTACTGTTGAATTGTTGCCAGCGTTAAGACTGCTCATCTGGCATGGTGATTATACTATTTTCAGGTAAGTCTCTATGAAAAGGCATACACTGCCCTGGAAGTAGTATGAGGGGACAGGTAATGGCCATTTACACTTGACTATACTGAGTTTAGACGTGAACATAGGAAGAAAGAAGTGTGCTGCTGCAAATTTCATGGCAAGTAAAAACAGTTTTCAGTCACTAGTGATCCTGTTTACATGATCACAGCTGTGCCCATAGCACTAAGATGGTGAAAAGATCAATTTTATTGCACATTATGAACTGGGTAAGAAAGGGTCAATACTGGCACAAAATAAGTGATTGTTGAAGTTACACTACAGTTGGGCATACTCTACTTATTAAGAGGTGAATAATCATAACATTTGCCAGATCGCTCAATGCCCCTTCAGCTCACAGGCACGCCAGATTGAGCCCCATTTGCTGTACCTTTGCCTTCACATTCTTCAATTGGCCATCCAGACCTTGGGAACATTTGCCATATAAATATATAATATGGGTGAACCTGCCAAGTGTGATTTACTATTCCACTTTCATTGTGAATTACAAATTTTATAAAAACGTCTTATGGTGTAACCACACTGTATTGGTCACCTTTTTCTGTAGGGTACTAAGGTTGTCACTTACCTCTGTGTCACTGGTAACAGGCTGCTGTTTGAGCTGCACTAGGAGGGAGTTCTCGGAGCCACGTTCCTCTATACAGTCTATTTCAGTGATGGGGAAGGCCTGCTGCTGGGTGTCCTCACTGATACTGACCACAAACAGAACTTCTGACGTCAGCAGCAGGCAGCCAGCGTACTCCTGTCCAGAGCCGCTGACAATGATGACATCCAGCGCCACGTGTAGCTCCGGCCGACCCAAAGACTGCAGCATTTTCCTGTAGGGCAGAATGACACATCTCTTAGCACCAGTCCAGGCACTTCTTACTTCATTACCAAGTTTATTCAATAAGTAAAATAATAATATGCAAATGTCACCTCTCACAGAAATGAAACCTGTCTGATTCTGGAAACTCACGGGGAATGGGTATAATGCATAGGATTTTTGGTGGTTTATAATCTATTATCAGGTAAAAATAACTTGATTTATGAGGCACAGTGCTCTGGCGAAGGCGGCTCGCACACACCAGGGGGCCTCAGAGAACACTCTGGAAAGAATCCAAAATATCTGGGAGCACAAAGTGACCACCACACAACTTTTCAAAGCCCAAAATTTCAAATATATCAGTCCTTAATCGAGATGACACAAGATGCAACAGCCAACATGTTTCAAGGGTTGCACACACTTCCCTTCATCAGAGATGGAAAAAACTGCAGATAATGCAATGTATAACAAAATTGATTATTCTACTGTTAAAGTACAGCATTGTTAAGATGTAAGTGTTTGGCTAGTCTGGTGCAGCTCTGCATGGTAGCTGTCAGTTTAAGAAATGTGACAGATTCAGGTAGTTTTTAATAGCAACACTTTTATAATGGCTGCACCAAATTTAAAAAGAATACCTCCAGTTTGTGGATAGATGTTAGTCCCCCATCCGGTCCACTCTCTCCTTGTGATCGAAAGCAGATGGATTCCATAGCCAAGACCAGGCTGTCTATTCACTATGAAATCAGCCTACTGCCTACTGTCAATCACAAGGGGAGCAGACCTGATGGGTAAACTAGTCCATCAGCTTCCCCTTCATCCTCCACTCAAACCAGATACAAAACTCCTTGGCCACTGCCTGTCTATGTGACAGCTGCAGGGAGGGATTCGAAAAAGTGTCATAGACACTGATTATGAATTCCCCATTATGCCCATAAGAATCTGTATACATTTTGACATATAAATACACAACTACTGTATGATTACATTTGAATACATCTAAAAAAAAAAAAAAAGAAGTATTAAAACACGCCTACATAATAAATAAACTTAGATAGTATCATGATGTTGGTTTGTGTGGAAGGCCAGAAGACCAACTATAGTAAGATAATTTTTTTATATAATATATTTTATTATACGTTATGTCTATAAACCGATGAGGTGGATAAATCAATAATTTAACAAGATATTCAGGATATCCTTTCATCTAACATCTGAGACATGTCGCTGTTGCACCTTGTGTCATCCCAATTAGAGACTGATACATCCAAACTATTAGATTTTCTGAAAGTTGGTGTGGCGCTTTCTGGGCTTCTAGATTTAAAAATGTCTAGAAGTACAGACGTCGCATTGGTTTCCACTGGTTCTCTGCTTCTTGTAAATTTGCTTATTAAGAGTTTAAATCTTTCATTCATTCATATAAACTTATTCCACTCAAAACTAACTGTAAAACAAATGTAAATTTTGGGTGGATGATGGAAAAAGTGAAACCATCTGATGGGTTTATCACTCAGGTTGACTACTGGTGAGATGCTTCCTGGGCACATACACCCACTGTGCCCATTTTGAGGGGCTCCTATTATCCCAGATAAATCTATTATGTATTTTATAATATGGAGAATGTAACAGGAGGAGTTGAAACACAAAAAAAGTAGAAAGGAACAGACTTGGGAACTACTGTACGTTAGTTAGGAAGGTCCCACTGTTGGAGTATATAAGATATATATAAAGCTGGGGGATGACTTAGGCCAGCCATAGACGGTTCAAATCTCTGCTGGGCAGGCTGAATATTCCAAGTTAATCGATCGATTAACTTGGGTACATCCAGCCTGCTGAATTTTACTTGCGATCATTGCTAGCGGGGTGCTATAGCCATCTGCAATAATCACTGTCTTCTTCTGGCAGAGATGGCTCCTCCCCCCACCCCCCCTCCAGGAGAATACGACAACTTGGTAGGAGGAATTCCCCTGTCAACACTGACTGTGTTGATGGGGGGATTGTGTAAATTTCTTCCGTGGAAAGAAAGAAATTTGCACCATCTATGGCCTGCTTTAAATGTCCCCTTTGAGTAGACTGACTTTTTAAATACAATTCTTGTATTTAGGTGTGTGTTTGGGGTTCATCTTTTATTATTTTACACCTAATTATGCATTACAATGATGTGCTTGAGTCATGTAAGACTCCCCCTAAGAACATGTAAATTGTCAGCTCTTTGCACAAAGTGTATGTCAAGCAAAAACCTGTTGCAGCTTTCAGCCACTTCCTGTCTGGATAAAACTGTTGTTAGCTGGACAGGAAATATGGGGACAATCTCTCCAACTGAGCCTTGGATGGCAGTAAACAGGTATTTTAATCCTTCCCACTTTATCCAGAACTAGAAATAAAGATTTTGGCTTGGCATACATATTATTATAACACAATTATGGCATGTAATGCTGAGTGTGCAGGTTTTAGCTGTTCATACAGGTCAGTCTATGATACAGTAGAGCTGTGTCTGTGCCCTGTACTGGTGATTATGTACCATGTAATGGACTTACATGGCAGGAGAAATCCAACAGTTTCCCAATAATCAGATCTCCCAGTACATGATAAGTGTCAGAACACCGTGCACTGACCACCAATATGGATGTGAAGAATACAGGGCATTTACATTGTCATACAACAATTTGCAGGGATCCAAGCATACAAGAGGCTATATAGTGTATGGCAAGCCGGAGGATTTCATGATGCAAAAACAAGGCAGCGAAGGCGGCAAAGTCGCATTCATTTGGTGTGCGACTTGTAGTAGTGGGTACAAGACTATACAGTAAATGACATTACCAGACATATTTCAAATGACTGTTGGCTGCTTGGTGTGATTGCAGGTCATCGGCTAGATATCTTTGTTTGGGAAGCTGGGAAAGACCAGCACCATGTAGTATTCCTGTAAGAGAAACCAACAGACTGGTTAATGCAGTGTGTACACATCAGAGGGCAATAGTACTGCGCAGTACACAGTAGTAACCAATCAGAATCAGTAAATACAGTCCCGTTTAAATAGGGGCTATGAGGTCATTCCTTCATCACAGCTTTGTACATGTGTCTGTTTCTGATGAGTTGTTAGTACTATTTAAATTGTTACTAAACCCAGGACCCTGCATTCGCTATATCTGATCTCCCACAGTACACAGAAGATGGAAATGCAATTACTTTAAAAATATAAACCGCTAAATAGCTTTTCTTATCTAGGGTTGCCGCCTCATCCCTTTAAAAACAAACGCATATTAATTACACAGGTTCTCTGGCTGATTAAGGTGGTAATTAAACTCATTTGGTGCCTTATCTGCATTAAATTTGCCACAGAACCTGAGTAATTCATGTGTCTGGGTTTAAAGGGATGGGGTGGCAACCCTATTCATATCAGCACTATAGCAGTCTTGGGACTTCTATCAGTGTCTGGTTAAAGCTTGCAGAAGGAGTTTTCATTCTCCTCTGACTGTGCTATGAGGCTGCATGACCCCTGACCCTCTGTCTGACTGGCCTATTGCTGATCACACGCACCCTCCCAATAAAATTAATAAAAAACTTCTCTAGCAATACACACCAAACTGAGCATGTGCAGATTGGCCCCCCCAAGGCTCTGTTCTATCAGCAGATGGATTGGGGACTGTTGAAGAAGGGGAGTATCAGAGAAGACAGGATCAGCCTTTTTACACAATGTGAAAGATTAACCCCTTAGGTTCCACAATGAGTATAACAAGCATGCTTTACTGCATATACAGACTGATTTTACTGTTGTGGGTTTAGAGACACTCAAAGCTCCATGTTTCATGTGAGTGCATCAATCTGCCTTGAAAACTGTATCCTGCGAGGTCCAAAAGCATTGGCCAGTGATACCTGCTACTTTATGTGAATAAAGGACAAGATTCTCACTATACAAAAGGTGTCCTTTGTATATGAACAGTGTCCCGGATGGCACTAGACTCTTTCCTGCTTTATCTAAATAAAATAACGCTTTGGCTGTAGTTGGGCTGTAAATCATTTCTGGCCTATTCAAAATGAGGACAGAAGGCAGTGATCATTCCATTTTCCTATTTTACTCACTTACATTATGCTGACAGTTTTACAGAAAACACTGAACTATCTGCCCCTACAATCAAATGACTCTCCCTCCCTGATGAGATGTATACTGACAGTGCAGAGGTCGTATTCAGGGTGACTCTTCTATGTGGGCAGCAGTAAGCAGTGCACAGGTCAGGATTACAATCCTGCATCAGCCTTTTTTTGTACATTAGTAACCTCTTCATTTTCAATATGGCCCCTTTCACACTGAGGCGCTTTGCAGCTGTTAAAGTGCTAAAAGAGCCGCTCAGTGCACTTCAAGCCCTCAGGGCTTTCACACTGGAGCGGTGCGCTTGCAGGATGGTCAAAAAAGTCCTGCAAGCCACATCTTTGGAGCGCTGTAGGAGCGGTGTATTTACCGCTCCTAAAGCGCCCTATTCCATTGAAAACAATGGGGCAGGGCTCCAAACCCGCCTGCAAAGCGCCGATGCAGCGGCACTTTGCGGGTGGTTTTCACCCTTTTTCAGCCGCTAGCGGGGGTTAAAACTGCCCCGCTAGCAGCCGATCAGCGCTACTAAAATAACGGTAAAACGCAGCAAATTATAGTGCCACTTTACCGCCAGCGTGATGAACGCCCCAGAGTGAAAGTAGCCTATGAGATGAGCATGCAAAAAAAAAAAAAAAAGAAAGAAAACGGACGATCATTCATCCAATAATCTCCTTGTATGTACCAGGCTTTTAGCTGGCAATTCTGTGAATCCTAAATGGACTGCCTGAAGAGAGGATGCAGCAATAGGTACAATTTAAACGTTTTAAAATTAAAAGCTTAAAGAGGAAGTAAACCCTGATGAGTTTACTTCCTCTTTGATTCCCTGCAAAGGCAAAGCATAATGGACTACTATGCATCGCATAGTAGCCCATTATGTGTCACTTACCTGACACAGGAGCCAGCGAAGTCGCCGCTGTCCCCTGTAGTCCGCCGCATCCATCTTGTTGGTGGGGTCTCGCAGCTCCACCGCTGTCATTCGGCGAAGCCGCGATGACGTCACTCCCGCGCATGCGCACGGGAGCCGACACGCGTGGCAGCTCCATCGCTGAGAATGCCGCGCTCAGTGTGCCTGCGCGCCGCTGTCTATGGCGCATGCGCCGTAGACAGCGGTCCCCGTTTTCAGGCAAATATCTCCTAAACCATATAGGTTTAGGAGATATTTCTTGGACCTACAGGTAAGCCTTAATCTAGGCTTACCTGTAGGTCAAAGTGGTTTGTAAGGGTTTACAACCACTTTAAAGTATAAGGCCCCTTTCACACGGACGATCAGTTCAAGTCCGCCTGTCAGTTTTTCAGGCGGACCTGAACGGATGCTCCATAGTGGTCTATGGAGCGTCGGATGTCAGCGGTGATCCGAAAAAGTGTGACGGAGGAAAACGCTATTTTTCCAACCGTCATCGGATCGGGTGACGACGGACACTACGGTCCGTCGTCACCCGATCTCCCATAGGGGAGAGCGGCGCTGTGACAGGTCCGTCTCCGCTCAGTGTGCAGAGACAGACCTGTCATCTTCCTGCTCAGCAGAGATCGCTCCGGCGATCCCCGCTGAGCAAGCGGATATCCACGGGGCAGATAAGCATTGATCCGCCCCGTGTGAAAGGACCCTTACAGCAAATATTATTTTTTTTGGTTTTGGATGGAGTGCAGAGGGATTTGAACACCAGTCAGTTTTCATTGGCGCCTGTGCTCCAATTAGAGAGATTCACCCTCTCCATTTGTTCTGTTTACCGTTATCATTGAAAGTGAAAGTAAAAGAAAATCCCAAATTTTGATTTGTCCCTAGAAAAGTGATCGAGGGGAAATCTTCCAATGGGGACACTGGTTCTGGTGATCTGGGCGTCCCCAAGGAATTCCCTTAATTTGCAGGGATTTCCTCTCACTTCCTGTTTGGCTATGAGCCAGGAGGTGAAGGGAAATCTCCGCAATGGGACACAGATGGCAAAAACTAAATTTAAAAAAACCTGACAGAGGTTATAACCCTTCCTTGCTCTATCCAAAATGATAAAAAAAAGTTTTGCCAATAGTTCTACTTTAAATGTAGATATAAACTGTGAATTTCATAAAAAGAGATGAGAAATCCTTCTAGCAGTACTATGGAAAGAGGCAGAACTAGTTGGTAAAGTATTAATGATTGTGACTGATTTCTTGCTGTGGCACAATACATGTGTGACAATGTACTCCAATATGGAAGAGGTCTTATTTACCTTCCTAACTCTAATCATTAATATGGTGGTACCTCTTTGAATTTGCTGCAACAACGGTGATAGACAATAGATGTGTCACAAATAAGAACTAGGTGAATTTGTTGAACCATCGGTACAAACAATGAAGGGTTTTTGGCACAAGGTTTCCGACCACATCCACACTTCCAGAAATGTCTCGCAAATTCCCCCAAATCATGGTGACAGGGTCTCCTTAGGTACATATAATCAATTTTTATTTTTTTGGCCTTTCTTAAAAAATTATGTTTTCCTTGTCTTGGGCAAATCCTCAGTCATGTTGGAAAACAAAAGGTGAGTTCTGGTTACACACACTGCTCTTTGCCTTGCTGTAGGAGTCCATCTGTGTGCAGAGAGCTTGGGCCTTGGTTGCACAGATCCCTAACATGATGTCATTTGTCTGGAAGCAGATCCTGCAGCGTGTAGCTAATTCCTTCCCCGTTAAAATGCAATGGCGATGCACTTAACCCTCATGATCTTGCATTAGCTCAAATCCCAAAAATGACTGTTTGAAAGCCAACTTATATTAGCAATTAGAAGAAACCTTATACTCTTGAGAGCTCTCCATCTCTGAATGGTATCACACACATCGTTTATACAATTTATACAGGAAAGGGGGAAAAAAAAAAAAAGACAGAAACCATTCTAAAACGAACGTCCTCTGTTAAAAATAAAATTCTTCTCTATATGTGTCATGGATGGTAAAACTGGAACAACAAACAGTTTGCCTAGATACAGAATTTATAGAGAAGTTACTTAATCCAGCTGTTAAACGTTGATACATATAGGTTTACGAGCCCCCCCGAGACGTGCGGTTTTGGTGATGGTGCTCCGAGTGCCAGCAAGCACAGGGCGAACGTAAGAACTATTTAAACAGATCTCGATGTGGAAAATGGAGAGGCGAGGAAGATGCAACATGTGCGCATTCTGAAAGCTTGTAAAGGTTTAATAAATGAGGCATGGTCATTAGACCGAGAATTAGTGGATTGTAAAACCTTCAGCGATACTATAAAACGCTTTTACGGGGGGTTTGAATGCCCTGGAACGCCAGAGACCCACAATCTGTTCTGCTCAGATGGGACAGAGATTTTTCCACTGCTGAATATACATCCCAGTTCATAAAGATTACAGAGCCGGGAAAAAGTTACATTTCACCGTGGATTTCATGTACATTAGGTACATTTTAAAGCAGCAGCCTGAAATCCGATAAGACTCAAAATTCACCATCTTCAACACCCTAGTTCCATTATCACTGCCTTATGCCATCTACCATTACATTTTATTACCCGTATATTTTATGTGGCTACTCAGTAAGAATCTATGGATATAGTCATTTGGTTTATTTTTGTAAAGACATCTGGACTTATTTCAAGGCAAAATGAAGAGTGTCATAGTGCACAGCAACCCGTAGTTTGGTGACCCCCAAAATCTTCCCATATCCTCATCTTCTGAATGGTTCTTCAAAAAGGCCTGGAAAAGTGCAGACCTAACTGTTCACCGGTTCAAGCCACAGCCCGTTTCTGAGCCCGCTGTAACTCCGCCCACATACAATGCATTATGGGAGCAAGGAAAGTTTACTGCACGGACTACTATAAAATAAGGATTTTGCTTTAACAGAGTAGACTTCGTGCCTGCCACAACTGCAAAGTATTGTGGGAAAGATTGCCAATTCACTGACGGACTGATCCCTATAGCAGTTTTACTGCTACAGGGCAGCTTCTGTGCACAGAATCGCGTATATGTACATGATCCTGCACTTCCAGGTAGGGGGCGCGAATGTGCGCCACCGGCGGATTGCTCTCACTGTGATTATACACAGCGGAAGCCAAACAACAGGTATAGTGGACTCAATGATCTGCCGACACCAGCCTATCATCCCACAGAGTGGCAGAACAGTAGTGCAAGGTCCATAAAGAAATGGATGAACGAGTTTGGGGTGGAGGAGTCCTGACCTCAACCTGATAGAACACCTTTGGGATGAATCAGAGCGGAGACTGTGAGCCAGTCCTTCTCATTCAGCATCAGTGCCTGACCTCACAAATGTGCTTCTGGAAGAATGGTCAAACATTCCCATAGACACACTCCTAAACCTTGTGGACAACCTTCCCAGAAGAGTTGAAGCTGTTATATCTGCAAAGGGTGGGCCAACTCAATACTAAACCCTACGGACTAAGACTGGAATGCCATTAAAGTTCATGTGCGTGTAAAAGCAGGTGTCTCAATACTTTTGGTAATATAGTGTAGGGCAAGGAAGAGCAATAAGCTTTGGTACTGGAAACCATTATCCACACCCTGGGCTGGTGCTGGTAGTCTGTGTGTGTTATCAGGATGGTGGCAAATGGAAAATAAGACAGTGACTGTATCACAGCTTGGAGGGGACCACTGTTATCCCAGAGCTACGTCAATCCAAATCAATAAAATGATGGATAAGAGACCACATGGGCCCTTATGCACGTGTACATATTGGTTGCATAATTTGCTGCACCAGTGTATGCCTATTTTTGTATTTTAAACACAATTTTTTTGGTCATTTATCATAATAAAGTAAGAGAAACTGTCAATATATCTGCACTATGGGACTTCCACTATGAAACTTCCCTATGTTAACATGTATATGTGGAATGCATTTGTATACAGCAATTATTTGTTCAATGGGACTTTTTGATTCACAGAAATGCTACACTGACCTATATATTTTTTAAATAGCACATGGATGTAATTGGGCTACATAGGAATGCATTGCAATGTAGGAAGCTGTATGTATAATAATTCAATAATTCAAGAAAATGAAAACGTGTGTGTTATTATATTACAGCGTACCTCTGCTACTGTATAAACTGGATCATAACTGGTTCTTTTTAAAAGAAAAAATTAGGTGAAAGACAATATCTTTAGGTTGCAACTGAATGATCAGTGACTTCCATGTAGCAACATCTGAGTTTCTTACCATATCCTGTCTGTGACACCAGCTCGGCTGCTCCTCCAATCGGCTTGGTAAAGACACCAACAATCCCTTTCCCCACACCGGAGATAACACCTTTGGCTTTGTGTCCGGCTGATGCCTGAGCCTCAGAGTTCCTCTGGAAGTTCTGCATGGGCTGGTCTACTATGCCAGCTATCGCTCCTGAAGAAGGAAACACATTGTAGGATTTTGATAAGATGGGGGAAAAATCCAGGCAGACACAATTATAGAATTGCGTGTTAACATATTTCTTCCAGTTATACACTTTAATCATATCATAGCGGGGGATTAAGCCCTTGTTAATCTATCTAACACAACTTTTAACAAAATTAGACATTTGTCAACAACTAAACGTCACATACATAAAGCCTCAACTTTCTATTCAGATGGAACATGGAATGGTTAAAAAACAAATCAGTTTTTTTTTTTGGAGTCTGTGGTCCAATGAGAAGATTTTTATTTTATTTCTGTCCCGGAGAAAAAACGGAAAATGAAAATCTCTTTAAATTGAAGGAAATCTTTCGTTAGCTGATCAAGCAACCCCATCTGAAGATTTCCTCTCTATTCCTGTTCCAGGGACAACTCCAAATTTTGGATTCTCCATAACCTTTAGGTCCAGTTCACATCACATGCAGTCCAGTGCGTTTTAATTTCTGCATCAAAAAGGCATGGAAAGTAGGTTGTATGGTTTTCAATGGCATAGTTCACACCAATGCCTGCAGTTTCAGTGCATTTCAGTTCCAGAAAAAAAGTAGAGCATTTTTCCCACACTGTACTGGAACGCTGTTAAATGCATCAAAAGTGCACCAGAACTGCACTGAACACACATTTCCTTATTTAAGATTAAGAAAAAATAAGGAGGAAAAAATGCACTGGACTGCGTCAAAAAGGAACAAAAAACGCACTGAAATGCGTCAAAAACACAGTCAGAAAAGCATCTGGAACACATCTGGTTCCAAAGACAATAGCTCCCAAGACAAAAGGAGAAGGTGAAAACAGACAACAACAACAAAATACCTGACAGGTTTAAAAATCCTCAGTGATTTTATCCAAAACTTTAACAAACCGGCTTACATTTTTTTGTATAGCTTAGCTTTTATGTTTATTTACTAGCTCAGGATTACAGTGAAAGAACACCAGATAACATAGGTGGGATGAACTCCTGACATTATCCAACTATGTCTGGGGGACCCAAACAGTATGAAGACCCCACCATTGTTGTCCCACCATGGAGCCTCCACTGCTCATCTAGAGCAGCTATTTATAACCAGAATACAATGTAAAGTACAATACATGAAAGCCTCTTATTACCTAGTAAGTGAGTGGACAGAGGGACTCAGGCGAACACACAGGATCAGATAAAGATATATCCACTATGTGTGGACTTTACCCTGAGCCATTCACACAATCAGATTTGGGTGGGAGAGTACAGCTATGCACAATCTAGCATATAAGGACTAAACATATAAAGACAATTACATATAGAGCTTGTTAGTGCATTAAAGTAAACTGGACTTTGCTTAGCAAAATTGGAGGGCAGAAAGGTATGTTGTGCTCATCATCCTATAAACTGCTGGTGTAAGTTTTTTTTATCTCTATTAGGTTACATGCACACAGCTGCACACGGGCGGCCACCGGCAAGTATTAGCAGATTATTCCCAGTGGTTCTAAACGCTGCATGTAAACACTATTTGTGAAAAGCAGCCGTTGAGTGGCGGCTTTCAGATTGGTACTCCGTATAGATTGGGGGTCAGCAACCTGTAGCTCGTGATCTACCCATACATCACGGACAGGCAACTGGTAGATCACAGTCTGGGTTTGCTGACCATCCCAAAGCATCAAACAGAATGCAATGCAGAGGGACTACTTGTAAAGTTGGAGCTGTAGCAGGTAGGAAGAGCCGCATAATCTCATGCCTCCTCTTTA
Organism: Lithobates pipiens; assembly: GCF_037356315.1. Taxonomy (NCBI): domain Eukaryota; kingdom Metazoa; phylum Chordata; class Amphibia; order Anura; family Ranidae; genus Lithobates; species Lithobates pipiens. Next base: position 506,741,782 of record NW_027507764.1, on the reverse strand, counting down.
GTGCCGGCTCCTGTCCCATGCGGAGTGATACCAACTGCACTCCACCTCTTATCCTGGCTAGCAGTCTCCAGAGTGGTGCCAGCAGCAGGAAAGAAGAGCTCTTTAGGTCAGTGTAAAGCAATAACACACTGGGCATAATCATATAAGGCTGCTTTCACACTGATGTGCCGCAGGTGCAATGCATTGTACCTGCAACTTTCCTGCTGGTTTGCTGCGCTTAGCCACATATATCTATTATATCCTGCAGGTTTGGTGCACTTTCTGAATGCAGGAGTTTTGGTGCGCTTTCAGAAAGTACACCACACCTGCAGGATATAATAGAAGTCTACAGCAAAGAGCAGCAACCCTGGAAAGTCACAAATGCACTGGGCTGCACTCACGGTGCAGGTAAACTGCAGCACATCAGTATGAAAGCAGCCTTATAGGGGGCTCAGAACAGTAAAGGTTCATTTACTGCGGCACTAGGGTCATCAGTTTGAATCCCAACAATGGCACTATCTGCACGGAGCCTGCATGGGTTTCCTTCAGGTAATCCAGTTTCCTCCCACACTCCAAATAATTACTGGTAGGTTAACTGGCTCTAGTATGTATGAATGTGAGTTACGGACCTTAGATTGTAGGCTCCATGAGAGCAGGGACTGATGTGAATGTATAATATATACAGTAAGTAAAGGGCTGCATAAATTGATGGTGCTATATAAAAGTACCTGTGATAAATAAATGGCACAGAATACAGTTATGTTCAGAGGCAGCTAAATGCCACCTCTGGATACAAACTAGCTGCCCTGGGAGCCCATGTGAATGTAGCCTTAGAAGAATGACAGCAGGAGTATGACAGGTAGAGATAAGAAATACTTCCCACCAGCACTGCTTAAATAGAATTTTCTCCATGGAAAAGTACAATGCATACTGGAAAGTTCTGTGGTCATCCTGCAATGATTTGTACTTTAATTACGGAAAGATGTGAATGATTGAAGTGCATTGACCCCGTCACATTTAGAGTCAGTCTTGTCCACCTGCTGCATGTAAGACCTGCAGTTAGCAGCTGCGGTGCGCTCAGTGATATACACACTGCTGGAAAGAGTCCTGCTTCCAAGGAAAGGCATTATTCATCTCTCCACTGAGTCAGAGAACAGTACCATTGACCAGCCAAACACATGACATATCTACTCCTGCCTTTACAGTCTTTGTTGTTTAAAAACCAACCCAGCTCATGAAATCCGATCATCTTGACTCAGGGACCGAAACACTTAATTGCTCTGGATTGAATGAGAGAATATTAACTTTACCATGGGACACAGTTTAATGATATTGCTTTTTATTCCTCTCCTCTTGTTTTTCTGCAGAAAAATTTGGACTGCAGGGGATTTAAAAAGCTTTTGTAGTGGAAGGTGACATTCAAAAAGCTGTCACTGCCACAGCCAGACCTGCTATCTCCAATAACACAGAAATACTTTGCGTCCTGCATCATGGTTGCAGACATCAATGGGGAATCTACGGCCGCTATTTGCTTTGGATAATGTGCATCGGTCTTTGTGGGGGCTCCATAAAGATGGTTGGAAAGGAGAATGTTCTCACGGGCTTGTCTGGTTTATCACTCATCACTGGACGCAGCTCTCGGTTCTAGCCCAGGTCTTATGTATTGTACACATTAAATATAATGCACAGCTTAGCGGTGTACTCGGCCTGCACCGACCCTGGAGACAGATAACGGACTACAAAGAAGATCTCATCATGCTTTCTCTTGAGTCCTGGCTGTAGATTCAGGTCAGAATGAGGAAAAATACTGCTGCCAAAATGTAATGTTAGTTTTCACACTTATACTCCCTTTAGTGATTAGGGTAGAACGATGTGAAATGGAATCTTTTCACATGACCAGGGAACATTCTGCTGGAAATGTCTATGTGAAAATGACAGCAGCTCCCTTACTAAGGCGCACTGCTCGGGGCAGAAATAAATGTCCTGCCACAGGGCCAAATTTCTCCAACCTGTCTTGTGTCCCCCCCCCCCCCCCAAGTCGAGTATTGAACCTTAGTAACAAGATCAGAAGTCCACTCAAGGCAGGTCAAGGCTGGGGACAGAGAGATTACTTACTGTGCATCAGTAGTACTAAAGCCGTATACTGTCACCATACTCTGATAGTGAAAGTAACCTGCAAGAAAGCCACCCACAATGCAGGTAAATCACAGTGCATCGGTGTGAAAGCAGCCTTGGGCCCCTTTCACACAATTGGTCTGATTGGGTTCTCCTGTCTATATTTCAGCCAGACCCAATTTGACCCTCCATTCACCTTTATGATGTAATGGGATTTGTGTCCTTAGCCTGCTCTACTCTATGGGCTCTCCGATCCGATCCACCCAGATGGAAAAGGATGGATCCCCTTCTGTTTTTTTTAAGTGGATCGGATTGAGGATAGGCGGGTGTATGTGTCTGTGTCTGCCCTGCACATGTAGAGTGGACACAGACCTGTCACCCCTCAGCTCTGCTCATTGTGGCCCGCGACCGGTTGCCAGGTCGTTAAAGTGGCCCTCATTTCTTCAAAAGGTTGGGCACCCCCGATTTAAAGTAAAAATGCTTGTTTAGGTCTAGGGTAGAGGAAAAAGCAGTTTTACTTACTGTACCTGATCCTCTGCTCCCCCCAGCAGACAGCGGTCTCCTCTTTCCTCCTATGCTTTGGTGGTAGACTGTCCTTCAGTATCCTTATATCCAATGCAAAGGTATGGGTCCTGCTTTTTACTTAATAGCGGATATATCAGATTTGGGTGGGAGAGTTGAGCTATGCACTAGTACAGTGTCTCTCAACTCCATTCCTCAAGACGACCCAACAGGTCATGTTTTCAGGAGTTTCCTCAGATGAAACAGCTGTGGTAATTACTGAGGCAGTGAAACTGATCAAATCACCTGTGCAAAATAATGGAGAGCCTGAAAACATGACCTGTTGGGGCGCCTTGGGGACTGGAGTTGAGAAACAGTGGACTAGCATACCTGAACATAACAGCACTAAGCATATAAAGACAATTTGATATAGGGCTTGCTAGTATATTAAAGGATAAGTTCACATGAGAACATGTTACACGTTCTGTCTGTTTTGAGGGTGGAACACTTAACATGTTCCTGATCCACAGCCGCTCCCTGTGAAAGCAGGTCGGGGATCTTCTCCCCATACTAGCTGTACCTATTTGAAAAGAGCGTGGCTGTGCGGGGCTCCACCCACACGGCCACGTCATTGATTCACAGATCCCTGTGAATGAATGAACTACAAGTATTGACAGCCTTTGCAGCTGTCGGTAGTGCTCAATTAACTACTAGGGCTCTTTTGAGCACTCTAGCAGTTCATTGAATCTTCCTGTCTTTGTGAAACTGCCTGACCATACGATGTATGGGCAGACAGCTTGCACCGACAGTCTCTAGGAGTCCTGCATGGCATCCGCAATTTCTAATCACAGGTACAATGCTTTCCAGACTCCTACAAAAAAAGTTGTAAATGTAAATTTTTTTTACCTGCAAAATTTTTTTTATTTGAATTTTTTTTAATTATTATTATTAAAAGTAAACGTATCCATTAAGGTAACCTGGAGTTCGCTTAAACAAAATTGGAGGACAGAAAGGCATGTTACATTTATCCTATAAACTGCTATGCCATCTTTAGTAGGCTACAATCACACGGCTGCACACAGGCCACATGTAAGTATCAGTAGATTCTTGTTGGCTGTTGTAAATGTTGCATGCAGACACTGTGTGTGAAAAGCAGCAGTTGTCGGTGGTGGCTTTTAGATTGGTACTCTGTATAGATAAATGGATGGTGGGGAAAGAGTATAGGGAGAAAAGCCTATGGGGACTGGAGTGAGCAGAGGATCAGGTAAGTAAAACTGCTTTTTCCCATACCCTAGACCTAAACAAGCACTTAACCCTTGCATTGCAAAGGGTAGCCCCACAGCAAGGGAGGATTTTGTTTTACTCAGAGTTCAGTTTTATGGCTTCATTTACAGGGGCACAGTTGCCTGTAGACTGTGTATCAGCCTTGTGTTTATACGGTTTGCACCACAAGGTGCAGTGTGGCAGCGGCCCATTTGAGTGTATGGGGATGCAGCAGCTGCACTGACACAGCTACTCATCCTGTTTTCATAGGGGTGCAGGGGCAAGTGAGTGGCCCCAAACGCACACTGTCTGTGTTCAGAAGAAGGATATTTTCGTAATGTGAATTTCTCAATTTATTTATGATCCCAGGTCTTCAAGCTTTTTGTAAGCAGGATATATTTCTTCTTTATGTTTGTGACCATTAACTCCACCATCTCTAACTTGATATGTTGGCTAAATACACGGAATGCAATTCAAACTATTTAATAGCTACTTACTGTATGCTAGGTCATTTGAGTTCAGTGTTCAAGTTCCCCCCAGAGAGACAACTGTTCCCTGCAGGACTCCATATATTACTTACCAATGGTCTGAATATCCTTTAAGGCTCCTTTCACACTGGGGCGTTTTGCAGGCGCTACAGCACTAAAAATAGCACCTGCACAGCGCCCTGAAACAGCCGCTGCTGTGTCGCTTTCACACTGGAGCGGTGCGCTTGCAGGACGTTAAATAAAAAACTCCTGCAAGCAGCATCTTTGGAGGGGTAAAGGAGCGGTGTCTATACCGCTTCTGCCCATTGATATCAATGGGGCAGCACGGCTATACCGCCGGCAAAGCACCGCTGCAGCGGCGCTTTGTGGGTGGTTTTAATCCTTTTTCAGATGCTAGCAGGAGTTAAAACCGCCCGCTAGTGGCTGAATAGTGCCGCTAAAAATATCGCTGTTTTACCGCTGATGATGCTCCCGCCCCAGTGTGAAAGGGGCCTAAGAGTCACCCTGCTGAAATAGACAGAAACAAACTTCTTTATAAGGTTACATGCTGTAGGTACAAAAATGAAGGACATAGGCGTGAGATACCCAGTCAAGCTCCAGATTTACTATATGGGACCACACTAACAATGTTTTTAATACAAAAAAGTTAAGTGCGGGCACCCTGCAGTAACAATTATTAAGCAGTGTCAGTTTGATGAATTCTCAAAGTGACAGATTCACTTCCAGCAAAAAAAAATAAAAAATGAATCAAATGTTTTTTTTATCTTATATAAATACATTCAGCTAAATCTTGCTATAAATCAAAAGCAAGTATAAACTTCTGCAGGTTCACAGACTCTTCTGCTAGTGCTGTGACATGGTGCTTGCATCCTGGGCCGCAGAGGTCATCACACGGCAAAGAGACAGATTAACCTCAGCAAAACCCTTGAACGGAATTTGCTGGGATTATCACATGACGCTGCCCACATCATCATACACTAGTACGTAAATCACTTCCAGCATTTCTGGCCCAGCATGTAACGTTTCCCGACTTCCTCTTGGGACCATTCTGAGGTTTGTGGTTGCAATTTTAGGTCCAATGTAACGCAGATTAGGAAAGTCTACAAAACCATACAGAGTCATCTCTCGCGACCTCTCGCCATGGAATGCTTTTGGTCACTTTGATCTTGCAGCCTTGAGATCATGGAAGGAAGACCGCAGCTCAGAGCTCAGCTAGTGCCACATGAAGTACAACACGATACGGTACATGTGTACATCTCGTGCATGCCTGTATATGTCAACACACCCAGCCAGCCAACACCAACCAAGTAGAGACCACAAATGAGCTGAAGCCAGGCAAACAGCTAATGAAGACGCATATTCCTAATTTTAGAAAATCAGTCTAGAGCAAGAAACTGCTGCCACAGGATAAATCAAACCAGTGACAGCACAGCACATTCTTGTATTAATATCAAAATAAAATGATTTAAAAGGATATATGTCTGATGCTAAATCATTCACACAGCAGAAAAGTACAGATGTCCCCTTTTTATCCAAAGAAGGAAGACTTACTGGGGAAAGGATTTCCTGTTGGTAGCAGCTGAAGGACAGTCAAAGAGGATTTACAGCAGGAAAGTCCACAGACACTGCCCACCAAACACATCAAGAAGTGACGTCACACACTGCCTCCCAGCTTCTGAGTGTTAATAGCAATATAGCTGGCTACACACTAGTAGAATTTCATTTGAAATGTAGTGCTAGCCAGTGGAGGAACCGCTAGTGAAGATAGGTCCTCTGTTGCTGGCCTCAACCTTCTCAAAGATCCCAGCCTCTCCGACACTTGAGGCCGAGTACACAAACGCACAAGTTTACAGAGAAATCACTCCGACACTTGAGGCCGAGTACACAAACTGTGGCAGCAGGCAGGTGAAGTCACCTGGTTGTATCCAGGATGGTAAATATGTGTGTCCTAGATTCAGGCTTTATGCAGACTTTTACAATTAGAGGGGAAGAGTTAATGAGCCCAGCTGTAGTAAGTGGGCTCATTAAGGCCTCTACAAAAAAAAAACAGCATGCATAGGGAGATGCTCCATCCTGGAACCAGTTTTGTGTTGTATAGACTGGGGAGTGTGTCACCTGTACTGTGCGGTGAGTTAACGCCTGTGTGGCAAAACCTTTACAACAAAGGCAGGGACTGGTACAGCACAAGGCTGTACCCAGTTGTTAGACAGGGAGTCTATGTGTGTAGTTAGAGGTCAAGCTGACCAGGATTTATTTTCTTGTTTTATTTTGTTTGGCTGTTATATGTATCACTGCATGGAGCATAAATAAACCGGATCTTTTGTTTTTTGAACCTACACCGCTGTCTGCTGTGCCTGACTTTGTGTTGTGAACCCATCCAGGGGGTCACACACACCCGCTGCCGAGCTAACCCCTCACAGTTGGTGGAGAATTTTGGCACTTTTTTTTTTGTTAAGGCCAGCATGGAGGAGATACTGAGACAGCTGGCTCTAGCAAATGCAAACCAGCAACAAGCAAATGCAAATCAGCAGCAAACAAATGCAGGTTTACAAAAGAGCCTTGCATCTCAACAACAGAGCCTTGCAGCCCAGCAGCAGACAAATGCAACTTTGCAGCAGAGTTTGAAAAATCAGCAGAAGGCTCACCAGCAGAGTTTGGAAGCTCAGCAACAAGCCCAGCAGCGATCTGAAGCCCGCTTCATAGACCTGTTGCAGAAGCAAGAGCAGAACTTTCAACAGAAAATAGAGACATTAATACAGCAACGTCCGCAGACCAATGAAGCAAGTGGTTACAATAATACCGCATCCTTTGGTGTGAGCCGTTTACTGACAAAAATGACTGGAGAGGATGATCCGGAGGTGTTTTTGACCACATTTGAAAGGACTGCTGAAAGGGAAAAGTGGCCTAAGGAGCAATGGGCTGGACTGGTGGCCCCTCTGTTAACTGGGGAATCGCAGAAAGCTTATTATGACCTAGAGCCTGACCAAGCAAAAGACTATGTGGTGCTAAAAGCAGAAATATTGGCACGGCTGGGTGTCACCCTGGCCGTCCGGGCTCAGCGTGTGCATAACTGGACTTTTCAGGTTGGAAAACCTCCCAGGTCTCAAATGTATGATCAGCCAGAGACTTTGACTGCACCAAACATTGTGGAACGTGTGGTTATGGATCGTTTCCTGAGAGCTCTTCCTACTGCCATCCAAAAATGGGTAAGCCATGGAGACCCAGAAAATGCCAATAAACTTGTGGATCTGGTTGAGAGGTACTTGGCTACAGAGAACCTGACCACCTCTTCCAGGGACTCACGGACTTTCCCCCCTAAGACCAGATCATCCCCAGTGGCGGGTAAGATGACTCCAAGGGGTGAGGGTGGAGAGAGTGAGAGGGTGGGAGTTCTACCTAAGGTCTGGCGGGAGCAGCCCAGGAAGCCCATGCTGCAAGAGGCAGCGAAAAAGATTATTTGCTACCGCTGCTGGCAAGAGGGACATATTGCAGCCAATTGCCCAGTTGTGGATGAGCCTATGCAATGTGACTTTATAAGGGAGAGACGTCAGTCGCTGTTTGCGACAGTTGCATGCACTGCCATTCGGGGACCTGAGAAACATTTATGTAAAATGTGTATTAATGGTAGACATGTTGATGTGTTGCTAGATTCAGGTAGCCTGGTAACATTGATAAAAGCTGAATTAGTTACTACAGAGGTCTCTGGGAAGAACAGGGTGGCTGTTATTTGTGTGCATGGGGACACCCGAGAGTATCCTGTAACTTCAGTGTTTTTTGAGACCCCCAAAGGTAACCTCTCTCATCAGGTGGGTTTAGTGGCTCACTTACCACATGATGCTATTGTGGGAAGGGATTTTCCAAAATTCTGGGAACTCTGGGATTGTCCTGAGGCCCCTATTGGTGCCCCTATAAACCAGGAAGATGACCAGAATTCCTCTGGGAGTGGTGAGGACTCTCCTGAATTTCCCTTGTCGGTATTGGCGGGGGAAACTCGAGAAACTGGGGAGGAGCCAACATCCTCAGATGAAAACATGCCGTCTGTGGAGTTTTCGGATCTTGAGGTTCACAGGGAAAATTTTGCCACAGAACAGTTAAAAGACCCCACCCTAATAAAGGCACGGGAAAATGTGGTGAAAATAGATGGCGAGTTAGTGAACCCAGATAAGACTTGCCCTTATCCTTACTTCACTATGGAAAGGGACCTGCTATATCGAGTGGCTCAAAGGGCAGAAGAAACCATTGAGCAACTTGTAGTGCCCAAACCTTACAGGAAGTTGGTGTTAGAATTGGCTCATGGACACGTTCTGGGAGGTCATCTGGGGACAGAGAAAACCAGAGAGAGGGTACTGCAGAGATTCTATTGGCCTGGGGTCATGAAGGAAATAGAAAAGTATTGTTCCTCCTGCCCTGTGTGTCAGAAGTTGGCACCTATGCCACATTTCCGTAACCCACTGGTACCTCTTCCTATCATTGAGGTCCCCTTTGAGAGGATTGCAATGGATTTGGTAGGTCCGATAATGAAGTCTGCTAGGGGGCATCAGTACATTTTGGTTATTTTGGACTATGCCACCCGTTATCCGGAAGCAATTCCTCTCCGAAATACCTCGGCCAAAACCATAGCCAAAGAGCTATCTCTTGTTTTTAGCCGCGTGGGTATTTGTAAGGAACTGCTTACAGACCAAGGTACACCCTTTATGTCCCGGGTTATGAAAGAATTATGCAAGTTGTACAAAGTGAAGCAATTGCGTACATCTGTGTATCACCCCCAAACAGATGGGTTGGTTGAAAGATTCAACAACACCCTAAAACAAATGTTAAAGAAGGTGGTGGATAGAGATGGAAAGAATTGGGATTGTCTAATACCCTATCTGATGTTTGCCATTAGGGAGGTACCCCAATCCTCTACGGGTTTCTCACCCTTCGAGTTGCTCTATGGGAGACACCCAAGAGGGCTGCTGGATATCGCCAAGGAAACTTGGGAAAATGAGAGTTCTCCTCACAGGAGTGTGATTGAGCATGTCGCCCTGATGCAAGATAGAATTGCACAGGTAATGCCAATTGTAAAGGAACATTTAACCCAAGCGCAGTTAGCACAGCAGAGAGTGTACAACCGTGGGGCCAAGACCCGTACTTTTTCCCCGGGGGATAGGGTCTTGGTGCTAGTCCCTACGGTTGAAAGCAAATTTCTGGCCAAATGGCAAGGTCCATATGAAGTAATTGAAAAAATGAGTGAGGTGAACTACAGGGTTAGACAGCCAGGAAGGCGAAAGCCGGAGCAGATCTATAACATCAATCTGCTGAAAGCCTGGAGGGATAGGGAATCCCTAGTCGCAGAGACTTTGTCACAAGTACAGCCTGATTGCTTAGTTCCTGAGGTTGGAATAGCAGACACCTTATCGAAACCCCAACAACAGGAGGTTAAAGAGTTTGTACTTCGTAACAAAGAGATTTTCTCTGAGCTTCCGGGACAAACATCTGGCGTAGAGCATGACATTATCACCCCGCCAGAAGAAAGGGTAAAACTAAAACCTTATAGAATACCAGAGGCCCGACGGGAGGCAATACGTGGGGAGGTTCAAAGGATGCTGGAATTGGGTGTGATAGAGGAGTCCCAGAGTGACTGGTCCAGTCCTATCGTACTAGTGCCCAAACCTGATGGGAGCTGGTGGTTTTGTAACGATTTTAGACAATTAAATAAAGTTACAAAATTTGACACCTACCCCATGCCACGTATAGATGAGTTGATTGACCGGCTGGGAACAGCCCGATATATGACAACTCTTGATCTCACCAAAGGGTATTGGCAAATTCCCCTGGCCGAGTCGGCCAAGGAGAAAACTGCGTTTGTAACCCCAGATGGGGCATTCCAATATAAGAGAATGCCGTTTGGGTTACAGAATGCACCGGCAACATTCCAGCGGAAAATGGATAAGATTCTGAGGCCCCATCAGAAATATGCTGCAGCTTACCTGGATGATGTGATTATCCATAGCACAGACTGGGTCTCACATTTGCCAAAAGTACAAGCAGTCCTAGACTCTATCCGGGAAGCTGGGTTTACAGCCAATCCAAAGAAGTGTACCATTGGACAGGAGGAGGCCAAATATCTTGGGTACACTATTGGGAGGGGGGTGATAAAACCCCAAGTCAATAAAGTCGAGGCCATACAGAGTTGGCCACGTCCCAACAGCAAGAAACAGGTACGAGCCTTTCTGGGAATCGCTGGCTATTATCGACGATTCATTCCCCATTTTGCTTCTCAGGCTGTGCCCCTCACCAACCTGACAAAAGGGAAAGAGTCGGTTATGGTTAAATGGTCCCCAGAGGCTGAGGAAGCATTTCAGTCCTTAAAAACAGCCTTATGTAGCCAGCCAGTGTTGTACTCACCAGACTTCTCTAAGGACTTCGTGGTAGAAACTGATGCATCAGACATTGGGTTAGGAGCAGTGTTATCCCAGGTCTGGAACGGGGAAGAGCACCCAGTCATTTACCTCAGCAGGAAGTTAAAGTCCCATGAGGTAAATTACTCCACGATTGAGAAGGAATGTTTAGCAGTGAAGTGGGCTCTAGATTCCCTTCAGTACTATCTGCTAGGTAGGCACTTTGACCTGGTGACTGATCACGCTCCTTTAAAGTGGATGGCTCAGAACAAGGAGACCAATAGAAGAGTAAATAGGTGGTTCCTAGCCCTACAGGAATTTAACTTTACAGTTAAGCATCGCCCTGGTGTTAAAATGGGGAATGTGGATGCTTTGTCTCGGATACATGCGTGTCTGACTGCTGGTGTTACAACCCCAAGGTTGAAACAAGAGGGGGGGGGTATGTGGCAGCAGGCAGGTGAAGTCACCTGGTTGTATCCAGGATGGTAAATATGTGTGTCCTAGATTCAGGCTTTATGCAGACTTTTACAATTAGAGGGGAAGAGTTAATGAGCCCAGCTGTAGTAAGTGGGCTCATTAAGGCCTCTACAAAAAAAAACCAGCATGCATAGGGAGATGCTCCATCCTGGAACCAGTTTTGTGTTGTATAGACTGGGGAGTGTGTCACCTGTATTGTGCGGTGAGTTAACGCCTGTGTGGCAAAACCTTTACAACAAAGGCAGGGACTGGTACAGCACAAGGCTGTACCCAGTTGTTAGACAGGGAGTCTATGTGTGTAGTTAGAGGTCAAGCTGACCAGGATTTATTTTCTTGTTTTATTTTGTTTGGCTGTTATATGTATCACTGCATGGAGCATAAATAAACCGGATCTTTTGTTTTTTGAACCTACACCGCTGTCTGCTGTGCCTGACTTTGTGTTGTGAACCCATCCAGGGGGTCACACACACCCGCTGCCGAGCTAACCCCTCACAAAACGCACAAGTTTACAGAGAAATCACTCAGACACTTGAGGCCGAGTACACAAACAAACAATTTTACAGAGAAATCAAAATAAAAAGAGGGGAGAAAACGGGGAAGGGGAAAACACACACAAAAAACCTCAATAAAAAGTGTTAGTTGTGTTGGACTTTTTAGGCATAATAATATATTTAAATACACAAAAAGGGAAAAAGAAAAAAGAATATATTTAACATAAAAAGTTATTTATTAAGAAAATAAAAATGAGTATAAAACATATCAAGTACTGTTTCATATCCTGTCTAAACTAGTACATTTTAGGTAATATCCATATCGGTTTCCATTAGGTATATAAACCCAGAGAATGAAAAAATGTGCATTAATACTCAGTATAAGAAAAGATTACAATAGACAGGGTATTGATTACAGAACCAGCACTATAGGCACAGCGGTCCTATTTCCCAGAAGAGGAAGGCACCTGAGGGGCTGAATGGTCCCCCTTTTAGTCCTGAGCCATTGAGACAAGCTCGCCTACATCTCGTCTTGGTGGAGAGGATATAGGAACTGGCCAACTCAATCTAAGAGATTATGGTGCGACCATCTCCCGTTGCTGTCTTACACCATAAATATTTGAAGCCCTTATGCTAATCGCAGGCTCCTATACATACAAAAGTGTGATGTCGATGTGAAAATCGCTCTATCTGCATAGAGAAATACCTCCCCGTTTGTCCTCTTTTTCTTCCTGCATATTTTTCTTGGGGTACTCCCATGAAAAAATAAAATTGGTAAAGCTCCTGAGGAAGCGTTAATTAAAACGCGAAACATGTAGAGCGTCAGAATATATCTAAATTGGTTCTGTAATCAATACCCTGTCTATTGTAATCTTTTCTTATACTGAGTATTAATGCACATTTTTTTCATTCTCTGGGTTTATATACCTAATGGAAACGGATATGGATATTGCCTAAAATGTACTAGTTTAGACAGGATATGAAACAGTACTTGATATGTTTTATACTCATTTTTATTTTCTTAATAACTTTTTATGTTAAATATATTCTTTTTTCTTTTTCCCTTTTTGTGTATTTAAATATATTATTATGCCTAAAAAGTCCAACACAACTAACACTTTTTATTGAGGTTTTTTGTGTGTGTTTTCCCCTTCCCCGTTTTCTCCCCTCCTTTTATTTTACTTCCAGTTATTTAAAGGATGTGGCATTTGGATTTTTTTATTCTACAGTGTATCCACAGAACCACCCTGTGATAGATACACATTACATCTTTTACAGAGAAATCACTCTGACACTTGAGGCTGGGTACACAAACGCACAAGTTTACAGAGAAATCACTGACAGTGACATTAGTACACAGCTACAATGCTCTTTTAAAGAACGCAAACACCAAACCAAGTAGTAAAACAAACTAAATATATTGTCATAAAATAAAGAAGGTAAGGGCAGACAGGGGTGAAATAAATAATAATGGAAGCAATACACTTAAAATACAGAATAATTGTGAACTATTAAGCCCACGATTTACCAATCAGCTTAAACTGTAACAGAATCACCTATAGTATGATAAGGGCAGCGACAAACAGATAGTATAAACCCCTGAAGGGGGTGGCCCTGGAGTGACATTGTTATGTCCAAGCCTGCCTGCAGTACTTTGGTGTTCAGGTAGGTGAAAAATTGCTAAAGTCCATGTAATTACTGTGAGTCAGAGAGGAAAAATCTCCAAAAATGAGGGAAAAAATTGTTATATCTACCGCTGTGGTTGGGGGGCCTTTCAGGTGTTCAGTAATGGTGATGCTGAGTGGCTTCCAGATACCCTCATTTTAAGGAGGTGGGAACTTGAGGAAGAGTTCTGGCAGGAATAACTTGAACAAGGCTTAACAGTAATTAAAAGGGCAAGCAACCAGTGCAGGGAAGAGTTAAGTGGATCTCATCTAATAGGGTAATCCAGCACAGGTGATATGGCATTGTTTAGCGGTATGCTGTATTAGTGCGAGAGTGCCAAAGGTGCCTGAATAGCAAACTGCGTAAGTGGAGTCTCAAATCAAGGATCGTTTTCGACTTCAGTGATAAGAAAATTTGAAGGAGCAGGATGGAAATTTTTTTCTTGAACAAAGGAGTTTTTAACAGTGTATGTGGTTTTCATTTGGTAAAGTTCGTTAATTCCAAAATGTAACATGGGGCGGACTCTGTCAGGACTCCGTCTGGTCAGTGGGGAATCTGTCCGCTGATCCCCGTGAAGCAGGCAGATGGCTTGTCCGTGTCTGCTCCGCTTATGCAGAGGGGACACAAACACAGCTTGCTCTCCTTTATGGGCGGTTGGATGTAAACAGACAGGTCCGTTTACATCCATTACTGGATCTGTTAGTGGTGGCATGGTACCATGGTGCCAGATACGACCGCATACTTTCAGAGGTCTAGTGGCTTTCATGCATCGATGCATTGGGGTTGTGTATAAATGTCCCTTAGCTCTGCCTTGCTTGTGTACTGGAGTCAGCTATACCTTCTTATGATGCTACTGTTTTTTTCATTGCTGTTATTGAAAGAAGCCATTACAGAGTGGGGAGATACATGTACCCCTCTGTGGATCAGAGAGCCCCAGAAGCCCAGGTGGGGCCTCAACCCCTATTCACGGCCCGCTTTGCACCTGAATAAATCACATTACAGAAAACCTACAGTGATATCACAAGAGAATATACCCCTATCAAATAACATTTTAGTGTGTGCTATAAAAAAAAATAAAAAAACGCTTTTTTTTAATAAATGAAATATTTGCATTCAACTTTTTTCATGCTTTGTTACATTTTGTTACTGTTAATCTCTTGCCGCCTTTTTGCAGCCACACTGGAGGCTTTGTGGCATCTCTCAGGATGGGTTTCTGAAGGTGACAACCATGAACTATGCATGCCTAATAAGTGTTGAAACAACCACCTGCAATCTCCATCAGAAGCCCGGGTGACAAGAATTGGGAGTCAGGGACAAAGTGTTGTCACCCTATGATAGGAAGTACCTGGAACAAGGAACCCTTACAACAGGATTATCATGTATTGTTTTATTAAAAGCCGAGCGGATTTAATATTGAAAATTATTTTTAAATTACATTAACATGTTAATGCTTATATGATATTTTGGTGATTGGGTTTATATCCACTTTAAATTCTCCATAAAAATAATAATAAAAAACAAGCATGCATTATTTGGCTTTGCATTCCATTAGTTAGCTACAAAGTTGAATATTAAACTTGGAATATTCTGCTAATATTGTTTACATCACTTTTAGCCAAAATGGCTTTTATCCGATGTGCTAAAATCTTTTCTCTTAATAACTGATGAGAATCAGAGCCTACTTCACTTTAATGGAAAACGGCTAGAGAAATGTCATTATCGGAGATCCACAGAGTAAACGTACATTAGCCTACATGCACTTTACTGGAGAGGTTGATTATGTTAAACTTGGCTGGTCTCATCCCATTCTTTCACAGAGCATGACCTGCCAAATAAATGATCACAAAAAACAAAATGGGGTTGGACCTGATTTAATTAGGTATAAGGGAAAATAAGGCCAGTCTACCAAAAGTCATATTCTGCCAGGTCTAGTAATCAAAGGTCTACTTAACAAAAAAAAAAGAAAAAAGAAAAGAAAAGTGTTTTAAGTCCAAAGAGTTATGAGCGATGAAGATCTGTGGTCTGCACAATGGACACTACATTTTGTAGGATTTTTAGACTAGCCAAGCTGCTGTATCTCCTCCTAACACTAGATGGCGTTATAAAGCCTTCCCAAACCTAATATTTAAATATCGATTTACAAAAACAACTTTTCATTTTGAGGAACAATTTAGCCATCTTTGCCAGGTTATAAAAACCCGACATAGAAAGCTACAGTGGTGAATTCAAGTGTAAAAATGGGCAAAGCGGGACTGACCAAATAAGTGAACTGCAACTGAAGAAAACTAAAACAAAAAAACACAACTGTAAGCCATTCTCCCTTTACTGAATATAATTAAATTAGACCCGGTATCAGCGTACTCCCACACAGTGGTGGATTTATAAGGGAAAAAAGGGGCAATTGCCCTGGGTCCCCTGTTTGAAGGGGTCCTCCTCTATCCAAATATGTAATAATTAAAGGATGTTTATTTCCTAAAATTGATCAGGGAAAGCGCTATAATCATCTGTGAGGTCTTGTTCACACCGGGTTTGCAGAGGGAATGTAAAATAATGTGTTTTCCTGCACAAAAATGTGCTGCCCTTTGCAGTCGTGTGCAAGTGCCATTGATCTGCAAAATCAATGGGAATCCCAAAACCCATGGTACCTTCCCTTTTACTCCCAGGGACTGAATGGAGCAGTGGGGGTTGGAAAAGAAAGTTATGTGCTTCTGTAGGAGGTATGCATTATAGTTGATAAAAATGTACTTGCGCTTTTGCCCTGGATGGTAACCTGTTGCCACCTACATAACATGTGTGATGGCAAAAAGGGTAGGCTTTAATGCCCACAAACTGCACATATGCGTCATTGGACAGCCGATGTTTCTGTGCTGAGTTTCCATGCGCTCCCAGCACAAAGACCGTGCTGTCAAAGACAGCTCTCATTCCCCATTAACAATCAGTAAACCACTGAGACAGGCAATCGCAGTGGTCAGATGATCACTAAAGGGAAGCCAGGGTGGATGGGAAGGGGTTAAAGCACAGAATGATTTACATGTTACAAAAACAAGGAACTAGTCCACATTGGTCATGACAACATGAACCTGGTGGCTTCTCTTCAAATATGCTTAAACATTTTGAAATATAATGCACCTAAATACCCATCCTCTACACAGTCGTGGGTAACTTGTTGCCTCTATGAAAGACAGGTGACACTAGACCTCAACCCCCCCCTTCCATTAACAGGACCTATGCTAGAGGTTTAGTAGGGGGAACTCTACCCACAATGGTGTCAAAACCCACAATGGAGCAGAACACCTCAGCCCCCTTTCCCACCAGAACCCCAGGATACTACCTCCTAACCAGACCTCCTTTCCCTACAAAATACCTTTTTTACCTTCCCTTGTACATAGGGTGACCACATTTCCAAACTGCCATTCAGGGACAACTTTGCCAAGGACGGGGTGGGGGTGTGGGTTGTGTTGAATGTAGTCTCCCTCAGTACAGAACCCCCCTCTCCACCAATTATAGACCCCCCTCCCTCAGTATGGACCACCCTCAGTATAGACACCCCCACAGTACAGACCACCCCACTAAGTACAGACCCCCCCCCCACAGTACTGACTCCCTCCCCTTCCACTTGTGCTAGTAGAAATGTGCTGGGGGGTGCTTTTTTACCTTTTTCCTGATGACTGTCCCTGTCCCCCTCCTCAGTTCATCTATATACATATAATAATATAAGCTTAACAACAGACCTCAGTTTAGTGTCCCTTCTTCGGCTTCTGTGTACATGTAAACAGCCGAGGAGGGGGAGGCGGCTTCGGCCCGCTCTACGTTATGAGGCAGGGATACAGCCAGGGGCAGAGCCACAGAGATCCTAACCCAGACTGCAGTGCAGGTGTTCTGTCCAGCATGGTGGAAACTGAAGAGTGTTAGGCGCGGAGGAGGAGAAAGTTAACTTCTCCTCCACTTTGCAATGCATGCTGGGCAGAGTCACGGCTGTGAGGTCACTGGTTGCTAGGCAACCAGTGGCCAGAATCTCAGGTGGACCAGCGCTATGGCGGGGTTTTCTCGCTCTGTCAATTTCATTCTAGGACAAAAGGTGCCCGGGACCCAAGACAGACCTGCTAATTGCGGGACTGTCCCAGGCAATCCGGGACATGGGCACCCTACTTGTACCCCATTCCATACTCTACCCAAACCTGTTAAACTTTAAATAACCCAAGCTATGGACTACAGCTTGGCATTTGATATGTTTATAATAGACCTGGTGGCTTATCTTCAAATATGCTTAGTCATTCTGCAACATTATGCACCCAAATAAACATCTTCCACACAGTCGTGGTTAACTTGTTGCCTCTATGAAACGGAGATGACACCTGACCTCGACCCCCCTTCCATGGACAGGACATAGCCCACTATGCTAGAGGATGAGCTGGGGGGAACTCTACCCTCACTGGTGTTGATTCCCCAAACCTGCAATAGAGCAGAACCTTGTCCCCTTTTTCCCTTCAGATCCCCAGCCTACCACCTCCTATCCAACCTTCTCCCTTCTCTACAAAACCCCTTTCACCTTCCCTTGTACCCCTATCTAGCCCACAATTTACCAAACCCCTTTAAACGTTAAATAACCCAAGGTATGGACTACAATGTGGCATTTTATACATCTACAATACAGTATATGAAAATAATTTAATTCATGTTACTTTACCAAGCAGACTGATACCCAGACGAGACAGGCCCTGTTTTATGCCTTCTCCCAGATTATCTGGCAGCTGTCTTCTCCATTCCTCCTGTCTGTTGTAATGCTCCTCATCGAGGGATAAGCGGTCCATGTTTCGAGCCAAGCTGGTGGCCAGGTTAGTGAGAGAGGTGAGTGTACCTATATGAAAGAGAGCTCCAGTCACATAACACAGTCTTGGCATCCAAAATTTAAAAACGTACAAAATAGGTTGTTCTAAAGCGTATTTAATAAATAAATAAGGTGTTTGAATAAGGAAAACCTGCAAGCCACTGGCTCAGGGTCTGGGTAGACAATTCCTCAATTTTATGCCAACCATCTGAGTATCACATGTCATAATCAGCATATGAAGAAGTTTGTTAATGTGTTTTCAAACCAGACTGATTGCTATCGCACAAGGAGATTTTCCAACACATTGTAAAACCTTATTGTGACTAACATCCAATTTTTCCCATTATGTGAGGGAAAAGAAATTAAAGAGGAACTGAACTCTGTATGTTGAGCCAAAAAAGGCAGGTAGAGGGCAAATAGCCAGTAAGCAGTACTGCCTGAGGTCTCCCTGCAGCTGATCTTTCTTCATTACTGACATACCATACCTTGATTTATGTTAAGACAGCCATCTTGATAGAGGCAGGGCAGGGATTTGCTTTTGTGTTGGAGCCTCCAGCAACAAGAACATTGAGCAGCACAGCAGTGAAATCACCACCTCTTACTCCAAATCTCATGGAAGTGGCAGTCAGAGGCAGCAGTGCCTTAGATCTCACACTGCAGATATACAGTTATGAGTCTGTAGGCACATAAGCGCCTAGGCACATTCACATACAAGGAAGCACACTTGAATTTTCAGGAGGAATTCCAAACAAAAAGTTACATTTTTCAGAGTACTACTTGGGCACAAATAAAATTTCTAATTGTTCCCTAAAACATAACAATTCACTTTTTGAGTTACGTTTGTACTTTAAGCTTTTGCCATGTGTCCACATCCATCCATTAGCACATCCAAATTCAGCATCATTTAAATTGATCATCTATGATTTTCTCTCAATAAAAAAAACACGGGATGAACACAGGGGCAGCTCTACTTCAACTGCTGATCCACCAATATACAGGATATATGTACAGTCTGGAAGGGAGTGATAACTTGAATAATCTCAGTATTTGAGACTTTTGTCTTTTAATAATCAAGAAGTTCACCATGAAATTGGTTAATTCTCAGTTAAAAGGATTCAACACATTGAAAGCGAAACGCCTAGAAATAAAAGGCTGCAGTTAACCATTTTTGACCCTGTAGACAACAATTAATAATAAAATATCACCCTGTGAAAGTTGACTAATAATACTTACCTGAACCGCCAACCATGCCTCTAATTGTCCCTCTCTTGCAGAGCTATCTTTAGCATCCAACACTTTTGGGTGTTTCAATTATCTGCATACCCTGCTTCAGGACTGGGGTTTCACCCACAAGTTACTATATCACTAGCGTGTCCATCTCAGCATGGGATGACACACCCAGAAGTGTCGGATGTGGAAGATTCTATGGTCAATGAAGCTCAGCAAGACAGCAAACACTGGAAGCAAGGGCAGTAGAACTGGTAAATATTATTGAACTTGTTTTTCTTTCTTGATATTATTTTTATATCTGTACAGCAGTGCTCAAAATGGACGACAGAGTGGCTCTACTGCTTTTCACAATGCTGTCAGTCTAACACAAGGGACTTGTTTACAGGAAAAGTACAACAGAGGTAGGCAACCTCGGGCCCTCCAGCTGTGGTGAAACTACAAATCCCATCATGCCTCTGCCATGACTAGGAGTCATGCCTGTGATTGTCTGGGTCTTGCAATGTCTTATGGGACTTGTAGTTTAAAAACAGCTGGAGGGCCGAGGTTGCCTACCCATGGAGTACAGGGATGATGTCAGCATTGTGCTGTGGGTCCTTTACTGTCCTTGTCAGTGAGGAGAGGCATTTATGTATATAGGCAGATGTCTCTCTATAAAAATGGTGAGTGGAAATCTTGCTATTGTTTGTAATACTAGTACTGCAGTTCCTTGTGTATGTAGAGCGCCTCCTTGTGGCCACTTGATTAGCCAGTTTTTGCCAAATTTTCTATGATAAAAAGGTCTGTTACCTAAACATCTCCACCACTCCAGTTCACATTCCTCTTCCTCCAGGCCTCATCAGGAAACACCCAAATACACACACATGAGAGGGCCCCTCTGCTTCCAGTGGTTCCAGGCCTAGACTAGTGTACTAGCAGGCCCACGTAGCACTGGGGTCCCAGGTTTCTCCTGCCAGACAGGTTCCCCTGTTCCCTTATTGGCACTGGTTTCCTTGTCTCTGGGTCTCAGGTATAAGCTCACTCTCCATTCCCATAGGAATAAGAAGAGACTAAGTCAAACTCAAGCTTGAAGTTTATCTTTACTTAACGTAAAGTTGCACTTAACAGTTTAATGTTCAGAGCAGTACATAGTTCAGGATTACATCATTCTCCATCTTTTGTGAATGTGCAGATCCACTGGTGTACCAGAGTTCCTCTTGATTTCCTCTTCTCTAGTCTATATCCAACTATTCTGGCAAGCTTCACTTGGGAGAACAAGTTTTACCTGCATCCGAAAAATAAGCCCAATGGCTCAATGAGGACATGGAAGAACCGATCAGCTTACATTGTAAGTCATTCTCTCCAAGGGGTACTGCAATATGGTCTTAACTTCACTGGAGCTTCTTTTGGGGCTTTAATGTTGAGTGTATTGGACTGTGTATAAAGGGACCCTTCACTCAGCACTGGCATAACAAGAAAACTAAAAAAAACGCAAGCTTTAAACAACTATAATGTCTCTGTCATACAGAAATTTTGAACATTAACACACGAAAATCTGTACATAGAAAATGAAATATACTAAGTAAAGAACCCTTTATTACATTTTCCAACCATGCCAACCAATCAGATTTCACCAAAAATGCAGAAAGAAGAATTTGATTGGCTGCAGTTGGCAGCAAAAAAACAAGAACAAAACACATTTGTGCTATATATTTGTGACGGTATTCTGGTAATACAAATGTTCACTTCCATCGTTTCACCATTCGATGTCAGTGTTTCTGTATATTCCTGTAGGTGTTATGCACAGAACACAAGTTAGGCTGGGACTGTTACGCACTCATCGTGAAGCAGACTCAGGCAGCCCGGGGTAAGATTTCTAACAGCTTGCAGGAATACTGAAATATCTTTAATGTTTTCACATTTATCACGTGCAGAAGGATCTACAGGACGCATCACGTTACTCCTAAGGGGGGTGTCAGCCTCCAGATTGCTTTTGGAAGACTCCCATAGAAGATGGATATAAGATGTTTATTAAAGAATAGACTGTGGCTGTATGTAACATATACCCAGAGAAGCTTAAATTATAAGCGTTATTAAAAGACACAATGTTACTGTACTAGAATGTGGGGGATTCTCCCGATATATGAGAACACATAAATAATAATAATAGTAGAGACGTGATTTATTTATTATTTCTATTACCTGCACACTCAAGGAAATAAAATCTCAGCTCTGGTAAGTTCCAGTAATAATTTAGCATGACGGAATGGATTAGGATTGTTGGACAAGAGAACATGTTCTATATGTGATTATGTATACACAGATTACCAGCTAAATGAAGGCAGGCTAGGAGTGTATTTAAAGGGAACTAGTCAGGTTAGAAAGATCGGCACTGCTATTGTTAACT
Organism: Lithobates pipiens; assembly: GCF_037356315.1. Lineage (NCBI taxonomy): Eukaryota > Metazoa > Chordata > Amphibia > Anura > Ranidae > Lithobates > Lithobates pipiens. The sequence continues at coordinate 506,719,982 of NW_027507764.1, read as the reverse complement.
TCTTTGGAACGTGCAATGTTCAGACTTCAGGCGAGTGTCCATGAGCCTCGCTGCTATCATATGCAGTGACAAGAGGAGGCTCAGAACCCCCAATTAATAGTCATCTCTGTCTTTCCCACAGCCCATATATTGAAAAGTCTCTTTATCTATGCTGCAAGCATGGGACTGTAGCAGGGTTGCCAACTGTCAGTAAATATACAAACAGTTTGCAAAATCTGTAATTTTTGCATCTGTTCATGAATGTCCAGACTGCATATACATAATGGACTTTTATGGGCAGATGCCAAAATTTAAATTTTGCAAACTGTTTGTAAATTTACTGACAGTTTGCTACTCTGAACAGTGGGATGAGTTGAACACTTGCTCCCCATGCGGACTGCTGTGCTTTCTCCCAGCAGCTCATATGTCCTGTAGTGAGTGCCATATGCGCTGGCTGGAGGAAATATCCAGAAGTGTAGTGGCAGTGGCTGGGGAATGGAGGAGTGCCAACTTTTCACATACACAGGCCACTGAAAAGATAAGTCTATACAAACGCTTCTTTTACAGCTGGCCTTCTGGATAAAAGTGACCTTGTGGTGACTGGGTCACTTTAAACTACAATCTGACTCATGTAAACAAGGTTTAAATTAGAGAACATCCATCACATCATTACTAACTTTCCTTTCCAGCAGATGGAGCGCTAAATATTTGCTCTCTTGGAGAGCTCCAGACTCCACTGGTATCCAACTCACAGAGTGCGTCACACAGACAGCAACATTTGCAAGTAAATTTATTTTTTTATAGCTAAAAATTTAAATGATAAACTACAGTTCTAGAGTAAGGGAGGGTTATAACCCCTGACAGATTTTTTTTGTTCTGTGTCCTATTGTGGAGGAGATTTTCCTTCACTTCCTGTTGCAAAGCCAAACAGGAAGTGAGAGGAAATCCCTGCAAATTAAGGAACTTTCTTGAGGACTCCCAGGGCACCATAACTAGTGTCCCCAATGGAATATTTCCCCTCTAGTACATTTCTGGGGACAAACTAACATTTTGTTTTTTCCTTTTACTTTCACTTTCAATGATAACAGTAAAAAGGAAAAATAGAGAGGAGGGGGGGATCTCCCTACTGGGGGAACAGATAGCAATACAAACTGACAGGTGTTCTAATCCCTCTCCACTCTATCCAAAAATAACAAAAATTATTTAGTTATACTTTAAAAGCCATCCTTGAGCTCCAGCCAGGGAATTTGTCTAGGTTGAGATGAGGCTTGTCAGGTGTAATAATACAGTAAATCTTATGTACCTTTTGAAATGTGCTTGACAAAGGATGTGGTTCCTCTGGAAACGCCACTCACAAAGGCTCCAGGTCCACGGGTCAGGCCTTCATAGGGGAGACGGAAGAAGTCAGCTATACCATTTCCAATACTTCTCACCAGGCTGGCTGGGCTTCCTAGAATTTCCAGAGATCCAACAACCCAACCTAAAGACAGAAGAAGATTCTTATTCCTGTAAACAGTGCATGTGCTACTGCTAGACAGTTAACATTTGCACAGTCCCCTGTATCAAACAGTATTCCAGAAGATCTACTTTACATCAGATAAAATTAAAAAAAAAAAACAAATGGATACAAACATAGGCACTTACATAATTTAGATGGACAATTTCCCTAAACAAATAATTGATTTGTACTTGTAGGTTCAGTTATGGCAGGATTAGCTCTAAGGAACATTAATATGCTCATGTACATATATTATTGCTGTGTATAACTTGTAATCATTAACATATACTATCCCTAGACTTTACTACTCAACTACAAGTGTTGTATTCCTCCAAACACTGGCACAAGTAGCTCAACGGCTCAGCACTGATCCCACTTGAGGTGATTGTAACTGTATTAGTGCAGAACAGACAGAAACAAGCGAGTACTGTCCATGATACTTTTTTATTTGCAGTAACATACAATTTTTCAGGACACTTTCCCTTCTTCAAGGTCCAAGCAATACCTATAGTAATGCTTGGACCTTGAAGAAGGGGATATACCCCAAAAGTTTGTCATTGTATGTTAGTGAAATTAAAAAAGTATCACAGACAGTACTCACTTTTACTGAGCCCACCAAACGGAAAATAATTGACACTGGCAGAGCTTGCCTTATTAAATTGTATAAGATCTGGAATTTGTGGATAGAGTCCTCCTGCAAGGTTCAGATGTAACCAATTAAAATATGTTTTCTGTGCGCCTTCCTTTTCCTGACCCATGTTATAGGTGTTGGGGAGGGAGAGGGCAAGTGTGATTGTTGGTTGATTGAGTGTGGGAGTGTTAAATTTAACTGCACATGCTGTTCCCTAAGGCCTGATTCACACCTATGCAGGTGCATTTTTTCAATACACACCTTTAATCCATTGAAGTCTATGGAACCAAAAAACAGAAAAAAAGTCCCTGGCCCATTTCATAAAATGCACAGATGTGAACTACATCCATTGGAAACTATGTTTAATGGATTGTAGTGCGTTTCTGCAAAACTGAAAACGCACTAAAGAATGCATAGGTGTGAACCAAACCTTAAAATCAGGTACTGCATGACTCTGACCACTTTCCATTTTCCTTTTGTAAATGTATGCTCTGGCTCGGTTGAGCCCATTTGCTCCCTACATGTAAACTATATGCAAACCAAAAATAAATACCTTTTAAAAAAAACTATCATCGCTATAACCTTGTAGATTGTAAACGTTATTTTAATTAATGTATCATTAAAAGAATAATCTTAAGGCTGCTACACCTTGATTGAGATTTTTTTTTCTTTTTTTGTTGAAGGAAAAAAAAAAAGGAACCGTGAAATCACAGCACACAAAGCAGTGCACAAGGGTATAGTAATGAGAAAGATTCCATCATCAACAAAACCAAGTGTCCTGTAGCCAACATCCCAATTGTCTAGGAACAAAAGAAATATCCTCCTTGGGAATGGGCCAATTCAAGACTCTAGAGAGATTCCCTACTTGAGGGGCACTCCCCTGGTACCCCCAGGCTTGCAGTCTGTGTAGTGTCTCATCCGTCAGGGCTCTGCAAAATGAATTGGCCCACCCTGGCCATGAACAAAGCCATATGAGCTACAAACTAAACATAATACTCCAGGTACATTGTCCATGTATATATTACTCCAGGTACATTGCCTCATATCTGTGGCTCTCTATGAGGTGGACCTCCGTAAAGGCAACTTTGACCTCGGGGGTGGCCATTCCTCCATCTTTCTCTGTCCGGCTCTCCTTTTGTCAACTATTTATGGGTATCTTATTTTTAAGTGCATGATCACACAATATACTAAATGAGTTATTATACGAATACAGATCTCCTTGTTATTAACCCTGAAGAAAGGCATTTCAAGCCAGAAACGCGTCAGTTACTTTGGAGAATACTAAGTATTTATGTATTTGTCTTTGCACAGAAAAGATTTTATTGTTATTGCTATGTTAAAACTTAATTTGTAATAATATATATATTTTTTAATAATTGATGTTTATGTCGCTTTTAAAGTCCCGCTCCCAAGGGGGATATTTCTTTATTCCAAGGGTATAGTAATTAACCAACCTCTAAATAGGAAGGGCCTCAATTCCTGAACTCTCCAGGGTGCAAGGCTCATGACAGGAGCAAGACACCACATGGTCTACTTAGGGTGAAGCCAGGTGGACCCCACTCCTTAGGGACCTGCTGAAGTTGGTCCTCCAAGTACTTGGTGAGGGTTCTCCCGAAGAGAGACCACTGGTTGGGAAGAGGAAAGAAAAACACAAAGGCCAATGATCCTCTGCCTGGCAAACACATGTTGACATTGGCGGGTTGAACCTAGCTCATATCCTGGGAATACTAGCAACCTTTTGAGGCATCTTTCAGCTCTACCTTTTCCCACAGCCACTGTGTAAGGAAGTATGACTTCTTTTGCTGCATTCTCTGTAATGTACTATAATGGGCTTGCACAAAAAACACTGCAAGGAACAGAATGTCAAGTGAAAATCACAGTACTCCATACTAACCAATGAAAATTAATTTGTCTGAAGTCAGTCCAGTGCAAGGTGGATCGGATTGATTGGTATGGATACTGCACTTTGCATATAGTTCTTTGCCTCTGTCAATGGAGAATTCAGCGTATCATGTTTATGAGTGGGTGGAGCTGAGAACCTAAGCAGAGCAACCTTACTACTGGATCCACTCAGAACTGAAAAATCTCAGCAGAGGACTGCAATACAATATCAGTGGTCATATGTATCATAACTCAACCCTGAATCACAAAATAACCTTTGCAGAAATCCCATGAGCAGTGTAATCAGGTCCATGGAATCTGGCTACTTTATATCCACACTTTGTTTTCAGGTGCGATGGCAACACCATTTGCATGAAATGAGAAAGCAATATATTTCCTACCCACTCAACTAAACCGGAGCTGGTTAGCAGTTCTGTTTATTTTTTATTTATTTATTTATCTTTTACATACTTTCAAAAAAACCTCATTAAAAATCAATGCAGAGCGTGTCCTGATTTGACACTCACCACAAGACAGCATTTGCTTGGATGCATCTATTTATTTCAACACTGACTCTGACCTCATGTTTTTATTATCCCCTGTTCTGCCCCTAAACTGGTTGACAGCTCATCACTGTGTGTCAGAGATGAGGAATGTGAGACAGCAGCATCCAAAATCTCTACTATGACAAGCACCAGACCACCGTACAGGGAAACTGGATGCACTACCAAGGTCATTTGTGCGCAGTGAAATCAACTTACCACTTCACTTTTGGGAATCAAATCATCGGTTGTTTACATCAACTGTTTACATGACAACTGGCCAAAATGTTGTTTCGCCCCGAGATTGACACTTTTTCTCTAGCTGCATTATGATCACATTTTGGCATGGTGAAGTGCGTTATCTTTACGATCTAAAAACCCTGGTCTTTGCCGCCATGTCAGCTGTTGCCTAACTACGGCTTGCAAAATATCCACCCTGAACCGCAACAAAGTTACTCGGTGCTGGACATTGTTTTTGGTAACTGTAAGCTGTACACACAGTTGGTCTTATGTAAAACCATGTGAAGAGAAGAGCTGGAAGTGTTGTCTGCAGGAATTCTGTTCCCTGGAGTGTTTCAGCTATCAGCTAGCTGGCCAGGCTGTGGAATGAACGATAGACTGTCCTCATTTACAATTATGATACACAGAGATAGGTTACTGAACTTAAAATGATCCTTGTAATTAATTTAAAAAACATCTTTTACATCACTTACTCTGCTCTCCTTATACCTTTCTTTGTTGTAAGCAGCGTATCCGTGAAAGAAAAATACATCGCTATCACACTCACCGGACATTTTATTAGGTACACCTTGCTAGGATCCCTTTTTGCCTTCAGAACTGCCTTAATTCTTCATAGCGTAGATTCAACAAGGTGTTGGAAACATTCCTCAGAGATTTCAGTCCATATTAACATGATAGCATCACACAGTTGCTGCAGATTTGTCAGCTGTACATCCATGATGCCAATCTCCCCGTTCCACCACATCCCAAAGGTTATCTTTTGGATTGAGATCTGGTGAGTGTGGAGGCCATTGGAGTACAGGGACCTCATTGCATGTTCAAGAAACCAGAGATGATTTGAGCTTTGTGACATGGTGGATTATCCTGCTGGAAGGAGCCATCAGAAGATGGGTACACTGTAGTCATAAAGGGATGGACATGGTGAGCAACAATACTCAGGTAGGCCATTGGCGTTTAAACAATGCTCAGTTGGTACTAATGCTGGCCATACACGGTTTCGAATTTCGAAATAATTTTCTTTCGAAAATCGTATCTAAGAATTTTCGTATGAATTTTGCACCATTAGTGGGCTGCAGCAACATCCGATTTTCGTACTGAAATAAAATTTGAGTGATCGGACATGTTGGAAATTTTTTGAAAAACTAACGATTTTCTAATCAATGATGGGAGAATCGTGCGAGAAACGTAATAAGAAAAGATAATTTATGGAGAGAAAAGAAGATTCCCGGCCAAGAAAATTATTTTCTGTAGCAACATGAGGTGAAATTGAAGGCTTGGTCGGCCGAATTTCAAAAATCAATGGTGGCATCATCGGATCACAAAAAAAAAAACGAATTTTCTGATTTTGAAAAGAAAATTTGTTCGAAATTCGACCGTGTATGGCCTGCATAAGGAGCCAAAAGTTTGGCAAGAATTATCCCCCACACCCTTATACCATCACCACCGGTCTGAACCATTGGTACAAGAGGCAGGATGGATCCATGTTTTCATGTTGTTTATGTAAAATTCTGACCCTATAATCTGAATGTCACAGCTGAAATCGAGACTCATCAGACCAGGCAACATTTTTCCAATCAGCTATTGTCCAATTTTGGTAAGCCTGCACAAATTGTAGCCTCAGTTTCCTGTTCTTAGCTGACAGGAGTGGCACCCAGTATGATCTTTTGCTGCTGAAGCCCATCTGCTTCAAGGTTTGATGTGTTATGCATTTAGAGATGGTATTCTGCATTTCTTTGTTGTAACGAGTTACTGTTGCCTTTCTATCATATCCAACCAGTCTGCCCATTCTCCACTGACATCAACAAGGCATTTTCGCCACACAACTGCCGCTCACTGGATATTTTCTCTTTTTCTGACCATTCTCTGTAAACCCTAGAGATGGTTGTGTGGGAAAATCCCAGTAGATCAGATGTTTTTGAAATACTCAGAAAAGCCCATCTGGCACCAAAAACCATGCTACGTTCAAAGTCACTTAAATCCCCTTAATTAGCCATTCTGATGCTTGGTTTGAACTTCAGCAAGTCGTCTTCAGCACGTCTAGATGCCTAAATGCATTGAGTTGTTGCCATGTGATTAGCTGATTAGCAATTTGTGTTACCAAGCAATTGAACAGGTATCTAATAAAGTGGCCAGCGAGTGTATTTAAAGCTGCACTCCAGGCATACAGCTAAAATACATAGAAGAGCAATTTTACCTTCCAGATGATTTATGTTTCTGTACATTCCCATCACATAGTACAGCCAGGCAGGTGAGACCACTATCAGTAAGGATATGCCGTGGTGTCTTCTCTTTGCCCACAGCCTGCTGACTGGACAGTGAGGGAGTATCAACAGACTATTGAGGGCATCTCTCTGCTCAGTCTGCTCTTCTCTATATGAGCATGTTCCTTGTCAACATATTTTCATCTTTGTGCTGATTAGCTCCTTTGTGCTGATGTGTAAGGAGATCCATGCGTTTAATGTCAAGTCAAATTCGGATACCTGCTTTAGTTACATTTAAAGTCACATTAAACCAGGCATGTCCAAAGTCTGGCCCGCAGGCCAATTGCGGCCCGTGTTTCAGTATAATACAGCTCCCCTGGTAATTTGGATATATAAATATTTTGTGCCCCCCAGAGCCACAAAAGATATATACCGTATTTATTGCCTCGGAGGGGACAGCGAGGAAGTGGGACGAGTGCCGTCAAATTACATACAGGACAATCTCCCATTTACTTGGCAGCATCTGTAATAGGAAATCCCATCTCCTGGGCTGGCATTAGATGACTGTTCTGTCTATCATAGGAGGCGGGACCCTCCGAGGCTGCAGATGGGCATGATCAGGCTGCACTGATGGCAATGATGAGGCTGCATTCTTGGCAATGGTGAGGCTGCCATCATGGCAATGGTGAGGCTTCATTCGCGGCAATGGTGAGGCTGCATTCACGGCAATGGTGAGGCTGCATTCGTGGCAATGGTGAGGCTGCATTCGCGGCAATGGTGAGGCTGCATGCGTGGCAATGGTGAGGCTGCATGTGCGGCAATGGCGAGGCTGCCTTCGCAGCAATCTTGAGGCTGCATTCGTGGCAATGGTGAGTACAAATGGGCACTGACCCTTATTTTGCTTTACAGTTATTTAAAATTTAAGTTTTTTCCTGACATAACCTCTTAAAGTGAGGTTAATATTTGCTTTGCTAACACAGAACTGCCTCAGCCAATCAGAAGGCCTGGATGTAATACCGGGCACCTGATTGGCTGAAGGTAGAGGCGATCCTACTGGCCGCCATGCAGAACAAGACGACAACGTGCCTGGAGGACGAATTAATCGCCGTGCTACGCGGCCCACAGTTCGCCACCTGATCTGCTGCCTGACCCACGACTAGGATGAGGTAAGTGCCGGGCAGACTGTGGGCAGACGGGGGGGGGGCACAGTGACTGCATATTATGGGCACAAAAGCTGCAATTGATGGAGCCCAGTTGGCTGCATTTGCGGGGCACAGTGGCTGCATATTATGGACACAGAGGCTGCAATTGTTGTGGCACAGTTGGCTGCATTTGATGAGCACAGAGGCTGCATATGATGGGCACAGTGGCTGCAATTGATGCTTTTGTTTAAGTATTTTTCAGAATTTTTCAGTTAGTTTGTGCCCCCCCCCCCCCCCCCCCCCAAATTTGGAGCACCAGCTGCCACTGGGCAATTAACAACTCTCCTTAACTAGTAGGCTGAAGGAAGGAAAGAAAAAAAAAGGCTGTTTAAAAAGTCGGTGATTGGCTACCACTGCTGTCAATCAAATCTGGTGTCATGAGAGCGGAGTAGAGTCCTGCTATCTGTATCAATGGACGCAGCAGCAGGCCTCGGGAGCGAGCACACACGGGTGCCCCCAGGGAAAGCCTAAAACAGGAGCGTAGTCCTGCACTTCCATTTCTGGCCTCATACAAGAGCTTCTGACTACAGAGAATTTACTGCACTGCACAAGTCTTCAATGGCCAGTTTTAATCCAGAAAAATAGAGGTATACCCTCCATCAGAAATGACAGCACAGGGACAGCTTTATTGAGAGCTGATACAGTTATGCCTTAAAAACCAGTCACAAAACTGCATTTGGGAATTTGCATCTCTAAAGCCGCGTACACACGGGCGGATTGTATGGCCTACTTAGTCCGTCATACAATCCGACGGACAGTCCGTCCTACTTTCAAATGAACGGACTTGACCACACACGGATGCACAAACAGTCCGTCGAAAGCTTGCGCGATGACGTGTACAGCACATACGACGGGACTAGAAATAGGAAGTCCAATACACATGCGCCATTCTTAGTCCGTCGAACTAGCCTACTCATGAGCGGATTGTCCGCTGAAACCAAAGTATGACGGACAGTATTACGGAAATTCCGAAATACTTAGTACGCCAGACTGCACGCTGAAAAAGTCCGCTGAAGCCCACACACGAGCGGACTGTCCGCTGAAATGTGTTTCGACGGACTAGGTAGGCCATACAGTCCGCCCGTGTGTACGCGGCTTAAATGTAACTATTGGATTTTCAGGCTTATAACAGTAAAGGGACTAATATAAAATGGACACAAATTCCTTTTTTTACCATTTCTTGTTCTTCAAATGACAGAAACATAGAAATTTTTATAGCAATTCAACACTTCCAGGAATGTCAGAACCTTCACTATAGAAAGAGTTCTGCCCTCTTCTACTACATTAGTTGTATTTGCTTGTGTGCAGCTCCCTGCCCCCCCCCCCCCCCCCCGCATGTCATGCCTGTCATACAGCATAACTGGGGCTGACAGCAGAAGTCACACACCAGAAAGCTAGCAAGAGACACCTCAAAATTGCCAGTAATACCATTCCCTTTACTATTTATTGTCGTGTGACAATTAGGGGTTATGGTGTCTGATCTTATTATTGCATTACTAAGGCTAGCCAGGAAACTAAGGTTGGAAAATGATAAATTAGTAAAGACTATAATATTATAGCCCTTAACCCAGGGGCGGATACAGGGGGGGGGCAACGGGGCAATTGCCCTCTCCCAAAAAATAGAACTTACTCCAAGGCTTTCTCCCTCCGCCACCTCACCAGATTTGCATGAGGCATCTAAATGCAGCTGGGACTTTATTGCTGCTTCCCCTGGCTTCCATCAGTTCATTTAGAGGGGGCCAGTGGGTCACTATGGGGGTCTGTAATTGATGTGACATGGGCTGCTGCTACATGCTGGCAGAGTTGCAGCAGAGCGGCACGTGTGTCACTTCACTTCCCTGTCAGGCAGAGTGATCTCCACCCGACAGGAGCTTCTGGCTGGTGTGACGTCACGATTCAGAGGCGCGCAGGATTGAAGACAAGATGGACTGTAGCCAGCTCAGTGCACTGCAAGTGAGTGATCACTTACTTAGCTAAGGCAGTGTTGTGTTAATGAGCTATGGTGGGCATTGTTATGTTAATGAGCTACGGCAGGCATTGCTATGTTAATTAGTTAACACCTTGTCTTACAGGTGAAGTGGTGAATGCTCTGGGGGTGGGGGGGGGGGGGTGAAATAATTTACACTGGTAATTGTAATATGGCACATGGAGGGGGTCAATGTACTCACTCATGTATTTGTGATCAGTGACAATTAACCCCTTTGTGCTGCATTAATGACAGTGGCACCATCAATGTTAATTAACCCCTTTTATGCTACAGTATGAAGGGGTTTATAAACACTGCCACTAGTGCCACTAATGCAGCACAAAGGGGTTAATTAATTGTCACTGGTCAGTAATACATCAGTGAGTACATTAACCCCCTCCATGTGTCATATTACAATTACCAATCATCATCATCATTATCATCATGATAATCACACAGCACAGGTGAGTTGAGCCACAGCACCTGTATTGTGTGATTATCATGATGATAATGATGATATAGAATGACAGAAATCTGTATCTTTATGCTTCATTCACACAGGCAGACATGCATCTGACATGCAAGGCTGTCTTTTACTGGCTTGGGGATGCATAAAGTGTTACATGCATCCCATTTATTTATACTGAGACACACAGCCGCTATATCCCAGTATGTCATGCGTGCAGATTCCAGAATGCATGCAGGGTTTATTCAAGGACCCGCACCAACATGTCATATTGGGATATAGCGGCTGTGTGTCTCAGTAGAAATAAATGAGATAAAACCATCCCGTTAGCGGCCTTTACCACCGTTGCCTGCCCACCCCAGTGTGAAAGCAGCCTTATTTTCTGGCAGTGCCCCTCCCGAGACTAGACTCTGGATCCGCTCCTGCCTTAACCACCTCAATACAGTGCAGTTACACCCCCTTTCCGACCAGACCAATTTTCAGCTTTCAGCACTCTCACAGTTTGAATGACAATTACTCAGTCATCCAACACTGTATCCATATGAAACTTGCGTCCTTTTTTCCACACAAATAGAGCTTTCTTTTAGTGGTATTTAATCACTAGTGGGTTTTTTTATTTTTTGTGCTATAAATAAAATAAAACTTAAATTTTGTGAAATAAATGCCTTTTTCTTTGTTTCTGTCATAAATTTTTGCTAATTAGTCATTTTTCTTCATAAATTTTGGCCAAAATTTATACTGCTACCTATCTTTGGTAAAAAAATAACCCACATTAGTGTATATTATTTGGTCTTTGTGAAAGTTATAGAGTCTACAAACTATGGTGCAAATTGCTGAAAATTGATCACATCTGATCAGGCCTTCAGTACATCAGGTGCATCTCATTTCTTGAGACACTAACAAGTCAGGAAAGTACAAATACCCCCCAAATTACCCCTTTTTACAAAGTAGACATTCCAAGGTATTAAGTAAGTAGCATGGTGAGTTTTTTTAAGTTGTCATTTTTTCCCACAATTCTTTGCAAAATGAAGATTTTTTTTATTATTATTTTTTACAAAAAAAAATAAAAAAATAGGTACTCGGGTACTCTGGTGGCCTGGTGACAGGTACTCGGGTACTCTGATGGCCTGGTGACAAGTACTCTGATGGCTTGGTGACTGGTATTTGGGTACTCTGAAGGGCAGTGAGAGGTACTCATATGGACTGTGACAGGTACTCGGGTACTAAGATGAACTGTGACAGGTACTCAGGTACTGAGATGAACTGCGACAGGTACTCGGGTACTCAGATGGACTGGGACAGGTACTCGGGTACTCAGATGGACTGGGACAGGTACTCGGGTACTCAGATGGACTGGGACAGGTACTTGGGTACTCGGATCGGCTGTGACAGGTACTCGGGTACTCGGATGGGCAGTGACAGGTACTCGGGTACTTGGATGAACCATGACAGGTACTCGGATGAACCGTGACAGGTACTCGGATGAACCATGACAGGTACTCGGGTACTTTGATGGGCTGTGACAGGTACTCGGGTACTCTGATGGACCGTGACAGATACTCGGGTACCATGATGGACCGTGACAGGTACTCGGGTACCCTGATGGACCGTGGAAGGTACTCGGGTACCCTGATGGACCGTGGCAGGTACTCGGGTACTCAGATGAACCGTGACAGGTACTCGGGTACTCAGATGAACCGTGACAGGTACTCGGGTACTCAGATGAACTGTGACAGGTACTCAGATGGACTGGGACAGGTACTCGGGTACTCTGATGGACTGGGACAGGTACTCGGGTACTCTGATGGACTGTGACAGGTACTCAAATACTCTGATGGATTGTGATTGACAGGTACTATGAGGGGTGGTGACAGGTCCTCTTTATTGGGGGGGGCGGCAATCAGTGTGCTTGATGTGTACTGTAGGCGGTAATGAGACGTTACTGCAATCTCCTCCTCACACACGATCGGTGTGTGAGGAGAACCTGGTAACATCTCGTTACCGTGGTTTGTTTACATTTTAGTGATCGGCTGTGAAAGGATCACAGCCGATCACGTGGGTAAACAGCCGGCCAATGGCTGTTTACCAGCGTCGGTGACGAGCAGTGTTCCCGGGGAACAAGCCGCCGCCGCCGTGCATGCGCAGCGTGCTTACGATCGCGCGCATGCGGGGTGTGACCATCTGTGATCGGCCGTGACTTCATTACGGCTGATCATGTGGTAAACAGCCATAACCAATGGCTGTTCACCCCCTTCGGTGGCGTGCGGTGTCTCCGTGACAAGCCGCCACCGAAGAAACGATCGCGTGCATCCCCTGTTTAAACGGGAGGCCGTCATATGACGGCCTCCCGCCACAATAGGTGCGCCGCCTGGCCGTCATTTGATGGCCAGCGGTCAGTAACTAGTTAATAATTGTCCTAGGAGTTATTCCTTCCACCCCCTACCCCATGATCCAACCTATAATAACATCTCAATTGCTTTGGCACTGCTAACATGTAATATAAATAAATGTATATATATTACATTCACATCAGTCCCTGCCCTCAAGCATCTTACAAACTAAGGCCCCGTTCACACGGGTTCCTTCGCTAAGTGGAATCCCCTTGCTCAGCGGGGGACCTCTCCGATGAGTAGGCGGATGACAGGTCCCTGTCCACTATGAAAGAACAGACATGGACTGTCCCACTCTCCTCTATGCAGCAATCAGATGGAAACGGACCACCTGCCCATTTCCATCTGATGCCATATGATCCCCTGGACAGATGGAAAATAGGACCACAAAACTGTCTTTTTTTTTTACTGAAGGGATTGGATCGGATGGTGGCGGGTGTCAGCGGACACCCGCCACTCCATAGAGGACAATGCAGGGTCTGATCAGGTCTGCCTTAAAAACTGACAGGCAGACCTGATCGGACAGCGTGTGTGAAAGGGGCCTTAGGTTCCGAACTCACATTCATACATATACACACATACGAGAGGCAATTTAGACATCAGCCAATTAACTTTTTTTTGTGTGGCAGGAAACCTGAGTACCTGGAGAAAACCCACACAGGCACAGGGAGAACATGCATTAAACTTATTTGAATTTGTATATATCCAGGCCTAGACAGGCAGCGCTTGCTTGCATTACAAAGCAAAAGGGGATTCCAGGTTACTGACAAAAGGGAGCTGGGTGGACTACTGCATTACGGCAATTCTTGGATGTAAAACGGACCAGGTAGTCTGTGTTCCTTGTGTGCATCTCGAAGATTACTTTTCAGTTTGGACTGAAGTTGTACCTTTAAGCAAGGATAATTGTTCAGGCCAAAGTTTTGCTAAGTACAATCCCAGCACTGAGCAGACCTTTGCTATAAAATTTTTTTTTTTTTCCCTGAGAAACCCTAATTTTTCATTGCCAAACAACTGTTTTATTTCATCTCCATTTGTGTAGAAGGGTGACATCCCGCTGCTGATTAGATCTCCTACCAGCCCTTGCTGCAGATTGGTTTTGGCAGGGTCACCATAGGACAGCTAAAACCATATGACTGGTGGATGCTTAGTGGTAGAACAAGTCTCCACTGCTCATTATATCTCTGTTTGTGCTATAGGTTATATCAGCCCCTCACAAGGCGCTTTTCACACATGTTCCAAGAGCTGAAGTGTCTATTAAGCAGCAGAGGAATGCAGTGTATCTGTTTTAGCTTTCTACTTAACCAGTGTATTAGACAATTACGCCTCATTAAGGAACTGGCATGCGCACACATCTGCTTTGTCTCAGCAGTGCTAACCATTGACATGTCCTGCATAGACTTCTGCATTGTGATCTTTTCTTCTGAAGAGCAGACAAAACCGTTAGATGCAACGATCTCAGGAAGGAGAACTATGTTAATGTATGGCTGTTTCACGGGTTACAAGTGGCTTTTAGTTTCTTTGACACTTTTTCATTACGGCCATAGATGTTCCTGTGAAACTTCATACACTGGGCGAAACAGAGGGACCAAGTAGCTGTCACAGATGTTTTGAAGTAACATTATAGGTTAGAGATGCAGGATCAAACGCCAGAGCCTGTTCTCCGGTCTCCAGCCGTGGATCAATGACAACCACACAGCTGCGCTGTGCAGGCTTACGAATGTAACTGGAGAGATGTTAGAGCAAAGTTATTCTGATCGAGGATCAACACTAAGCAACAAGTAAAATCAATCTGTAAACTGCTAATTCTGTCCAGGAAATATCATAACTGTGCTTAAGTCAGAAGGTCTGCTCAATGTACCTTTAAAGTGAACCTGGCAGGGTTCACAAAGTGTTTTAACTGACCATACGTTTGAAGAAGTGCAGGCATAACAAATGCAATCCTTGACTGCATGCCTGGAGAAGCAACCTATCCTGTCTGCATACTGAATAGAGGCCTCAACCTGAGCTCTGACTGATCAGCTGCACTAGACTCTGCAGGGGCACTGCTTAGTCCTCTTTATTGGCCACCGGTGCACTTCGACTTGTAGGTGAAGGAAGGGACATAACCTTTAACGTCATACCAAAGGAGAGGCCTTTGTTTAACATGCATTCAGGATAAGCTGGTTCGCTGGGTGCACAGTAAAGGGCTATGTTTAAAAACGTTAACTGTATTGTCAGTTTACTTTGAAAACTCTGACAATTTCACTTTAAACTGTTGGGCAAGATTCAGCAGGCACCAGTACTCAGGAAAGACTAAATACAAAACCTCCACCAAACAAATGAAACCTTCATATTTTGCCATACTTACAACATAGAAATGATACATGCTCCAAAAAGTATAAGACTCGAGACTATTCAGGCAGAGGTAGACTTAAGCCATCTTTCACATGGGCGGTTCTTCTGTTTTTTTGAATCGTGGAGCAAAATGGACACTTATAGCCCCCTACATTGGCCCACCTCTGGTTTCACCAGTAAAGGTGGACCCAAACGCAAACTTTTTTCCATCTGGTTCGACAGACCTAAATGGATGCAGAGGTGGGTAGATGTAGGCAGAAGCAATTCTGCTCACATCTGCCCACCCATATGGATTATGGGTGTGTTTTTTTTTCCATAGAGAAAAATACAGAAAAGACACAGATGACATGAATACCTTTCTGATCCAATTCAGCAAAGGATCAGTCTAGGATGCCATGCTGGACTGAACAGATGCTGCCTGTGTAAATGGGGGGCCTTACCCTTTTGGCACAGCAGTGTCCTGCACTATGATAAGACTTCCTACACAATGTGCAGTATGTGGACACAAAAGCAGAAGTGGGTGTTAGAATCTTAGTACATTCAGGGAAAGTGTTGGAAAAACTGCACCCTAATCTACACAGCTCCTGCCATGCTGCAGTTACTATAGCAACATACATGGGGGGGGGGGTAAATCACTGAGAGCATGTTGCCTTATCACAGGGGTCTCCAAACCTTCTAAACAAAGGGCTGGTTTACTGTCCCTTCAGACTTTGGGGGGGCAGTGAGAGTAGAATATTCCTCAGTGTCAGTGCAAGTAATACAAATTACACAGTGCCTGTAGTCGGTAGGAGGAGGAATAGTTCCCCAATCATTGGTATTAGTTGGAGTAATAGTGCCTAATTGTTTATATCAGTGGGAGGAATAGTGCCCTATCACTGGTGTCAGTGGAAGAAAAAAAATGTCCCATTGTGGGTGTCAGTGAGAGGAATGGGTCCCCACTGTTGGTTGTCAGTGAGTGGAACGGGGCCTCCTTGTTGGTGTCAGTGGAAGGAATAGGGCCAAGAAAAGGCAAGTAAAGGGCTGCAGTTTGGAGACCACTTCCCTATCACATAACAACAGCTGAGTTTACGATTTACTTTGTATCAGTCTGTGATTGGTCCGGACACAAAGAGCAGGGCTCTAGGATTGCAGTTTGATTGGTAGTCAGAGAACTCTTGCTGTAATGAGTTATGTGCTGAATGAACAGTTTATAAAACATACATACAGTACACACATGTATGAAGAGAGTATAGCTTGGCAAGCAGGAATATGTAGCATTACAACCTTGAATGTAAGCTTTAAATGTAATGGAATCCTTAGCTTTGAAACTCTCCACCTTTAGCACAGAGGGGTCTGTTTTTCTGGGTCTTGTCGGCCCAGGAGATGCAACACCACACTGGGGTGAATATTCCACTGAAAATCATTGTATCTTAAAGTTTGGACCAAAGGCCCCCTGACCCCAATGGGAAGAGAATATATCTTTCTATTACAGTCATTCATAAAACTATGGAAGATGAGCATCCTTTTATTACTAATCCCACATAACCTGCATTCCTACTGAACAGATTACCATTATCTCTCAACTTTCTGAAATGATAGAGAAGGAAGCACAGTATGTAGGCAAAGGACACATCCTAGCCTCAGCTCTGGTTAAATGGACCACAGAGAACTAATATGCAGAAAATGATTGACTAAACCAAACAAAGGTGCCTTTTCTGCCTCTTATTTTTCCTTTATAATGGCTCTTCAAAACAACAAATGCTGCACAATATAGAGGGCGGATAAAAATGTTACACCAGCAAAACACCAAAACACTGTCTGCAGTAAAATAGTACATTTTGCATAGAGATGTACACATTGGACCAAACTGAGGGACTGTCCCTCCAAATAAGGGACAGTTTAAGTTGAAAGCCAAGTGTTTGTAAGATAGTAATAGACATATTCCTGGTGAATGTGGTTCAACCACTTCATGCTGACAGGCTCCTGCCCCTTTAAGAGTTCTAAAAGCTGGGAGGCAGAGGTGGGCATACAGGTCATGTGACCGCTGTGATTGACTGTCACAGCATTCACATGATCGGAAAGCTCCCGACCGCAAGTATGCATCGGGAGCTTACTGATCCCTGCTGGCTACTGTGCTGGGAGCATGCAGGGTGTTTTTAACAGGGCTTGGTGTTAAGTCCCACCCACCGAGAGGCCGCATATATACGTACGGCCGCCACCAAGAGATTAAAATGCAATTACTGATTAAACCACTAGTGAATGCTTGGTGAATGTCATGCTCACTGCTTTAATATATACCCCTAGAAATCAAATGTAAGTTCCCAGGAAAAAAAAGCATATATTTTATTGATCAACAATAAAAATCTAGGACGTTCCTGGGAAAACAAAAACCTGAAACTCTCCATGGAAATCAGTAACAGTTGTTGGCCATACAAAAGATACACAAGGCTGTTTTACATGGCCTTCCATGTGCACCCAAATAAAGTAATAAGATGGTGGGAATCCCCTTTAGTGTCTGGCAAACTTGTCTATGTCATGCTTGCCAGTAAAGTAATTCAAGCGGGAGAGAAAAAACTGTTTAAAGTGAAAACTATTAGGAGACTGTCGGATCTAATTAGCTTTTAGATGGAATTTCATTAATGTGTGTGAAAATCAAGGTTTAACATTAATTGGATCAGTGACCCATAACCGGGTCCTGAATGATGGTACCAAACATAATACTGTGCTAATTAAGGACATTTCTTCACCATTGATCTCCGGGTGCTGCATGCTTGTCAGGTCAGCTCCACTCACAGGGAACTTTGACATCTGTGAACTAACCCATCCTCAATAGCAGTGAGGGCAAGCGTCTCACTTCATCCGTAAGACATTAGCTGGGGATTAAGAAGGCTTCCACAAATATGTTAATTAATAGACTTTGTACATGATCCTATATCAGGTGACACTACCTTTCTGTCAGCTTAAAGGAAAGCGATCACATAGCATCAGTATGCATTCACTATGTAATAATAAAGGAGAACTACAGTCAGAATACAAATGAGCAGTACATATAATCTCAAGTAATGTGTATTTGTTTGTAATTCTTTTGTTTGATTGTGAGATGCATGACTTGCATATGAGCAGTCCTAATCACCTAAGTTTGTGGGTAGTTGGTTAGTAAAGGTTTACTGGTGAATCAGTCTACATTGCACATTATGGCTATATGAGGGTCCTGACTACAAAGAAGCAGCATAAACTGAAAGCCAACTGAAAGAGAGACTTTGTCATCTTCATCTTGGTGGCTTTAATCCTCTCTTCTGGCACTACAGAGGTCCTGGGTGACAGCCTGTAGCACCCTCAGCAGGCGGAGAGGCCTCACTTAACCACTTCAATACTGGGCACTTAAACACCTTCCTGCCCAGACCAATTTTGAGCTTTCAGCGCTGTCGCACTTTGAATGACAATTGCGCGGTCATGCTACACTGTACCCAAATGAAATTTTTATCATTTTTTTCCCACAAATAGAGCTTTCTTTTGGTGGTATTTGATCACCTCTACGGTTTTTATTTTTTGCGCTACAAATAAAAAAATACCGAAAATTTTGAAAAAAAAAACATTTTTTTTTTGTTTCAGTTTCAAAACTTTGTAAATAAGTACGTTTTCTCCTTCACTGATGGGCACTGATGGGGCTACACTGATGGGCACTGATAAGGCGGCACTGATGGGCACCAATGAAGTGGCACTGATGAGGTGGCATTGATGGACACTGATAGGCGGCACGGATGGGCGACACGGATGGGCGACACGGATGGACACTGATAGGTGGCACAAATTGGCACTGATAGCTGGCACGGATTGGCATGGATGGGCGGCAGAGATGGGCATGGATAGGCGGCACAGATGGGCATGGGTGGGCACTGATAGGCGGCACAGGTGGGCACTCATAGGCGGCACAGGTGGGCACTGATAGGCGGCACAGGTGGGCACTCATAGGCGGCACAGGTGGGCACTCATAGGCGGCACAGGTGGGCACTCATAGGCGGCACAGGTGGGCACTCATAGGCGGCACAGGTGGGCACTCATAGGCGGCACAGGTGGGCACTCATAGGCGGCATTGGTGTTATACTGTACTAATGGATGCCAATCAGTGCCAAACAATAATGCATGCCAATCAGTGATGCCCATTGTGGGCACTGATTGGCATCCATTATGCTGACTGGCATCCCTGGTGGTCTAGGGAGGATTACCTTTTCCCTGGTGGTCTGGTGGCATCCCTGGTGGTCCAGTGTGGGCATCCTTGGGGGGGCTGTGCTGATAATCGATCAGCACAGACCCCCCCTGTCAGAGGAGCAGCCGATCGGCTCTCCTCTACTCGCGTCTGACAGACGCGAGTGAGGAAAAGCCGATCACCGGCTCTTCCCATTTACACTGTGATCAGCCGTAATTGGACACGGCTGATCACGTGGTAAAGAGTCTCCGTCGGAGACTCTTTACCGAGATCGTAGTTGCCGGGTGTCAGACTGACACCCCGCAACAACGATCGCCGCGATGCGCGCCCCCGGGGGCACGCAGCGGCTCATAATCCTGACGTCCGATCAGGATTATGAAACCACTTTGCCACCGTCAATTTGTAATAGGGCGGGCGGCAAGTGGTTAATCTGCAAAGACTGTCTTTGCAGATCACATAAGGATTCTCCAGCCCTTGCCAGGAGAACGAGTAACATCAGGTCCAGGGAGAAGGTGATGTGGTATAAAGCTGGCACAGAAAGCCTTCTGAAAGGTTTAGAGGAGCAGAATATTAAAACTTCTGTTTGCAGCACACCATTGGTACAGAATAAAAAGAAGGGCAACCATAACTAATGAAAAATGTTGATTCCAGTCTCCAGAGCCTCTCCCATCCTCTGGAACTCTCTACCTCAATCTGTCTGGCTATCTCATACTCTGGCTGCCTTTAGGCCATCCTTGAAAACTCATCTCTTCAAGGAAGCCTATCACACCTCCAACTAATCTTTTAAAACTTCCATCAGCTCATCCCCCCAGAGTTATTTTGTAACACTTGCCCAACCCTATTAGGTTGTAATCTCTTATGAGCAGGACCCCCTTAACCCTCTTGTATTTTATTGTATTGTAACTGTGATGTCTCCCTTTTTGTATTGTAAAGCACTGTGTAAACTGTTGGCACTATATAAATCTTATAGAATAATAATTTACAAAACATCTTAAGTGTAACAACTCTTGGGAAGGTGGTAAGGACGTTTTAAAAAGGACTGAATATTTTTCCGGCAGCTAACAATATTCAAAATGCTAACAGGTTAATAGTTGAGCAAGGGACCTGATCAGATAGCACTTGGGGATCAGGAAGGAATTTATGGGGCCTAGTTTGTTTCCAGGGTGTCAAGATACAGTACTTGGTTGAGTATTTGCAACTCTCCCATTCTTGGTATTCTAGCTGGTATAACTGAAGATGGAAATGTTCTGCTAATTACCCCCTGCTGCTTTCAGCCAATGCCTGCAGTCTGAACTGCCCAGAAATGTTCCCTAAATAGGAGAAGCTGTCACTGTATTGGGTCCTAAGCAGCATGCTTAAAGTAGAACTATAGGTAAAACTTTTTTTTTATTTTGGCCGAACAAACCTCTGTCAGATTTGTTTTCACCATCTGTGTCCCATTGCAGCAATTTCCTTTCACTTCCTGTCTCATAGCCAAACAAGAAGTGAGAGGAAATCCCTGTAAATTAAGGTATTTCCTTGGGGACCCTCAGGTCACCAGAATTAGTGTCCCCATTGGTAGATTTCCCATCTATTACTTTTCTGGGGACAACCCAAATTTGGGATATTCTTTTACTTTCACTTTTAATGAGACCGGTAAACAGGACAAATAGAGAGGGTGAATCTCCTTAACTGGGGCAAAGACCGCAATAAAAATTGACAGGTGTTCTAATCCCTTTCAGGTCTATCCAAAAAAAAAATTGCCTTTAGTTCTTTACTTTAACGGACAAAAGTGGCTTTGTGTACATATATGATTTAAAACAATAGGCAGAAACAGCTACTATGGCTGTGGTCATAAAGAAGAGGTAAGGGGGTAAATATTTATTAAAGTTCTTTCACAAGTGGTGGAAGTTTTCATTCCTAATCTGCTCAAAACAAAGCCTGTGATAGGACTTTACTTAAATCTAACACTCTATACTATTTGATGATATAAACCATAAAGCTCTTAAATCAACCAAAAATGGGAAAATGAACTTAACCTAGATCTCACCCAAAAAGAATGGGAAAATATACATGAACACATGCATAAAGGCTGTACTAATATCTCTGCACAAGAAACCAATTATAAATTGTACTCAAGATGGTACCGCACCCCTGAACGACTTAACATTTATCATCCCTCTATATCACCATTTTGTTGGAGATGTAATTCAGCGGTGGGATCTATTCTTCATATCTGGTGGGAATGCCCGCTCATAAAAACGTTCTGGGAGAAAGTACACTCCTTAATCACCCAAATCACTACCTACACGGTAGACTACACCCCGGCTCAATACCTGCTCCACCATACCTCGCTCCCTCAGTCCACATATAGGAAGTCCCTCATGCTACACCTCCTTAATGCAGCTAAACAATGTGTACCATTGAGATGGAGAAACACTTCCCCCCTACAATATCAGACTGGCTGAAACGTACAGAGAGAATAGCAGAAATGGAAGATTTAATACATCAAGCCAAAGATAACTCAACCAAATATCACAAGACATGGGCCTGCTGGATACATTTTAGAGACTCCCCAAAATTTAAGGCATTACTACTTGACCTGTCGCCCAGCTCCTCGTTATGAACTAATAGTCCATACTTGTACGTGATAGATATCTGATCATAGTTGGAGTATCCGCCATCCTTCTTCTTCGCATACTTCCCCCCTTCCAATTCACACACACCCTGACTTTCTCTGGTGCTTAAACATTCTGTCCTCGTCCCACAACATAGCTCATGCATCCCCCATAAGATCCGACTCATCGCCAATTGCTCAAATGACTCTAGAGGTCGATCATACGACACTCATGACACATCCCCCCCTCTAATAACTCCCTACTCAAAAGGACACAGACATGCTCTACTAGTCATATTTAGACCTGAACGTCACTTAGGGACCAGAGGAAACTTCTTCACACATCACAGACCACCTCTGCAAATGTTTTACTTTAAGTGTCTACAATCCCCCCCCCCCCCGGCACAGTGTGTTCCCATTAGGGGTGCCTGGGCGGGGGGTCGACCTATAAGGGTCTTTCTATAATTTCTGGCTATATCCTCTGATTCCCGTTCACAGATGTAGCCGACTAGTTTTTTAGAAACATTCTTGACTTCTGCAACAGTTATAGTTAATTGAAAGTTACATATCAATCTAAGTGCATGGTGATTTATTTACTAATCGATCTCTACCTATGACTAGCAACATCTGATATAACACTGTGTTACAATTTTGGAATACCTTTCTTTTGAGATTTAAGGGTTCCATTGCAAAACTTGTTTTTTTGCTGTATTAATGTAACACTTTACCATGTACTGTATTGTTTTATTTTGTGTAATACTCAATTTCTCATAAATAAATAAAAACTTATGGAAAAAAAAATTTGACCTGTACCCATAACAACTTGAAAAAAATAACATCCTTTAGCAAGGAACATACATTCCACATTAATAATTATGCTACCAAAATTAGTGTGCGCTGTAAATTGCCCCCAGAATTGTTCCTGTTTCTTCTTGCTGAAGGCTGCCATTTTGCTGAAGGTCAGAGCCCCTGAACAGCAGTAAATCATAAAGCAGAACTAAACCCATCAATTGGAATGCTGGGATTGCCAACTGTCACATTTGCTTGTATCCTCAAGCAAACTGTCAAACCATCAAATGGCTGATGTCATAACTGATCACATGTTCAGCACCATGGCAGTTGCAGATCAAACAGAAGCAGCTTTCTTTGCTGTAAAGGATAGGAGGGCTTCATTTAATCCTATCAGCAGATCAGCCTCTACAAACTCGGCAGTGCCTAAGAACACAGCATAACGGAGCATGTGCAGAGCAGGGTGACACAATGCATTACTGGATTTTAAACAGTATTTATTTTTAATGTTTTACATATCTATACATGCAAAAGGGGCCAGCCTGAAGTGATCTAGCATAATAAATCTGTTTAGCTCCATGTCACTAGCTGTAATTATAGTCATCTTCCTGCTTTTTGCCCTGAACACTTACTTTGGAGTGTGCGGTAGAATACACAGACTGGCTAAGGAAATTCGAACAGTGTCACTGGCAATCACTGTGCTGGCAGAAGGACCAAGGATAGCCTAGAATAGAAGCCATCTGCAGTCCCAACTGGGAGCAAGAATGTCAAGGTGCCTCCAGAAGACCCTGTTAGGAGTGAACCCACCCTATAGACAAAAGTGTATAATCTGGAACTTTAAAGTCGTTTTTTTTTTAAAGGCAGAAAAGAGAAAAAAAAATTCAAGAGAAAACGAGCATGAATGTGAGTTATGCTTCTACATTTAGATTTACTGTTGAGGGTTTACTAACACTTTAAGAAGCGTATGCTTAACAGCAGACTGCTCAGGGTGCCAGCACATCAGTTTCCAAATTTGCAAAGAGCCCTGGGAGTCCCAAATAACAAAGTGCTCTGATATGCAAATAGTGATCAGTTCCTGTGTCCAGTAGCTCTCCACCATCCTCTAACACCTCCTACACTTCATGGTTGGTTAGCAAAGCCATCCATTATATTGACAGGCCAACAGTTAAGCCGAAGAGACAGGTCATATCTAGCGGCCACAAGAGCTGGCTGCTATTTCATGATCAGAATGCCCTGCTCAGTTTTCAGAAAGCTCTGCAAGAAACAGAAACTGATGCACATACACATGAAGCTGGCTGCTACATGTTGTATGTGTTAGTTTGAGTACATTCTAAACACAGGCTTGTGGAGGGTAAAAATGTCCAAAATTTGATTAACACTGCAATACATGTTTGCATAAATACATACACACAAAGTCTAGTCTAGTTTCCTCTCATTAATGCTTACCTGCTCGAAAGAGGGCACCTGCAGCATAATGCATGGCAAGGGCGTGTATTAGCTGCCTGGCAGTGGTGAAGATTGGTCCACGTTCAAACATAGAGAAGGATAAGGGTGTGTGATCTGAGGCAATGTACAACTTCAGGGAAGCGTGGATGCTGACCAACAGGTTAACAGGTTGTACTGTTAGTCTTCTGAGTTTAACCGGGCTGACTAGTGCTGATGCATATTGCCTTACTTGTTCCGGCAGCAAAGGAGTAAGCTTAATGCCAGCAGCTTTAACTTGGCCTTGCAGCACTTTGTTGTCTGGAAGATATGTGTAAAATAGCGTTTTGATATAATAAACAAAAGTGTCCTCCACATAGAGACGGGAAGGCTTCAAATCAAAGCTCAGTTCATTCAGGTCATAAACATCTTGCTCTACAGAAAGGGTAACAAAGAGCTTGAGGAATGAGGCTTCCTTGTATTCTTCTAGTTCTTTGGTAGACATGTGGAGACCACCAGCCTTTGGCCATTTGACATATTCACTTCTCTCCTCTTGGCAAACCAGCACAGGAAAGTGGAAATGGGACTTGCTGTACAACTGATTGTCCAACTGCAAATCTCCACAGTAGACTTCCAGGCTATAAAAGGTGGGCATGCCAGAGGTCATGTCTGCCTGCAGCTCACGACAGGGCTGTCGTAGGTAGCTAGCGACTGGTACCATCTGAAGGAACACATTATCCAGTGTCAGCCGGAGGAGCTCAGAGGAGGTTTTGTAGTTTGTGACATCATCATAAATCCCGACACTGAGCTGGGTGATGAAAGATCTGAATACAATTTTCTGGTTCTGAATCCTGAGCAAGAGAAAGTAGAAGTTAAGCCCATACCATAGTTGGAAAATGTAGAAATGTATACATTTATTAGTCAGCAGAGCAAGTGAAATTCATTCAAAGCTAATTAAAAAACAAAAGAAAAACAAAAAAAACAAAAACAAACAGTACATTCCCTATGTTATATCTTTTTTCAAAAAATCTGCAAGTACATAAAAATATATATTGATCTTACAGAAATGCACTCAGCTCCCAAGTCCTATTGTGGTGTCAGCCCTCCCGGTATCTTTTGCTAAACTACTCAACCAATCCCACTCTTAGATCCCTACAACATAATCCTTCTGTAGTCCATTATAAGGACTAGGAGGAGTAAAAGAGGCTGTTTGAGATAACAAAGGAAGTGTGCAAATGACAGCTCAGAATACTTTCATTTCATTTCAATACTGTACATTAAACAGACCAAATGGGAGCAAATAGAAGATCATTGTTAGGATGCACATGTATAGTACTTTAATGTAGTATGAGAATCAAATGACTGTGAAAAACATCCTAATTTTAGAAAATGTTGATGTTAATATTAATCAAAGGTAAAATCCATGGCTGTGGCATTTTTTTTTTTTTGGAACACATTGCCAAGGAAAAACATAAAATATATACCAATATAAAAATATTATCGATAGATTTTCTCAACATGGAAAGCTACTTAAAAGGTTTTCTCGAATGTGCTTTTAATAGCACCTTGTAAGCCAGGGGTAGGGAACCTCGGCTCTCCAGCTGTTTTGAAACTACAAATCCCATCATGCCTTTGCCTCTAGGAGTCATGCCTATGATTGTTAGGGTCTTGCAATATCTCATGGGACTTGTAGTTTCAAAACAGCTGGAGAGCCAAGGTTCCCTACCCCTGTTGTAAGCAATGCCCAAAAATTCCAGCATACAATTCATATATTTTACTGCATCATAGTGAGTAGTAAAAATTCATAATAGAGTTAGTAAATCAATCTTGTTTCCTATGCCTGAAAAGAAATGTAATAGCATATAGTTGAACAAATGGATTAAAGCCTAATTCAGAGAAATAGCTATGTAGTAAGACTTGTTGTATTAACATTTTATAAGTCCAACGCTCATATTCCTGTTACAGCAGTTGTATGGGGTATCTAAATATGGCTGTGAAGTTCAATAGACACCAGAATCAGAATTGTTACTTTCAGTAATATAACAGCCCGGTTAGATACATTCCCCGACTTTCTCTGTGATATACATCTGTGTGAGGATACTTGTGCTAAGGGATACGGCTGTTACTTACTGTGCTCTGCCAGCACAGATCATTTCAGTGTGAGGACTACCATAGAGGCAAAATTCTCTTAAAAACAAAAACTACCATTTTTGTACTTATTGTAAAATCAATTTCTTGAAGTTCTTTGAGAGACACATGAATTCAGAGACCGCAGGGTTATATTGTTAACCCCCCGCCCCTCCCCCCTCCTACTTCCTGCACGTCTTCGTTTTGTGGAAAAGCAGCACCAAGAGCATGATCATAGACATAGAGAGGTGAGACCTGTGTCCCTGAATAAATTCAGAGAAACATATTTTAGGGAAGTATCATCAATCCCATTTCCTTTATCATTTATTTAGGGACACAGGACTTTAGAAATTTTTGGTATGTTCAAAAGCAATTGAACTGTGGGGGACACCTCTTGGTGTAGGGACCATTTTTTCTGGGTCCAGATATTGCTGGTTGAGGTAGCCTGCCTGCCAATTGTATATGCACCATGGGTGTAAATGGCAGAGCAGGCTGAAACGCGATGCCTTTCCCAAACCAAGATCCTTTCTATGTTTCTTGTCTGATTGCTTACTGATGGTTGCTGCACCCCACTAACGTGGCATTATTTAACAGATTCCTTATCAGATGACCCTCCAGTCAGGCTATCCATCTTTGCAGGGACAACCAAATTGCCCCAAAATTCAAGAATGCTGATCGGCAGTGGAGATGCCTCTGAAATCTAAGTCCTCTACACCAACAAGGTATCTAGGACTCGACTAGCCAGCATCCATTGTGTGGATCTTCAATGAGACTGGAAGGCAGGATAACCCCTGCTCCAGAGCAGGATTCCTGACACACTAAGCTAGGGACAATCTAGCCTTCAATGTCAAGTAAACCAGTCAATCCAATGACTGAACCATCTTGTCCCACAATGACAGGATATTGTGTTGCTGGGGTCTGGAGTGGAACTTGGAAAAAAGGGATTGTCCTTAAGAAGGCTACCAGTATCCCCAGAATTCTCATGCAGAAGAACACAAAAGGCGCATAGCGGAGGAGAGTAAAAAAAAAATCCAAGAAATACTTTAAAGAGGGATTCCACCAAAAAAAAAATATTAAAAGCCAGCAGCTATAAATACTACAGCTGCTGACATTTAATAAATGGATACTCACCTGTCCCGGGTTCCAGCGATGCCGGCAGCCGAGGCCGATCGATCGCTCGGCTGCTGCAGTCACCATTCTAGGTGAGGGAATCAGGAAGTGAAGCGAATTGGCTTCACTTCCCGGTTCCCTACTGCGCATGCGCGAGCCGTGCCGCGCAATAGGAAATCTCTGAGCTGTCACTGGGACCCGTGTGTGTCCCAGCAGACAGCGCGGCAGGGCAGGAAATGGCGTAGACTCCCACGGGAGTCTATGCCCGGAAGTGGGTGAAAATACCTGTCTTTGACAGGTATCTCCACCCCCCTCCCCCCTGAAAGCTGTCAATTGCGACACCGGAGGGGGGGAGGGATCCGATCAGCGGAGGTTCCACTTTAGGGTGGAATCCCACTTTAAGTATATAAATAGTATGAAAGGGAGGCCAGAACATATAGGCCCCCATAAGGGATGAAGAAGGGAATCTGGTTACAAAAGATGGAGAGATGGTGAAGGTTTTGAATGTATTCTTCTCCTCAGTCTTCACAAGGGAAACGGGGGGATACATTAACCAAGACTGTAATCCTGATTTTCATAGCATGTCACAGAAAGCACCCTCATGGCTAACAGAGGACAGAATTAGAAATAGACTTGAAAACCTAACATAAATAAGTCACCGGGACCAGATGGCTTGCACCCGAGGGTCCATAAGGAACTCAGTCAAATGGTAACCAGACCATTGTTCCTTATTTTTGTGGAAAAAAAGCCAATGTGGCACGATTTTTTTTTTAAAAGGGCAGAGATACATCCCTGGGAACTACAGGCCAGTTAGCCTACCATCAATAGTCTGCAAGCTATTAGAGGGGATGATAAGGGACTATATACAAGATTTTAGTAATAAAAATGGCATCATTATCAGTAATCAGCATGGATTCATGAAGACTCGTTCTTGCCAGACCAATTTATTAACCTTCTATGAAGAAGTGAGCAGCTACCTAGATAAAGTAAGGGCTGTGGATGTGGTATATCTAGATTTTGCAAAGGCATTTGATTCAGTTTATCACAAGCGTTTACTGTATAAACTAAGGTCTGTCGGCATGGATCATAGGGTGAGTACCTGGACTGAAAATTGGCTACAGGGGAGAATCCAAAGGGTGGTGATAAATGGGGCGTACTCAGAATGGTCTGGTGTGGAAAGTGGGGTCCCCGAGGGTTCTGTCCTGGGACCAATCCTGTTTAATTTATTCATAAACGATCTAGAGGATGGGATAAACAGCTCAATCTCTGTATTTACGGATGATACAAAGTTAAGCAGGACAATAACTTTTACACAGGATGTGGAAACCTTGCAAGAAGACCTGAACAAATTAATGGGGTGGGCAACTACATGGCAAATGCACGAGCGCCAGCACGGGGATTTGTGTCTAAACACACAAATCCCTTAGCTGTCAGAGGAGAGAGACATGTCGTTTGTTCCTAGTAAGTAGGAACAGCAATATATCTCCTTTCCTACTCAGTCGTATGCCCATACAGTTAAAACACACTGAGGGAACACACATTGAACCTCTTTATCACCCCCTAGTGTTAACCCCTTCCCTACCAGTGACATTTACACAGTAATCAGAAAGCTCTATTTGTGGGGAAAAAAGGACGAAAATTTTGTTTGACCGTGGAATTACCAGTTAAAGCAGTGCCAAATTGTAAAAAGTGCTCTGGACAAGAAGGGGGTAAAACCTTCTGGAGCTGAAGTAAAATATAAATGCAATTTACTTGCTAGGGGGAGAACCTCTGGGAGAAATCTAGAAAAAAATAACCTAGGGGTGCTAGTAGATGACAGGCTCAGCAATGGCATGCAATGCCAAGCTTCGGCAAGCAAAGCCAACAGAATATTGGCATGCATTAAAAAGGGGATTCAGTCCAGAGATAGAATGATAATTCTCCCACTCTACAAGACTCTGGTCCAGCCACACCTGGAGTATACCATCCAGTTCTGGGCACCAGTCCTCAGGAGGGATGTACTGGAACTGAAGAGAGTCCAGAGAAAGGCAACAAAGCTAATTAAGGGACTGGAGGATCTCAGCTATGCGGAAAGACTACAAGCATTGAACTTATTCTCTCTGGAGAGGAGATGCTTGAGAGGGGATATGATATCAATGTACAAATACCGTACTGGTGACCCTAGCATAGGGAAAAAACTTTTCAGTGAAAGGGAATTTAAAGAGACACGCGGCCATTCACTAAAATTAGAAGAGAAGCGGTTTAACCTTAAACTTCGTAGAGTGTTCTTTACTGTCAGAGCAGTAAGAACGTGGAATTCTCTTCCACAAATAGTGGTATCAGTACAGAGCATTGATAATTGAAAAAAACTATTAGATGGGTACCTTAATGACTACAACATACAAGGATATATAATGTACTATTAACATAAACGTGCACACACACACAGGTTGAACTGGATGGACTTGTGTCTATTTTCAACCTCACCAACTATGTATGTAACTATGAAAGTAAAGCAGAGATGAGACATCCATCCTCCTAGGACACTACAAAAAACAAAGGCAGGCTGGGAGTAGTAGGTGGTTATACCAAGTTGACCACAGTTTTTTGTTTACCAGCATCAAATTCCTCCTGTAGGTGGCTGTAAGAACCCCATCCCAATGAATGATAAAGAAACATATTTCAAAGCATTTGAGTTACACATCATAACAAGACTATTAAGGGTCGGTTCACAAGGACGACTTGTTAGGCGACTTAGCCGCCTGACAAGTCGCGTCCCACTCTGTACAATGGAACCGTTCTAATCGGAGCGACACAAGTCGCTCCGACTTAGAAAAAGGTTCCTGTATGACTTTGGAGGTGACTTGAGGCGACTTGCATTGACTTCTATAGAGAAGTAGTTTTGCAAGTCGCCACAGCGGTCGTGTCCAGGTCACCTGAGGCAGTTGCGCTGCCTCAGTGTGAACCGACACTAAGGGCTAAAAAGGTGTGAGCGCTCAATATGACTTTAAAGAATAGAGTTTGCTGTACTCTCACTTCCTTCTAGGTGTCCTCTGTATTCAACAGACTATGGACAATGAACATGACCACTGTATTAGCAGAAACAGGCATAAAGAGAAGTAATAATTGCAGAACAATTCAACTGCTCCCACACTCAAACATACACAGTTTCAGAATTTAATTTGACACTGCAGTACAGTGAAGGGTGGTACCGTCAGATAAACATACCTGTTGAGGCTTGTCAGAACAGGCCCGGCTCTTCCTTCAGGTGCTAGTGTAATGATGACGGTCCCGCAGTGCTGGACAACATCCACATATACATAGCCATAGCCCGTCACAAAAACCACCTATTGGAAAGATAATTATTTCATACAAGAGGCATACAAAGGACAAGGCCTAAATCTTGACATGACGTGTTAACTTTTTTACATTGCAGAAACATTTCTCTTGTGGATACGTCAGAAGATAAGTCAGATGTCAGAAGTCTTTCTCAGCTATATCCCCATGGATGTGTGTAAGCGAACCGAGCTTCTGAAATGTCACAAATAATACACATTTATTTTGTTTAATAGCCCCTGTGCTGCAATATCCAGCAATGTAGGAGAGATAAAACAAAAAGGAATGTATAGCACTAACATGTACAAACAGATGGCGATATCACATCAGCATGTACAAATTATGAGAGAACACCCCTTGCCTAAAGATTTAGAAATCTTTTATGTCATCACAAAGCTTTTTCAAAGTGTTTATTTTCAGCTTGAACAGTTTAAACTGTAATAAAACACTAAGTAGGAAAATATACAGACTGAGTTTAAACTTTAAATGGGACACTCCAGTTAAGACTGAAAATGAAGGCTCAAGATGCATAAAGGGAACATAGCTGCCAGTCCACTGCAATTATTATAATCTGGAGAACAATTTTGCCTACCCAACTGTAATGCAGAATCTACACCGATCAGCCATAACATTATAACCACTGACAGGTAAAGGGAATAGCTTGTAACAATCGGCATCTGAAAATTGGTGGGATATATTAGGCAGAAAGTGAACATCAAAGTTTGTTGTGTATGGGACTGTAAAAGCCCATGGTGACCCATTTCCACAGCCAAAAGCTTCTACAATGGTCACATGAACATCAGAACTAGACTACAGAGCAATGGAAGAAGGTGGCCTGGTCTGATGAATCAAAAAAAAAAAAAAAATGAGGGCGCACCAACCTAGTGCATTGCCACTAGTAAATCTTTATTCAATAAAACACAGCAAAGTATATACTCACAAATGAGTATGATAGAAGGCATAATCAATAAAGTGAAATCCACTATTCTGAACATCGACAAGCCAGGACCTGACGTCGAGTGGATCAGGTATCGTTTGATCCACTCTACGTCAGGTCCCGGCTTGTCGATGTTCAGAATAGTGGATTTCTTAACTCCGGGAGCGATGTCGCCGGCCGGAACGGTGACCGAGGACGGCTGCGGGGGCTTCGAGCTAAGGTAAGTAATACATAATGACCTAGCACGCTATGCATACTAGCTCATTATGCCTTTGTCTTGCAGGTTTTATTTTTTTTTGGGGGTTTACAACCACTTTAAGACTGTCATACATAAAACTTTAAGCAGCCCATAGATTATGCAATCTTCTTTCCTTGCACTACCTCAGTAGAGATCTGCACTATTAACGCTGGGACAGGTGAGTATTAGGCATTTTCTTGACAGGGAGGTTTAAAATATGGTCTCTTTAAAGCCCAGAACCAATAGCAAGAACCCTATCCATAACAGCAGAAGTGCTGACATTTGAATAAAGGAGTCTTTAACAGATATAACAAAATGTTAGGTATCTTTAAATCTTAACCATCTGCTACTACAAAACTCAAATATCACTTTTAGGAG
Source organism: Lithobates pipiens (assembly GCF_037356315.1). NCBI lineage: Eukaryota > Metazoa > Chordata > Amphibia > Anura > Ranidae > Lithobates > Lithobates pipiens. The sequence goes on along the minus strand of NW_027507764.1, from coordinate 506,687,554 downwards.
GACTCCCCTGGTAATTCTAAAATATAGTTTTGAGGTGACAGAGATAGGTTTAGTCAATAACTGGGGATATTATCTGCCCAATTTAGATTTTAATTTTTGGGGCCCTAAGGGCAAGACCTCCCCCAGCCAGAGCTCCTCCTTTCCCAACTACTACAAAGCCAAACAAGTTTATTGCTGGTCTTACTGCAGTCTTTGTAATGAAAAACGATAAGACTCTTATAAGGATAAGTCACTGACAGTGTGTTTGCATTATGCTCTTCACAGGAGTAGCCCCAACTTTTTGGTGATACCTGCGTGCCTTGGCTGTTAATATCAATCAGGTCACTCCATTCTGCTGTTGTATCATCACATGATAGCACTTTCAGGAAGATGCCAGGGAGGGAATCCTTGGTTTTGCAGTCTGGGAAGCTGGAAACCTGATGATACATTTCATGATGAACTGAACATTCCGCTGGGATTTTTCTGCAATAAACTTCGAACTTTGGGGTCTCTGCAAAAATATTGGTCCCTCGTTAGGATCTTTGGTCATCATTCATGTTATAACGACATTGGTTTGCAGCAGAAGTGGAGCACAGAGGAAGAGAACATTTATAGTGACACTAAACTCCAGTTTTAAAAAAATCTATTCAAGTACACATACAGTATTGTTAACCTTAAGTACCATCTATTGTTCTCAGCCTGCTCAGGAAAGCACATGTACAGGCCCATCTGAAGTTTTCTAATGAACATCTGAATGATTCAGAGGAGAACTGGGTCAAAGCGTTGTGGTCAGATGAGACCGAAATCAAGCTCTTTGGCATCAACGCAACATGCCTTGTTTGGAGGAGGAGGAATGTTGCCTATGACCCAAAGAACACCATCCCCTCCGACAAACATGGAGGTGGAAACATTATGCTTTGGGGGTGTTTTTCTGCTAAGGGGACAGGACAACTTCACCACATCAAAGGAACGATGGACGGGGCCAAATCTTGAGTGAAAACCTCCTTCCCTCAGCTAGGGCATTGAAAATGGGGCATGGATGGGTAGACAATGACCCAAAACACATGGCCAAGGCAACAAAGGAGTGGCTCAAGAAGAAGCACATTAAGGTCCTGGAGTGGCCTAGCCAGTCTGCAGACCTTAAGCCCATAGAAAATATGTGGAGGGAGCTGAAGGTTCTAGTTACCAAAGGTCAGCCTTGAAACCTTAATGACTTGGAGAGGATCTGCAAAGAGGAGTGGGACAAAATCCCTCCTGAGATGTGTGTAAACCTGGTGACAAACTACAAGAAATGTCTGAGCTCTGTGATTGCCAACAAGGGTTTTGCCACCAAGTACCAAGTAATTTCACTCATTAACCAGTTCCTGACCAGCGCACGCTGATGTACGTCAGCAGAATGGCACGGGCAGGCATATTGGCGTACAGGTACGTTCATTTTTTATATGCCGCCCTGCCATCGCATGCACGCCACCGGCGGCATGCTCGCGTGCCGGTTGGGACCCCAGTGAGTCCTGGATCGCCATGGGGATACCCGCGATCGTCTCACGGGGCGGCTGAACGGGGAGATGCCGTTGTAAACAGCATCTCTCCGTTCTGCCTAGCAACAAGTGATGCTGATCTCTGCTCCATGTGATTGGAGCAGAGATAAGTGTTCACTAACACAAAGCCCAGCCCCCCACAGTTAGTAACACGCCCCTAGGAACACTTAACCCCTACATTGCCACCCCCTGGTTAAGCCCTTCACTGCCAGTGTCATTTACACAGGAATCACTGCATTTGTATAGCACTGATTGCTGTATAAATGACAATGGTCCTAAAAATGTGTCAAAAATATCCAATGTGTCTGCCATAATGTCGCAGTCACAATAAAAATCGCTGATCGCCGCCATTACTAATGAAAAAATAATTATAATAAAAATGCCATAAAACTATCCCCTATTTTGTAAACGCTATAACTTTTGTTATAGTTAATACTCGCTTATTGAGATTTTTTTAACCAAAAATATGTAGAAGAATATGTATCGGCCTAAACTGAGGGAAAAAAAATGTTTTTTATATATTTTTGGGGGATATTTATTATAACAAAAAGTAAAAAAAGAAATGCGTTTTTTTCAAAATTGTCGCTCTATTTTTGTTTATCGCGCAAAAAATAAAAACCGCAGAGGTGATCAAATACCACCAAAAGAAAGCTCTATTTGTGGGAAAAAAAGAACGTCAATTTTGTTTGGGAGCCACGTCGCGCGACCGCGAAATTGTCAGTTAAAGCGATGCAGTGCCGAATTGCAAAAAGTGGTCTAGTCTTAAGCCAGCAAAATGGTCCGGTCTGAAAGTGGTTAAAATACAAATTAAATTTATAACTTTTTTGAAATGTGTTTTTCTGGATTTTGTTGTTGTTGTTCTCTCACAAAATAAACCTACCATTAAAAATATAGACTGATCATTTCTTTGTCAGTGGGCAAACACAAAATCAGCAGGGGATCAAATACTTTTTTCCCTCACTGTAGCAGCATACAAGTCAGCAGTTAGGCAAGCTTTTTTTACAAAGAGAACTTAGCAAAGTTGTTTATTTTTGGCGTACTTAGCTACTGATTAAATTCCAGGTAACAGTGTGCCATAAAGCAATTCATACCTTTGATATTTTCTTTTAGTAGTAATGCAACAGTGCACCTGTTCCGGATAATAACCCGAGGGCTTGGGTCTTCTGTGAGAGTTAAATAGGTTACACCAAGATGTTCCTGATATGTCAACACCACAGCCCTTCAAAGACAAAGAAATTGTAAGATAAATGTTACATGTTCAGCTGGATCATACTGTACGGCTGGATAAAATGACAGATCTGGTTTTTCAGAAGATGTGGTCAATTTACTAATAGCTTTGACCTTCTAGTTAAAGGAACTCAATCTTAATTACAATAAACATTGTTCAAAAGTAAAAAAAAAAAAGAAAAAAGAAAAAAAAAAGTGTAATATAATAAAGGAAAAACTTTTGCTATTGCAAGCACATCAAGTTTGACTTCAAAATGGTCATGGCTCTTGCACTTTATGGCAGTCTTTGTGTTATATTTGCAGTGCATATGGCCTTGTCATAAAACATCAACTACATCTAATTACATTTGATACAATATGGCAGAACATCAAGCTGGCCAACAATCTATATTATTGGATTTGTAAACTGTAAGGGAACCATGTTATCATTGTTTTAGAAGGTCAATGGAAAAAGTCAAGTAAAAAACAAACAAAAAAAAAAAAAAGATATCTCCTTATGATCAGTGCTGCTCGTGTCTTAACTAGAAAATATATCATTAAAGCCAAGTTCATCTTTCTCGCAAATCTGATTATATAAGGCAGGCTAGCAAATTCATAGAATTTGTAAGTAACATGTTTACCGGTCTTGAAATATCCATTGTGCCCTCTGTGTAAGCAGGCATTGGCTAAATTTCAGTGTGCATTATTGTGTGATATTTTTATATGTGTTATGGGTGTATTCTGTGTATCCTAAACTTGTTAACATGTATCCTTGACGTGTTATGTCCATCATTGAAGGAAATGTAACCTGTGCACTGAAGTGCCTTGTTTAACTAATGTTTAACTCAATAAAAATGTATTGCAACAGAAATATTCATTGTGCCCAACAGAATAGGTTCAAATAAATGGAAATAAATATAATGAATGAATTAAAGTTTGTACTTAAGGATATCTTAAGAACCATATTACTATAGCAAACACGCTAGTTGCCATTTTAAAATATTTCTCTGTCCTATCTTCTCAATTTTTTAGAAACATAGAACTCTTTAAGCCACTTAATAATTAGGAAACAGAACAAGGGTGCACACACCGCTTCAGGCAAAAAATGGACACACCCAGTCCAAGGTGCTAATCCCGGCTCATCAGTGTGGGCAATATCAAGAAAAGAAGAAAAGATTGCACACTTGAATACAAAAGATGCTGTAGAGATTTCTTTATTGTCATGAGCCACGCAAAATTGCAATGGTGATCAGTTACATAGTAGGTGAGGTTGAAAAAAGGCACAAGTCCATCAAGTTCCACCTATGTGTGTGATTATATGTCAGTATTACACTGTATATAACTGTATGTTGTGGTCGTTCAGGTGCTTCAGTTGACGCGTTTCACACGAAAAGAGCCATGCTTCTTTGTGCAAGCACGGTTCTTTTCGTGTGAAAAGCGTCAACTGATCATCATTGCAATTTTGGCTGGCTTATGACAATAAAGAAATCTCTACAGCATCTATTGGATTCAAGTGTGTGATCAATCTTTTCTTGTCCACTTAATAATTACAACATATTTATTCAAACAGGGGCACAGGGGCCAAAATGTGCAAGGGGTTCCTCTGGTAGAGGAGAAACATACTAAGAGTCAGGAGGTCAGTGGGGTGGGGGGGATCCTCTCCTCTTCCTGGGACTGCATGAAAATAGTGCATGTAACATAAGGAAATGGCTTCACTGCTTCTGGTGACTACTGTGAAGCTGTAGTTGAGGCACATAAAATAGTTATAAAAACCTATACCTGGAGCAGTACAGTGGCTTCCACTGCTGATCTGCTTCTAAGGATACTAGTTTTGCCTGACTGTCTACTACTGCAAATCTTAAAGCTGGGTTTGAAAACTGAACTAGTACATATAAAATACTTAAATTACTGCAGCTAGGTATTTATGTATTAAATATATTTTAATGCAAGTACTTGAATTTGACTTGTTAGCAGTCTCTTGCAATCCTATATTCAGCAGCACTCAAGCTGAGAGTGATAGGGGCAGGACAGGAAGCCAATCAGGTGAGCTTAAAGTAATACTAAAGGCAAAAAAAATTTTTACATTTAAAATTAACAAACATGTTATACTTAGCTGCTCTGTACAGTCATTTTGCACAAAGCAGCCCAGATCCTCCTATTCTCAGGTCCCTCGCCTGCTCTCCTGGCCCCTCCCTGTCGTGTGCACCCACAGTAAGCACCTGAGCCGAGCCACTGCTCGGTGATTACACAGAGCTGTGGTTTGGCCCACCATTGGCTCATTGACTTTGATTGAAAGCAGCAAGAGCCAATGGCGCAGTGCTGCTCTCTCAGCCAATGAGGGAGAGTCCTGGGCAGCCGATACGCTCCTACAACATCGCTGCACACAAAAGGTTTTTTATCTTAATGCCTTCGGACTTTAAACCACTTTAATGAAAACGTTCTAACAAGGAGCACACTGATAAGAGGTGTGAGCAGAGTGAACAGAGAGGCTGGAGGAGAGACCATGCATTTCTATTTCTTTGACGTGTATCTAAATGCACAATTATTTTGTTTTTGGACAGAGAAGGGAAGGTAAGAACCCCACTCAGGTTTTCATTGCCGTTTGTGTCCCTGCTATTTATTCTGCTGACAATTATCACTGGGGCTAAAAATGAGGGACAATCCAAAATCTTGAGCTTTCACCAAATGGAGATAGAAGGAAAGAATTTTAATGGCAACTCTGGTACAAATGCCTCACTCCAAGGAGCTATCCTTCAATTTCCTGTTGTGTCTAAAAGAGAAGGTTAAGGGAAATCTGCCCAATGGGACACGGATCACAAAAAAGACCTGACAGGGGGTTTAAACCATTCCCTATGCTATTTGGTTTTAAGATACCCTTTAACTTAAACATGCACTTTAAAATTTTAATCTGGCTTTTACAAAAAATAAGAAATGCACATATATTTGCAGCAAAATATGTATCACAGGTGCACTGTGTATCAGAGGTGCAATGCCAGGGTCCTGCAGACTCTTCCTCCTGCTCTAAGTTTCTAGCATGGTATGGACTTTCATTTAGAAGGTTGGAGGAAATGCAGGAAATGTGTTCCATTGAGAACTACAAGTCCGTCTGATGTGGCTGTGCAGGCCTCAAATTTCAAAAGGGACAGCTGCTGTGAGAAGAATTATCCCGCATGATGTCACAGGGGATTAACCCCCCTTGGTTATAACATGTAACATGGTCCAAAACGTGGAGTTAGTCTTTAAGTGGGGTCATTTCCCTGGCTGTGCTACTTGTCTGAGCTATGTAAATCTCAAGACTGGATGGACAGAAATACAAATCATTGCGAAAAAAAACTATTCCCATGTCTGTTTCTGGAATTTCCTGAAGTGCACCTTTAATAAACATGGTTTAAAGCACAAACAAAATGCATAGATACATTTGCAGGTATAATTTGTTATGTCTTGTTAAATTTGTGATGGAAATAAACTAAGGGGGAGGCACCATGCATTTACCAATAGGGAAGGGTCAGCTAGTAGACATAAGTAACAAGTTCACCATTGCATTTATAACAAGCTTTTCAGAAACCTTATTGTTTTGCTATTTCAGATCAATAGAAATGGATATTGCCATACTTTGTGCACAAGTCATTTCCACCGCAGTCTCCTAGAGGCACAGCTACACTCTGCCGGGGGAACTCCTGGCGAATGATGGTTGGTAGACTCCAGCACTCAGCGCTGTCAGCCGTGGCGTTATGGCACAAGCTGAGCAGAATGTACTTCTGGAGAGGAAGCGTCTCTGCTATGCAATTACTGGTGTCCGAGATGAAATCCCATAAAGGAACTGTGTTGGATTTGGCGACATTATGTTCCCCAGCTGGGCTGATGCTGAACACAGTGCTGTCTGGTACAGGCACATACTTCAGAGGAAAAGCAGGGGGAGAAAAGGACAAAAAAAGATAAGCTTGATTAAAAGAAACAGATGATTTATTCTACAGAGATTTGACTTATTATTATGAGTTGGACATTTGAAGCCAAACATTGGATTGTTGAAGTACAGCCAGATTTCCGACACAGAACGCAAAGATATCATTTTTCCTTGGGCTTTAAACATAGTTCACCGAGAGGTCTCGTTGTGTAGTATTTGACTAAGCAACAGGTGAAAAGTAGATATTTCCCCAAAAAACCTCTGCGGTTATAACATACAGTGGACAGATAATAGCTAACATGAATGGTAAAACATGATACTGTCCAGGTTCCAGAATGACCTATATGCAGCTGTTCTAGTACCCTACAGTGACCTGAAATGTAGTCTATAATGTCTAAAGCAGATTGTGGACATAGTGATTACTGTGTATCATCACAGAAAGAAAAAAAAATGATACTTTTCACAAGCGCTTACTATACAACCACTATTGTACTCCAATCAGCTGGGGAAAAGACAGGGAGGATAATGGAAAGTTAAAACATACTGAGGGACTCTAAACCATAAAATTGGGTAGTGCTGCAGCTTTGGCATGGAATTACAGGACATGCACACCATGCTTAAGCTACAGACTGGGAACAGAGAGGATTAGAGATGTTATCACAAAAGTTAATGGAGGTGCACAAAGACAGATATATATTTTAAGTCCACCCCTCTCTTCATAGATATAGTGGAGGAGTGCATGTAGCCACCCCGGTGTGCTAATTGCAGGATTATCAGGAGAAAAAATGGAACAGAAATCTGAAAAAAAAAATCCAATGCATCCAAGACATCTAAGCCCTTGTACACACGTCGTCAGATAATCCGACTGTGTGTGGTATGCATCGGACTGATTCCGTCCGAATCTCCATCCGACCCAATTTTCCAACATGTTGGAAATATTTCCCGACCAACTGGGCCGGACGGACCTAATCCGATCATGTGTAGAGCATTTTGATCGAACCAAGTGCCACGCATGCTCAGATCAAATTCCTACATCAAAGCTATTGGCTACTAGCCTGAATGTAGTCCCATTGTAACAAAATTACGTCATCACATTCTGAAAGATCGGATTTTTCGACAACTTGGCCCGACCGTGTGTATGCAACAGTTTCGGACACAATCCGTCGGACTAAATCCGACGGGCAAAATCGGACGGGCAAAATCCGACGGATTTGGTTGGCAAAATCTCCGACCGTGTGTACGTGGGCTAATGACTGGTAAAGCTAAAATATACTACATACTTTTGTTTTTGGGTTTAGATATGGTTTGAAGGATAAGTTCACCTCTGGAACATGTTATATGTTCCACCCATATTTAGGGTGAAACATGTAACATGTTCAAGCTACTCCAGGCAGGGGATCTTTTCTGGCACCCGCTGTCAGAATTTAAAACCAGTGGAGCCCCGCGTGGGCACAGAGTTCTGTGAATGAATGAACTACATCTACTGCCAGCCTCCGTGGCCAACGGCTTGTAGTTCTCTATGAACTGTGAGGGCACTGGTGAGCATCCTCATAGTTTATTGATTCTTTCTGCCATTCAGTAAATGTCTTCCCATACAAGGTACAGGAAGATAGCTGTACTGAATGTCTGCAGGAGCCTGCCATTGCACACACAATCTGCAAGTGTAATGCCTTAGCCCTTGTACACACGGTCGGACATTCTGACAACCAAATCCGTTGGATTAATTCCGACGGATTAATTCCGGAAGAGGTCCGAAAGTGATTTTGCATACACACGGTCGGACTAAGTTGTCGGAAAATCCGATTGTACATAACGTGATGACGTTATTTCATTATGACGGGACTACGTTCAGGCTAGTAGCCAATAGCTTTGGTCTAGGAATTTGATCTGAGCATGCGTGGCACTTTGTCCGTCGGAGTAGGCTACACATGATCGGAGTATGACCGATCGGAGCATTTTGTCGGAAAATTTTTCCGGCAAGTTGGAAAAGTTGGTCCCTCGGATATTCCGACGGAAACAGTCCGATGCAGACCACACACAGTCGGAATATCTGACAAAACGGTCCGATAGGAAACATTCCGCCAGAATTTCTGACCGTGTGTACAAGGGCTTACAGGCTGCAGAGGAAAAGAAAAAAAGAAAAAAAAAAAACACTATTTTTATTTGTAAAGGGTGAACTTAGCCTTTAACATCACCCTCATATCGGCTGCCTTGAATGATCACATAAAACTAATGCCAAAAAAGCCAAAGCCAAAAAGAATTGATTTTTTACTGAACTAGCAGCCATTTTATTTGGTAGCTCTGAATTAAAATTCCTTTGATAACCCACTCTTGATAAAGTTAAGGCAGGGCATAGCCTGCTTAATGTAGAATAACTTAGGAAAACCCAATGGGAGTGAAACTACAGACTCAGCAGCAGTGAGTACTCTAGTCTGACTGATTGGCATGCAATACAATTACAGGCTCAAGATCATGTAATGTATAAGGGGTATCTTAGTACAGTGTACACAGCTAGGGAATAAAAAATAACATTATACGTCTATAAGTAACAAAGAAAGAGTTACAGTCCACAGCAGGAACTATGGTTCATACCTCTTCATCAGAATGCTGCTGAGAAACACACATCTGTGGGCTGTAGTAAATCTTAAATGAAGTATTGTTAATAATCATTGTCTTGTCTTCAACCTGCAAAATCTGGACTCCGTTTCGAACCATTGATGAAATGCTAAACTGACAAAGCTGAAAAAAGCAAAGATAAATTAGTAATGTGATACATATGAGCTTAATCAGTTGCACTGCATTAAGCAGAAGTGGAGAACAATAAACCAGCATTTCCCCAAGAGTGGAAGTGTACGGCTATAGGCACATTTTAAATTGTTAGTACATAGGCTAATGAGTTAAATGGAATCTGCCACAAGAGAATAATGGAGGCAGAGTCCTACTGGCCCGTCTGAGCGCTGGATGATCCTCTGGTGTGCCTAGGGTTTCCATTTAATCCCCAAACACATACACATATTAATTACACAGGTTCTGTGGCTGATAAAGGTGGTAATTAAACTCGCTTAGTGCCTTATCTGTATTAAATTAGCCTCAGAACCTGTGTAATTAATATGTGTTCGGGTTTAAAGGGATGAGCTGGCAACTCTAGGTGTGCCCCAAGTATATGGACCAAAAGTGCAATAAAAACACCTAGTTGGGTATGGCATTTCCACCTGTCATGTTATGCCTGCCTGTCTGCACCAAGCATTCAAACATCAGGGCCTGCCCCAACCATCAACACAGCAGTTACAACAACTCAGCAAGTGTCCTGACTGACACCTCCCATATGGCTGTGCCTGCCCTCCCTTCTGGGGTCACTCACTTGCACTATATAGAATTTTTTAGAATTACATTTTTCAGCCACACAGACATGAATTAACGAAGTATTGGATGTGTTAAAAAGACAAAAAACAAAAAATCCTACATACGCACCTCCATGCTGCACCATCAGTGTCAAGATGCATCTATCTCACTCCACCTCTAAGACCACGAACCAAGCGATCACATGACAGCTTTTCTCTTAGCTCTCATTCTGCTCAAAGCGGAGAGCAGTGACTGTTGGCCATAGCAGCCACGCATTGAAAGACAAAGCCAACTGTCAATAAGACAGTCAGGTGGCTCCATTTCTGTGTCACCTTATGTCAAGTTTGACTGTCAGTGACCAAGTGACTGAGCAAGCATGGTTAGAGGAAACTATAGGTATTAATACAGGTAGACATGCAAGTGTGACCAATTCAGAATGTAACAATTGTATGTTCAGCTATGCCTCCAACAACTGTAGCAATGGTTATCTTTTTGTGCAGATATGCCTTGTTCAAGCAGTGCATCTGTTAGATCTGAAATGTCTTGCTCTGTTATGCCTGTAGAATCTGTAATTTCATGCTAAGATGCGATTCCACATATGCAGAAGCTGTACTGTTGTGGCCAGTATACCTTTCCTTTACCATCAGATATGACTTTTCTATCTGCAAGATCATTTTACACATACTCATTTACGGCACAGATCCTTTGCCTAGTACAACTATCAAGGTAAACTTTCTGAAAGCACACCTTATGTAGCCATCATCAGACGTTACTAATGTATTACCATTCCATCCAAAGGCATACAGTCTACTTATCCTTGCGCTCTCTACACAGTCATTAATCAGGGGACAACAAACCTGGAACCAAAACTCTCAAAAAAATAAAAATGACTGACCAAAATTTAAATCTTGTGGCACAGTAAGAATACATATGGTATGCCAGTAACGCATTTATAGTTACTTAGTGGGATTTGAGCAACCAGACCTAACTATCTCCAAATGATCCCAGTCTGTCTCTGAATGGAAGCTATTATAGCTAACCACTCATTTTGAGAACTTTAGTCCCTGACTGTCTTGCAGATGCCTTGGCTTTAATACTGTGACACTCCTTTACAGCAGTGGTCATCAACCCTGTCCTCAGGGCCCACTAACAGGCCAGGTTTGCTGCTCAGTGATTGCAGTATTCTAGTCTGCTTCTCCCCCAAGTTAATACATAAAACCTGGCCTGTTAGTGGGCCCTGAGGACAGGGTTGAAGACCACTGCTTTACAGCACAGATATTCTGCTCTGTGCCTCAAAAGTATTAAAGTCAGACAGAGCAAGGCACCTAGCATTTTTTGAAAGAAACCAGCAATAACAGCCCCTTATTTGACTTATGGCAAGGTCACTTTAAAGCCCTCAGGGCACTATTCCTCCTACTGATACAAGGCACTATTCCTCCCACTGTCACCAACAATGGGGCACAATTCCTTCAACTGATACCATAGACAGGGCACTATTCCTGCAATTGACACCAATAATGGGAATCATTCTTCCCACTGATACCAATGATGGGGCACTATTCCTCCCACTAATTCCAATGATGGGGCAATAATCCTCCAATACGAATGATGGGGCACTAATCTTCCACCTAATACTAATGACAGGGCACTATTTGTCCCACTAATACCAGTGATGGGGCAATAGTCCTCCAACTAATACCAGTGATGGGGGCAATAGTCCTCCAACTAATATGAATGATGGGGCAATAGTCTTCCAACTAATATATATGATGGGGCACTAGTCTTCCAACTAATATGTATGATGGGGCACTAATCTTCCAACTAATACCAATGATTGGGCACTATTCGTCCCCCTAATACCAATGATGGGGCACTATTCACCCCACTAATACCAATGAAGGGGTATTATTCCTCCCACTGACACCAACAATGGACATTATTCTTTCCACTAATGTCAATCAATCTGCCCACAGATGCTTAGAAAGTTTGGAGACCCCCGCTTTAAAGGATTCCAGTCCTGAAATCAATATGTAGGCCGCTATTGCTCACCTTTTGAAAATGGTAGTTCTGATTAAAAAGTATCTTTAAACTATGTGATCAACTGTATATCAGAAGAATGTGAAATACCAGTGCTCTGGGATAACCCAACAAAGTCACAATGCCACTTTGTTTGTTATTTGTCTCTGCCAAGGATCACAAGTCAGGCAAAGATAATGACAGTGTGACTCTTCCTAGAAAGTCAAACCCACTCATATGATCAGCCAGGAGTTCCAGATTCTTCACAAAATATATGACATTCTACTTTATCATATCCTGATTTAACAAATCAACTTTTATCAAATTACGCTAACATATTTGAGTGGCAGGCACTCCAAAAAAAAAAAAAAAAAAGGCTTTCCTCCCTAAAACGCGTTTTGGTACAAGGTAGTGTTCATAGACCTAAAAAAAGTATATGAGCTTAGTCAAGATATTCTATATATCCTTGAAGACTTAAAAACATGAAGCCTTAGGCCGCGTACACACGCGCGGACTGTTCGCCCAACTTTGTCCGTCAAACAGTTTCGGCAAACAGTCCGCTCAAAATTAGCATGGACGGACATGGCCACACACGACGGACGAACAGTTTGCTGAAACCGTGCACGATGACGTGAACGGCACGTACGACGGGACGAAAAATACGACGTCCTATACACTGCATTATAACTTTCGGCGTGTAAATCCTTTCTGAGCATGCGCGGAACTTAGTTTGACGAACAAGCCTACACACGAGCGGACTGTTCGCTGAAACAAGGTTTCAGCGGACAGTTTTTCGGAAATTCCGTAAAACCTTGTTCGTCAAACTGTCCGCTGAAACTGTCCGCTGAAAGCCCACACACGAGCGGACTGTCCGCCCAAACACTGTTCAGCGGACAAAGTTGGGCGAACAGTCCGCCCGTGTGTACGCGGCCTTACTATGCGTTAGTTTGGTCCTAGCCTTGCCAATAAAACAAAAAACCTTAACTGAAACTCGTTTAACTACATTTCAGATTTTGGATCATTTTTTAACTATTAACGGTAATGCAGAGATTGCTGTCTAATTTTGCAATAAACCACAATTACATTTAATTTAGTCTATAAACCTTAGATTGTTTTCTGTGGCCACTAAATGATGCCTTGCTGCTTGCCAATTCAAAGTTATAGGTGCATTATTAATTTACGATACTAATTTAATTTTCATATGAAAAGCAACTGGAGAAATGGAAATGATGGATTCCGCTGTATTGTGCCCTGTAAAAAGAAATATAAAACTAGGACAGCATGCACCATTTACTTATGGAGTTGTTCCACGTCTCAGGAATGCAGGTGTACAACACCAATGGTACCAAGCTTAGAAAATTACACTAGTAAAAACATTAGAGAAAAAACATTTCCAAAATATCAAAGAAGAGGCAAGGTCGGAAATGAAGAGTGAAAATAGGAAACGGCTTTGCCCTAGGGGTGAATATAATTTTTGTTTAAGTATCAGTGGTTTTCAAATTGCATAAATGTTCAGAGGGGTACTTTAGGAACTAGATTTTTATATCAAATGTAACATTTGAGATTTTATCCCTGCAACAAAGGGCCTATTCACACTCTTACAAAAGACAAAACAAGAACCCTCAAGATTTTTTTTGGCTAACCAAATTTTCCTGCTGAACATGTGTGAGTTTTACCGTACACCTGTCAATTTGGAATTATTCTCAATTTCTGCCCACCTCTTCCAAGATTCCAACAAATTGACACATCTTTAACATTTCCGCATCAAATTTTCAAAGTATAATTTTCTTCTTGCCTTATTACTAAAAACTAGGCATAGGTAGTAACCATTCTCCACTCTACAAAAAATAATTCTTGTCATCTTCATGTTTTCAAATTTCACTCAGCATTCTGTCCTAGTGACAACAGCAGGAGGTAAGGGCAATGTCCCACATGTGGATAAAGTGGTTAGAACTCTACCCCACCTTTTCGAAAGCTATAAAAATATAACAGTTGTGGATGGATGCTGATTCATTTTGTATGGATAGGAAACTCTCATGGAGTGTTCTCTTTTGGTACTGTTTATTGTTGCTGTACCAAATACAAAAGCTTTTCACTATTCATGACAGATGATAGATTTAGAACACTTGCAGGCAGGGCAGGACTTAGGGTGGTGGGGGCCCCTGGGCTTGAGTCACTTTCGGGCCCTACCTTCTATACATTATCGTAGTTATTGGCGTATAACACGCACCCCAAGTTTAGGAGGGAATTTTAAGGAAAAAAACTTTTAGGAGGGAAGTTTAAGGAGAAAAACGTACATTTAAATGCCCATCAATGCAGCCTAATCAGCATCCATCTGCAGCCTTGTCAGTGTAGCCTTGTCATTTGCAGCCTTGTCATTGCAGTCTTGAAGTTTAAAAATGGCGCCGCTGAGATACAGAGTCCTGTGTATCTCGGCGGCTCTCGGGTCCTCTCACAGTCCAGAGCAGAGCCGAGAGTAGTGTACTCAGCTCGGCTCACAGTCACGCTCAGTCCCTGTGTTATGTCCACCACGGTTCGGGACTGGACGTGACTGTGAGCGGAGCTGAGCAGAGTACACTTGTCTATGTATCTCGGCGGGACCCCCTATTGGGCAGGGCCCATGGGCTTGAGCCCAGTCAAGCCCAATGGTAAGTCCTTCCCTGCTTGCAGGTATTTTATAAATTTTATGTGCGAGGTAAGACAGTTGACAGGGCACGGACTGCCAGCTTAAGCTGACCTCTAACCCTCACATTGTAGCTGAAGAGTCAGACATAGGCAAAGTAACCACTTGAGCTCTGGAAGATTTTACCACCTTCATGAACAGGCCATTTTTTGCTATTTGGCACTGCGCTACTTTAACTGGTAATTGCGTGGTCATGCACCCAAACAAAACGTATATAATTTTTTTCACACAAAGAGAACTTTCTTTTGGTGGTATTTGATCACCACTGGGTTTTTTATTTTTTGATATATGAATTAAAAAAGACCCCAATATTATTTACTTTCTGCTATAAAAAACATATCCAATAAAAAATTTTTGGGGCCAAAATGCATTTTGCTACATATTTTTGATAAAAAAAAAAATCCAAGTAAGTATTTATTGATTGTTTTCCATGAAAGTTATAGCGCCTACAAACTATGGTATATATACTGGAATTTTATATATATATATATATATATATATATATATATATATATATATATATATATATATATATATATATATATTTATATACTACTAATGGCGGTGATCAGTGACTTATAATGGGACTGCTATAGTGCGGCGGACAATCTGACGCTGAAGCTGGGGGGAACTGACTAGCTGCCACTGACATCCCCAGTGACATTAATACAGTGATCAGTGATAATACTATACACGGTCACTGTACTAATGACACTGGCTGGGAAGGGGTTAACATCTTGGGGTAATCAAGGGGCTGTGTGCCTAACAAGTGTTAATGTGTGTATTATGCTTTTTACTAAAAATCTATTTGTTCTTTCTCCCTGCATACCCTGTACTATCTGTAATGTGTGTACAGTGTGTCAATTTTTATTGCAGATCTCTCATTTGATGTCAGATCACTCCCTCGGTACAGAGCTACGCATTGTTTACCAACACAGAGCTCTGGGTTGTGATTGCACATAGGCGATCAGCAGGTCCCTGCCGTGAATCATTGGCTGGGACTTACTGACTGTACTTGCGATTGTACACAGCGGGAGGTGGGCGCACATGCTTGTGCCCTAAACCTGGAAGTAGGCAGCAAAGTACGGGTACGTCACTCTGCCTACAGCGGCCGCTCGCCAACAGAACATTGAGGGCGACAAGTGGATAAAGAAAGCAAACAAAGATTAGGTTTGCAGAGTTATAACTTAAGACTGAATATCAAGGGTTCTTGCATAATCTGTAACATGACTGGTTCTGTTTAAGGATTTCTGAGATAAATGTTTTAGAATCTATAACACACAGTAATAATGACAACTCATTCCTTTGGACTTCGGAGTATGAACTTGTTTCAGGCAATGCCAGAATGATCAAGGAAGTAGTAATGACTTGATATTTAGAACTAGGTAGGAAATTCCCAGAGTCACTTAACCCACTTTATGTGAGCATAGGGTGTCAAGGACCCACCCCTGGGGGCATCCCTAAACTCATAGAAGAATGATGCGGAGTGTGTCACTACATCTGCAGCATTTAGGGCCCGGCTACCACCGCAGGAGGGGACCTGTGACATCACATGCCCAGATTAAAGACATCTAGAAAAAAGGAATACATATTACAAAAAATGTGCAATGGTCCCCCAATAGGAATAGGTGGCAGAATGGGAGAGAGGGAGCTAAAGTGGGCCTTTAAGAGCATAAAAAGTAATTCATCTATACGGCTACCCTATTCTTACTCAGCAGTGTTACCATAACAGGAATAAGGGTGTATTGTAAAGTATTTGTGTGCTTTGGATGTGCATGCCCTTTATGCTGTGTGTGCGTACACTACATGTAATCTCTGACTATAGGTCTTGTACTTGTGAGTTGGCTGTCTGTGTGCTGTGAATTAGTGTGCGTCTGTGTAATCTGCTTACTTTTGCTTTTTTGTAAATTATTTGACTCTGTGTGTGCTCTGAACAAGTGAAATAATGTGGTTTGCGGTAACTGCATGTCTCTGCTCTCACTCAGTGGGGTTGATTTACTAAAACTGGAGAGTGCAAAATCAACTAACTTCTAACTGGAAGCTGATCGATTACTATGCAGAGCTGCACCAGATTTTGTGCTCTCTAGTTTTAGTAAATCAACCCTAGTTTGTCAACTCTAACATTATATGGCTAAGGGTCCAATCCAAAGGGTGCTATCTATCCAGAATTGTAATGGATATTGATAGCCATAAGCAATCTCATTTATGGGGTAAAAGTGTGCTGTTGCCAAGCTGTGCAAGTCCCTGCCCTGCTTCTTCTTACATAGGACAACTACCCACCTGCTGGTGTATGATACCCTTCAACAATTGTTCTATTGTGTCAAACTCCTGGCCGTAGTCCCACTCACAACATACCTGGCTGTAATCCTTAATATTAGAGAATAAAGGAACCTCCAGACATTAAATATATTTTCCACACTTTACTGTAGCTTCTCAGAGATGGATGTGACATCTAACATCACATTAACATACCGACAGGTTTCTTCAGTGTGGACCACCATATACAGAAAAGAAACATTCTGTAGCTGTTATTAAGGCAGCTCCGCTTTCCTTAGGAGCACCACAGAGTTGGGACCACTTCTCCATGTTTACAGCATTCGGCCTCCTTCACCGAGAATAATCAAGGTGCCCTCATTTGTATACCAGTCTCTCCTACTGTCCCACCCTCTAGCTCTGCTCAGGCAGGCACACTCCCAGATGACCCTCTCATTCCCAGGTATACTAGTACTCAATTCAGAGGACTCTTATAGCCTGGCCTTTTTCATCCTGCTTACAGCCTGCAGCAGACCGTAAAAGAGTCAGGGCAACTACAGCTGGTCCTTATGGTTGTTGAACTACCACACCTGGAGTTACAACTCTGTTCAGGGCTCTTGGCAGTAGCTGAATACATCCAACAAGATCTGTGGTATTTGGCTCTAATGGTACTTATATGGGCACTAACTCCACCCATTACATCACAAGAGGAAGTTTTTTCTCTAAAAGGGCTTAACACTCAATGACATAATTACCTCCTACCACACTATATTGGGAACAGAGCCACATAGTGGCATACAAGCTAACTGCACCTGGCAACAAATGTACCTGTCATCCACTGATAGTGGCACAAGAAAAATGATGGCATTGTTCTCCAGAAAACTGATAGAATTCATTTGTTGACCTACTGTCTCAGCAAAAGGAATTGCTGCTTCCATTGTGAAAGGGGTGACAAACACTAAATAAGGGGTAGTAAATAACTCACCATCCTACAAACATCCTACAATAAGCATAAAGGAGGCCTTTGTAGTTGAAGTGGTACTAAAGCCTTAAGGTATTTTACCTTAACACATTCTCTGCAATAAGATAAAAAAAAAAACTTCTGTGCGAAGATTCCACTCCAGCCCCCCCCCCCCCCCCCAATCTTACTTACCTGAGCCCAATCTCAATCCATCGTTGTGCACAAAAGCAGCATACCTTTCCTCTCTCTCCCTCCCCATAGGGCAGATTGATGGCAGATCAAATCCTATGATAAGGGTGCAAGGGCCGGGGCAAAGCCCCACTCTCTGTGTGCAAAATTATTGCACAGAGCAGGTAAATATAACATGTTTGTTATTTAAAAATAAAAAAGAAGTGTTTAGAAAAGCAATTTTATACCCTGACCTTTTGATGTCCAGGAAAAGCTCCTAGTTTGATGTTGGCATCAACAAATCCTTCTTCATCCAGTGACACCACTTCACCTGTATCCCCGTCTTTCCATTTTGGAGAAGTCATGTCATGTACCAACCTAACTGCCACAGATTTGTGAACTGTGTTCGTATTGGCCCAGTAGATCCCAAGCTGGAAAGCCTCCTGAAAAACATATGCAGAATCTTCATCAACACATTCTAAACCTCGAGGACATGTTCCAAACAGCAAGGAAACAAACTGTCAAAAGGATAACAAAATCCAGGAAAAAATGTGTATTTACTGCAGCTTACCATTTCTTGGATGTGGATGCCTTTTTCTAGCTAGGAACATTTTTGGCAAGTGCATAAAACTTTATCTTACCAGTAATGCAGTGCCCTTGTTGCTTCCTATGAACTGATCAGACAGTAAAAGCAGTGTACTCTTTATTTTGTAAACTAGTAATCCCATCAACCCCCACGTAATGGAGATGAACAAAGGCAGACATGTTTGAAGTCTAGCCTGTGTGGCAACTACCATAGATACAGTGGAGGAGTGTAGCCACCCTGTGAAAGGAAATGTGCTATTTTGGGCTGAAAATAAAGGAAAAAGGCTCAAAAATAAACCCATGGAGCCACCAAATCTAAGTACTGGTAAGCTAAAATAGGTCCTTTTTTGGGGGGGGGGGTTTAGATATGCTTTAAAATGGACCTTGCAGTAAAATTCAAAGCCCATTCTAACTGCCTCCTGTCCCCTCCCCCTATACAAATCACCTATTGTTAGCATGTGTAGCTGTAAAGATTCAGATTTTTTTTTTCTATATCTAGCAGATCTATCCACCAGTAGTGTTCACCTGACAACCTTTGAGGGCGTTCCAAGGAGCAGATTATGAAATCAAGTTTAAGAGCCTAGGATATCTTGATATTTAGGGGAGCAGGTAAACTCAGTAGAATCAGGTTTTGCAAAAACATTGTTCCCTGTGGTTGGCTGAGGCACAAAGTTCCTAAATAAGCTTGATTTCGGTAATCTTTGCAAACCAAAAACTCAAGGAAGGGGCTGTTGTTTGCTTTCAGCAGACAGGGATGCATGCCTTTGCAGCAATAAAAGAGAAGTTTGTTTGTTTTTGTTTTCCTTGAATCATACTTAGGTGGATGCAGCATCAGTCTGATACTGCATCTGTCCCTCACTGGCTCTAAGACTGAGAACTGATTGATCAAAGACCGCTGATCGCTCGATTCTCAGTGCTCAGTGCACCAGCTCTCTGCTCTTCCCCCCTTGCGCTCACTAGAGTGCTGGGCTATGGATGGGGCAGAAGCAGCTGGCTCAGCCTCTCAGCGGCTTACTAATAGGCTGAGCCAGGTGCCGGTCCCAGCTCTGTGATGTCAGCAGACAGTGGGCTTCAGTCCATTGTCTGCTAAAAACAGGTGACAGTACTGCAGACCGGATTGTACTCTTGCTATCCACAGTACAGCCAAAAATGCTTTGGCTGTATTTCTCTTTTAAGTATATGTATCAATAGAGAGCACTTATAGCACTTCTATGACGCGGGGGTTAGATGAAGGAGAAACGCAACCACGTCATTGGGCATTTGAATGTCTGTGAATTTAAAGATCCAGTACTTGACTTGTGAACAGAAGCCATGAATTCTCAAACAAGACAAGAAGATGTGAAGCATGGTGCCCTCCTCCTCCTGACATCTCCAACAAGGATAACTGTGAAAACGGTTTATGTCTTTGGGACCATGTACCACCTAGAAAGGATCTTGTACCCAGTTTCTTGAATACTACATGAAACATATGCTTTATTGGTCATTTGTATGATTCTGTCTTTCTGTAAAGGTAGTGTGTAGGTCATGTTCCCATCGAGCAAGGTATTTTGGGGTTGGTGAGTTTGATGGACAGGACAAAATATGGTACGAATGGGAGAGGCCAAGTGGAATTGTCTCCTCATCTAGAGATAAATATAATAATAATATAAATATAGAGATTCTGAAGGAGTGGGAAGCAACCTCACCTTTCCCCAATTGTGGGCAAGGAAAGGTCTCAATTGCATTGCCTTCCATACAGGCAAGGAGGTTCAAACCCAGCCCAAATTTCAAACCAGGAATGCCAGTGGCCATCATGAAATGTAACATGGTCAATGGTCTCGAAGAGTGGAAAGAAATGACCTGTCTTGAAGTCCTGGCATAAATTTAGGATTAGAGATGACCGGTGACAGTCCTTAGGGAGATGAGTCAGATAGGGTTGAAGGATTGAGAGGCTTAACTAGTGTCAGTTTCACCCCAATAGTTTGATGGTTAATCAGTTAGTGTGGGGCTTCCGTCAAGTCTGGGGGATCCTCCTAGAACACAGTCTGAAAGGGATTGTTCAAACTGAACTCCCCATTTGCCCAAATTGGGGCACACCATTTCAGGGTTCTTGCCGTGTAAGCTTGTGATAACTTAATACATCCAGTAGCCTCCTTACCCCATCCAGGAAGATTCCCGGGGAATACAGAGCAGGCAAAATCTTATGAGATGTCACGCCAGTTTATTGCAACAGTGTCATCTTTTCAAATTTTGGCGGCTCTGTTTTTCCCTGTATCGAGCTGAAAGGAGGATGAAGTCAATCTCACACCACGGATTAAAGACTGGTAAACACTATAGGTTTTTTTTCCTATCAACCCAGCTTGTTGGGAAAAAAAAAACCTTTCAGCTCCGCTCAGAACCACTGTACTAACTATGTGACGTTAGTACATCAATCTCCCCTGCTGAGCAGTTGTGTTCTGACAAGAGGGCACCCCCCCACAAGAACACTCCAATCAGCGCTGATCGGGAGTCAATCAGCTGCTGGTTTCCAGCATGCTTGTCCAAAAGAAGCTGGCCATACAGCCCGGCTTCTGTCGTACAGACAGTCATACACACGGGTAAAATGTCAGACCCCCCCCCCCCCCCCCAACATTTGGCCTGTGTGTACCCGGCTTAAGACACAGGCAAATATATAAACCTAATATTTTTATTACGGTTAAATTTTTCACCTACTAACAGTTCCCCCTATAAATTTGTATTCAAAGTTTCTGGCCAAAGTATTTTAATTTTAGAGCATGACAACATGCTAAATGATATGTTAGGTTTTTAGGCGAAGGGGATTTCCATCTTCACACTTCAGTCTGCAGATGTCCTTGGAACACAGATGGTCTCTGTGTTTGCTGTTAATAAGCACATATTATATGTTGACAATCACATTTTTTTGTGGTTAATTCCATGCATTAGCTATATTAGAAACCTACATTTTAGACCTAAACTTGCAGTGTCCAAACCCCATGTAGACAGCAGTATACCCAGTAGAAGTGCTGCGCCCTCCATTGAATGCTGGATTAAGTATCGTCTTAGTGCCACTAGCTTGAGAAATGTCATGCACCGCAAGACCAAAGTGCTGTTGTGAGTGATCAAGGTGGGCCCCTTTAGTGTAACCATTGCCCATGTCATATTTTGTCTTAAAGCAGACCCAGGCCTAAGAGCCAAGGTGCTAGGCACTCAAAGTTCCTCTGCTTTTTTTAGCACAAGACAGCTCCATACTAGGTTCTAAAATACAACCATCTGAAAAGTGATAACTGGAACATGATTGCCTAAAGAATACAACCACCTGAAAAGAAAAAATTGTAATCAGATTGGTTCTGGAATACAACACTCTATTCCTCTAGTCTATATAAATGTCTTAATAGTATGGCTGTCTTAGTATCATTGTCTGGTAGACTTGCTCATATAGCATGAATGCTTGGCCAGGGATGTAGAGTAGACATCATCTAGTAGGCAAGAGTGAACCAACTATGATGCTCACTGCCCGCAAAACGAACCATAGCTTTTTAGAATGTGAACCAAATTTAACTGCTGATGTTGATAAGTGATGAAAAACAGCAATGTGATTGACACATACAGAAAACAGACCCTTTTGAGGTGGTGTACGAGGGAAGAAGCTGCTTATGTTAGTGAACTGCTCGCAATACAATTAACACTGGAAATTCTCCATACAACTTTGTTATCATAACCTTCCAAGGACGAGGGCTGGTATTTTCCACAGACATGAGTAACCTTGTCTTGTTTCAGGCTTTCTAGACTCTCTTTGCAATCTGTCAGTGTTACATGTCCTACATTAGTGCCACACAGACTGCTATTAAATGGTGTGATAATCTGGATTACCCTTTACCATTTAAAAAGTACTTAGAGCACCCAAATCTATTATAAAGAGAGAAAATTGATGCAGATGTGTTTTATTATATAAAAGAAATTAAATCACAGGGTAATGCTTATTATATACTTGCTAAAATCACACACAAAATCTTAATTGTTTGCCACATACACCTGCTAACTGATTCAGCACTGCACCTCTTTTGGGTTGAATGATGCCTCGTATCATTCTAACCCAAATCCTTCAAACCCAGAACATCAGGACCTGCCCCTGCCCTGGGCCTGCAGAAAAATGCTGCAAATAATAATGCCTATGCCTCTGTCACCACTGGAAGAAGAGGGGGGTATAGCAGATATGTGACGACACCGGTCCAGACCGAAGACACCTAGAAAAGGGATGCACCAATCAAGGGGAGCAATCTCTGATTAAGGTGTACTAAAAGCAAAGTAAAAAATGACATATATGGTGCAGTCTGTCATGAACATTAAAAAAAAGCAGTTTTTGTTTAACCAAGTCCTCCTGCAACTTAGTTTTTTACCTGTTGATCCTGCTGTTTTTCAACTTCCTTTAACGGACCAAGTTGTACAGCCATAGTGGAAGTTAGAGGGTTAAGTCAAACCATTTAACACTGACAGGGATGCTTACAATGGTCAGCTTTTATTCATTTAGTTAAAACCTTTATCCCAAAAGGAAAAAAGGATTTCTGTAATTACGGCTTTAATTTGTTAGTCATGTATGAAAGTCCATCCAAACCTTCTAATCCATTTAACATTACTCTCTCCAGACAATGCTGCTGTCCAAGGGTTACCTCCATAAAAAAAGAGAAGCCAGCCTAAGGCAGGAAGTGTGTTACCAGCAAGATTACCAGGTGAAAATAAAGGAAAAAAAGCCTAAAAAGTAAAACAAATGCTGCCAGCTCATAAAAGGATTGGGAAACTGCAATATAATACATTTTAACTTTGGGTTTAAAACAGATTTACGGTAAGTTCCACTTTACTGCTGGGGCCAGTATGGCATAACCCAGCAACAATTTGTGAATGTTACAATATTAAAGCAACCAATATAATTTTTTCTTCTTTATTATTGTATTTTTACTATGGGATTAAAATCTTTGTTGTCGAAGTAAGCATTGAATATAGAGTAACACTATTCTCACAACACCATGGACTTCCTACTTCAAAATAACAAACATCATTTTTCAGGGGGTGTATCTTATGGTAGAAGATATGAATTTTCAGGACAATACAATGGTAGTAAGACATTGGTGACAATTGTGGCTTGGTGTATAAGAGACAATTAACAATCACGTCCTCGGTATTTAACTTACCTAAAGAATAAACCACTCCCTCTATGTCATCCATTAGCTGAATGGTACTGTGTTTTTTTTAGAGTGGTTTTAACCAATTCATTTTGCACCTGGATAGCACTTACGGACCAGAGTAAATTTTACATTAATGCTAAGGTCCTATTAATTTGGCAATATCTTTGCCATTACTTAAGATAACAAAGTAATACATAGTGCATTGTTTTTTTTTTTTTCTAGACAAAACAAGGCCTGGTGATATTATCTCACAAAAATTATTTTATTTTCTATGCAATCTACAGACAAAATCATATAAAAAAAAGTATTGGATAGAACACTGAAAACTAATATTGGTCCTGTTTATAATGACACAAAAACTAAGTTTCTGGTATGCAGCATTGTAAAGATATTTTCAAATAAAATACAGTTTTTTTTTTCACTTTTGCACTTTTGTTTTAATGTGTCATTAAAAAAAAAAAAAATGAACAAAAGAATAAAAATAGAAACATTTAAAATATTAATGGTTTAAAGATATGAATAAAAAAAAGTAGCAGAAAAATAATAAGTAAGGGGAGGACAGAGGGAATAGGGAGTTAAATAGGGCTGACCAGAGTTAACTAAGGGGTGAGCCCTTAGAGATGAAAAAGGAACACATTTTGCTGTTTGTTGCTTATAAGGTTCCTTTGTCTGGCATTATAAGCAGATCAAAGTTCACACCCTTGATCTGCAGATGACAGGGCATGCTAAAGAAAAAAAAATGGTTTAAAAATAAATTTGATGATTATTTTACACCCCTATGTCTCTATACCTAAAAAAAAGAAAGCTTTTTGCTAGTATACTATATAATAAGAATTTTGAAGCAAACATAGACCTCAGTACCTTTTAAGAACAGCAGGCATGTGCCTCAGACATACAAGCTGCAGTCAGATGGTCGGCTTTCTTCATTGTTCTAAACTCATATATTTCAAACACTACCTTTATTAGAATTGGAAAATAGCAATTGTAGGGTTTGGTAGAACCTCTGTGTTGCCAGGGACAACAGCCAACATACTAGAGTGGATTAAGCCTTCCATCTGATCCAGGGCAAATACTGCTGCACAAAACGTAAGCACGTTGGTTCCCTGAAAGCCCAGGTCTTGAATCTAGGGAAGCAACTGGCCACACTGAGAGGAATCTCCATGATAAAAGGAGAGTTGGGAACGCACCCTGCAGGTTCCGGCAGGGGCCAGTACAGAGGCGGGTGGCGATAAAAGGGTGCAGGCACCAGAGCAGAGTAGTTGGGTGACAGTTAGGAAGGGTAGAGGGGAGAGTGCCAGGAAGGCTGTTCCTGGGCTAGTACATTCCAATAACTATGGCCTGTTGTATAATTTTGGAATAACCAGTCAGGGACCAGCAGTGCTGGAGCAGAGCGACGCCCCTAGCTGCCAGGGGAAAAACTCCTCCAGTGAGGGCGGAAGCGAGGCGTGGTGGTAGGGGACACAATTATTAGAAGGACAGAGAGAGCTATCTGTCAAAAAGACCGTAAGCGCTGAACTGTATGTTCGGTACTTCATGGATCTGGTGGACAGAATTTTGGGAGAGGCTGGGCAGGACTCAGCTGTCATGGTACACGTTGGCACCAATGACAAAGTCAGAGGAAGATGGAGAGTCCTAAAAAATGATTTTAGGGATCTAGGAGCTAAATTAAGGAATAATACCTCCAAGACAGTATTCTCAGAAATACTACCGGTACCTTGAGCCACACCAGAGAGGCCACGGAAGATTAAGGAAATTAACAAGTGGCTGAGGAGCTGGTGTAGAAAGTAGGGATTTGGGTTCCTGGAGATCTGGGCCAAATTCTCAGGGACAGACTGCACCTAAATTGGGAGGGTGCATCTCGGCTGGGAGAGAATATGGCCGAAAAGTTAGAGGGACTTTTAAACTAGGTGATGGGGGGGGGGGGGGGGGGAGGAGGATCCAAATGTAAAGATAGCCAGAGTGGAACAAGGTTCAGCACGTAATATTGGGGGCTTTAGTGGTAGGGTGACTACAATACCTAAACTCAAGGTACGTAAGTTACCTTGGGTTTAGGGGACAACAGATGATGCCTGTTTAGGCGAAACGCATCGGGTTGCTACGCAGGCTGCAAGCATTGAACTTATTCTCTCTGGAGAGGAGACGCTTGAAAGGGGATATGATATCAATGTACAAATACCATACTGGTGACCCTAGGCTAGGGAAAAAACGTTACAGTGAATGGGAATTTAAAAAAGACACACGGCCATTCACTAAAATTAGAAGAGAAGCAGTTTAATCTTAAAGTACGTAGAGGGTCCTTTACTGTCAAAGTGGTAGGGATGTGGAATTCTCTTCCACAAGCAGTGGTATCAGCAGGGAGCATAGACAATTATAAAAATGATTAGATGGCTCCTTAATGACCACAACATACAGGGATATACAATGTACTTTTGACATAAACACATACTCCCACACACAGGTGTGAACTGAACTATTTTTTCAAATTCACCAATTATGTAACAAGCAGAGTCAGAAGACTCTGGCACATAGTATATCTAAAATGATAATAAACAAGTATGGACTCAGTGGTGATGGTTAAGACAAAAAGTAAGAGGGGTCCAAGGGTAAAAGACCCCATACTTACCAAGCATACTGGCCAGATTACCAAATGCTGGCTTCCCAAAGGTAATGAAAAATATCCAGCAAGGGAGCGAAGGAGGCCGACCCCAACCAGACCCCAACAGGGGACAACCAGAAGGCAAACACGGCATGGGTAGAGGTGTATTTCCCGGAAAGTCACACAATGTCCATTGTGGATGTCCGCTAAAATATGAATATATATATATATATATATATCTCAATGAATGTTGAAGTAGCAAAATAGGCGTAAAACAATATAAAATATGTATATATATATATATATATATATATATATATATATATATATATATATATATACATATCAACCTAGAACCTGGTTCAATGTTGATATGGACTTGGAGACTAGGGAAGGTGAAAAAAGGTGTATAAAATATATATAAAATCATGTCAAGATAAACAAACCATATGAATAGGAATGAAAGTCCAATTCTGTGAGCGCCTGTGAAAAGAGCCATATTGTGAAAGTGTAGGGGATGAAACATTACCTATGAAGAGATGAATTGATGGGATGCTTACCCACAGCCCAATTAGAGCTACTGCCCACAGTGTGTCATCATAGGTGGCCTGGGGCCATCGCGCATGCGCACCCCTATGTGGTGGCGAGCGTTTGTGACGTTTGCACACCTTCCCCCTCGTACATGGCGTATAAATAGGGGGGTACAAATAGGAGGTTTAGGGCGGTAGCTCTAATTGGGCTGTGGGTGAACATCCATCAATTCATCTCTCCACCCTACCTAGGTCATTTTTCATCCCCTACACTTGAGCGCATATTTCACAATACGGCTCTTTTCACATGCTCTCACAGAATTGGATTTTCATTCCTACTCATAGGGTTTGTTTATATTGACATCACTTTAAAAATATTTTATACACCTTTTTTTCACCTTCCCAAGTCTATATCAACATTGAACCAGGTTTTAGGTTCATATTTCATTATATATATATATATATATATATATATATATATATATATATATATACACATATACACACACACACACAATATATTATATGTTGTTTAACACCTTTTTTGCTACTTAAGCATTCATTGAGAGCGCGCTATATATATATACATTATATATATATATATATATATCTATCTATATATAGATATATATATATATATATATACATATATATTTTCATGTTTTAGCTGGCATCCACAATCGACATTGTCAGACTTTACGTGAAATACACCTCTACCCATGCTGTGTTTGCCTTTAAGTTGCCCCCTGTTGGGGTTAGGTTATGCCTCCTCAGCTCCCGTGCTGGATATATTTCATTGCCGTCCTTTGGGAAGCCAGCATTTGGTAATCTGGCCAGGCGGATTGGTAAGTATTGGGTCTTCTACCCCTAGACCCCTCTTAGCTTTTGTCTTAATCATCACCACTGGGTCACATACTTGTTTATTATAGATATACTACACACACATACACGTCTGAAGAAGCAAGCCTTGTCTCTCAAAATGCGTAGGGTTATATTAGATGCTTGTGTTACTGCATTTTATATGTATTGTATGTCCATGACAATTTTTATATTGTACTCTACTTTTTTTTATTAGCTTGACACCCATCTATGCTATTTATATGCATATGACATTTTTATATAAATATTGAAACTATGTTTACTTCTGGTATGCTTAATGGCTATCCGTATTCACCTCGCTCAAAGTCCCAGGGTGACTTTTCTGTGTTCTTTGGATAATAGAGCTAAAAGGCCAGGACAAGCTGAGTATAAACAAACAGTTTGTCTCACTTTTTCAACTCATAGACATGCATCATGTGTTTTTTTGTAACTGAATTTTTGTACAGCATTTTGTTATGTATTATGGTTTGAAAGGTTATCCATTCAATGGATTCAGATGGGAAGATACAGTGCTGCGCATCCAAAATGCAGGATTTTGGATTTTTGTATAATTTATTGCAACACACTAAGGGGAATTTA
This sequence comes from Lithobates pipiens, assembly GCF_037356315.1. Classification (NCBI taxonomy): domain Eukaryota; kingdom Metazoa; phylum Chordata; class Amphibia; order Anura; family Ranidae; genus Lithobates; species Lithobates pipiens. The sequence continues at coordinate 506,659,176 of NW_027507764.1, read as the reverse complement.
TCAAAACTGGAGCAGCCAGAATCTGGAGCAGCTGTGCATAGTAACCAGTCAGCTTCTATCTCCTATTTTCAAAGCTTATCTGAGCAAGCTGAAGATAAAAGCTGATTGATCATCATGCCCAGCTGCTCCAGATTCTGACTACTCCAGTCTTGATAAATTTTCCTCAATGTGTATAAAAGCATATGCTCCATTTGAAAACATAATTTTCTGCATTTTGTCTGTGTTTCAAAATACAGGAAAAGGTATCACTGTTAACAAGCCGGAATAAATAAATGCAATGGATAGTGGCGAAGGTTATAGTATATAGCATGAGATTAGAGTCCATATAAATGTCCTTTGAGCTGTTAAGCTCTGTGTAAGGAAACAGTCTATGCAGACAGGGCAGCCTTGCAGGGGGAGCTGAAGCATACTCCAAACATGTAGAGAGAAACCAACCAGGAAGCATGCGCCTCTTAGTTAAGACTGTATAATTTTAATAGACAAAGTGCATTAAAAACACTCAAATTTAGGTTTCATTACTCCGGCACAGGATAGTCCGGTTACACCAACCTCCACAGCTTCCAGCAGAGGGGGTCATGTCCTGGGAATCCTTCTAATGGCCGCCGTCTTGACCAGCAGGAATCTTCCAGCATGTGTGCAGAGTCCAAAGCAAGGCTTGGAGAGCAGCTGGTGGATTGCAGGGAAGTCCAAAGCGAGGCTTGGAGAGCAGGTGGTGGATTACAGGGAAGTCCAAAGAGAGGTTTGGTGAGCAGCTGGTGGATTACAGGGAAGCACTGGAACACAGCATGTGGTGTGATGTGTCACAGACAAAATGGCGTTTCCGAGCATGCGTACTAGGGGGTTGTCTGTAGTACATGCTCCTTTCTCAAGCTGACGTTTTTTTTTTTTTTTTTTTAAAGGTGTTTATTTTAGTTTGCTGACGTTTGTTTTTAATACACTTGATTTATTAAAACTATATAGTCTTAACTAAGAGGCACCTGCTTCCTGTTTTTTTCTCTCAAAGAGCCTGAATATACAAGGAAAGCGATCAGCGTGAGCCCTACAGGTTGTACATTTAGCTTTAACCTTTGTATACCACTATCTGACATTGTATGCTTATCATGGTTCTGCACCTCAGAGGCCAACTGGAGAATTTAGGACATTCGCAATAAATGTTTTTATTTTGGGTTTTGCCATATGGCTTTATGGCTTTCTTATGCCTATCCTTCACCATTTTAGTACAAAGGTGGAGTGCGCATACAGTGGTAAAAATAATTATTTGATCCCCTGCAGATTTTGTAAATTTACCCACTTACAAAGAAATGAACGGTCTATAATTATTTTATCATGGATGTATTTTAAATGACAGAATATCAACCAAAAATCCAGAAAAAACACATGCTACAAATGTTATAAATTGAGTTGCAGTATGCGGAGTAAAATAAGGATTTGATACCCATGCAAAACATGAAGGGATTTTGGTCTACTCTTCTTTACAGATCTTCTCTAAATCCTTAAGGTTCCTTGGTTGTTGCTTGGCAACTCAAATTTTCAGATACCGCCATACATTTTCTATAGAATTAAGGTCTGAATACTGGCTAGGCCACTCCATGACCTAAATGTGATTCTTCTTGAGCCACTCCTTTGTTGTCTTGCTGGTATGTTTTGGGTCATTGTCATGCTGGAAGACCCATCCATGACCCGTCTTCCGTGTTCTGGCTGAGGGAAGAAGGTTCTCATCCAAGATTTTACAATACATGGCCCCGTCTATTGGTCCCTCAATGCAGCAAAGTCAGTTTGTACCTTTAGCAGACAAACAGCCCCAAAGCATAATGTTTCCACCTCCATGCTTGACTGTAGGGATGGTGTACTTAGGGTCATAGTCAGCATTTTTCTTCCTCCAAACACGGCCTGTCAAGTTAATGCCAAAGAGCTCAAATTTGGTCTTATCTGAAAACAGCACTTTCTCCCAATCCGCCCCTGAATCATTTAGATATTCAATGGCAAACTTCAAGCAGCCCTTTACATGTGCCTTCTTGAGGAGGGGGACTTGCGGGCGCTGCAGGATTTCAATCCATGGGCACATAGTGTCACCAATGGTTTGTTTGGGAAATGTGGCCCAAACTGCTTTGAGATCATTCACAAACTCCTCCCATGTAGTTCTGGGCTGATACCTCACTTTTCTCGTGATCATCCTTACTCCATGAGGCGAAATTTTGAGCTCCAGACCGAGGGCGATTGATGGTCATTCGGTATCTCTTCCATGTGCAAATAACAGTTGTCTCCTTCTCACCAAGCTTCTTGCTGAAGGTCTTGTAGCCCATTCTAGCCTTGTGCAGGTCTACAATGTTATCCCTGATGTCCTTTGACGGCTCTTTGGTCTTGCCCATAATGAGTTTGAATGGAAGAAAAAGATTCTGTAGACAGGTGTATTTTATACACATAAGGTGTTCTTAATTTGACAGGACTAATCTGTGCTTCACATGAGCACAAACTGTAGCCAGTCTGTGGGAACCAGAATTATTGTTGGTTGCTGGGGGATCAAAGACTTATTTTACTCACTGAACAGCAACTCAATTTATAACATTTGTATCATCTGTTTTTCATATTTTGGTTAATATTCTTTCTCTATCATATAAAATAAACCTTTGATATACATTTTAGACCCTTCATTTCTATATAACTGGGCAAACTTACAAAATCTGCAGGGGATCAACTAATCATTTTCCCCACTGTATAAATTAATATTGCTTCATTCGGTGATGTGCTCCATGTGTTTGTTTTAGTCTGAAGCTGAAGTCATAAATTTCCAAGCAGTAGTCTTGAGTGAATGTCATCAGGTCTCCCACTAGAGTTTTACAACTTTTTGGTACCCCAGGAAGTATGAGACCAACAAAGCAAGGGCCAGTAGGAGAAGGAACCAAGGAATGTAGATCTTGTTTCCAGCATTCCACACCACAAACCATCAGTGGGTAGAGTCCATTAACCAAAATCCAACCAAACCAGAAATTTAAGCTAAAGGTAAAACTGTATCTAAAGCATAACGCTTGCTGTAGTTTTGGATAGAGTGTGGATGTTTGCAACCCTGTCATGTTTTTTATTGGTGATTGTGTCCCCACTGGGGTAATTACTATCTATGTGTCCTGGTGACCACTGTCATAGGGATTAAAGTAAGGGGTGAAAAAAAATCTAACATTTTGAGTTAGTAATAGAAAAGGGAGCAAATGGACATTTTCAAGATGGTAGTTCCCTCACTTTGGAGAGATCTGTCCTCCCTTTCTGTTTAAGTCTACAATAAATCTCCTCAATAGCACAAAGAACAAAAAAAAAAAAAAAAAAAAAACACAAGACAAACTTGTCCAAGACTAAAAGAAAAAAAAGTTTGGTTTGTCAGATACACTTTAAATTAGCCTTCCAAAACCCATGTAGCCCCAAAGTTGACCAGCCACAATCTCCTATTGCTCAAACTAAAACAAATCTAAGCATATCCCGACAGTGATTTTTTTTTATTGTTTTTTATTTTTTACTGTTCTAAAAAATACATTGGACCTTCTTAGTGCAATACATGTTTTAATTTACATATTTTAAGTCTCAAATTTTAAGTCACAAATTAACAGCTAATGACAACTTTTTATGTATAGGCATCCCAATATAGGGAGTAGCTGCTAATTACAGCGTTATCATTATGCAATATTAACATTCAGAACTGAACCTGAAGTATGTCTGCTATGATCCATTTAAAAGGTACTGATATCTATTAATAAATAATTTATCACATTAGTTTGTAGTTCTTTCTTTTGTGCTATGCTATACCTGCGGTGTTGACATCATATAAAAACAAAGTAGCAATTTAGCAAACAGCTGCCCATTGACCAAGACCTAACCTCTGACCTGAAAAGTTCAAGACTCAACACACCACTGAAGTGTTAAGGAGCAGACACAGATAACTGATCTCTATATTAACAATCTACTCTTTCAGTAGCTAGGGAGTAGCTACTCTTGACAGAAGGAAAGGGGAGGGGGGCGGATTCTGCTATTAATTACAACCACTTCCAAACATGTTTTTCTTCAAGGATTGATAGGTATATCAATATTTTTAATGAAATACTAAATGAGGGTCTTGTTGTTGCATTTCTCACTGTCTGAATATGGTAAATCTGAATGTGCACAAAGAATGTCAATTTAGCTATAAGGAAAATAATGGCTCTCATACTAAATAGCATATAAGTATCAGAAGTGGTGATATGGAAACAGTTACTGAACATTTACTTCATCTTCTCCCTAAAAACAGTAAACTTAAAGTGGTTGTAAAGGCACAAGGTTTTTTACCTTCATACATTCTATGCATGAAGGTAAAAAAAAATCTTCTGTGTGCAGCAGCCCCCCAGCCACCTGTAAAGCCCCATACACACTATCTGATTATCTGCTGAGTTTTTCCTTCAGATTTACCAAAACCATATAATATGAGGACAAACCTTAGGAGTTTCAATGTGTATGCAATCAGGCAGGCCCTTCTACTTCATGGTTTTGGTAAATCTGAAGGAAAAACTCAGCAGATAATCTGATAGTGTGTATGGGGCTTTAGACTTACCTGAGCCCCTCTCGATTCAGCAATGTCCATGAGAGCCTTGCCTCTCCAAGGACTCGCACTTCTGATTGGCATTTGGCAGCAGCAGGAGCCATATGCTCCAACTGCTGTCAATCACAGTCAGTGAGCCAATCAGGAGGGGGCGGGGCCCAGCTGCAACTCCGTGTGTGACTGAAAACGTATGCCGTGTACACACGATCGGAATTCTTGTCGGAAAAAGCTCTGATGGTTTTCCCATAGGAATTCCGATGGAATTTCGCTCAAACTGTGTTGCCTACACACGGTCACACCAAATTCCGATGGTCAATAACACCGCGATATACAACACATTCGATGGCACTATAAAAGGGAAGTTCAATGCTTCCGATCATGCGTCAAATTGTTTCTGAGCATGCGGCGGAATTTTGCGGTAAAACCAAGCTGTGAAGGTTGAATTCAGGGGTGTACACATGCTGCAGCCACAATGCTTTGCTTTGGCATTTAAGGTGTTAAAATAAGGTGTGAGAAGGCATCAAATCGCCTACACAGATGAATTGACATATGAGAGTTGTATTACCAACCAAAAGAATTGTATTTCTGTTCAATTCTGAGATTTACATAGCTCTGCCAGACTGCACAGATAACCAAAACACCTGACTTTCCTCTACTGCAGGTAAAGTGGAGCTCCACCCAAAAAGGGGAAGCTCTGCTTGTTTGCTTCCTCTCCCCCCTCCTCCACTGCCACATTTGGCACCTGTTGGGAAGGGGAGTAGGTACCTGTTTATGACAGGTACCCTTTCCCACTTCTGTGTGACTTTGCCGCTGTAAAGTCACCCGAAAGTTCAGCCCCCTCCTCCTTCCCCCGACGACAGGCCATTTACAAAGCACATGTGCAGTAGGGAGCTGGCTGTGAAGCCGCAAAGCTTCACTGACAAGCTCCCTAAAAAGGAATGGCAGCGGCAGCGCCCGAGAGCCGATTGAAAAATCAGCTGGGATGAAAACACTGCTGGTTTCATGGACAGGTAAGTGTCCTAATCATAAAAGTCAGCAGCTACAGTATTTGTAGCTGCTAACTTAATTTTTTCAGAAGGATCCTGGAGCTCTGCTTTAAGTACAACCAGGTCTTGTTCTCCCTCCAGTACATGACTGTACATTGAAGGAGCAGCAGCAGACTGATGAGCTAATTTCTGTCACTCTACTCTCTCTACTATGGACATGTCTCTTATTAGCACATGGGCACTGCAGCAACCCTGGTTAGTTCCTGGTGTGCTTCTATCTCTTGCCGTCTGAGTTTGCTGCACATGAGACTGCAAGAGGCTGGAACCAAGTAAAATTCAGGAACCTGCATTAGGTTCTTCTAAAAGTACACTTAATCATTGTTTCAATCTACCTTGAACTCCACTCTAAATATTTTGTTTATGCTACACCTAAGTACCACTCTTCTTACAAATGCTGGTTTAATAATAAATTGTAATCACAAGGAAAAAAAAAATGACACAATTTTATCAATGTGGAAAATTATGCAATATGCTCATGAGGGACACGTTGTGCCTAAGTAAAGCATCCTGATGATTTCATTTGATTTCATTTTCTTCTGGTGTATTTTTTTTGTATAATTTCTGTTTATTAAATTTTTTGGTACATAAGAACATACAGTATAAAAATGATGAGAAAAGGAGTATTGTCGATCATTTCTGTGATGGGACATGCATAACAGTATTCAATATGTACATATGTGAAATAAAAAATTACATTTGTAAAGTAAAAACAATGACGGCTAGTCACCACCAACGGTGACAGAACATCAAACCTATATCCGTACAAGTGCACATTGAAGTACAAAGTTCAAAGCTATCGATCTCATCATTTCAAAGGTTGCAGATAATCAGAGTAGCTACACAAAATAGGCCATGAGCAAGGCACTCCTAACTATCTTGTCTTGAATTGTATTGTAACTGTACTGTACTGTTTGATTGAGCACCTGGGAGCTCTGCTATCTATGTGGTGTATGGGTAGTAGCACTGACTTTTCTGTTTATAATTTGTGCTGTACTGTCTCCATTTATATCATGAAGTGCTGCACAAACTGTTAACACTACATAAATCCTGTATAAAAGTGTCTGCATTTGGTGATACCAACAATAGTGCAACAAATACCTTGCATATGGTCCACTAATAAATGTATTTGGAGACTGGTAGTGAATGGGGAAGTTGGATTTTTTTATGTTAATTTCTGCTAAAAATTCCAAGAACACAAAGGATAATCTGGTTCCATGTGGTACTACCTCATAGGCAAAAGTAGAATATTGCCCCAATGTGCACTGGACCTAGATGTACATGCCCAATCTAGAGGCCTGTTTAATAGTCTGATTCTTCTAACATGTAAAAAAATAAATCTAGCAATAGTTGAATCTAAACTAATATACTAGAACATTACCCAATACATTTTCAGAAAAGGTTTCAAAAAAGAGGCAAGAGAAGGTTACTATAACATTAAAAAATAAATAAAAACCATGCCTTTATTTCAGCATATCATAGGTGCCAATGGCAGAGAGGGCACAGACACAGCACACCAACTTCCAGTTATCATAAAGTGATTGTAAAGTTAGGAGTTTTTTTTCTTACCTTAGCTCATCCTCTGCCCCTAAATACTTACCTGAGCCCAATCCCAATCCAGCACTGTGCCCAAGAGCCAGCAGCGCTGCTCTCTCCCAGCTGTGGGAGCCATCGGCAGATAGGTTTATACAAAACTGACTGGAGCCAGCTCAGCCTGAGACTTAGAGGGAGCGTTATTAAAACTGGAGCACTCAGGATATGGTGCAGCTATGCATTATGCATAGTAATCAATCAGCTTCTAACTTCCAATTCTTCAATTAAGCTTTGGCAATAAAACCTGGAAGCTGATTGGTTTCTATGCAGAGCTGCACCTGATTTTGCACGCTTAAGTTTCATTAAATCTCCCCCATTGTATTATATAATTAAGGAAATTATATCAAACATTGGTTTATATGCCTAAAAGTTTTAAAAATAATAAAACTCGCAGACTGTTATTCATTCCAGTGTGAAGAAGGCATTTACCTTGAAATTGGGAGGAATGATGGTTTTTCCAGCAGGGATTTGAAGAATGATATTCTCGCCCTCAAATAACCAAAGGTCCCATCTGGATTGGTTGATGAGGAGAGCCCATGGGAGCAGCTCAATCAACAGAGTCTTGAGATGGGGCTTCCAGAGGGAAAGCTTTACCCGCATTGGGCTGTCCCACTGAGTCAGGTGCTCCCCACTGTAAAAGCAAAAGTGTCAGCATTACTTGGAAAGCCATGTTAAAACAATAAAATTAAGTAATACAGTTAAAAAAAATACCTGCTTTAAGTTAAATATCTCTGAGAAAAATAACATTTCCACAAGGAACTGCTTTAATTTAAGTTGATTATAAAGGCGACTCTCATCCACTAGTCCTGGGTTTCCTGGCTTTGGGCAGCTAATCGGGTGTTCAGGACACAGGGCTAGATCTGAGCATTGCTGAACTTGTTTGTGTGTTTCTGTTTTTTTTTTTTTACTATATATATATATATATATATATATATATATATATATATATATATATATATACACATATTTCATACACACATGAGCCTCCCAACATTGACATACGGTAATATCTGCAGGTGTGACTGCTATAGATATTTCTTAAGTTTCAATGTAACTAGTTAAGTGCCAAACCAGGAGGGAGCTTTTTCTTTTTAAAAAAAGTTGTAAACTGCTTAAGAAACAGTGCAAATATAGGTACAATTAGCAAATACAGTGCTTTAATTGCATGGCACTGACATGTAGTCGATATAAAAAAAGGAAATAAAGTGCAATAATGTGCTAAAATGAATACAATGAAAATAATATAATTAAAATAATGGATTTATTATATTTATTTATGAAAGTACTGAAAATGCCTACATAAATATTACTGCACAGCCAGGTGTACACCGTTTCCCCCAAGTTTCAATCCCATCGAAAAATGTACTCATTCTATTTTATGCAATTTCTAGCATGTTCTTCTGTTGTTTAGTGATGTTGCATTGAACAGCTTTTGCGCAACAAATTAATTCAGTGGTTGAAAGAAGCATATGTAAGAGAAGCAAATGTTTCACTTGTCTTTGCAAGTCCCTGAAATACGAAGTGTTATACTATTTTGTCAGAGAGAAGAGCGGAGCTAAACATCTCCTAATTTAAAAAATCGACAATTTCAAAGCTAAACGCAAAAGAGGACAATCACTGACACAGTTAATCCTGCACTTCACTTAACCAACAGGAAGGTGGCGCTGCTGCTTTTGCCGTTTACAGATTTCATGAAACACTAAACCTTGCTCAGATATCCTATATATTTCCTTATAAATGCCAAGCTAACCCGTATAGGTGCTACATGTTAAATATTTATTCCTTATTTTTATTTTTTTATTAAATTAAATTAATGACACACTTCATATTATTCTTGAATTTGGCTACATGAATGCTTATTGTAATCAAGGACTACCTGCTCTACTGAGGAACTGCAAACCCCAACAAGACCAGCAAATCTTCAAAAGCTGGAGGAAGCAGGTGAAATATGCTCATTTAATAGTATGATCTATCCTAAGCAGTTCTTTGGAAATACCCTATAAATGGCAACTCCAGCAAAATAGCTAAAACACGTCTAAATGACATGCACATGATTATTATATATTTGCAAAATGACTTGATTTACCTCTGCTGCAACATATTGCTGATAGCAGGAGGAGGGTGGCAACACTTTTTAAAGCCTGCAATACTATTCTGTTGAATTTATTGCTGACCACACATGTTTAAATGTTTTTACTTGATCAATGCGTGATTCAATCAAACTGATCATATAAGCAAACGAACAACCAACTCTAACTTCTGATTGATTTAGACTCTGTTACAATTGGATTTGATCAAACTGAGCCAATTGGCCAGGGCGGAATAATATTGATAATTTTGCATCAATCAACACTGAGATTCTTTGTTCAGGAATACGATCATATTTCGAATGATCAAATTATGAGATTACATGGGTGAAAACAGTTAATTTAAAGTGGTTGTAAACCCCATTCACAAAAGTTAGCTCAGCACATATACAGGTGCATCTTATAAAATTAGAACATCATGAAAAAGTTTATTTATTTCAGTAATTAAATAAAAAAATGTAAACTTATATATTTTATATAGATGTGTTACACACAGAGTGATATATTTCAAGCATTTCTTTCTTTTAAAGGATTTTTTTAATACAGAAACGTTGACTTACTGAAAAGTATGTCCATATACACTATAGTATGCACTCAATACTTGGTTGAGGCTCCTTTTGCATAAATTACAGCATCAATGCGGCGTGGCATGTAGGGAATCAGCCTGTGGCACTGCTGAGGTGTTATGGAAGGCCAGGTTTCTTTGATAGTGGCTTTTAGCTCATCTGGAGTGTTGGATATGGCATCTCTCATCTACCTTTTGACAATACCCCACAGATTCTCTATGGGGTTTAGGTCAGGCAAGTTTGCTGGCCATTCAAGCAGTGATGCTTGAATGGCCAGCATGAACATTAACCAGGTATTGGTACTTTTGGCAGTGTGGCCAGGTGCCAAGTCCTGCTGGAAAATGAAATCAGCATCTCCGTAAAGCTGGTAAGCAGAGGGAAGCATGAAGTACTCCAGAATTATGGTAGCCCTGGTTGAACTGCGCTCACTTTGGACTTCATAAAACACAGTGGACCAACACCAGCAGATGACATGACTCTCCCAAATCATCACAGACTGTGGAAAATGTAGCATTTCATTTGGTAATCGAGGTCCCAGAGTCTGGAGGAAGAGAGGAGAGGCACAGAATCCAAGTTGCACGAGGTCCAGTGTGAAGTTTCAACAGTCAGTGATGACTTGGGAAGCCATGTCATCTGCTGGTCCACTGTGTTTTATCCAGTGCAAAGTCAGCGCAGGCCTCTACCAGGAAATTCTAGAGCACTTCATGCTTCCCTCTGCTGACCGGCTTTATGGAGATGATGATTTAATTTTCCAGTAGGACTCGGCACCTGCCCACACTGCCAAAAGTATCAATACCTGGTTTAATGATCATGGTATCACTGTGCTTGATTGGCCAGCAAACTCGCCAGAGAATCTGTGGGGTATTGTCAAAAGGAAGATGAGAGACACCAGACCCAACATGCAATTGAGCTCAAAGCCACTATTAAAGCAACCTGGGCTTTCATAACACCTCAGAAGTGCCACAGGCTGATCGATTCCATGCTGCGCCGCATTGATGCACAAATTCATCCAAAACACCCCCGACAAAGTATGGAGTGCATACTATACTGTACATGGACATACTTTTCAGTAAGCCAACATTTCTGTATTAAAGATCCTTTTTTTTTTATTGGTCTTATGTAATATTAAAATTTTCTGAGATACAGAATTTTTGGTTTTTGCTAGCTGTAAGCCATAAACATCAAAATTAAAAGAAAAAAATGCTTGAAATACATCACTCTGTGTGTAAGGCATCAATATAAAATATATGCAATTCACCTTTTGAATTGAATTACTGAAATAAACTAACTTTTTGATGATATTCTAATTTTATGAGCTTCACCTGTATATGTAGTGTTTACTTATCTCTCTCCAAAGCTCTAAGCGTGGTTTCTCTCTGGTGCTTGGTTCCTCTGTTATCAGCATGAGTATCTTCTGATAAGTTCTCCGACACAAGATAACAGTAGCTGAAAATTTGTGCCAGGGATAGAGCTTAGAGGTAGATAAGCAGGGAGCTTGTCTATTCAGACTACAGCTCTGCATGCTTCTTCATTCCTCTATGTGGAGGGGGAGTGGGATGTCCCTTTCCTCCAATCAGCTTTCACATAGTGTAAGCCCAGACTCCACACCCACCCCTATGTGCTTCTGGCAGATGAAGAAATATTGTTAACAAAATCTGCACTTTCCAAAGAGTGTAGAAAGAAGAAGACAGCAGATATACAAGTAAGGAAGGATTTGCTTTATCTCTGCGTATCATCTGAGACTATTCACTTCGCTGGGTATATGTGAGAGTTTACAACCACTTTAACTAAAAATTTAAATTCACTTCCCTGTGTTTGTCATATCATTCGAATGGGGCTGTCAACTACAAACCAATTACTGCCAGAAGAAAACAATCAGAAAATAAATCAATCATTTATCAAAGCACGTATGGCCACCATTATTCAGCACCCTGTAAGCCAATCTCTATGCTTTCTTCTGCCATTCATTAGTAGGAGTGGAACTCGCATATTCAGCGGAGCAGTACCAATTTAGCAGATTTCAGGTAATTACATTGGCAGAATTGGAAAGTGTATTCAAAACTTTTGAATGAATACTAAACATACAGTACATTTATTATTATGATCCAACCCACCACAATGTGCTACATGACAGCAGGAGAGTAACCATACTTTTCAGATCCATCCATTCTGCCGGCTCCTGGCCACTGCTTCTCCACCTAACTGTTCTTTGTACTCTTAAGTGTATATCACTGCACTGGTGACTCCCACCCCAAGTTCTGTCCCTTATACAAGACCGGTACCTTCCCCTTCTGCTCCCAGCAGCAGACACATGTTCTAATGACAGGTGACATTAACACAGGCAGCAAAGGCTAATGCTGAAAGCCTGATATTACCATTTTTTGTGATGAGGCAAACCTTTATAGAAGCAAAAATATAGAAATTATATGAGCAACAAAGATAGAGTGATTTTCTGGATTCCTTATTGACTGCTTTATTACTGTGATCTAACCTCTGTACTTGTCCTCCAATAGAGGAAGAAACCTACCTATCAGTATCTTTTTTATTGTATGGCCATGAAGGCAGAGTGTTGCAATCTCCTTGGTAAAAGTCAGAAATAATTTGACTTGAAGAGTACTCGCATTGTGCTTTCAAGGCAATTTGCTTAATTAGAGATGTTGAGATAGGAACAGCACATTCTGAAGGCTCATCTTCTTCTCTGAAGGTAAATAGAAAACAGATACAGTATATGTGGTTAGATGAGAAAAACTATTTCCTAAAGAACAGTTAACATTGAACAGAATATAGAGAGAAAAAAGGAGACTTACAGGGGGGGTCCCTTATGAGTTCTGGCAAAATTTAGGAAACTGGTAGATACTTCAACTTAAACATGTCCACTAGAGACATGAGTAAATAACTGGGTCTAACAGCAAACTCTCTTCATATCTGTCTGGCCTGTCATGTTTCATCTCGGTTCCACTGTCAAGATAATAACTGATCAAATAAAGTGAACAAATGTATCAATCTTCATACATAGCTTCTTTGGAGCTGTACAAGATGACAACTTGCATGACAATGGTGTAAAAGCAAACACTGTTTAAAGTGGCTCTAAAACCTAAATATATTTCTTGAATTCCTTGAATTAAGGTAAAAAAATGTTTAGGCATCAGTATTCCCCCGCCCCTTTTACTTACCTGAGCCAGCTGTGCATGTCTGCAACTCTCTCACCCGCCACTTCCTGGTCTCACTGGATTTGCTGAGGCAGCGGGAGTGCTCTCACCGCTGTCAATCAGACCCAGTGGTGAGGGAGCGGGGGGTGGGGCCGAGTCATGCTGTCTGTGTATATATATGCAGGCAGCGAGGCTCGAGTACCCCCCATAGGGAAGGAGCCAGGAGTCCCAACAGAGCACTCAAGAAGGGGAGGTTAGGGGCCACTCTTGTGCAATTCCGTTTGCAACCTGTTTGTTATCGAATTTTTTTTTACAATCACTTTATAAGATATAGATGGAAATAAAATGCAGCGGTGTATTTTAACAAATATGCGTCACGCTCCAAAGGCTTCAGTCTCCCAAAGCCAGTGGAGTGCAATGCACATTTGTAAAGTATGCCACTGGGTGAAATAAAGAACAAAAGAATGAACAAAAGAACGAACAAATGAAAAAACGAACGAACTAAAGAAGGAAAGAAAGAAAGAGACAAAAAGAAAACTGGGAACACAGTCTGGTCACATAACCTGTCAAAGTCCCTTGACTTGCTTTCCACTAATCACGGAGCATTCTCTGCTGCATTAGGAAAGAGAATTCTATGTGGGGCAGTGCAGGGTCCAAATCATAACTCACATTTTTATTAATGAGCTGTAAAATATGGGCCATGATGTGTGCACACTAGCGGAGTATAAGGGAAAGCAGATAGGAGTATTTGTTTTCTGGTTATAATTGTACGATTTAATTTAATACATGCTATGGTGTTAAAAAAAAAGCAGGCTACAGGAGGTGGGTACAAGCATGTGCTTGTTGGGCATTAGGGGTGGAAAAGTACAAAGGAGTGGGGTTTATGGTGTGGTAGACAAAAAAACAAACAAAACACACACCCATTTTACTACTCAGTAGGGATGGGATGGGGTGGGCAATGTTGCGTCCAAGTATCTATATTTTCTGACCAAGTTGAGTTCTGGATAAGATGCATGATTGTGAAGAAACTAAACACACTTGCCACCCTAAACAGCCATGCTGTAGGGAAGCTCTACCTTGCTTGGAATGTTAGGTGATGAGTTAGGTCTGGCTCGATGTTCTGCAGCTGCTTTTCTAGTCCTTTTCCAGGAATCACTTGTGCTTCATCTAGGCCAAGGCTTCTCTTTTCTAAATGTATAATAATGGGATCAGGAAGATGGCTCCTCATGATAAAGAGGGGGCTGAACACGATCTAAAACACAAAGAACAGAATGACATTACTTTCTGCATTATCCAGCTGCCTAATGTTGTAAATTTCAGCTTCTAAGGTCGCAGTGACCTTCATCCTCTCCAGCACATGGGAGGTCACTGTGTTGTGCTATTTATTACTCACCATCCTTTGCTGTACTTGAGAGTTGGGCTCCAAGGTTAGCAGTGTGCACCACACGTAAATAATGGCTCTGTTTGATGATGGCACCTGTGAGCAATGAAACGGATATTACCAACGGAACTTATCTTGGAGATTCTTCTACTATTTCCTGCTTTTAATTTGACAACACGTTATGCACATTGAAATCAGCCAGAACAGTCTTTGTAGACTGATAGAATGAAAGAATTTCATGTATTCCTAACAGGACCTGCTTAACGGCGCCTTTCTAGCTATATTACAGAGGTGAAGAAACAAATTTGGGTCCTTGATATCCCATTGCTGATGCAAATATAAATGACTCACTAAATGGAACAAATCTGTGAACATAAAATTCTGTTCTGTTTAATAAATATAAAGTGAGGATGTTGCCCACAAGAAGTACTGGCTGAAGGTTCAACAGTCATTGCTGGGGCCCTTATAGCCATTAGTATGTTTACTTACACAGTTTCAAATGCATGAGTATACTTTAAATCTGGTGTGAACAATCCTTTATACATCTCATTTAATCTTTTCCTCGGATTATCATAGGTGAGGAAACCTTCATCATATTACACCATTTAGCTGGCCAATATTTTCTTGCAACTGTAAGATGAATGTCTGATTATATTCTCTATTAGGAATAAAAAAAATATATAGTATTCAGTGCCAGGAGTGTAACAGTATCATATGAGCTTGATTGGTGTTAGGGTTGGAAATGTGGCAATAAGGTGTCACTGCCAGTGTGCTAGAAAAATAAAAGTTACATTTTTACTGGACTGGGCTTTTATATATTTTGTTCTGGATGGTGTCTGTTGGAAGTAGCTCAGATCTAAATTTTGGTGTTGCCCCTTTTATATGAGGAAGAAGGCAGCTCTACAAATCTTTTCTTGGCTGGATCCCTTCCTTGTAGCACTTGTTTTGCATAGAGTTGGTATGTTTTCCCCAAGTTTGTATGGGTTTTCTTTGGCTGTATCAATTGCCTCCCATAATTCTAGGGTTATGTACATTTGATTAAACTAGCGCTAATCTAAAACTACTATTTCCCATGACAAGCCCTAATGTCCTTCTGAGATAGGAGATCAAGACTCGGCGTTGTGCATGTACCTCAGTCCTGTAAAAAAGAAGAATTGACATCTGCTATTAGCAGCTTGATATGTGCTGGCCGATGTGCCTAATGGCAATGATGGACTTACACATACACACAACACTATTATTGCACAGAATTTCCAAGCTGAAACATAAATGCCATCTTCCACAGCCAATAAATCCAGACACATGCAAACAATCCACACCCACCCCAGACCCCACTGACACTCAGCAAGATGCAATGAACATGAAGTCTGCTGAACATCGCAGTAAGGGAGGAATTTATTGTGTCAAGGAAGATTTTTTTTTTCTTTTTGGAAGGGCAGGAAATCCATGTCTAACATATCAAGAGTAAAGCAAACAGATGTAAGATATCTACATCACATAATCAAAGAGTAAGGGGCTTGCCAACTTCTAAACAAGCCAGGAACATAGGGTGTGTAAATGAGCGCATTGCTTAAACATTTTCTCACACACAAGCTGCGCAGTGCTCCCCAGTAGCGTGTCTTGTAATGTGATCAAGATACATCACTACTGCAGGCTAGAGCAATATCTTATTTAACAGCCACCCAGACCTTTACCTTCCAATGATGCTAACCCAAATATGGACAAGCTGCAGACCTCCAACTTGCTGAGGTTCCAACACTCCCCACGTCCTGCTTTCTAGGCAAACTGTAGTTCTTAAACTCAGGAGGTCTTGCAAGTCCTAGCATACCCTAGTATTCATAAAGAGACTAAACTGGCTTTGGGCAAGCTGTAGACCTCCAGGTGTTTAATTGGTTAACTTCCCAGGCCGTGTCCTAGTCACAATAAACTCACTTGAAGCAAACTTTCCAAATCCCCATTTTAACTCTCCTTAAACTGCAGTCAAGTGATAATCCAGCACAAGGTTTTTCTCTCTGTTTATGTCTTCAGTGAGTTCCTCATCCAGGTGTTCACATCCCACAGTGACGTGGACAAATCATATAGGCTGGCCGGAAGTGGGGTCCTCTTAGGATCTAGATAAGGACCAATGTCAACTCAAGGGGAATGAAGGGGACTGGCAGAGGAGGCTGGACTATCAGTCAACGAAGGTGGAAACTGCATCAGTGAGGGATCTGGAATTGGGAACTGAGTTTTATAAACTTGGGACTTGTGTTGGGTGTTTATTGATAAATGGTAACACATTGGGAGGATTACTCTTCTCTTCTTATTCCACTGTCACTGGTACTGGAAGTGGGTGAACAGGATACTCATCAACAGAGACACAAATAGCAATAAGGACCTATTTGTGTAACAGAATGGACAACAGTTAGAACCTGCAACAGGCTTGTATTGCTATCTATGCCTACAATGATATTTACCCCCACCCTATGTCCAGGGAATGCCTTGTGAATAGCTGTGCAACAGGGTGTAGCTGTGAGAGGGAATAAGAGGAAATCTACCCAACAATACTACAGCAAAACTTAAGTTAGGTTCTAATCCTTCCTCCTGGGCTTTAATTATTGAGAACCTGAATAAATCAACATGAAAAAGGAAAAAAGGAAGTGAACATCTTTGTCACTATAGGGCTTAGATATGAATAAAATTTCTAATTTATATGGAAAAATAAGGGAAAATTGATAACCAATTACTCTGTGGCTTAGAAATATATTGGTGACACTTATATAAAGCATCAACAAATTTAAGATATACCTACAGTATGCTTAGAATGATCAAGATAGCAAATAATTGTCCACTTCATTAAACTCATAAATGGGAGAAGAACCTGTGAAAAACTTTCAGTCTAAGACTCAGAATCCCTTAAGCTGGGGCCCTTTTGATAATGAGTTTAATTAGTAATATACAGCGCCTTGCGAAAGTATTCGGCCCCCTTGAACTTTTCAACCTTTTGCCACATTTCAGGCTTCAAACATAAAGATATAAAATTTTTATTTTTTGTGAAGAATCACCAACAAGTGGGACACAATTGTGAAGTGGAACGAAATCTATTGGATTTTTGAAACTTTTTTAACTAATAAAAAAATGAAAAGTGGGGCGTGCAAAATTATTCGGCCCCCTTGCATTAATACTTTGTAGAGCCACCTTTTGCTGCGATTACAGCTGCAAGTCGCTTGGGGTATGTCTCTATCAGTTTTGCACATCAAGAGACTGAAATTCTTGCCCATTCTTCCTTGCAAAACAGCTCGAGCTCAGTGAGGTTGGATGGAGAGCGTTTGTGAACAGCAGTTTTCAGCTCTTTCCACAGATTCTCGATTGGATTTAGGTCTGGACTTTGACTTGGCCATTCTAACACCTGGATACGTTTATTTGTGAACCATTCCTTTGTAGATTTTGCTGTATGTTTGGGATCATTGTCTTGTTGGAAGATAAATCTCCGTCCCAGTTTCAGGTCTTTTGCAGACTCCAACAGGTTTTCATCCAGAATGGTCCTGTATTTGGCTGCATCCATCTTCCCCTCAATTTTAACCATCTTCTCTGTCCCTGCTGAAGAAAAGCAGGCCCAAACCATGATGCTGCCACCACCATGTTTGACAGTGGGGATGGTGTGTTGAGGGTGATGAGCTGTGTTGCTTTTACGCCAAACATATCGTTTTGCATTGTGGGCAAAAAGTTGGATTTTGGTTTCATCTGACCAGAGCACCTTCTTCCACATGTTTGGTGTGTCTCGCAGGTGGCTTGTGGCAAACTTTAGACGAGACTTTTTATGGATATCTTTGAGAAATGGCTTTCTTCTTGCCACTCTTCCATAAAGGCCAGATTTGTGAAGTGTACGACTGATTGTTGTCCTATGGACAGACTCTCCCACCTCAGCTGTAGTTCTCTGCAGTTCATCCAGAGTGATCATGGGCCTCTTGGTTGCATCTCTGATCAGTCTTCTCCTTGTCTGAGCTGAAAGTTTAGAGGGACGGCCAGGTCTTGGTAGATTTGCAGTGGTCTGATACTCCTTCCATTTCAAAATGATCGCTTGCACAGTGCTCCTTGGGATGTTTAAAGCTTGGGAAATCTTTTTGTATCCAAATCCGGCTTTAAACTTCTCCACAACAGTATTACGGACCTGCCTGGTGTGTTCCTTGGTCTTCATGATGCTCTCTGTGCTTTCAACAGAACCCTGAGACTATCACAGAGCAGGTGCATTTATGCAGAGACTTGATTACACACAGGTGGATTCTATTTATCACCATCAGTCATTTAGGACAACATTGGGTCATTCAGAGATCCTCGCTGAACTTCTGGAGTGAGTTTGCTGCACTGAAAGTAAAGGGGCCGAATAATTTTGCACGCACCACTTTTCAGTTTTTTATTTGCTAAAAAAGTTTAAAATATCCAATAGATTTTGTTCCACTTCACAATTGCGTCCCACTTGTTGGTGATTCTTCACAAAAAATGCAATTTTTATATCTTTATGTTTGAAGCCTGAAATGTGGCAAAAGGTTGAAAAGTTCAAGGGGGCCGAATACTTTCGCAAGGCACTGTATTTACTGTATATGCATGGATTTATATATTGTCAACATATCACACAGTTATTTACAAACTACATAAATCCATTTACATAATTCATTCTTTATCCCCTTAAAGGAGTTATTATATTAAATGCTAAATTTAGGACTCCATTTTGTTCTGATATGACTTCAGTAGAACTTACTAACCTACTTTGAGTGGTAGCTATGAGTAACATCACATAAGAAGAAAACTTATGTAGCGCCGGCTCCTGAAGAGCACACGCTGTGCATTTTTCAAAGTTAAGGTTATACCTAAACTGCAGTTTGGTTTGGGTACGATTGTCTAAAATTGGACTTCAGCATCAGTCTGACTGGACTATGAGATGTTCCGCCTGACCACAGGGGGCATTGTCTCTTCTGGCAGGTATGGAACTATGGCCTGGTTGGGTGCTTAAGTTACTCTCTCTCGGAGTCTGCCCAGTGGGAGTGGCACTCTTGCTGTGCTTGCTCGGAGAGGGTATTTAAGATTCGCACTTCATGTGGTTTGGGGTTCCGGTCCAGAAGGATGTACTGACTTCATGGTCCTGGTCCTCCTGACCAGCCCCCGGGAAGGCTATGGCCTGGGGTGCGGATCCACCTGATCTTGATGTCTCGGGGCTGGCTAGGAAACTAAAGGAGGATTCTGAGGTGTTTGGGTGCCATCTCTGGTTTGGGAGAGACCCAGTGACTTCACGCTATTCAGGGGAGGACTCTTCAGAAGAAGGCCACGTACGGGCTGGTTTCTTAGTAAGAGCCTGGAGGAGCTGGAGTACCCAAGAGAATCCGGTCTCGTGGAAATTGCCAAGCTGGCTGAAAGATCCAGGTATCCCACAAGTGTTGTTCAAGTTTAGTTTTCCTATGTGTTCTACAACAAGGTCTGTTGCAGAGACATATCCTGTATGTTTTACAACATCTGTGGCAGAGACTTGTTCCTGAGTAAGCACCTTGTTGGCTGCTAGGCCTTGTGAGAGAGGGACTGTCCAACTTGAGTGAACATCCAGTTACGAATGACTATTCTCTGGATGCAATCAAAGTAAGCAAGTTCTCCAATATTTGACTTTAACACTAAGAGTACCTGAACTTCCTTTCCAACTCTCTGATCCCAATTTAAGAGACTGTTCATTCTCTACATTTTGCAAATAAAATCCATTCAAGTGGATCTGTTGTCAGTCTCTCGAGTTACTGGGCCATCTACCACGGGACACCCCTAGACGTGAAGTGAGGAGAAAAGAAGGTAAGCCCAAATCTAACCAGCAGCTCCTTCAGGGGTTAGTGCTACACTTATGAATATGAAAGCATTAGTATACAAGCTCATTGGGTGTCTGCCAACAAGTCTTGGTGAACTGACATTAGGAAAACTGATTGTCAATGGTGATCCTATTGTGTATTGTTTAGAAGCCAGTGGTAAAAGCGACAGTGTGTTATGGGACCAGAATACATGCTATGGGGGAGTACAACTGAGAGAATCAATGGTGGAAAAGGATCCGCAATGCCAAGCTGCAGTTTCCAAAGCGAGCAAAGTCTTTTCTTGTATTAAGACAGGTATGGACTCCAGAGAGTGAGAGATCATTTTGCCCCTGTACAAATCATTAGCAAGATCTCATCTGGAATATGCAGTTCAGTTTTAGGCATCAATTCACAAAAAGGATATGGGGGTAACTGAAGAAGGTGCAGAGTACTAACATTTATAGGTAAAGTTCATCCAGGGAAAATCCAATTGCCTCTCGGGAGATTCAGGACGGAATTTTTTCCCCTGCTGTAGCAAATTGGATCATGCTTTGCTCAGGTTTTTCACCTTCCTCTGGATCAACTGTGGGTATAGAATTGTGTATATGGGATTGTATGATTTTTCAATTTTTTTTTTTTATTGGTTGAACTAGATGGACTTATGTCTTTCTTCAACCTAACTATGTCCCTCTCCTTTGAATGAGACTGCATGGCCAAATAACCAGCCACAAAGGTAGAGCTATTTCTAGTTTTCTAATGGCGTGTTCTACTGTCTCTTGTACCTTTATTTAATTTAATAGGGTAGGATTGCAAGGACAGCTGTTGATTATAGAGTATTGGGTTGCTTTACTACAGAACAGTGATAACATAAAAAACTATTGTATATTCCAGTTTAATAAACATGTCATAATGGGGATAAATTCCAGCATTACTTCAGTAGGCACCAGCAGCAGAAGGTCCCTAGAAATTATTTAAAGGCATCAGCGCTGTATGTTCCCCAACCCTGTGACATTTGCAAAAGGAATCTTTGAACTGAAATGTCAACAAAAATCTCACAGTATATAAATAATACACATATAACTGTGCCCACACGCAGTGGATGTTTAGGCAAGTCTCTGAAAAAATAAATAGCAAAGATGACAATTTGAATTCCTGTGCCGCAATAACTGACTGGAGGGCGATTTGTAAAGCAAAGCTCTGACTATGAGTGCACGGTTTTCTGAAGCACAAAGAGAATGGAATTAAATTTATACAGTGCAAACAAATGACTATTTTTGTCAATTATAAAATTCTCTGAGGCATGATTTGGTATTCGGTTACTTGATCGTTAACAATAATTTTATAATTAAAGATCCAACAAAACTCAAAATCTGTAATTTTGTATTCTTGGTTAGTGAAAGTTTTTTTTAGCCTTGAGGAGCATAACTGACAACTTCACGCCAAAATCTTAATGTGAGGGATTTCTGGTACTTTCAAAACATCTTGTTTGTATTTTAAAGATTGTCTGAATAAATTCTCTTTTCTATAAACTAGCCTGGAGAGTTAAGAAAAAAAGTGAACATTTTCTCTATTTTCTACTTGTATACCAATAAGTATAGTGATATGCTTTATAAATGTAGTAAGTGCAACCCTGGGCTTTGGAATTCTATTAAAATAAACGTGAAAACAAAATAAAGAGGCTGGGATGAGAGCTGGTCATGTGACCTGTCAAAGTTATGTGATAGTTCTTTTCCCCAATCATTGAGTTATCTGTACTTCGTTAAGCAGGAAGAACTGCAGGCTACACACCATGACTGTAATTTATGAATAGGCTTCAAAATACAAGTCTCAGTGAAGAGTGA
Source organism: Lithobates pipiens (assembly GCF_037356315.1). NCBI lineage: Eukaryota > Metazoa > Chordata > Amphibia > Anura > Ranidae > Lithobates > Lithobates pipiens. The sequence continues at coordinate 506,637,157 of NW_027507764.1, read as the reverse complement.
CCCAGTGGTGTGTAGCCAAAAGTGGATAGTGACATCTATAACATGGTTTTGTATATAGTTTCTTTAGTTACTATGGTCAGGACTACAAAAAATGTTTTCAGGTAAATATGGAATCTTGCACGCAAATATTTTGTATTACATATTTTCTGTATTTACTCCTTTAGTAAGAACTAGTTACAATTACGTCACTCGGACATGCGCATGCCTGAGCGTGCCGTCAATATATACAGCTACATAACATGTCTCTGTCAGCATTACCACAAGATTGCTGAACATTCACCAGTGCCTTACGGCACATGTGCGAGATTACTGCACTAACATTCAAGAATGGCGGAAGATCAGGTAGGGAAGGTAGCAAGAAGGACTCCACAAAGATGGTGGCGGCTTTAGACAGAATGGTCTACAAGAATAATAAACTGCAGAGATTGTAAGAACATGATGCTTTGGATTATTCCTATATGCTTGAAAGTACATTTATTTGCACTGTTATAGTTATGGTTAGTGGATTAGTTGTACTGAGTTTTCTATCACTTTAAGTTCAATAGCTCAAGCTGAAATTTACAGACACAAGTCAAGGAACCAAATCCTCCTACAAAATAAGCCAAATGGCAGACTAATCTTCTGTACATACTAGATTGCATGGCTGTTCAGTCTTATATGCTCTGGTTTCTGTGAGTGCATTTTATATAGGTTTTTATCAGTATCTATTAAAACATAGAACCTAATATATATATATATATATATATATATATATATATATATATATATATATATATATATATATACACACAAAGGTAGATTATAGAAGGCAAAATCAGGTACTACAGTACCCTTAACTGGACGTTGACCATCTCCAGGGGACTGACTGAGACTCTTTTTGAATGTATGAGGGTATAAAGAGACTAGACATGCAGTGCTCTGTGCTTTAGCAACCTCTTGCCACTACCAGGCCTAATTGTTGCCACATGGGGGAGGTGGTAGCTATTAACTGGTAGGTAGCAGCTTTCATTTGGTCATTAATCCCTTGCACCTGCTAAAAATCCCTATAGTATATGCTATCTTCTGAACAGACTTGTATCTTTACCTGTGAACATAAACACGATGACAATTATTAACCCTTGTACACACGGTCGGACATTCCGACAACAAAATCCGTCGGATTTTGTCCGAAACTGGTGTTGCATACACACGGTCGGACAAAGCTGTCGGAAAATCCGATCGTTCGTAACGTGATGTCGTTATTTAGTTACGACGGCACTACATCCAGGCTAGCAGCCAATAGCTTTGGTCTAGGAATTTGATCTGAGCATGTGTGGCACTTTGTCCGATTGGAATTCTCTACAAACGATCGGTCCGATCGGATCATGTTGTCGGAAAATTTTTATATCCAGCTCTCAAACTTTGTTGGTCGGACATTCCAACAGAAAAAGTCAGATGAAGCCCACACACGGACGGATTTTCCGGCAACACGGTTCGATCGGACATTTTCCGCCGGAATGTCCGACCGTGTGTACAAGGGCTTACAGTGTTTTCTAAATATATTTTTTAAATCTAAAGGAACTTTATTGAGAAATCTTCAAAACATGAGAAACAATACAGAATTCCATATCGATACACATTATGCGGAAATACCTTGCATTTAGTATACAGCACCCTCAGCACATAATCACATTTCCACTGCATACGATTCAGTTGCAACAATTGAATACATTCGGTCACAGACTGAAAAAACCAAGGCCCCGGTTGGAGGATCCAGCCCTTTCACCGCCAAAGACAATTTACATGAGTAAGCAGTCCATAATCACGTCTACAGGGGCTAAATCAGGATCAGCTAGCCATGATGCCCAAATTTTTTCTAATTTTGTTGCACTACTCCTGTGTTGGTAGATACATTTTTCCAGCCTTGTAGTGTCGCCCATTTGTGTCAACTACTCCTTCACCGTGGGGGGAATCTGACGATTTTCAGTGCCTCAAAATGAAATTCCTGGCCTGAAAAAGGGCCCTAGCTATAGCTAGTCTAGAGTTCTTATCCACTGGGACTTCAGCTATAATTCTCAGCAGGCATAGTTTAAGGTGTTCTACAAGATGAATCTGAAATACATGATTAATAATCCCCATCACCTCCTTTCAATATATGTTCAGTTTGGGGCATCTCCACAACATATGGATCAAGTTGCCATGATCCTTCATGCATCTAGTGCAAAATGGATCATCACGCACCCCCATTCTCACCAGTTTATCCGCTGTATAGTGAACACGTAAAAGCACATACAATTGGGATAACCTTTGGGCCGCATTGAAAGAACACAGGGGAACTGCCACAAGAGCATCCTCCCATTGGTCTTCTTCAAATGCTCCAACATCTCTTTCCCATCTGGATATCACCACTGCGGTGCTGTCAGGAAGGGACTTATTGAATAATATGGAGTAGCTGCATGAGATAAACCCCTTGTAAGAGGTCACCTCATGCAAGTAATTGAAAATTGGTGTGGGATTCTCCGTCTACTCGTCAATTTCCATTTGGACCTTAACGGAATGCTGAAGCCGGTAATAATAAAATTGCATGGATAAGGGGAGTGCAAATTCTAGTTGTAAAGCATGGAAGGGGCGTAGCTTGCCATCCCTAAATATTTGAGTTATATGAGTGATCCCATATTGTTTCCATTTTGCATTATATTGTAGTTTCTCAAACTCCACGTACCGCTTATTCCTCCAAATTGGGCTGAACCTGGTGTATCCCTCAACTTGTTGCACTGCCCTGACCTTATTCCATACTTTCTGCATCAAATTGTAAGTGTAGTACAGCTTTTTTGGTTTAGCAAACTGCAATGCTTCCAGGCCATCCGCAATCTCCCCCCCGTATCAATACGGAGAAGTTGCGCAGTTGGGTCTACCAAGTTCAATACTGGATCTTTATCTGGGCCTAAAACTCTGGCTATGGGGGTTATTTACAAACGGCAAATCCACTTTGCACTACAAGTGCAAACTACAAGTGCAAAGTGCACTTGAAATTGCACTTGGAAGTGCAGTCACTGTAGATCCGAGGGGGACAAGCAAGGAAAATAAAAAACAGCATTTTAACTTGAAAATGATTGGATGATAAAATCAGTAGAGCTTACACTCATTTCAGATCTCTCTCAGATTTACAGCGACTGCACTTTCAAGTGCACTTTCAGTGCAATTTCAAGTGCACTTTTCACTTGTAGTGCAAAGTAGATTTGCCTTTTGTAAATAACCCCCTATGTGTTGTAATTGCGAGGCCAGGTAGTAGAGCCATGGGTTTGGAAAAGCCAACCCACCTGCCCCCTTGGGTTGCTGCAACTGTTCCAGTTTCACCCTGGCAGTTGAATAGTGCCAGATGAGAGACCAGAAGATTCAATTAATAATGCAAAACTGCTTCAGTGGAACATCCATCGGAGAGTTGTGGAGTAGGTATAGGATCTGTGGCATTAGGATAATTTTGATCAAGTTTATCCTACCTATTGGAGAGATTTTCAATCGGGACCACACCTTGACCTGGGTCCCAGCAACGGTTCAGCAACGGGGACAGTTTGAAGGTGATATATTCCAGAGGGTGTGGTGTGACCTGTATACCTAAATACCTGAACTCAGAGGATACAGGGATATCCATTAGGAAAACTGATTGTGGGTCCAGTTTCTTATCCAACATAAGGAACGACTTGGTCCAGTTGATCACTAAACCGGAGTAGTGGCTGAACCTTTGAATGATCCCCATGGCCTCCCTCAGGGAAGATGACGTGTGTCCCAGTAGGAGCATGGTGTCATCTGCATACAGCATCAGTTTTTCATGCAGCTCTCCATACCGAAACCCCTGTACTCCTAAATTAGTGCGAATATAGGCTGCCAATGGCTCAATAGCGAGAGAAAACAAAAGAGGGGATTGTGCCTCTAAATAGGCTAAATACGGAGATACTCTCCCTGACTCTATAATTGCTGTCTTTGGGGAGCTATATAATAATTGAACCCATGCAATATATTCCTTCTCCAGTCCAAATTTGTGAAGGATAGCCCATAGATATGACCATTCAATACTATTGAAGGCCTTGTGGGCGTCAAGAGAGAGCAAAGCTCTATTCCCCATGTTATCAGACCTGAACTGTATATTGATAAACAGCCTGCATACATTTATAGCCGTGGATTTCTGAGGGATAAATACTGCTGGATCGGAATGAATTATGTAGGATATTACCTTGTTCAATCTTATGGCCAACACCTTTGACAGTATTTTTATATCTGTATGAAGAAGGGATATCAGTCTATAGGAGCCCGGGTCCAGGGGGTCCTTACTGGGCTTCAGGAGTTAGACTATAATGGCTTTAGTCATAGAGGGTGGGATGCACCCATTTTTTTTTTTTTTGGGCTTAGTTGAACACCTCTAACAATTTAGGCAATAGCGTCTCGTCATGTTGCACTATCCGACAAAGTCGGTAGTTCCACTTCCCCAAGATATATGTAAAGAATCTTCAGTGTAAGTTTGCAGAGTTTGGTATAAATCAGAGTAGTAGGACACAAGCACTGACATAATTTCATCAGGTGCGTTTGTGACTACACCAGTGGAAGTCAGTAGAACTCCAATGGATGGGGATGTCGGCTGTGTGTGGGCAATTTTTGCTAAAAGGCGACCGGTATGCTCTCCCTCATCATAGAATGCTAGTTTGCTAAAAAATCATTTCTGTTCCGCCGTAGCCCTACTATAGCCTGCTTGAAGGGGTCACCCAACCCTCTAACGTTTCAAGACACCACAGGTATTGTAGTCATCATCCCACATAAAAGATGTCATCACTTGGCATCACTTTGCATAGAACCAAACTTCCTTCTACCCAGTCCCACCAGCCTAGTACCAGCAAGTTTCAGAGTATGCAGTGAGAAGTCCAAAGTGACTCAGTTCTGCAGGGTTGAATACTCTGTACTGCTCCAGTAAGGTAGTTCCAAACAAGTTGAACCATTAAGTGCAACGGCACTCTAAACACAGTGTGTGTAATCCACTGGTTAAATGCATGAGTCAGGACACATGTGATGCAACGCCCTGGTCTCTGCAGAGACCCATATGTCGTTCAGGATGTAACTTGCTATTGAGCATTGAACATTCGGATTGTAAATAGGACAACAGGTCTTGTCATCAGCTGACCACACAACTACCAGCAGAAGAACCAGGTCTGTCAGAACATGGCACATTTAACACTGTGTAGAAAGTCGCTTCGCACATGCTCTCCATAGGGAGAAATAGCACATCAAATCAACATTTCCATCCAACTCGGCTTTGAGAAGTGGAGTGGATAGGATAGAGAAACAGGAAAATGTAAGGAGCCAACAGGGTATTTCCAAGGCCCATGGAGGTATGTAATTTTCTGGAACCTGGATTATGTCAATCCTCTGCAGCCAATTGTCTTATAGCCTGACAAAAGGTGTTTTTATTTGCATCTACCCAACCAGAGGCATCTGTAGCACTTTCAAAGTAATGGGCTTGACCCCTTGCGGTGATTCCAAGCCTGTCAGGGTAGAGCATCGCATACAGTGCCTTTTTTACATGCCAGCGAAGCAGGCCCTGCGTTTCTTAACGTCACAAGAAAAGTCAGGGTAGAAGGAGACGTGCTCCATTGAACCATATATTTTGCCTCTCCCAGGCCAGGTGCAGGATGATCTCTCTATCTCTGTAGTGCAGCATGCGTGCCAAAATGGCGCAGGGAGGGTGCCACTGTGGCAAGGGCTTTGTGTGAACTCTGTGGGCTCTCTTCACCACATACAGAGCAGTAAATGACTCCTTCCCAAAGACCTCCAGCATCCATCTTTACACAAAATCAGTGGGGTCTCTACCCTCTGTTTCTCAGGGATACCCACAATACAAACATTGTTGCTTCTCAGCCTGTTTTCAAGATTGTCTGCACATCACGTCGGCATTATTTTGGATCTCTGGACGCTGGATGTCCTCTTTCCCCTTGTAACCATCACCGGGTCAAGCATACCGGGGGGTACTGTGTGGTCGCAAGAGTTTCTGGAGCTGCCTGGAGTCCGTGTGCAGGGGTATCTGAGCCGGAAACAGGATCAAATCAGGGTAACCTGCGGGATCTCTGTGAGATGCAGCTGCTCACGTGCCGGTCCTGGCCACGTCCCCTTCTAAATAACATTAGCAGTATATTGACCCAACTTACAGTAGAACTAAATTCGTAGTGGTCCTTGGCACACCTGAATAATGCACAGCATACCTACACATTATGACAGACTTACTTAGACCTTTAGTGCACCCTCCTCTAGGGAAGTAATATCTACACTCCTCTTGTCACCCTATCCATAGCAGCTGCCATCTATGGCCAAACGTTTAATGGGTCTGGGGCCTTCTCAATTTAGCCAAAGGGCAGCCAAATACAGTGCCTTGAAAAAGTATTCATACCCCTAGAAATTTTCCACATTTTGTCATGTTACAACCAAAAACGTAAATGTATTTTATTGGGATATTACGTGATAGACCAACACAAGTGGCACATAACTGTGAAGGGGAAGGAAAATGATAAATGATTTTCAATTTTCTTTTACAAATAAATATCTGAAAAGTGTGGCGTGCCTTTGTATTCAGTCCCCCTGAGTCAAAACTTTGTAGAACCACCTTTCGCTGCAATTACAGCTGCAAGTCTTTTGGGGTACGTCTCTACCAGCTTTAGACATCTAGAGAGTGACATTTTTGCTCATTCTTTCTTGCAAAATAGCTCAAGCTCTGTTAGTTTGGATAGAGAGCATCTGTGAACAGCAATTTTCAAGTCTTGCCACAGATTCTCAATTGGACTTAGGTCTGGACTTTGACTGGGCCATTCTAACACATGAATATACTTTGATCTAAGTTATTCCATTGTAGCTCTGGCTGTATGTTTAGGGTCATTGTCCTGCTGGAAGGTGAACCTCCATCCCAGTCTCAAGACTTTTGCAGACTGTAATAGGTTTTCTTCTAAGATTGCCCTGTATGCTCCATCCATCTTCTCAACAACTCTGACTCTGACAACTCCGACCAGCTTCCCTGACCCTACTGAAGAAAATCCCCACAACATTATGCTGCCACCACCATGTTTCACGGTGGGGATGGTGTGTCCGGAGTAATTTGCAGTGTTAGTTTTCTGCCACACATTGATTTGCTGTTAGGCTAAAAAGTTCAATTTTGGTCTCATCTGACCAGAACACCTTCTTCCACATGTTTGCTGTGTCCCCCACATGGCTTCTCGCAAACTGCAAACGGGAATTCTTATGGCTTTAGTTTTACCCCCCTATGTTTTCACCTGATGATCTGCCCAGTAACATACCTAATGCCCCCAGTCTGGATGAATGAGCACAGGGTCACAGCCACACTGTTAATCTAGGGGGAGAGACGTGTCAGATGTACTAGCAGATTCAGATAAACTAACAAATTAAAGACAATCTCCAGCTCACACTTTATAACCAATTACAGGAAGTTTTTGGGATAAAGGTTTTTACATAAAAGCTGATCATTGTAAGCACCCCTGTCAGTAGTAAATAGTTGGTCTAATTCCTATAACTGCTCCATCTGCAAGAGAAAATGTACTTTTGGAAAACAACAGACTTCCTGGCTGGATCCTCAGGTGAAAATAAGGGGGGAAAAAACAAAACAAATGCAGCCATCACATCTAATACTTAGTAAGCTGCAATATAATAAATGTTTGCGATTTGGTTTATTACTGCTTTAAGTTCTGCCTAGAATTACTTACACAATGAAATCCATTGACATCAATGACAAACCTTAGGGCATGCTTGACTTCCACGTACCTGAATGAAGAAGCTGTGTTCAGTAGCATCAGCAGCCAGACAGACATCTCGAGACCATTCTTCCTCTCCTTTTGCTCTTACACACAGTTCTGTAAGCTCACTGTTTTCCAGTACATAAGATGGTAGTTTCTGTTTTTCTGTTAGGCATTCAATATTCTCTCGCACCACAACATTGCCATCTTGTCCCACACAGTGCTGGACTACCTTCAGTTCAATGCTGTCTGACAAATAGCTGCAAATGATCTGCCTTCCGCAGATTATCACCTAGGGAGATAATGAGACATGTAAGAAACAAATGGCAATTAAAAATGGAAGCTCTACTTAATCTTTCCTCTATGTAATAAAAATACATATAATCAAGCCATGTATCTTTTCAAACAGTAAAAGCACGCTGGTTGTCAATCAACATTTGACATACTGGACAATTTGTGTCTTAAAAGGCTCCTCCATCAGATCAAGCTAAAAGCTCAATGTACACAGAACAATGAAAGTAGGGTACACAGCTTCCAAGAACATCACAGGACCCTACATCAGTGCTCCTCTCAAACGCACTCATGCAAGCAGGAGGATATCATCAAAATGTACATGACAGTTTGGAGGAGTAGACATTCCTGAGCAGACCCCATTTACATACTGTCTGCCCTATGCAACACCTCAACTCTAATTGATGCTGAGATTTCCACTGAAATCCAATGAATGAATGGGAGGCCATAGTAGATCTAGAGGAGTAAAGGGCTACATGATGCTGAACATCCCTCCAGCCAAGTACCGAGGTGAGCTTCTAACTGACATGCTTTTAATGCACACTGTAAGAAGCTCTCACCCGTTCTCAGAAAACTACTTTTGTTACTTATTTTAAAAATGTATTTCTCCACGATGTTTAGAGACACAGAATTGAATGGGGGCTTGGTTAAAAATGATTTTGATACAGTCGGAGTTTGCTCTTCCGCAGGAGCCAGTTTTATGAATTGCAATTAAGGAGTGCTAGCCAGGCTTAGATTGGTAGAACTACATTAACAGCTATTGAGCATCCACTAATGCATGGGGTTTTGCTAGAAAAAAAACAAAAAAGGGATGATTTCTAGAGGATATTCTATTCTCCTTCAATCTACCCATGATGCCTGAACACATTTATAAAGGAAGGGCTGGGAAAAAGATTTAGGACCCATTGATGGGGAAACTGACATCTAACCCCTTGGTGTTGTCAGCCTTGCAAAAACTTTCCCACCTCTACCTATTACACAGGGCATATAGGACACCTATCCAACTGTATAACAGAAGCTCCCCATTATGTATGAAAATACAAAAGAGATAATGCAGACTTGTTAGAAATGATTTGGAGGTGCCCCAAGTTATTCCGAGGTTATTTCCTCAATCTCACAAGTTTTTCAGTTGCGTCTTTCGAACGATCCCTTCGTCTGTTTATTGGGTGCCTTAGAAGAACCACTTACACCACAAAGCCACACAGCTGTACTGAGATTGTTGTCCGTAGCTCGTAAGTTGATAGCCCAGTATTGGATGTCCTCTCGAGTGCCCAGTAGGGGACAGTGGGTAGAACAAGTGAATAATATGTTAATTAGGGAAAAATGTACCTATCAGCATAGAGAGGTACCAGGTAAATTTTATAACATGTGGCAACCATGGTTAGATTCTCCAGGTCTCGCACCACAACAACTAATTAGGGAAAGACTGCCGAGGCAATTCATGGAAATGATGAACATTATGGGTAAGCAACTTTTTCTTGTAAACAACCTAGTATCTAAGGCCACACATCTCAGGAATTGTTTAGTACTAGTAGTAGGAGTTTTATGTGTGTTCTATCCACTAAAGAAACATTAGTATGGTAATCTTGCATGCATGTACGTGATGAGTTCTATATTTGCTGCTTGTATGCTGCTCTTATGCATAGCACTGTACCAGACTGTTTTCATGATGACATGTATTTAACCACTTAAGCCCCGAACCATTTTGCTGGCCAAAGACCAGATCGCTTTTTGCGATACGGCACTGCGACGCTTTAACTGATAATTGCGCAGTCATGCGGCATGGCTCCCAAACAGAATTGACGCCCATTTTCCCCCCACAAATAGATTTAGTTTGGTGGTATTTTATCACCTCTGTGGTTTTTATTTTTTGTGCTATAAACAAAAAAGAGTGACAATTTTGAAAAAAAAAAAAACGCATTTTTGTTTTACTTTTTTCTATAATACATATCCCCCAAAAAATATATAAAAAAACATTTTTTTCCCTCAGTTTAGGCCAATACGTATTCTTCGACATATTTTTGGTAAAAAAAAAATCACAATAAGGGGATAGATTTATGCCATTTTTATTAATATATATATATATATTTTTTTTACTAGTAATGGTCGGCGATCAGCGATTTTTATCGTGATTGAGACATTATGGCGGACACATCGGACAATTCTGACACATTTTTGGGACCACTGGCATTAATACAGCATTCAATGCTATAAAATTGCATTGATTACTGCAAAAATGTAAGTGAAGGGGTTAACCACTAGAGAACCTGATAACCATGCTCAAACACCTAGTCTACATCCTAAACCCATTGTGGTCAGGATACAACTTGTGTCACTAGCTGCCTCATTCACCCAGCACCACCCTTGTGGTTAAGTAGTCTAAGCAGCCATGTCCACGTCATGAGGCAGAAATATAGGCCAGATGTGCAATGCACAACTGGAGCCAACATAATTAAAGTGGAAGTAAACCCATCCATAAAACAGTTTCATTTCTGGCACGTGACGGAAATGTAACATTCCCGTTGGTTGTGCTCTCAACCAAACTGTTGAACCATCCAATGGCTGGTGTCATAACGGATCACATGTGCAGCATTATGGCAGTTGAAGATTAAACAGCGGCAAAGATGGCAGCTTCCTTGGCTGAAAACTATAGGAGGGTTTACTTACACTTGAACACTTCTTAGTGGCTGAAAGGACTCAGAGAAGGAACCTTCTGTAATAAAAAGGTAGGGAAAAAGAAAATCATACTATGTGTTCAGTGCCCCTAGTTTGATATTGCACTGCAAGTATCTGCCCCTCCCACTCCCCCCTCGAAAGGTGCCTAATGTGGCAGCGGGGGGGGGGGGGGAGACACTTTTGGGTGGAACTCTGCTTTAGGCTCAACTTTGTTAGGAGAATTACCTTCCCTGATTTAATAACCAAGCCATGCCAATTGCTATGCCACTGCCCATGACGGCTGCTACAGTAAAGGCCATCTCAGGCGCAAGAAACAAAGTGAAATGAGATCAAGGAGGGGTGCAGAAGAGTCTTTTCTTGCTAATAATTGGCATCTTATGATGTCTAATGTTAGGCTGGACATACACCAATCAGCCATAACTTTAAGATCACCCACCAAACATTGAGTAGGCCCCCTTTTTGCCACCAAAACAGCCCTGACCCGTTGTGGCATGGATGCCATTAGACCTCTGAAGGTATGCTGTGGAATCTGGCACCAAGTCGTCAGTAGCATATCCTTTAAGTTTAATGTTATTCACTTAAAGAGGAAGTAAACTTCCCTCTAATGTTTGTACCTATAGGTAAGCCTATAAGTACTGTAACTATCACATAAACTTCACCGTTTAGGAAAAAAAAAGTACTGTATACTGCGCTGATGATGTCATCGGCGCATGCACTGTGAAGGAACGGTTGTCCTTTTAAGAGATTTACTTTCACTTCATGTCCTGTTCCTGTGCAAATCAGCTCTAAGGCTGCTTTCACACTGGGACGGTGCGGGCGTCGGCGGTAAAGCTCCGCTATTTTTAGCGGTGCTTTACCGTCGTTTTAGCGGTGGTCTGTGGGCGCTAGCGGGGTGGTTTTAACCCCCGCTAGCGGCCGAAAAAGGGTTAAACCCGCCCGCAAAGCGCCGCTGCAGCGGCGCTTTGCTGGCGATATTGCCGTGCTGTCCCATTGATTTCAATGGGTAGGAGCGGTTTAGGAGCGGTGAATACACCGCTCCTTCACCGCTCCAAAGATGCGGCTAGCAGGACTTTTTTCACTGTCCTGCCAGCGCACCGCCCCAGTGTGAAAGCCCTCCGGATTTCACACTGGAGTGAAAGGGGCCGGTTTTTTTCAGGCGCTACACAGGCGCTATTTTTAGCGCTGTAACGCCTGAATACCGCCCCAGTGTGAAAGGAGCCTTAGAGAGGCATTGTAACAGACAATGCCTAACCATTGAAAGATTTCCTCTTGCCTCCTCTTACAACTATAACATTTAAACAATTTTGGATTTTCCATTACTATCCATCACAGATGACAATGGTCCCCAGGACAAATAGACTGGATCTCCTCAGCAGAGACATGGACAGCAATATAAACTTAACAGGGATTTTATTATTTCCAACTCAAAACAAAAAAAAATAAAAAGATTTTGGCCCCAAAACTAAAACTTTTTCCCCTTCTGATTACTTCTGACGACAGCATGAATTTAATATACATGTTTGCATTACTATGATCGCTCCCTGCAACATTGCAATCTTTATGTACGCGGTATTCTACATACTTGTTTTTGCACCCCGTTCAGCTGCTCTACTTTTATGATCAGAGTTGCAGTCCTGCCCTTGTAGTGAATCGTTCGGATAAACGTCCCAGTGTTGTCCACGTTGAAGGGCTCCGACCAGCGCCAGTTTCCCCAGCCCTCGATACAGATGTGAAGCAGCTGCAGGGAGATAGAACATCCATTAAACAGTTAGGGTCATAAATACACTGCTTTCTGTCATTACAGATTCATTATCATTCTTATGAAAAGATTTAAGCCTTTTAGCTTCCTGAGGGGGGAGAAATATTTTAACCTTTTTGGTGACACACAATTCATTATGCGCTTAATTTTTTTTTCTTCTGTTGCACAGCTTTATAGAAATATTTACAGTGTATCTCTAGGCAAAACGGTTTTGTTTTATATTTCTGAATAGAGTGGGGACGCGTTAGACCCTTAGCCATTCGTCCCTCCATTTGTACTGGTGACCATTGTCACTGAGAAATAAAATGAGGGGAAATCCAAAATCCTACAACTTTTTCAAAAACAAGTGGTTAGAGGCAATCTTCCTATGGGGACACTTGTTCCAGTGAAAATTAAGAGGGCAATTTGCCTCACTTTGGGAGATTTTCTCTGACTTTCTGTTGTCTCTCCTGGACAGGAAATGAAGGAAAATGTCCTCAATGGTACACAGAGCAAAATTAGAAACTTGCAAGGGGTATTAACTCTTCCCTGCGCCAAAAAAACAACACCAACTTTATTTCTACAACTTATCACAGAGGCATTAAAGAGGAAACATTTTTTAATTCTTTGACACAATACCAATATATTCCATATCACTATATATTTTACAGCAGCAGCTGACCCACAACAAGCAAGTGATTCATCTGAGCTGAATTCGTGTTCTGGCTTGTTGTCTCAGCGTAAGTGTACTGCTGTAACCGACAAGAGTAGTATGTCCAAAAAACTTTTACTATACTCCTTTTTTAAAGCGGGAGTAAACCCAGTTTCAAAAAACACTTACATTCCCGGCATGTTGGAAATGCTAACTTTCACATTGGTTGTGCTCTCAACTAAACTTTCAAACCATCCAATGTCTGGTTTCATAACTGATCACATGTGCAGCATTATGGCAGTTGAAGAATCATTAGAGGCCAAGATGGCAGCTTCCTTGACTGAAAACGATAGAAGGGTTTACTTCCACTTTAAGGAGCATGTAAATCCTAACAATGAAAGTCTCATTTTCATTATCTACTCAATAGGTGAATAAAAAATGCTTGTCGATGTTTCCAGAATTCTTGTGAGTCCTGTACTCTTTATCTCTGCTGACTCCTATCAGTTAGCATCGTTATTAGCTACTCTACTAAAATAAGATTATAATGATGAGAAGGGGAATAGTTCTGTATTCCTAACACACTTCCTGTCCTAGAGTGGCAACCCTGCTTCTCCACAGATACAGTTTTGTTACCCTAGGGAACTGGCCAGAGAGTGGCTTAGTGGTTAGCATCTCTGCCTTGCAGGACTGGGGTCCCGGTTTCAGTTCTGGTCAGGAAACTATTTGCATGGAGTTTCCATGTTCGCCCTGTGCTTGTGTAGGTTTCACCTCATTACTCCAGTTTCCTCCAGCATTCCAAAGACATGCTCGTAGGTTAAAGGCCAAGTCGAGTTATTTATTATTTGTTTTATTATTAAATCAGCACAAGGGATGGTGCTTTGATTGAATGAGAAGTGTACCTGCTGCTGACTGCTTGATATACTCCATCCTTGGCTCCCTCCACTATAAGATAACTGCTGCGGGAGTAATACAAGTCCCTGGACCTGTCATAGGCACTGTCAAGAGTGCGGACTATGTCCACCCTTTCCAACCCCCTTTTCAATAAGCCCTTATTATAACTTCCAGGAAAAGCACTCTATGAATGGAGGATGGATGAATGAAAAGCCTGCCTCCTCAATTCATATAGTGCTTTTAATTGCAGGAAGCTAGAATTATGGTGTTAATGAATACAAGCGGGGACTAAATGGACGGGCAGTGGCAACGGTCTTGACAAGTGCCTATGACAGGTCCAGTGTATTGTATTAAGCCTTGCAGCACCAGAAGATTAGGGCTGTTGGGGCAGAGGATGAAAGAGTTTCCCTCTGTTCCGGTGACAATCCACAATTTGGGATTTTCTATTACTTTTACTCTCCGTGATGACGGTAAACAGGACATACAGAGGGGACAAATCTCCCTAATGAGGGCAAAGACTACAATAAAAATGTGACAAACACACTATCCAAAACAAAAAAAGTTTTACCTTTAGTTTTACTTTAACTGACACCTGTCCAAACTGTCACTTATATATGTGTGTGTATGCTTGTTGGATAAGGACCTTTGACTTTAAGCTCCTTGATACCAGGGACTGATGTGAATGTACAATAAGTAAAGTGCTACACAAATAGTGTGTGCTAAATAAATATCCGAAATAATAATCTCTAAGTGGGGGAAAAACGTGTGTTACCGGCAATATCACCAGATGAAAATAAAGGAGATAAAGCCTTAAAATGTAAACAAATGCAGCCACCACATCTTAAGACTAGTCAGCTGCAATATATAAAATTGTTGTTCTTGGGTTTAGATAGACTTAAAAAGAAATGTCCTACACAAAGATCATACAGGCCTTTCTGTGCTATAAATCTTGTTTAGTTTGCACTGCGGGAGGTCATGTACTAGGATTTTGTAAGAAGAGCCCCTTATATGTGCAGTGTCCTTGTCATCGGTCTGAAAACAGACATAAGCAAACAGAACAGAGTCAGTCGGTGGGTGGCTTCTGAAGCGCTGACTGACAGTGGTGCTGCAGCTAGCCGGCCTGTAATCTTATCACTATTATTACTACTACAAGATATTTCAAGGTTTACTGTGCTCTTTGGTAATAACAGATTTATGGCAAGGACTGAAAGCCTCCTAATAGCGCTGATATGGGTTCACACAACAAAGCGATTAAGAAACTGGGCTGTTTCAGCTGAAGGGAAACAGAAGTCAGTAGAAATATTTCATAGTAAGGTGGGCTGTGGTGGCTACAGATAACGCAAAGCATAGCAAATAGAAACAAACCTATATAATATTAAATTATATCCACAAGGTCTTTGCTAAACGACCAGCGTTACAGACTCTCTTGTCGCATCTTCCTGTAAACAAAGGAAGCACAGCAAATGCTAAAGTTTTAAAGTGAACCTGTAAGGGCAAAAATATGGAGCTGCAGACTTCATTGTCTGCATGACTGTTCCAGGTCAGTGACTCAATTATTATTATAATATTATTATTATTACTACAATACAGGGTGTATATATCGCCAGCAGTTTGCACAGCACTTTACAATATAAAGGGAGACAGCACAGTTATAATACAATAGGTTTAAGAGGGCCCTGTTCATGTGAGCTTACAAACTAAAAGATAGTCAAACTGAGATCAGCCTTAAAGGGGTTGTAAAGTCAGAAGGTTTTTTTTATGTTAATGCATTCTGTGCATTAAAGAGGAAGTAAACCCTGATGGGTGTTACTTCCTCTTTGTCTCCCTGCAAAGGTAAAGCATAATGGACTACTATGCATCCCATAGTAGCCCATTATGTGTCACTTACCTGACACAGGAAACACCGAAGTCACCGCTGTCCCCTGTAGTCCGGAGCATCCATCTTCTTTCGGGTATCTCTGGCCACTCACAGCGCCGGAGCAGCGATGATGTCACTCCCGCGCATGCACACGAGAGCCGCCACTAACGGCATATCGCCGTTAGCAGCGGCATGCTGCTAATGGCGATAGTGCGCCTGCGCGCCGCTGTCTACGGCGCATGCGCTGTAGACAGCTGTCACTGTCTTTTAGTAAATATCTCCTAAACCGTGTAGGTTTAGGAGATATTTCTTGGACCTACAGGTAAGCCTTAATCTAGGCTTACCTGTAGGTCAAAGTGGCTTGTAAGGGTTTACAACCACTTTAAGATAAAAATCCTTCTGTGTGCAGAAACCCTCCTCAGCCCCCCCTAATATTTACCTGAGCCCCAGCTCAGTCCAGCGATGTCCACAAGTGTGTCTGCCATCCAGGAATTTCCCTCCTGATTGGCTGAGACAAATCAGCAGTGCCATTGGCTTCCCCTGCTGTCAAAGTCTGTTAGCCAATCAGGAAAGAGAAGGAGCAGGGCCGAACCTCAGCTCCATGACTGAATGGACACACAGAGCTGCAGCTCCGCTTGGGTGCCCCCATAGCAAGCTACTTGCTGTTAGGGACTCCAACAGGAAGGAGGGACCAGGAGAACAGAAGAGGGACCCGAGAAGAGGAGGACCCAGGCTGCTCTGTGCAAATCTACTGCAACAGAGCAGGCAAGTATAACATGTTTGTTTATTTTATAGAAAACAAACACAAGACTTTACAATCACTTTAAAGTGATTATAAATCCCATTCATGAAATTTGACGTAAACACATATCTGTAGTGTTTACTTATCGCTCGCCAAAGCTCTAAGTGTAGTGCCTTTCTGGTGCTCCGTTTCTCTTTTATCAGCAGAGTCACTTCTGACAAGTTTTCAGACACTTGAGATAACAGCAGCTGACAATTTGAGTTTGGGAAGGAGCTTAGAGGTAGATAAGTAGAGAGTTCTTCTATTCGGAGCACAGTTCTACATGTTCCTTAGGCTGGCCATAAATTATACAATTTTCTTCTATAGATTTCCTTTAGATTTACCAAAACCATATAATAAGAGGTCAAATTTAAACACTTTCAGTTTGTGTGCAATCAGGCGGGCCCTTGTACTACACAGTTGAAGGTAAATCTAAAGGAAATTGAATAAGAATATTGTAAATTGTATGGCCAGCTTAAGTTCCTCTGCCTATGTGGATTGGGGTGGGGGGTGTGCCTTTCCTCCAATCAGCTCTCACAAAGTGTAAGCCTAGACTTCCCAACCACTGGTCAAAAAGGAAAAAAATGATTTCTAACACAATCTGCACTTTCCAAATAATGTAGAAAGGGGAAGACAGCAGATATACATGTAAAACTTATGTAGGGAGATTTGTTTAATCTCTGTGCATCATCTGAGGCTGTTTACTTCCCTGGGTATAGGAAAGGGTATACAACCACTTTAATCACTTCAGCCCGGAAGGTTTTTACCCCCTTAGGCTAGGTTCACACCGGAGCGATGCGGGAACGCCGCAAATCCGCGGCGTTTTCCTGCATCGCATGCCTCCCGCCGGCAGTTCACACTGCCCTATGCGGACTGCTGGGAGTGTCAGTGAAATGTTAATGACACCCCCAGATCAGTCCGCATATTGCAGTGCGATCTGCAAACTCGGACAGGAATCGGATCGCATGGTGTGAACACCCTTGCGATCCGATTCTGCTGCGGACCAAAAAAAGGGTCCCGTGCGAGTTTGCGGCGGGTGCAATGCGAATTCAGCCATACTATCTGTATGGCTGAACTTGCATCGCACAGAGTTCGGATGTGATTTGCACTGCAGTGCGGTGCGAATCACATCTGGTTCTCGCTGCCGCGGCGGTGTGAACCCAGCCTAAATGCCAAGCCCATTTTTTGCTATACGGCACTGCGTTACTTTAATTGACAATTGTGCGGCCGTGGGACGTTCTACCCAAACAAAATTGATGTCCCTTTTCCCCCACAAATAGAGCTTTATTTGGTGGTATTTGATCACCTCTGCGGTTTTTATTTTTTGTACTATATACTTTTTTTTCCTTTCTATATGTCCACTTAAGTTTGATATAGGTCATTGACAATGATGTTACCTTAGTTAAAGTGGTTGTAAACCCTTATATATATCCAGTGCAGTGATTGGTCTCAGGTGATAAACAGAGATTAAACAAATCCTCCTACATCAGTTGTAACTGTTTATCTACAGATATGTCTTCTCCAGAGTCATTCAAAGAACATTTTGCATAGCATCTCTGAGCTCTAGCAGACAGGGTTCAGAAATCTGACACTGCCTACTGCAGAGAACATAGCAGGGAGGTGAGTGTAATCTGGAACCTAAGTGGAGGAAAGGGACACACCCCCTCCACACAAACTCATAGGCAAAGATGCACAGCTGAGGCTGTCAATAACAGGCTGTGTGTTGAAGCCCCCCTCTCCTGTCTCTCGCCATCCCTTGGAGTCAGCATTAGCTGTCAGAAATGACTCTTGCAGATAGCAGGGCAGACAGATAGAAATATCACTCAGTGCTTTCGATTGAGGTACACACTATAGATGGATATGCTTGTTTTTTATGTCAGAGGTTTACAACCACTTTAAAGAGGAAGTAAGCCCTGATGGGTTTACTTCCTCTTTCATTCCCTGCAAAGGCAAAGCATAATGGACTACTATGCATCGCATAGTAGTCTATTATGTGTCACTTACCTGACACAGGAACCAGCGAAGTCACCGCTGTCCCCTGTAGTCCGGCGCATCCATCTTCTCGGTGGGGTCTGGCAGCTCCGCCGCTGTCATTCGGCTAAGCCGTGATGATGTCACTCCCGCGCATGCGCACGGGAGCCGACACGTGCAGCAGCTCCGTCGTTAAAAATGCCGCGTTCAGTGCGCTGCTGTCTACGGCACATGCGCCGTAGACAGCGGTGCCTGTCTTCGGGCAAATATCTCCTAAACCGTATAGGTTTAGGAGATATTTCTTGGACCTACAGGTAAGCCTTAATCTAGACTTACCTGTAGGTCAAAGTGTGTTGTAAGAGTTTACAACCACTTTAAGTTTTCAATAAACATTTGTAAAAGAGTGCAAAGTGTTCTCTGATTGAACATGGTGGAAATTGTGATGCAAGAGCCCTACCCTCTCCACCTCATCTATTCATTGGATTCAAGTAAAAAAGGTGTTCCCTGAATGGTGCCCGCGGAGCAACCTCCTGTGATCCCAATGCAGCAGGGCAGATGCTCAGCACGGGACCCTCTTTGGATAATGAGTAATGGTTATTATGCAGTCTAGAATCCTCAGAAGAGGACTATCATGGAGGTTCACTTCCTACTACTGGATTAAATCATTTTGGAATGTTGTGTATACAGAAACCCGATAGGTAAACCATGTGGCTTTCTTACATTACATGTTCAACACTGAAATATCTTTTTACCTGTAGTTCTCTGTTAAAAATTGAAATATAAGCTTCCCAAAAAGAATATAAGACATCTGCACTGTTGTCACAAAATAAAACAGTTGTATAAGACGCTCTTATAGAAGCTGCACAATGATGGACAATTGTTTAAATTGCAGTGAATCTGGAAAAATTCCGTTTCATAGCTCTATGAAGCAAACATGGGGTCTGAAAATCAGAGACCGGCAGCATCCATCTGAAGCTTCTCACTGGGATATTTCACTTTGTGATAGTTTCCCTTTAATGGAATGATGTTGACACATGGGGCCATTTGATCAGTGATGAAACTGATTTGAGCACCTCTAGTATCCAGCTTTAATAGTTATACCGCGTAATTCCAATGCAGAGCCAATCAAACCACTATCCTTATACTGTCCACATGCTGACTACTACACTGACGCAGGTAAAGGGAAAGAACATTTTTATTTTAAGGACAAGCAAATTTCATAGACCTAGAATGCCACGCTGTTTACCAATTCGATCTGTCACCCTGGGATCCACAGGCAATGTGAAATGAATAGTGAAAAGTGATAGGGGTTGATTTACTAAAGGCAAACAAACTGTGCACTTTGCAAAAGCAGATTCTCCAGAGCTTAGTAAATAAGCAGACTTCCATCATCCAATTATGTGCAAGAAAAAAGCTTTTTTTTTTTATTTTCCTTCCACATGATTGGATATTCTTTGCAAAGTTAAGCTTATGCTTCACATATGAAGCTCTGGAGCAACTGCACTTTTGCACAGTCTATTTGCCTTTAGTAAATTAACCCAAAAGAGTCTTCCAGAAAATATGGAATTTAGGCTGGGTTCACACCTATACGAATTGGATGTGGGGAACCTGCATCCAATTCGCAATAGCAGGAGATTTCAACCAGCTTTCTATGGAGCTGGTTCACATATCTCCGTAGCGGCTCTGGTACGAATTTGTACAGGAGACCTGTGCATCTTTTGGTCCATTTCAGGTCAGAATTCAGGCAAAAATTTGGGCTGAAATCAGACCTGAAATGGTGAACCAGGACACACCGGACCCCTGCTGGGAGCCGTATGCAGCGATGATGTGAACCCAGCCTTAGGCGATAATGCATGATGACAAATTAAATGTGTTTTTTTTTGCAGCTTTTCAGTTTAACTAAAGGCAAACCTTTTTTTTTTCTTGGGAGGGTGGTGTTGGGTGGAGAGGGATTAGAACACCTGTCAGGTTTTTATTGCTATCTCTGTCCCTGTTAGGTGTATTAACTCTCTCTATTTGCCGTTTACCGTTATCACTGAGCGTGAAAGAAAATCCCATATTTGGAGTTGCCGCCAGAAGGGAAACCTTTCAATGTGCACACTAGTTCTGATGACAACCAGGGATTCTCTCAAATTGGATTGGAGGGATTTTCTTTCACTTCCTGTTGTGGCTATAGGACAGGAAGTGATTAAACATCTCACCAATGAGACACAGATGGCAAAAAAAACTGACAGGGATTAGAACACTCCCTCCTTACTGTACTAAAAAAAAAGTTTTGCCTTTAGCTCTACTTTAAAAATCAGTGCTAGTAGTATAAAGTGAATTTATATACTAAGGAAGTGAAGACTGTTCATTTAGGAAAGTGAATATTCACATTCCAAAATGAAGGTTTACTGAGCTTAGTAAACACAGTGAAGCTGAAACAATGATCAAATCACATGCTAGCAAATACCTTGTTTTTGAAATTTCCATCAGACACCATTGGGTATGCAAAGTAAACACAGGTTTACCTTATTTCTATCATTCAAGCGAACAGCCTCTGCTTCCTTAGTAAACCAACTCCACTGTGTATACAGCTAACATAATAGTGAATGGAATGGATATAATGGATTAGTGATACACACTACAAGACAGACAAATAGGAGCAGAAAGAATTACAAAGCTTCTGCCTGAAGTCCCAGTGTGAGTGAGAACCAGACCCGTATAAACACAGCACTTGCTAACTCACTGTCACTGAGGAATACACTTGTCTGTTTAAATTTGCTAGACTTTGACTTGCTGGCACGGTAGCTCTCCCTATACATTACAAACGTAAAGCTACTGTGGCTCCATGGTTCACTAAAGACAAAGCTGACCGGGCCAAACGAATAAAACAACAAGCTTGTGAAACAGATTCTGTAAGGTTAACATTTCACTTGTAACTGCACTCGAAAGAAAAATACAAATGTTGTATAATCATTGGCTTCCCTGAAAAAAAAATTAAATAAAGCAGCTAAAAAAGCCTTGTTGCCCATTAGAACTATTTAATTGTATACCTTCTGAGCACCATTTCTTTTTACAAGTGTGTGGTTCTGTAGTTCCCAATAAATAATGTTTAAAAAAAAAAAAAAAGAAGCACAGGTGCTTTCTTGACCAAAATCTTTATAATGCCGCGTACACGCGATCGGACATTCCGATAACAAAATCCCATGTTTTTTTCCGATGGATGTTGGCTCAAACTTGTCTTGCATTCACACACAGTCACACAAAGTTGGTCGTAAACGTCAAAGAACGCGGTGACATACAACACGTAGGACGAGCTGAGAAAAATTGAAGTTCAATAGCCAGTGCTGCTCTTCTGCTTGATTCAAAGCATGCATGGCACTTTGTGCATCTGAATTGTGTACACGTGATCGGAATTTGCACAAATGGATTTTGTCATCAGAAAATTTGAGAACCAGATCTCATTTTGTGCGCCGAAAATGCGGATGGAAACTGTCCGATGTAGCCTACACACCTTCGGATTTTCTAACAAAAGGCTCCCATTGAACATTTTCCGTCAAATTTTTGGAAGAAAATTACTTGCAAGGAAAGCTGCCTAGAGAATATATCCAGGAATTCATTAGGACGGGAGCAGACAAATTTGGCAAAAGTGTCTCATGAGTTCTAAAAGTGGTACCGTGTGCACCAAATTCACATACCTGCCTAGAACTTGTACTTAAATTTGGCACATGCTGCACCACCTTTAGAATGCACACGACACACTTTCCCAAAATCCATCTGTGCCAGTCTCTCTCTCACCCTGTATACCAAAAAATAGCTCCACTTACGTCAGATACAAAGTGTTGGTATTTTATTATGAATTTGGTGCTTTCATTGCATCACAATGTAAAAGTGGCACATTTTAGAACTACCTGAATATGGTGTAGGAATCGATGTCAGAACCAAAAGGGTTGCAAATGCTTCATGAATTTGGCCCAATACATTAACAAGAGGGATTACTGCCAGAAAACTGGAGTAGCAGCTTTATTGAATTGCCCCCAATGTGTTTTATTTTAATGTCAATTAAGTCTGTCCATACTCCTGCACTGAAATAAGGGGAAAAGCAAGGCAATAAGCAAAACATATCTAAAGAGTAGGGCTAGGTTCACCTTTGTATGTTGCGGGATTGCAAGCAAAATCACACGTGCTCCAGCAACACACTAAAAAATGTGCATCCATTTTGCAGGCGCAATGTGGTGCCATTAAGGCTCCTTTCGCACTTTGCTTGCGACTTCCTGCTGATTTGATCAGACTTAAAAGCTATTTAGAAACCTGTACAAGTGACTGAAATCATACCCAAGTCGGCCCAAAGTAGTGCAGGAACCTTTTCTAAAGTCAGAGCAAATTGTGGAGCACCAGTTATGGTGCTCATAGGGAAACATTGCATTTGACATGTCATCCGACTTGGGGTCTCACAAGTCAGATCCCATTTCGCAGCAGTGTGAACCGAACTGAATTCCTAACAACAACCCAACACAACTTTCCAACACGTAGCAAAAAACACACGGTAACAAAGTGCCAACTGTTTTGGTCTGCAGTGATATAAAAATGGTTATGCACCATTTACTTTCAACAAAAACAAAGTAAATGTTTTCATTTCTAGGAGGCTTCCACTGCCTGCAGAAGGATGAAGGAGTAGTGGGAGACAAGCCATGTAAAGAATGGGGGAGGTTTATAAAACACAGAATCTGGTGCAGCTGTGCATAGTAGCCAATCAGCTTCAAGGTTTTAATGTCAAAGCTTTATTGAACAAGCTAAAGTTAGAAGATGAATGGTTTTTATGCACAGCTGCACCAGATCCTGTGTGCATCCGTTTTAGTAAATTTTCCCCAATGAGTCCAGCTTCTCTGCTTCCCCTAGGCCAGCTACCTTGTTCTACTTCTTCCCACCACCACAACTGTTCTATATTCTTCTCTTCCCCAACATGTACACACACAGGACACATGTACTGTTCCACATATTCATGCACACAGTGGATGAAATGGGTAGGGGTACATTGTACCCCATACTCATTCACATAGGGTGGGGGGCTGGGATCCGGGGGACCCTTATCATCAACATGGGGACAAGCACCCCCCCATGTTGAGGGCACGCGGCCTGGTACGGCTCAGGAGGGGGGGCGCTCCCTCGTCCCAACCCCCTTTACTGACCGGCCAGGTTGCGTGCTCGGATAAGGGCCTGATATGCCGTTTTTTCCCCTTTAATTCCATACCAGGTGATGGGGCCAGCTTTGCTTGATGTAGAGTGGTGCACTGGCGCGCCTGACCTATGCGAATACCCTATATGGGGGTTTTATTGTGATTAATAAACTGTTGAAACTATATTACACTAGCAAGTCCTTTTTTCTATTAACAAATCGAGGGACTGCACTGATGGGTCGAGGTTTCTGCTAATACTGCAGAGCCCTGAGGTGGTTCACAGGCATGTACTGACTAAGCTTAAATGCAAAGTCACACGCTCTGAGGTGAGTGTTTATTACTTAAGGGGGAGCAATTGAGTGAGAACACTGCAGCTTGCTTTGGATCACTCACACAGCAGTTTCTGAATCGTATGGACTTCAAAGCACTTTTTGAACTGACACAATTGGATGTCACTCACATGAGCACTTTTTATTTTTAATTAATCAGGGGATCAACTTTTTATATGAATATATGGAAACCAACAAATGTGGTATAATTATTAACCACATGGATGCACGTTAGCACTTTATATATACCGTATATAGATCTGTTTATTTGCGTTTTTTATATACATTTGTTGCACTATTGTCACCTTTATAGTCGGTTACGACAGTGTTGATTACTGTATGATTTGTATGCTTTGCACATGTATTTATACACTTTATATACGCATAGTGTATAGTCTATTTGGAAGTGCAGCATACATATTTGATTTAATCAATATTTTAAGCATTCTTAACTACTGTACTGTATTGTGAAAAAAAGGTCTAAACACGAAACTCCAGCTCAATAACGTTATTTTAATTTGCATAAGTACTGAAGACAAACGAAAAATCTGTACTGTACAATACAATGCTGTATAGCACGTCATTTGGGTGGGGAGAGCTGGTCATAAGTCAGAGTGGTCGTTAAATAGGTAAGTCGTTAAACGAGGAATATCTGTAATACAGCAGAGATTGACCATGTATGTAAAGACACAATGAAGGGAATTTACTAAGGCTGGAGCGGCCAGAATCTGGTGCAGCTGTGCATGGCAACCACTCAGTTTCATTCTTCATTTTCAAAGCTTAGCTGAACAAGCTGAAGACAGAAGTGGATGTGTTCTTATGTTACCGGTTTTAGTAAATTCCCCCCACTGCGTGTAAGAAACAGACGAAATATACAATGAAAGTCAGCCTGCATTTGTATCTTTTTAAGCACATATTTGCTTAGCCCAATGGAGCAATAAGATGTATAAACTGGAATCAGTTTTGAGAACACAAGTGCAGCCAAGTGCAGACCAGTTATTTAATATAGTGATCATTTAAATTTTATTAAAACATAATTTGTAGAATATGATATGTGCACAATAAAGATTCTCTCTGGCAAGTCAGCACTTCTAGCATTTAGAGTTGCCATGTGTTTAGTCTGGGCCCTTGGACAGATATGAGTAGTATCAATTATTTATTCAACCCAATTATCTTCTTCAACCCATCACCTTACGTGTTTGCAGGAAAAGGGTATTCCATAGTCTACATGCCCATGATTGTCACAAAGACAGTTATAGTTTTAACTAGTTCAGCACAGATTTAGGATGTAAACCTGTGCCTTTTACCTTCAAGATCCATCTTCCTTAACTACAGTAAATGCAATATTTTGCTTCCTGTGGAATTCTGATAGTATCCCACATATGGAAAAGCTTCACAGAGCAGCTGTTTAATATTTTAAGTAACTAATTGGATAAACGTGTCCATTGATGGAATGACAAAGATTGATGGATAGAAAAAAAAAATAGTTCTAATAGCGCTAAGGTCTAAGATATCAAATTAAATCATAAAACATTCCCCAAATAGTATTAGCTGACATGAGAAAAGATATGTTTTGTGACACTATGTATTAATCAGTTCCCAATCTAACAGAATATTTAGTTAAAAGTTACAGCATTACCAGCATTCTATGCACTATGAACTTGCAAACGTGAGCCGCCCTTTGAACAGTGACATAAAGAACTGGGAGCCAAGTAAGCCCTGAGATATGAATTCAGGCATACTGCTGTGGAACTCAAAAAAGGTTATGAAGCTGGAACATCGCTGTTATTGTTTCCAGAGATATTTTACAGCATAAACAAGCCTTAGTTATTGTTTAGCGGTTCTTAGAGGTCCGTGCACAGTCCTCTATTGTCTGAACATGTGCAGCAGCAGCTCAGAGTACCACAAAGGCTACGGAACCCCGTGAAGTGGGTTAGCCTGATCATGAGGGTGCATAAAACTATGCAAGATATCTCTGAAAAAATAAAGTTCAATGTGTGTTGCTATGCAGTAGTGTAAAATTCTCATCTCTTACAATAGCTGAACACGGGTCGGTCATGCCACCCTGTCATTAGCATCCAGGCACAGAATTTTTTACATTTTCAGCATTTACGTTATACCAATATATTGTTTGAAAGGGTGGTATTGTAAAGCTGCCCCTAGACCCTAGATTATAGCCTCATAGAGATAACCCAATGTCTATGACCCAGTCCAAAACAAGTGTTCTTGGTAAACAAAGCAATTGGACTTGGTTTTTCCCTCTTTGTTGTGTGTACACAGCTCCTTTTACCTCCTACTTTACTCTAAACAGCAATGCCAGTGTGATTGGGGATCTTCTTCTGTTACTGGGATCCGGACATGAAGCACTTGTTAAACATCCTTCTAAGTTTTGCCATTCACAATTGGAATGACTACGTTATTCTGGCTTTTTTTGCTTCCCCCCTTTGATTGTTGGTGTTTAACAGTTTTAACAAAAGCCCTAAGTGGCTAGGCACAAGCTTTCACTTGCACTAGTGTGATTTCAGATGCAACTTGAGTCGCAAAGAATTCCATGACAATAGAAATCACATTGTTTTCAATGGTGACCCTTCACATCAATGCAACTCAGAACATAGTGTTTTGGAAAATGTTCCTGTACTATTTTGGTGTGATTCCAGCACAATTATGGCCCCATAGAATATACATAGAATATGCAGACCACTTCAAAATAGCCAGTGCCGGGACAAAGTCCTCTAGAGACAAAGCCAACGTGCCGTCCCCCTTGATGTATGAACATTATGTGTCAACAAATATCTCCCAACAAAAACACTGAGGTTACCCCTAAGCATAAATCCATCTTCCTCCCAGTACACATCCACACCCCTGCTGAAATTCCCCATCTCAGCACAAATCTTTGCCTCCCCCTCCCAACCCCCCAAAAAAATATTTTCACCCCTCCTAGCACAAATTCTCTACTTCTACATTTTTTTTTTTTTTATAATTGTATGTTCATTAAGATTTTCCAAAGTTATACAAAGGTGTACAAAGAATATTGAAATATAGAACAAAGTGCCATGAGTACATCACGTTACTGTACTGTAGATTACATAATTTTAATAAAACATGAAAACAAGACAAAGCCACAATATAAAACGTGGCTACCAAAAGAGCAGGCACTACTTCTAGAATTTACCCTCCTAATAAACATCTTCTCTCCCCCCACTTCAAATCCCTCCCCTTTATTGTGATAAAAAAAAAAAATCCCTCCCCCCCAGCAAACTGCCCCCAAATCCCCCCACCTAGCACAAATCTCCCCCCATCCCCCCAACACAAAACTTCCTAAATCACTACTCTTAGCACCTCCCCCAAATGTTTCCTCCTAGAAGAATACTTCCAACCTGAAGCCCCCCAAATCCCCCCTTCTAACACAAATCCCCCTAAATGACCACTCTTAGCACCCCCCTAATTTTCCTTTCTAGAAGAATACTTACCCACTGTAGCCCCCAAATCCCCCCTTCTAACACAAATACTCCTCCCCTGCATGATTTCACATTGCCCAGGGCAGCTGCCCCTCCTGCCTACCCCTTATCCCAGCCCTGAAAGTAGAATCTAAGTTGCACTACATAACTGCACTTAAAGTCAGATCAAAATTGAATTACAGCAGTTTGAACCTAAACTCAGCGTTGAGGGTCACTTTGATGGTCTGGTTATGCAGATTTCTAATAATTCTCTACTTGTGTTCCAGTAAGTGGTGGCAATAAAACAGCAAATGCTGGTCTTTAGAATTTCCTATACATTTCAAAATCTAGGTTTCCACCCTCATGTATGTACACTGTGTATACTACACAGTCCAAAAAAACTGTCAAAAAAAAAAACTGTCAATTTCCTTTCTGCCATTCTCGTTCTGGGAATTATAAACAAAAATAATAAACTTAGTGTTGCTTCTATATAATTAACATGTGCTAAATTATACACATCTAAATATAAAGTGCCAATTCATTAAATGAATAGTCCATCTGTGAAAACAAAGTGCCAGTGTTGATGATCTTTTACAATAAAAAAAGGTGCCACTCCCTTCTCCCCTCCTGAAGTCCCCAGAACTGGATGGAGGCCACACTAAAGCTGGTGTAACCGCCCCCCCCCACCCCCAATAAATTATTCATTCGGTTTCCGCCATTCTTGTTCTGGGAACTGCCTGGTGAGTGAGTGATGATATGTGCAAACTGCATACTATAGCCCATAGGCCAGTCTGAGAATACAGGGAAACTTAAACTGGGAGAGGCTGAGCCAGCAATAGGAGTCACTGAGGGCTCAGCTGCACCCACATATGTTGAGAGGGAATATGCTGAGAGTAGGTGAAAGCTGAGTAAGCAGAAGGGTGACTTATTACAGTTCTACGGCTCTTTCATTGACCAATCAGCAGGTGCTTGATCGCTTCTGCTGGAGTGGAGGTTAAAGATCTGGCTGTGCTATCTGATCACACAGTTGGCAGCACAGAAATACAAATTATTTGACCAGTAAAACAGTTCCCACATACGTATTTCAACTGTGTATTTAACCGCTTGCCCAGAGTTCAACTTTAAGTTTACTTGTGATTTTAGCCCTGCCTGCAGCTTTTCTTTAAGCACGCGCCACAGAAAGACGTACAGTCCTAAAAAGTTTAGTGTCAATGGTAATTCAGTAACCGGCAAACTTGCTCTAAATATACTTATTTCTCTTTTGTTGTGTTAAATAAACAGAATAAACCATTTACTGTATAGCTCCTCTACATTTCAGCCCTTGAAATTCCATACACTCATTTTAATCATGGCAAAGTAAACAAGGGAGTTAATTGATCTGAATGTACAAGAAATGCAATCGCCTTCAAACTATTTTCATTGACTTGAACTGTGTTACCGTACTAAGAAAACATTTTGTCAAGGTTAAACAAAGTATTCGGTGGCAGCCACTGCCTCTCGCTGAAGAATTGAAGGGAAATCTGAACCTAGCAGAGAGAAGGGAGATGGTTTGGTTTCCCAGTAACAAAATGGTATTATAAGAACTTGTCCTGTCTTACTTTATCCCCAAGTGTGAGTCAAATATGAAGCAATGCCTGGGGGAAGTCCCGTTCTCCAGCAGAATGGATTATTCCCATTTATCTTGCAATCTGCTAAGAGATCTTAAAATTCACTCACTTGGCAAGTGTGGAATTATCAGGAGGAATGAAACCATTTCAGAACTATGAGATCATGCCACATTCCATGAACCTGACACTTGCAGGGATTGTCCAAGCTCGGGCACTGTTTTGACTTACAGGTAATCCCACTTCATTAATTCATTTAACATGGAAATTATTTGGAGAAAAAGAAAACGGCATGTCAGGAAAACCACAAGTGCTTTCTATGTAGAGTGGAATTCATAATATACACCGGATAGGCGATAATCTGCATTTCCTTTCAGAGACTCAGCACCGTGGCAATATTACTCAATATTGTTGTAATTTCCTCCAAATATTAAATGTCAAAGTTATCCAAAAAGAATCTTAGATGAAAATGGAAAATAAAACATGGATTGACAATATGATTTTGTGCAGAGTTAGCCTTTGGGTGTTTGCCAGAAGCATATTGACGTGTTTGCGGTTGGGTAAAATCATAACAGCACAATGTCCCAGATGGAATAAAGCAGGCCCTAAATTACATAAATTAAAGGGTACCTTTTGGTAAAAAATGAAAGTCCTGTCTGATTCTAGAAAAATACCTATCTACCACCGCTGTAATGTAATCTTTACCTTTTTCAAGAAAAACTAAATTCATTTCAATACCCTAAACCCAAGCTTGCCCATGTCTTGCGCCAAAGGCTCTCATACAGGATCTCGCACGATTTCTATCTTCACAGGAAAAATGTCTGTATGTCTTACCACTGGACTGGATGTGTGAGGCAATGATGGATCTTTCAGGCCAGGTTCACACCATCCATAGCACAGCAGGTGTCCGGTGTGTGCTGGTTCACCATTTCAGGTCCGATTTCAGCCAAAATTATGGGCTGAATTCAGACCTAAAACGCACCAAAAAAGGCACACATTTTTTCAGCAAATCGCACTGGACCTGCTGCGGAGATATGTGAACCAACTACATAGAGAGCAGGTCACATTCTCCTGCTATGCGAATTGGATGCGAATAAACCCACAATTAATAACTAATAACTAATTTGCATAGGTGTGAACCCGGCCTAAAATAGATAAACAATTTGGATTTCCTGTTGATGTGGATTCAGATTCCACAGGGAGGGTTAAAGAGCACCTCCAATGTGGTCAGTCTCTCATAGGTGTGGGAAATGTGGTGACTAGTAAGCAACACCATGAATCAAAATGTGCAAACTTTCAGTTATGCTACCATCATGATTTTATTGGTAAAAACATGTGTGAATACACAGCTATTGCATTTCAGTGTTCTACCTCAGGGCTTTGTTGCTTTACATGGCTTAAGATTTAAAGTGGTTCTAAACACTTAAACACTAAAGGTTTTCCCCCTTAATGTATTCTCTTCATTAAGGTAAAGAACCTTGAACTGCTTGTTACCCCCCTCCTTAACGCTTACCCAAGTCCTTTATTGTTCCAGCACTGTGTCTGGCTGCAAATCTTCTCACCCCTCCTCCTGGTCTCATAAGCTGTACTGACAGCAGCCGGAGCCATTGGCTCCTGCTGTTGCCAATCAAATCCTGTGAAGAGGGAGAGGGGGTGGGGCCAACCTGTGCCATGTGTATCTATAGATGCTCACAGTCCAGCTCTTGCTATGGGGGCACACAAATAGTAGAAGCAATGAGCACCAGTAGGGGACCTCAGAAGAAGAGGTTAGCAGCCACTACACAGAGCAGGTAAATATAAATGTCTTTAGTATTTTAATCAAAAGAATGTGATTTTAAAATCACTTTAAGTGTCTGCTAGGAGATGGAAGTAGTGGGAGGTGTGTGCTAAATGTGGCAGTGGTACTCTGTTCCCACAACTGTATGCCAAATCTTTGAAAAGTTTGATGCTGCTCCAAACCCTCACTAATCACCAAAGTTGTATGTTTTATCTGACAGGATATATTAGCATTGTTACAACAGTTCCATGTTTTGGTGATTTGGCACCAGAATATTTTGTCCCTGATGTTTAATATATATGGTGTGAAGAAACTATAGCGCTTAAGGAGATTAAAGTCAAATTCAACACTCAAAACAAGATGCAGACTAGGAGAGAGAGGGGCACGTGTGTCAAACAGGCTCTACTGCATAGGCTACCAATCTAATATTGGGATTAGATTTCAACTGTTATTTTGTTTTTTTGCCTGGGGCCCTGCTTTATTTTGTACTTCTACCAGCAAGTACGGCAAACCATTGCATCAGTTACCTTAAGGGGATATTTAAGGCTCACTTTTTTTAAAATAACAAACATGTTATACTTGCCTGCTCTGTGCAGTGGTTTTGCACAGAACAGTCCGGATCCTCCTCTTCTTGGGTCCCCAACCACCTGCCAAATGCCCCCATAGAAAGCCACTTGCTATGGGGGCATTCATTCATGCCCGCTCCCAGGCGGCCTCATGTGTGTCTATAAGGCCCCTTTCACACAGGGTGGATCCACTCAGTGGGAAATTGCTTTGTTGATTCTCGCTGAGCTGGCGGATGACAGGTCCATCTCTGCTCACTGTGTAGGGATGGACCTGTCAGAGCCCAATGGGAAGATTGGATATAAATGGACAGCATGTCCGTTTTCATTCGATCTGATCCGCTGGATGGATGAACATATCGCCATCCATCTGTTTTGAGTGGATCTTGTCGGATCCGATGACAGGCGGGTGTCAGCGAACATATCTCCGTTGATATCCGCCTGCCCATAGAAGTCAATGGGTGGCCCGCTCGGATCCGCCTGAAAAAGGGATCCTAGCGGGTCTATCGCATGAAAGGCGGATCCGATCGGGTCTATCGTGTGAAAGGGGCCTAAGGCACACAGAGTGTGGCTTGGCCCTGACCCCCACTCCCTCATCACTGCCTGGGATTAACAATGGCTCTCACTGCTGTGGCTCAGCCAATGTGGATGGCGAGACCCAGGAGAGGCGCTGCTCTTGTGCACATTGTTGGATAAAAATGAGGTTCGGTTAAGTATGGGGGTGGTAGGGCTGCACACAGGTTTTTTACCTTCATGCATAGAATGCATGAAGGTAAAAAGCTTTCAACATTAACAACCACTATAAAGAACATGATTGAGAGTCACTGTTCTAAGTACGTAATACTTCATACGTATTAAACTGATTTAACCACTTGCCTCCCAAGCCAATTCTGACATTTCTCTCCTACATTTCAAAATCATAATTTTTTTTTCTAGAATATTACCCTAGGACCACAAACATAGGTATTTTTTTTAGCAGAGACCCTAGTGAATAAAACGGTGGTTGTTGTAACTTTTTATATCACACGGTATTCGGGCAGCAATTTTTCAAAAGCAAATTTTTGGGGAAAAAAATATTTTAATAAAAAAAAAAAAAAATTACCCCAATTTTGAGTAAATCCATACCTAACATGTCATGCTTTAAAATTGGGCACACACTCTGGGAATGGTGCCAAACTTTGGTAATTAACCGCTTGCCGCCCACCGTACGCCAAATAATGTCCTCGGCTTTGAGCGTGGATATCTGAATGATGCCTGTAGCTAGAGGCATCATTCAGATATCATTTTTTTTAGAGCCAGCGATTCTATGCGGGCCGTTCCACCACTTGATCGTTCTTACGGGAGGCGAGAGGGGACGTCCCCCCCTCCTGTGCTTCTGCCGACTCACCGCTACGATCGGTGAGTCGGACACAGTATCCGCCGGCCCCAGATGTTCACAATATAGATTTCCGGGGGACCAGATGGTCGCCGGAGTCTCTATGATCGGTCAGAGGCCCTGCGCGATGTTATGATGTCACGCCCGGCCTCTGTATTAAAAAAAAATTGGCTGGGAAGCGGTGATCTTTTTTTTATTTTATTTTTTTATTTCAGGCTTCCCATCCTAGAGGCGAGATGTGGGGTCTTATTGACAAGGGATGTTTACATTCCTTGTAATAGAAATAAAAGTGATCAAAATTTTTTTTTTTCTAGTGGGGGGGAGTCAAGCTAAAATAAATAAAGTAAATTTAACAATACATTTTTTTTTTAAAGCGCCTCTGTTCCCGTGAGCTAGCACGCAGAAGCTAACGCATATTTAAGTCCCGCCCACATATGAAAACAGTGTTAAAACCACACATGTGAGGTATCGGCGCAAGCGTTAGAGCGAGAGCAATAATTCTGGTCCTAGACCTCCGCTGCAACTCAAAACATGTAACCAGAAATTTTTTTTAAAGCCTAAGGGGATTTTTAAGTAGTGAAGTTTGGCGCCATTCCATGAGCATGTGCAATTTTGAAGCCTGATTTGTTAGGCATCTCTTTACTCGGCGTAACTTTATCTTTCACATTATGCAAAAACATTAGGCTAACTTTACTGTTTTTTTTTTGTTTTTTTTAAAGCACAAAAGTTTTTTCCCCCCAAAAAAACACATTCGAAAAATTGATGCGCGAATACCGTACAAAATAAAAAGTTTAACTGACCGCCATTGTATTCTCTAGGGTCCTTGCTAAAAAAAAAACCTGCAGCTGCAGGCATCATTCAGATATCAGCACTTCAATTCGCCGACATCATATGGCGTGAACCCATGTGAAGTGGTTAACCATATGCCGACTGGGCCATAGCCGAAAGATGGCTACAGTGTGGTCGGCTTATTCTGGGAGGGCGTCCATGGATGGCCTTCCAGAATCTTGCTCTCATGGGGCGCGCACCCGCGGACCCCTGGCGCATCAAGGATCACGGAAAACGGCCGCTGATAGCGGCTGTTTACCACGTGATCGCTTTGTCAAACTGGCGTCACGTCATGACGCCGATTCCTCTCTCCCCTCTCTGTACCAATCGGTACAGTGGGAGGGGAGAAGGGGAGAGAAGGCAGCAGCGCTGTGGGCTGGATGTGTAGTGCCCACAGCGCTGCTCAGTGACATACAATTTTTTTAACCGAATTTTCAGGCTTTTTTGGTTAATGGCGCAAAAAATAAAAAAAAACAGCGGTGATTAAATACCACCAAAAGAAAGCTCTATTTGTGTAAAAAAAAAGGACAAACATTTCATATGGGTACAGTGTTGCATGACTGAGTAATTGTCATTCAAAGTGTGAGAGCATCGAAAGCTGAAAATTGGTCTGGTTTGGAAGGGGGTTTAAGTGCCCAGTGGTCAAGTGGTTAAAGTAGTATGATTTTTTTTTTTTACTGAAATAAGCACACAAACTCACTCATCATGCTTTCATGTGTCTAGGTGACAGATTCTCTTAAATCCAATGGTTGATATACTTTTATACTTCAAAAACAAAAAATTAGAAACCTGCCAGAAGCAATCACATAAACACTGGAAGACGCAGGAATAAAAGCTTCAGAAAGCTTATCATTACATCTTGAAAACAAGCTTTGTGTAAGATGTAAGCAGAGCGTTATGAGGTGTTTATGAAACTAAGAGTAGCCACAGAATTTTTAGAAGATTATTCTACTCTGAAATTTGATAGAACACCCATTTCTTTTGTTTCTGTGTCTTTGGATAATTTGGACTCGTTTACATCATGTTGAAAACCTTCTAAAAACATGTAATCACCATGTTTGCTTAGGAAGCTTTAAATAAAAGAACAGGTCTTTACATGGTGCCATGACAAGAAATGCAATACAAAAAGGCTGGCAATACATTACACAATTTTCTTGTACAATTTCCTTTAGATTTGCCAAAACCCTATAATATGAAGTCAAACCAAAACACTTCCAATTTGTATGCAGTCAGGTAGGCTCTTGAATAAGAAAATTGTGTAATGTATAGCCAGCCTAAGTTTTCTAGATTTGCAATACAGGCAGTCCCAGAGTTACGAACACAATAAGGACTGTAGGTTTGTTCGTAAATGGAATTTGTGTGCAAGTCGGAACACTGCATTTGTAAGTGTAACTTCCACCTGTGCATTGATGTGGGATGGTTCGGGCGCTTCTGGGCATGCAGTTACGTTATCTGGGGCTCTTCCCGGCCATGCAGCACATGTAGTACTGCAGTGTGGGATGTGTCCAGCGCTGCAAGATAGCTGCTCGGAGGTATCCAGGACCATCGTGGAGCTCAATTGGCCAACATTGAGGCCATTTGTAAATAGGAATCGTTCGTTACTCGGGTGTTGGTAACTAGGGGGCTGCCTGTATCAGTTCTCTGTGCTGTTATTCCAGTGGATGTAGCGCAATATGAACCATTGTTTCTTTTTACCACTGCAGCAGTGATGGTTTTCAAATTAAGTGATTTATGCTTCTGTATATTAGAGACTGTTGCATCTACTGAATAAAATACGCAATTGCACTAGGATGGCAAGTAGACCCTGCGCTTGATTCCTTACATTTGCCAGTGGTAGTTTCTATGCAACTAAATAGTTCAGTTCCCACTTTACTGCCGAGACAAGCAGTTGCAAAGTTCACACCTTGGTGTGTGTACTGGTGTCCCCCTCCGCTTCTAAGCCATATCCTCCCTCTCTGCCTCAAACAATGGATGCAGGTGACATACGGAGCTGTCTACGCTACAAACATATAATATATATATATATATATATATATATATATATAAAATTAGCTGCCACACACTGATGACATTACATAGAGTATAAACTGGTTTACTAGAGCTACTGACAACCACAGTAACAGTCCCCGCCCATGGAGCCTTCCTGATAATAGACATTTTACCCAACAAAGGGAAGGCTGCATTCACACTTGAGCGTATCGTTTTCAGGTGCTTTTTTGGGTGTTTCTTAGGGCATTCTTCTGGCGTTTTTAGGTCCAAAGGTCACCAAGTACTTTTTTTGAGCTTCAGGCATTTTGTTTCAGGCAACAGAATGCTCAGATGTGAACATGGGCCATTTAAATGAATAGAATTTTGCTTGTTGGGCATTTGGGAACGTTTGAGATGAGCTTTTTATGAGCTGAAAACACTCAGGGGTGAATGCAGCCTTACTCATAGAGAAAGCCCTTTTGGTTAAAACATGTTAAAGGGGAAGTCATCGATGTGGCTTGTTTCTTTCTTTCCATTCACACCTTGGTGGCTTATTGTCTTCCATGGTTCCCCCTAGTGGGTTTAGGAGAGATAAGGCATGCTGCATCGGATGCTCTTTTGAAATGCACAAAGAAAAAGGCTACAGTTACACCATTTAATGAAGATTTCCAATTGGTTGCTTGTGTTAACTGAACTTCATTGCTCAGCTAAAAAAGACCTATAAAGATTTATCTCCAAAGTTTCAATGACAAGTGCATAAATGCTGAAAAATCAAATATGAACATGCTAGTTAAGATAATAATGGACCAATAATGATTTAACAATACTTGGCAAGTATGACTGTTAGAAAGCAGCTCGGTATAGTTCTTAGATCAGCAAAATCGTTTGGGGGAAACTGCTCGCTGTTTTCACTTTGCTATGGTATTTCTAAAAATGAAACCATGAGAAAATGTATAAAAGGCTTAATCAAATGTATTGGCGGCTTGGAAACCACTCTGGTTGTACCTGTGGGGACTTGTGAGAGCGCCAGCAGTACTGGTGGCTATGGAGACTGGCCAGCACTATGTTCTCATCGGTATCCACTTGGCCAAACCGCAGTGTCTCCTGTGTGTCATTACAGACGACGAAATGGCTAAAGATCAACTCCTCTGCCTCGGGGCACTGGTTCTGGAAGACAAAAGAAAAGACTTTTATAATACATCAAAATGTGTTTTCCACATTCATTTCTCTTGAGATGCCTGACAAACTGTATATGAAAATATACTTAAACGCACCTGTTTCCCCCCAAAACAATAGTGGAACCATTTTTGCATGTCAAACAACCAGTTTAGAGAATGTATACTTGCCTGAACTTTGAATCTAGCAATGGTTAAATTGTATCTATAGACAAAACTTTTTTTCCCCATTTTAACTAGAGTAGGGAAATGTTATACCCCCTTTTCAGCATTTTTTTTTCTTCTTGCCATACGTTACCCTTCACTTTCTCTCCTGTACGCACCAAAGAAATGAGAGGACATTTCTCCAAAATAAGGGAACTTTCCTCAAAGACAGTTAACACTAGAGCAAGTGTGTCTGTTAGAAAATCTCCTCTCTATTTGATCTCCGGGGACAGTTTTGTATTTTCCCTCTCTTTCAGTCAGATAGTGATCCCAGAAAATAATACAAAGAGTGACTCTTTCTAACAGGGACACAGACAGCAATAAAACATAGCAAAATGGAAGGTAAGAATTTTTGCCCACAAAGGGTGCTCTTTAACCAAATCAAAGGAAATATATAAAAAGTTTGCAGAACACCTACTATACAATATATGTTTAAAATAGATATCTAAAAAAAAGTCAAGTCCAAAACAGTAGATAAAAGACAAAAAATCTAACAAAAAACCCTTTTGCCGCGTACACCCGACCGGACTTTTCGAGGGACTATGTCCGGTGGTCTTTCCGACAGAGTTTCGGCGGAGTTCTGATGGACTTTCCGAATGAACGGACTTGGCCACACACAATCACACCAAAGTCAGACGGATTAGAACGTGATGACGTACGACTGGACTAGAATAAGGAAGTTCATAGCCAGTAGCCAATAGCTGCCCTAGCGTCGGTTTTTGTCCGTCGGACTAGCATACACACGAATGGATTTCTCAGTCCGGCGGAGTTCCGGTGGGAAAATTTAAAACATGTTCTATTTCTAAAGTCCACCGGATTTTTGGCAAGCAAAGGTCAGATGGAGCCCACACAAGATCGAATTGTCCGATGGACTCGTTCCGTCGGACCTTTGCTGTCAAAAAGTCCGGTTGTGTGTACGCGGCATTAGAAACATCTTACTTTAGCCATAGGATGACCCTAAAAAAGTGTCTGGACAGTGGATAGCAGTAGTCATTCCTTGAAGTTTTAGTATCAGGGTTAGATTTCGATGCCCTCTTTCGTTATTAAAGAAATAAAATTTGTGGACAGGTTCAGGCAGTTATAGACACAGACATATCAATATTTCAAAGAAATGTTTGTAACTTTCTAAAATAATTATCGACTACAGTATTTTTTTTTATTAAAAACAGTAGGTTTCTTAGTAAACTGACTTTATGAAGCATCTATACATCCTCAAATCAGAAGCTATACATTTACCCCATCACCATGTGGTGCAAAGTACCCCTGACATGAGAGGAAACAAGAAAATTAGTAAAACAATTACAGAAATATGCCCTCCTGAAGCTCATGTTAACATTGCCAAATCCCTTTATAAATCAGGAGGACCAGCCTGAGTATGTACCTGTCAGGAATATACAGTGCAACATATGGATACACTTAATGAAATACACAACACTCTATCACATTTACTTTCCAATCGGTGATATTCCATTTAGGAACAGTTAGCAAGTCACTCAGTCACATTCCATATGGATAAAACCATTCACGTGTTTATCTGACCTGTTATATTTATGTGTGTAACTCAGACCTGCTTGTGTTTTTTTAACCAGAGCAGGAAACTTTCTATGAGTGGAGACCATTTTCAGGTAATTTCTGAACATCTGATATGTCTCATTTACTAGGTTCCAGCAAACATAGCCAAATACCCCTACACAGGCTGACATCAATGATTGAACATGGCTAATGATGTCAAACAGGTGAAAAAATGTATACTCGGCATCAACATGGAGGAGCTATCAGTAATGCAGTATAGTTAGTACGGCTTTTCTTACACCTACACTTACCGTATCTATACTCTGCGTGCTCAAGGGTCCCACTGGATATACATGCTGATGGTATTGCAATGTGATAATGTGAAAAGCACAGTAACCCAAAACAATTATATTTCAGTTTTATCTAATCGTATTAGAATATTCTGACGTGTGTTGATATGCATTCACAGTTTAATACACCAAAATAAGGGACTGAGTGTCTCATCCGAACCAGTAGTCTCATTTTGTGAATTGAGATCCATTGCACTGTACCATTGCGGTACAAGGAAAGCATAGATGCAGCATACAGCCAGCTTGCAGCAGCCTGTAAAAATCAACAACAGGCTGAAATATGTGGTGGGGTGGCTGTACGATGTTCCAAGCGGTACTCCCCTTTACAGTCATATACATTTAGGAAAATGGCCCCAAGCGTGTAGTTCCTGCATTCGGGGCATATGTTCCTGAACACATAATGCCCTAAACGTGAGTGTTGTTCAGAATTATGTACAGTTGCACAAAACTATGTATTTCAGCCTATTGTTGATTTTGACAGGCTTCTGCTAGTGGCACCTGTGCTTCCTTTGGGCTCAAAATGCCTATTTTCAAGGCTGCACAAGCAAAAGCTTAGAATGCTCTGAAAGCCCCTAAGCATATTAGAAGCATGTTCAGAATTGGTACATGTATTTAATATGACCAGCTCCTTCTTTTAATTTTCTTTTCCTGTTGGATAGGGTCCATCTAATATTTTGTGTTCTATGCCGACTGTCTGCAAAGCACAATGTTGTTCACATAAACAATAATAGGAGTGTTTAGGAGCAAGCTAAAACAAATTACAGCTAAAAACTCCTGTATGGCAGTCTCAGCAAGTACCTAATCCACAAGCCTCAAAGTAACTAAAAAATCTCCCCTACCTTCCTTGAGTTAAATCTGCTCTCATGCGTCTCAAATGCTCCCCATTTCAGACACTGCAGCTCACAGTGTGGGGGGTTTCAGAAACAGTAGGTAGTGGTGTCAATCCAGAAAGCAGTAGGCATGTGTGGGTATGGCCAGGTGCTGATAGACAAGTTACATGTTTGTGAATCTGCAGAGACAATGCTAACAGCCACACCCCATGCAACAATTTTTTATTCCATTGTAGTGCAAGCAGGACCAGGGTGGCAACTCTGCTATGAATTTAGGAGCAGTGCAGCATTGTTGTCACACCATCACAGGAAGTTGCATTAGGTGGATTTTACTAACAGGCTCGACAAGCATTTGTGAGTCTTTGCAGGGGGACTAAGAAAAAACTGCGGGTGCACTTATAAATAAAGTGGAATACCAGGTATGGATATTTTTGCGTTGTGGCTTTGGTCCAGTTTGCACCAATAAAGGAATGGAGGTCACTTGCTTGGCATTAGAACCATTTAGAGAACAGTTTGCATTATTTTAATGAATACAAAGTGTTCTATGATTGAACAAGGAGGAGGTGATACTACAATTTCCACCTTGAGAGAATGCAAAAGTGTTCCCTGAATGGAGCCCAGGCTCTGGGATCACAATGCAGCAGGGCAACCACTAGGCATGGGACCAGTGGAAATCGCTATAGTAGCGAGGCCAACTACAGTGATTTCCAGATTTCACAAGGATCCCACAGGTGTGATATATACATATTTACATTGTGTGGCAGTGTGCACCTGTGCCGCTGTTTAAAATGGTGGTTTACCCCAGATTTTGTAAGAATCAAGCACACTAATGGCACAGGTGTGAGCTGGCTTCATATGAGAGCCAGAGTTAGCGCTCAGGGCTCCACCCTCCCTAGGGGGTCAGCATGTGAAGGGAGCCGTGAGAGGTGCTGGTATGCGCCATACTGTCCAGGACAGGACAGACCAAGGCCGAGCCTGAGTGAGAGTCCATGAGGCACAGAGCAGCTGGAGAGCTGCAAGGAAAGATGCAGAGCTAAGGCACAGCATTTGTGCACGAACACTGAGGACGTGTTTGATGGTCAGGAGGACCAAAAGGTACCAATACTCCGAGCAGTAAAACTGTCACAAGAGCGCCAGGTGGCTGAATGTTATGTTTATTGCATTAATAGTGAAGACCCCCTGCGTGGGAAGACATAACCGTGTGACCTTTTCATGTTCTTTTAAACAAAAGTGGGCAGGACAGCCCTGAAAACTGGATCAATGTAACTATGCAAAAATGCCCATATCTGAAATTCATCTATAAGTGCTGCAGCCCATATCGATTCTTGTTTTTATTAACGGAGGGGGAATAGTTCTACTTTAAGCCCAATGGTACTGATGCTAGGGTGATTCATTTTACTAATGATACAGGGCCATGGTCAGTCATATGCAACATAGTGGTAGCAATGAGTCCAAAGTCATAGACACCTATAAAGGTGATCCAGTTTCTCTCACAATAAGATGCCAGTTTATCGAATAGTAGGTGACCAGAAACATACTTTTGATCGCTATTAAGGGAGCAAGCCCTTGTCCATTAGTCTGCGTTATGCAGAACAAGACACTGAGAGCAGCATTTTTAACTGCAAATGCTTTCTTTTCTTTTTTTTGCAGTGATATTCAAACCAGCTGTAAGGATTCAGATCACACTAGCTCTTGTTTTATGAATGTCCTCCTGCAACAAGCAAAGCCATGGAATGCCCTTAAAAAGAATGTTTGATATAAAACAGATGTTTCATCTTCTAGTAGGGCTGCTGCTGTAGTGCCATGTTAGGTAATTAATCCAAACGCTTCTCTGGCTCTGCAGGCGTATTAATAAAAATGACTTTGTTTTTCTTTGGTTAATTCATGGGAGGAGCAGCTGAGAACCCAGGGGAGGCAGGGAAGATCGCTTTATTAGCCAAGGGGTTTAGGGCTAGGAATTCTGGCTCCCAATGTTACACATACAATTAATTACAAGAGACAAACAGCTCTAGAAGGGAGTTGAGCGGAATTGCAAGGAGCATCTATGACATTGCACAAGCACTCCATTAAAGCCTCTCTACAGGGGCAACTGACCAGCACGTGCCTCATGTCTAAGTGATTCTTACACAATCAAGATTGATGATTTGGCTTCTACAAATAGAGTGATTAACAATCATATGCTGAATGGCCTATTACCCATTTAATATATCGCATGCATGTGATAGGGTCAAGACAGGATACAACTTACAATTTGTATATTTTGTAATAGTCATGAGATGCTTGTAGGTAGTTGCCATTTGTAACACACACACACATAAATCAATCCCATGCATTTTAAAAAGAAAAAAAATAAATAAAGAACTCTCTCCCACTTTTCAAAAAACATTTTAGTGATTATTCTTTCAGATGTGTATAATGAAAGCAGAGTTAAATTTTAAATGTGAAAAAGGCAAGCAATTAGAGATGATCAAATTTATTCATTCACCCTGGAAAATCGAGACAGATTGTTCCATCTAATACTTTGCAGACAAGTCACAATTTTGTGAAGAGTTTGATTATACGTGTACTGGTTCCGATAGGCAGGATACTTGTCATAGACTTAAAGCGGAACTCCAGCTAAAAATGTCAAATTATTATCCCAATAAAAACGTAAATTGCCAAAGCTGCAATTTTCAGCTTCAATTCAGAGATTTTCCATGCAGGCCTTTTTTCCTGTCACTTGATGTCCTTAGTGTGATGGCCAGCATCATTCAGAACTTCTTCTGAGCCCAGGCCATCGTGGAATGCGACCCAGCCTGTGATTGGACAATGAAAGGAGAATATGCACAGTGATGAGCTCAGCTCTTTCACACTTTCTCTTCCTATCAGCATGACTTATTGTCAGCACATGAGCTCCTTGTACTGCTTCTCCCTCCCCCTTCTCTTTGCTGCACAGAGACTGCAAAAAGGCTAATGACAGGCCAAATTCAGGTACTTTAACTGCTTGTATTTAAAAGGATGAATACTGATATATCCAAGATTAAAGAGCTTGATTAATCTGTGTCTTCATAACTGCAAAGAATTCAGCTTAAAAAAAAACCTACCAATTGCATTGTCAAGAGAATCCAGAAATCATGATGCCCTTCTCTCTTCATATCTCTTTATAAAGAACGGGTTGTATACAGTTTTTCTGAAATGGCCTGCATCCGCTGTCCATGACCAGCAGTACCAAATTGATAAAGCAATATATGTTTGTTTGACCAGATAAATGGCAAAAAAATGTATAGCTGGTAGCACGGTGTATGCAGGTGCAGTCTGTATTCACCACTGCACATAGCGTTTAACCACAGCAACAATGCAAGTAGGGAAGGAAGTTGGTTGGTCACAGGGAAGCAGATATCGGACTGGATGGTGGCATCCCATGTGACATTGGTGGCTATCTTGGGCCAGAGTCTAATTAAGACTCCGGCTTCCAGGCTTAGCACACTTTTTGCAAGTGGCTAGCATAGGCAAAGGAATCGCATTTGTTAGGAATAGTACTGGAGACAGGGAATGGTTCCAGAGGAGTAGGGACAGTCCAGGGACTACGTCTGCTTATGATGAAGCCTTCCCATTTGGGTATGGACCAACCAGGCTGCATTCCACTTCTCTTCCAGATTGCATCTTGTAGGCTCACTGCTGCCCAAGTTGTAAGTGGTTCCGATCAGGTTTGCTCCCCAACACTGAAGAAATGACTGCACTCCAAGATCCATCAAAATTCTTATTTAATAATGAACATCCCAAGTGTTACAAATGGTAGACGCGTTTCACACACTAACAGGTGTGCTTATTCATTAGTAATGGTAACGAATAAGCGCACCTGTTAGTGTGTCAAACGAGTCTACCATTTGGACTGTCTGTAAAACTTGGGATGCTCATTATTAAATAAGAATTTTGATGGATCTTGAAGTGCAGCCATTTCTTTAGTGTTGATGGTATGAGGAGGGGAGCCGAGGCGGGCACCTGTGATAACATTAGGCTTCCTGTCTCACCTGGAGCAGCGAGTTCTTTTGTTTGGATATTCAGGTTTTCTCCCCGCTGAGCCTGTTGAATTTGCTGAACTGTTCTTCAATACACTGTTAATGCTGAACTCTGACTTCCAGCCACACGATCCTGTACCTAACCCACACGGGTCTGCAATGCATGTCTAGAAAAGCTGGTGATCTGGCAAACCCTCTTGACCAGGTCAGGGTAGGCGAAAGCAAATCAGTGAATCCTGCTAAATTTCATCACCATCAGTTAACAAGTAGTGTAACATGGCAGACAAATGATGAACTGGCTACAAAAAGGTGAATGATCCCACAATGTGATCATTCATCCATTTACCATATAACTAGGCTACACTGACAAATCCTTAACAATTTGCAGAAATGTTCCAGTTTTTGCAAAAATAACTGCACACGTTCATCACACTCTATCTTTAGCATCCTACCATACTTCATGGTAAGCAAAGCAACCAAAAATAAAATTGGGGCAGTGTATGCTTTAAAATTGAGAATGCTCTATGGTGGTGATATCCTTGTTTTCAGTTTAGCAACCTTTGTATGTATACCATTGCAACTTTAAGTTTTTGTATCCTGGTGCTTATTATGTTCATGTACTATTCCTCTTTTCAATAAAAATTTATTTGAGTAAAATTGAGAATGCTCTAAAAAATTAAATCTAGAGATTTAAAAACAAAATGCTAAAAATATGAGGATATTATGAAACAAGAAAAAGTAATAGATGCCTTAATGCTGGACGTTATGCAGATATACACAAAAAAAATGAATATAGTTTTGCTTTTAAGCAGT
Source organism: Lithobates pipiens (assembly GCF_037356315.1). Lineage (NCBI taxonomy): Eukaryota > Metazoa > Chordata > Amphibia > Anura > Ranidae > Lithobates > Lithobates pipiens. Next base: position 506,592,617 of record NW_027507764.1, on the reverse strand, counting down.
GCAAGTACCTAAATTTGACTTGTTATCAGCCTCTTGCAGTCTCTGTACCGCAGAGATCAGACTGAGATAAGGAGGAGCACCACAATTAGACAATCAGTAGTGCTGAAAGACTGAGGAAGCAAAGTGACAGGGCAAGGAGCTCATAGTCGTCTGCTGCTTCTCCTTTCACTGCCCAGTCACAGAGGTGGGGATGACACCTGTACATATTACTGAACTGCAGCAGAGAAAAAACAGGTCAACGGTTCTGTTAGAGAGGGCTGTGCTGTGTGGCAGAGTCAATCTCAGAAATGGACAGATAGAAATCCCCTATATGCATTTAATCTCTTTAGCTGTTTATCTAAGTTCAGCTTTAAAGTAATTCATTCTAAAGCCTCATTTTTTAAAAATAAAAAAATAAACATTATACCTGGCATTGCACAGGGCTGCCCCAAACTTCCTCTTCTCGTGCTCTGGGCTCTTTCTCTTCTCAGTGCGCCACCATTGGAAACCAGTTCCTATGGGGGCGCACCTGCAGGCTTGCTCCTAAACTGGGCTGTGTGCGTCTATTGACATACCCAGCATGGCTCAGCCCTGCCCCCTACTCTCAGGATTTGATTGACAGCTGTGGAAGCCAATGGCTCCCGCTGCTATCTCCATGAGCAGAGAGAGAAGAAAGCCGCTGCAGTTGGGAAGTGCACTGTATCGAGATCGGGCTTAGGTAAATATACAGGGGGGTGAATGGGCCATAAAAAACAGGTACATTTTTTACCTTAATGAAGGGAATGCCTGCCTTTAGAATCACTTTAAAAACCAAGATTCCACAACAATAAAAATTCACAGTGGACTTGCAGCTTACATGGTACATTTGGCTGACTAAGTGACTGGTCTGTCATGCTTACAGAGGTTTATCAGTAAGATGACTGACTAAGGTTCCTAATATCACCTTCTAATGGATCAGAAATGCTTGATATGAGGAGCATCTCCTGCATTTACAGAAATGTCATCAGCAACCTCAGTTTTGCAACCATACACATATTTCTTCCACATGCACTAATACACAGGGGAAGACATTACCTCTCTCTTAAATGATTATTACACCTTTTATCACATTACAAAAAAACAATACACCACATACTTTACAATGTCTTTCTATATTTCATATTTACTGTACAAGACATGGACCTCATTTGCTATGCACAAGAGCCAGCAACCTGAATAACATGATTCCTTACCTGTTGCCAAGCTTGGATTGCAGTGTTAATAGAGTGCACAGAGTGCTGCCCAAAGTTTATGAATATTGGATCCACCAGCACGGTGCTATCAATTAACTTTTCCAGGGTTCCAATCGATATAGCCACCTGGCCTTGAAGATGGAATTGTTTGACTAGGTTCCTCATGGTCAGGTTCCGGCATTCCAAGAGCTGGCACTCTACTTCACTGGAGAACTGCAACTCCTTGCACACAGTCGATCCACTCCACTGTCGGAGGTAAACCTGGGGCTCTTTCAGAGACACCACCATATATTCAAGGTCACTTGGCATTGTTTTATCAGAAATGAAAGGCTGCAGACATCTGGGTGGCACTATAAACAAAATGGTAAACCATAAAACATAATTTAGTAAAACTAGCAGTCACAGGAGCAATACCCGTTGAGACACTTATAATCCTGAGCCTAGGTTCACACTGATTCCAAACTGGCGATGCAGTATGATTATGGGGGCGATCTGACAGACTTCTGTGCAGGTTCATGCACACATGTCTATTCAAATCACCCCCAAAGTCGCCAATAGTAGTACAGGAACTAATTTTGGGAATCAATGCGGCCTTGAATCGATCTGGACGGTGCCATTGCAGGCAATAGCTGCTGATTTGACACGTCAAATCGCATGCCAAATCGGTCCAATGTGAACATGGGCTGAAAGCAAATCTAAATCCCAAGGGCTTCACAGTAGGTGTAGAAATCATGCATTTTCCCGCCCTAAAATGCAATGCGTGGGAACATGCAAAAAAAGTGCATGTGTTAGGACACACCTCCTGGTGAGAACGGGCCCTAACTGAATAAAACACCGTGGGGGGGGGGGGGGCACTTACTGAAATTGGAACTGTGCATTGTAACCAATCATCTTATAGCTTCAACTTGTTCAGTTAACTTTTGCAAATGAAAGCTAAAAGCTTGGTGTTGGTAAATTTCCCCACTATGCACAACAACTGCCATTTTTCTTTTTCATAAAATACAGTTTTCACTTTTTTCATCTATGTTTAAATCTCAGGGCTGCTGATTTCCTTGAACCTGTTTCAGCCATTTCCTGTCTACATACACTCACCTAGCTTGAGCTGCCCAATATTGCTATAGACTGGCTTTACTGATGGTGACAACAGCAAACCATGCTTGCGCAATGTGTGTCAGCTGCTTATAGTCTGCACCAGGGATGCATGCGATAGGATGACGATATGAAAGCGCAACCGAAAGAGGGTTGTCACCCCATAACAGGGAATACCTGAACACAGGTCTTCAGGGCAGGATCATCAGGTATTCTTTTAATGAAGATTGCATATTTACCAAAGCTGAAAACAAGTTTTGAAGTTATATGAAACATGTTTAAATATATCATAGTGGTTGGGTTTAGATCTATTTGAATTAACTTAATAGTGGATAAAAAAATCCAACGTTATGGCAATACAATACTTTACTCCCAAGTCTATGTTCTAAACCCCTTCCTCTAACCTTATATTTATTTATAAAAAGGCATAGTAGAGTCACGTCAGTCTTGCACACTTGGTGTATTCAAATAGGCAAAGCAAGAAGATGTGCAGAAGGTGCAGCACCCCATAACAACAAACCAGAGATCATCTCTTAACTAAGCTGACTAATAAAATTAAATTAACTGACTGCTGCTATGTTGCACAGGTGCTGGATGTGCTTGTACATCAGTGTACAGAGACTTAGAGCCCAGGTCCCAGGCTAATGTCCACAGTGCCTCTATTTTAATTCATTACTGGTAAGTATAATCTAGAAAACATGGAAAGATGACTAAAAAGAACAACACATTGCTAGACCATCAAAGGTAAAACATAATAAGGAAATGGCATTCCCTTAAAAGACATCCTTCATAAGGCATCCTAATAGCCCTAAATCGGAACACTTTTATTGTGTAAATTAGGTTTTTTCCACACCCTAATTACCTTTACACAGCCGAATAAAGAAACAATTTGAAATGGGCATCGTTAAAAATCCCAACCGTAAACAGATCTATTCAAACATTCTGAAGGCCAAGAAAAACATGACGGTACATGGAAAAAGGAAGCAATTTGTATAGAAAATATGACAGGCTCACAGAATTTTTGAGCAGAATGAAAGTGTCATAGTGAGTAAAAACATGGCCAGTGTTTAAATATTATGTACAAATCACATGATTTAGTCTTCCATGGACTATACATAAACTTGAGTTTAAACTAGTGTGGAAGCATAAAACTGAGCCAACCACAAAATTACAGGACATTACAAAATATGAAAAAAGGCAAAGCAAAGGCCTCGTTCACACCATACGTGCATAAAAGTTGATGGAAAAACCATGCAGATTTCACTTGCAGAGACACGAGTGTACATCAGTTTTCATGTGCGTTTTAGTGTGTTCTTATGCATGTGGACATCTGTATGCATGCACATTTTTTTTTATGCACAGATAGACATCACACCTTGAGTTATCACTTTCTCTTCTGCCCTGTTCACACCACAATGTTGATGTCACATACGTTTTTTTTTTTTTTGTGCAGAAAACTGCAGATTCCTGCGCAGAAAAAATCTGAACGTGTTGTGGTGTGAACAGGGCACATGGAGAATAACTGTTTTCTTTGTGTCCTTGCAGAATGCGTGCAGAAAAACCCTGGTCTCTGCACATGGTGTGAATGAGGCCCAAAAGCCAGAAAGTCCTAGCAGCCATACAGTATGTATATAGCTATGCATGTGACCAATAACCCATAGACCTATGGAGTGTTTGTATGCATGCAGTAATTGGAAGGTGTACAGGGATGTATGCAGCTTTTTCAGTTTTCATCCATGAAAAAAATGCAATGCACTAATCCATATCACTGCTAATATGGAGATGTGGGATCCCCTTTTCCTAACCTGTTTGTAACATAAGAGAGAGATTCTCAACCACACTCACTGCAGACTCCTTCCTTTCTCTCACATGTAGAAACCCTGATGTATCAAAGGAGTTGATTTACTAAAACTGGAAAGTGTAAAATCCGGTGCAGCAGTGCATGGTAGCCAACCAGCTTTTAGCTTCAGCTTGTTCAGTTGGCTTTGACAAAAAAAAAAAGAAAGCCGATCGGTTTATTTGCAGAGCTGCACAAGAGTTTGCACTCTCCAGTTTTAGTAAATAAACCGCAAAGTGTCCACTCAAACAAGTTTCACGTTGACATCAATCAGCTACAAATGCCAAATCCTGGCTTTCCTGGGTATTTAAGGTGCTATCTGGAAAAATCCCCAAGAGAATACATATAAAATATCACAATTAATGAATTTGCATGATTTGTAAAAGCATATATAAGTCAATTATCCTTCCATAAAGGTATTTAACATTAAATATGCTGTAAACTAACCCTTTCTTTCCAGAGGCTTCCAGATGGGTGTTTACCTCCTTTACTCACTATGCATTATTTATCAATTGGTCAAAAATTGCATTCATTGAATTTACATATTTATAGACATCAATCAGATTAAAGCTTGCCTCTAAAGTTTGAATTTGATTAACGATAGACCAAAAGATAGAGCGCGAGACGGAAAAACATGTAGATACACCAACCTCCCATCTAAGGAACTCTCTGGAATCTGGCTGAAGAGGATTATATACTGTAGTATGTCAATTAGGAAAACTCAGTACTCTTAGCTGCAGTGTTTCCTAAATAGCATTAATAGTACAATGATTGATTTAATCTGTTGCCTGGAATTGCTTCATTACAGCTTTGACTTTCTAAAGCTGTGAGTGTTGTTAGCTTGCTGATCTCCTAAACCAGAAACCCAGAGCAGTTTGATGTCTCTGTCTGTATTGCTGTAATATAACTGTGAATTTCTTTGTGCGTCTCTGCCATCAGTGACAGCCGCATGATAAATGGGAGAAATGCATACTGAATTCTGCTCCTCTAAAAAACAAAAAAGGTTACTTTTTACGTTTCAGGTTGACAGCTGGCAGTTTTTGAATCTATTTATAAAGTTGCAAAATGAGGCTCAACAAAGCTGAACACTGGTGAAGTCACTTTTGAGAGCGGCAGAGTGTTTGGTATGGTGATTAATAAAATTGGAAAAGAGATGTTTTGCCAAACTGGCAGAGTGAAAGGAAATGAAAGAAGAAATTTATGCCAGGAGAGTGAAAAAGTGCGGACTGGAGCTGTTACCAACAAAACTGCACGTGTTGTGAAAGGATATGAGGCAGAGATGTGAGTGACAGTTGTATTGATGAAGATGAAAGGTGTGCTAGAGTGAATGCTACAGAAATAATGTAGAACAATATTTCCTATGACCACCAGACATTATTGTATTACTGTATCCCTAGGCCTCATTCACATGGAGCAGAGTCCGCTCCAATCAGCAGGGGATCTGTGAGCAGTTCCCTTTCTGATCAGAGCTGAGTGGGATGGATGTCACATCCATGCCTGGTTAGTTTATGCTGAGTGGACATGGGAAGACCCTGCTGAGCAATATGGATGGCCACATGTAAACAGACTTAGCTGTCTGATGTAAGACGCTCTTAAAAAGGGACCAACAAACTATTACCCTGGAGGAACATCTAACAGAATTTGAACATCCTAGTGAGTGAGAGGCAACACTACAGGTTCATGCAGGACCCTAGCATAAGATAGTGATACAGAGAGAACCAAGCTGGATGTGATGTTACATGCGTGTATATCACACCATTAAGTTGAGAGCACTGAGAGTAGTGATTGGGAAGAAATGGTTTAGAATGTTAGGAAGATTTCACAGTTATGCACTTTTAATAAACCGTCAATATGAATTATTATCTAACACTTGAAATATATGAAGGACATTATTATTAATAAGTAGGTGCTCAGTTGTTTTGTATTATGTTGCACAAAAATTAGATTGGTAGCGCAGCACACTTTTATTATATTCTATTTATGAATTGTTTGAACACATATCTGTGCATGCAGCAACCCATGGGTCACTATTTGATTTATTTGGTTTATTTTTATAATTTGAGAGCCATCAAATGTGCAGGAGTTACTTACCGACACAAGACAATTCAGCATTGCTGAGTCTAGGAAATAAGTCATCACAAGCTGTGCAGAAAGAGGCCTGTCTATACCTTGTGCTCTGCTGAAGACCTCCGTCAGGGGGGTCCTGCAGGGTATTTTGGGTGCTGTAGTGAGGGGGAGACTGATCAAGAAATATTTCTGTATTGCACAAGATAGGAGCTTGGTGTCTGCATACGCAATACAAAGAGAAGAGTGCCTTGTGCCTTGGACACTGTCCAGCAGTGTCTGCGTCACATGGGCCGTCTTGTAGGATCTGTGGCAACAAGGTGCGCCCAGCACTAAAATAATGTTGATGCTGTCAGGCAACAGTACATCTCTGCCTAACAGTAAAAGTTTTGCAGATTTGCTAGTTATGCCACTGGGTTCATAAAATCCAGTAGCAGAAAAGATCTTTAAAGTAAAAGTAATGACTTGGGAAAAAGTGAACATACTGTAAATACTGACTTCAATTCCTTAAGTACCCGAGGGTACTTAAGGAACTTGGTCAAGTAATTGCCAGACCATTGTTCCTAATTTTTACTGACAGTCTACTGACTGGAATGGTATCAGCTGATTGGAGAAAAGCCAATGCAGCACCAATATTTAAAAAGGGCCCAAAATACATCCCTGGGAATTACAGACCAGTTAGCCTAACATCAATAGTATGTAAACTCTTGGAAGGCATGATAAGGGACTATATACAAGATTTTAGTAATGAGATCGGTATCATTAGCAGTAATCAGCATGGATTCATGAAGAATCGTTCTTGCCAAACCAATCTACTAACCTTCTATGAGGTGGTGAGTTGCCAGCTAGATAAAGGAAGGCCCATAGATGTGGGGTATCTGGATTTTGCAAAAGCATTTGACAGTTCCCCATAAACGTTTACTGTATAAAATAAGGTCCGCTGGCATGGACCATAGGGTGAGTACATGGATTGAAAACTGGCTACAAGGACGAATTCATAAGGTGGTCATAATGGGGAGTACTCGAAATGGTCAGGGGTGGTTAGTGGGGTCCCCCAGGGTTCTGTGCTGGAACCAATCCTATTTAACTTGTTCATAAACAACCTGGAGGATGAGGTAAACAGTTCAATCTCTGTATTTGTGGACGATACTAAGCTAAGCAGGGCAATAACCTTGCAAAAAGATCTGAACAAATGAATGGGGTGGGCAACTACATGGCAAATGAGGTTCAATGTAGAAAAATGTAAAATAATGCATTTGGGTGGCAAAAATATGAATGCAATCTATACGCTGGGGGGGAACCTCTGGGGGAATCCAGGATGGAAAAGGACCTGGGGGTCCTAGTAGATCTCAGTAATGGCATGCAATGCCAAGCTGCTGCTAACAAAGCAAATAGAATATTGGCATGCATTAAAAAGGGGATCACCTCCAGAGATAAAACGATAATTCTCCCACTCTACAAGACTCTGGTCCGGCCACACCTGGAGTAAGCTGTCCAGTTCTGAGCACCAGTCCTCAGGAAGGATGTACTAGAAATGGAGCGAGTACAAAGAAAGGCAACAAAGCTAATAAAGGGTCTGGAGGATATTAGTTATGGAGAAAGGTTGCGAGCACTGAACTTATTCTCTCTGGAGAAGAGACGCTTGAGAGGGGATATGATTTCAATAAACAAATACCATACTGGTGACCCCACAATAGGGATAAAACTTTTTTGCAAAAGGGAGTTTAACAAGACTTGTGGCCACTCATTAAAATTTGAAAAAAAGAGGTTTAACCTTAAACTACGTAGAGGGTTCTTTACTGTAAGAGCGGCAAGGATGTGGAATTCCCTTCCACAGGTGGTGGTCTCAGCAGGGGGGGGGGCATTGATAGTTTTAAGAAACTATTAGATAACCACCTGAACGACCGCAACATACAGGGATATAAAATGTAATACTGACATATAATCACACACATAGGTTGGACTTGATGGACTTGTGTCTTTTTTCAACCTCACCTACTATGTAACTATGTAAAAATGCTGCAGCATTGGTGTGACTCCGAGACTGAGAGCGGAGTGATCACATGACTGCTGATCGCTCATTTCTGTGTCTTCCCCAAGTGGAGAGCAGTAATTATCAGTGACTGCTCTCTGTTCTGCCCTTCCAGCGTGGAGAGAAAGAAAGGCACAGCTGGCTTCAGCTAAAAGCCAGCCAATGAAAGCTGGAGCCAGCTGTCAATCAGGCAGCTCAGTGGATCACGGAAATATGGTCAGAATCAATCCAAAGCTTGGAGCTGCTCTGTGATCTCAGCTGACAGAGGGCTTTTGGTTGTGCACTAGCTGATTCGAGCCCTAAAATGCATAAAAAATATGAATCCTCTGAACAAGTGCCGTTTACATGTAGAAAAGGAATTATTTTCATTAGGCTTTCTTTAGGGAAAACAAACATTATTATTATATAGCACCAACAGTTTGCGCAGCACTTAATAAAGCAGAGTTATTACCCAATTATACACAAGAGGGTTGAGAGAGCCTTGCTCACGAGAGCTTACAATCCAAAAAGGAGGGACAAGTGAGGTAAAAAGTGTAATAAAAAAAAAAAAAAGAAATATGTATGGGAAGAGCTGATGTGGAGAGTAAAAATGTAATTTATCAGGTGGGGGAGGGATAGGATTTCCTGAAGAGAATTTTCTAGGATTGCCTTAGGGCCGGTTCACACAGCGGGCGATGCGAGGCGACACGACTCGCCTCGCTCCCGCAAGTCGCCCCCATTCTGTACAATGGAACCGTTCTGAGATGAGCGACTCGAGTCCGACTCAGAAAAAAGGTTCCTGTACTACTTCTGGGCGACTTCGGGGGCGACTTGCATTGACTTCTATACAGAAGTCCTCTGCAAGTCGCCGCTGAGCTCGCCGCAGGTCGCGGCGAGGCAAGTCGGAGACGCCTCGCCGCGCCTGCAGTGTGAACCGGCCCTTACAGTATAGGAGATAGCTGGACAGACTGGGATAGGGAGTCCCAGAGGAAGGGGGAGGCTTTGGGGAAATCCATGCGGTAAGCATGGGAGCTAGAAAGCAGGAGATCTTTGTAAAAGAAAAGAGGATGGTTTGAGTATTATTTTGACATCAGGATCATGAAGTAGCTTGGACCAGAGTTGTGAATGGCTTTGTATGTTGTTACTAGTTTGAAGCATGTTTTAGAAGTGTGGAGACGATGTTGGTATAGAGGGAGATAATGAAAATGTGGGTTTAGGCTCATTCACGCCAGCAGCTGCATTGCAATGCAGCAGCTGGTGTGCAGTGCAGTCTGGCTGGATCAGTGTATTGTTCATGATATCGATGCATCACACAGTTTAAAGTTTTTTGTTTTTTTTTGGTTTTCAAATGTGACATTTCATAGAGTTCTATCGATCGGCATGTGGCGACATGTGCAATGCTGGAAAGAATTACTGCTTGCCAACGCAGTCCCACAGCGCCATGGTAGTTCATTGAGAACTACAAGTTGACAGCCACAAAGGATGTTGGGACTTCCAGAGCTGTGTGAATGAATGACATGGTCATGTGGGTGGAGCCCTGCATTCCTATGCTGATTTTAAAAAGTGACAGCTAGTACAGTGAAGGGGGGCAGCCTAAAAACAGGTGGAACATTTTCCCAAAGGTGAACTTATTCTTTTAAGGTCTCATTCACACTGGCACTGTCAAACCTGCATATATATGAGGACATTGCAAAATGCATGTAATCATTTGATAATGGTGCCATTATGAGTGGTCAGTTTAGAGAAAATAGAATTCTGTGCATCCAGGATCCAATTAGATCCAAATGTGGATAAATGCACCTTAATGAGTGTAACGTGTTTAGTATATAGAGGGGCCGAGGATGGAGGGAGAGTGTTTTCTGCTTTTCTTTGGAGGGGAGGCTTGGCCTTTGTGCTGTACCTTTTTGTATATATATCCAATAACATATGATTTGTGTTTGGTAGCCTTTGTATGGTGCTATATTCTTTGTGGTGCTTTTTTTTAGGTTGTTCAGCATCATCTTACAATTTCCTTCCAAGCCTTATCATTTCTGGCTTGCTCCTTCCATTCAAATACACGTGCCTGCAATGGTCTACTTTAGAGGATTTTAATTCCTCCAGCACTGGTCACACACAAATTTAAAAAAACAGAGGTCACCAGATGTTAATGTGTGAATGATGAAAAATTCAATAGTCAGCTTTATTACATTGACATGACATAGTATAGCTTGTTAACTGGCACGTCTGTCTGAAAACTCAGATCATGCCATTGTTCCATAAGCCAGCAAAATGTCTATTTATAATCAGTTATAAACATGTACCTGAGCCTAACTGATCCACATGATGACACAAGTGTAGCTCCAGGTGTGCAAACTGAACGGACACTCCAAACGATGGAACCAACCATGGTGTGAAACAGGAGTCCACCCTCGTACAAGCTGCAAGTGCTGTTGGAGTAACAAGCTGGTCACAAGCACTTTGAGAGCCAGATTCACTTTCAGAGCTGTGGGAAAACAATTTTTTTTTTTTTTTAACTAAACAATGCCAAGATTATAAAATGTTATATGATAAGTGCAGATGGTCAATTGGACAAAATATTTTCAAGACACACAGCCAAAATAATTATATTTGATTTCACATCTGACCATTACAATTTGCATAAATATTTATCTGGAAAAAGTGGTATTCAATTGTGTAATTATATCCGAATAATGTTATTCTTTCCTATTTATAAATACAAATGTTACAGTTAACGAGCCAAAAAAGATAGAAGCAAAAAAAAATCTGAAGTAGAAAAAAATGCATCTGTAATTAATTTACTAATTTAAGAAAAATAAAATTAAAAAGGAAAATCAGATGTTGACGCTTTGAAATGACAGGTAATAACATATGATATTTTTTGTCGCCAGTAATACTAAAGGCATGGAAATAAACATGAAAAAGTTAAGAAAAAAAAACCAAGGAGGGCAGATACTTTTTAAGATTAAAAAAAATAAAAAAATTATACAGCGGTCTGAGCATCCCTTGTGAAAACTGGTAAAAGGAAACAAAATTCTTAAAAAAGAAAACTATGTTGGAACTAAAAAAAAAATGAGGAATTCTTTTGTTCAGCGAACCTTGTTCCATGCAAAGGGTCAGTCTATTAGCAACACAAAAGCTAATAATAGTGATTCTCTTATTATAGCAAAAGAAGCTCTTTAATGTAGAACTACTGACTAGATTAAAGCCTAAACCTGGGCTGATGCCAAGGCACTGTTCTCTGCCGCATTCTCATTTGAGTCCAGGTTGATGAGCAGAGCTTTGTTGCCCTGGGCTCATAGGAAGTGGGTCACATGACACTGGCCTTTTAAGTTGTTTTCAAGCTTTTTGAATCTATAACTTATATTAAAGGCATACCAGGTGATCCTGCAACCAAAGTCTTTGTTCAGGCACTTTCGGTTATTGGATGACAACTATATCCCAATTGTGCACCTTTGACATTTGAGTTGACACTTTGTCACAAGTATTCCTAGTGGAGACTACAAGCAGTCATGCCAACACAATTTGAAAATTGGTTTGCCATTGTCACTACCAAGAAGCTGATCCAGAGCAATAATGTTAAGCCATTGCTGGAGAGTGAGCAAGATCAGCGCACTGAGATCCTAAAATGGTTGAAAAAAAGGATGAAATGGTATTTTATGGAAAAAGAAATATAACAACTGTTTATTATAAAAGGGTTTTAGAAAATTAAAAGTCATCCAAGTAGGGTTTAGATTTACAGTGGGGCAAAAAAGTATTTAGTGAGCCACCAATTGTGCACGTTCTCCCACTTAAAAAGGTGAGAGAGGCCTGTAATTGTCATCATAGGTATACCTCAACTATGAGAGACAAAATGTGGAAACAAATCCAGACAATCGCATTGTCTGATTTTTGAAAGAATTTATTTGCAAATTATGGTGGAAAATAAGTATTAGTATATGGTAAGTAAGTTCATCTCAATACTTTGTTATATATCCCTTGTTGGCAATGACAGAGGTCAAACGTTTTCTGTAAGTCTTCACAAAAAAAAAAAAAAGATGCATCTGGGAATGCTCCCCACTATGTTCCCGCTATGCAGAGTTGTGAACGGGGCTTGACAGCCGAGTGTTTCTGCCCACTCTCCCCTATGTGCTTGTATAAAGATGCCCATACACTATGCCAGTGATGGCGAACCTTGGCACCCCAGATGTTTTAGAACTACATTTCCCATGATGCTCATGCACTCTGCAGTGTAGTGGAGCATCATGGGAAATGTAGTTCCAAAACATCTGGGGTGCCAAGGTTCCCCATCCCTGCACTATGCAATCTCATTGTGTATTTAGCGAGACGGGTGATCACTGATTGATTGCATTTCATTTAACCACTTTCAGACCGGACCATTTTGCTGGCTTAAGACCAGACCACTTTTTGCGATTCGGCACTGCGTTGCTTTAACTGACAATTAACTGCGTTGCTTTAACTGCGGTTGTGTGACGTGGCTCCCAAACAAAATTGATGTTTTTTTCCCCACAAATAGAGCTTTCTTTTGGTGGTATTTGAGCACCCCTGCGGTTTTTATTTTTTGCGCTATAAACAAAAATAAGAGTGACAATTTTGAAAAAAAACGCATTATTTTTTACTTTTTGTTATAATAAATATCCCCCAAAAGTATATAAAAAACCATTTTTTCCCTCAGTTTAGGCCAATACGTATTCTTCTACATATTTTTTGGTAAAAAAAAAAAACGCAATAAGCGATTATTGATTGGTTTGCGCAAAAGTCATAGCGTTTACAAAATAGGGAATAGTTTTATGGCATTTTTATTAATAATTTTTTTTACTAGTAATGGCAGCGATCAGCGATTTTTATTGTGACTGCGACATTATGGCGGACACATCGGACATTTCTGACACATTTTTGGGACCATTGTCATTTATACAGCAATCAGTGCTATACAAATGCAGTGATTCCTGTGGAAATGACACTGACAGTGTAAGGGTTAAGTGTTCCTAGGGGAGTGTTACTAACTGTGGGGGCTGGGCTTTGTGTTAGTGAACACTGATCTCTGCTCCAATCACATGGAGCAGAGATCAGCGTCACTTGATGCTAGGCAGAACGGGGAGATGCTGTTTACAATGGCATCTCCCCGTTCAGCCGCCCCGTGAGACAATCGCAGGTATCCCCGTGGCGATGAGTCCGCAGGACCCACAACCGGACTCACGGGGGTCCCGACTGGCACGCGAGCGCCCTGCCGGCGGTGCGCACGCGATGGCAGGGCAGCATATAAAAATAGACGTACCTGTACGCCAATATGCCTGCCCGTGCCATTCTGCCAACGTACATCGGCGTGCACCGGTCGGGAATTGGTTAAAAAACGTGCACCTGGGAATGGGAGGGTGGATGATGCAGGGTGTGTGCTAATGAGGTCAGCTGGTCAACTCCTTCCTGTGTAATTACCTACAGTCTGTAAGGAAGAAACACATTACTAATGGAAATGTGAATTTGGACAAGAAAAGTGACTGCAGATTTAATGGAAAGCATTGATATTTTTTCAAAAAAAGTACACAAATGCTATACTGGTGCATAGGGGAGCTGGAATTTAGAAAAAAAAAAAAAAAGGGTAAAAAGGCGAACGTATCCTTTAAGGTTCTCATCAATTCCTGTGCTTCCCAAACTCACTTCCAAGACATATTACTTGATGAAATTTAAAAATATAAGCTAATCTGTTCATGCCAGTACTGCTATGGACCACACAAAGCTGAGGGTCAAACCATGACATCGTTGTCCCTCCATGATCTGAATCTCCTAGCCAAAAATGATCAGCAGGGGGGAAAAAGTGATTTTATATTGCATGGAAATCACTCTCTTTAAAAAATGTACTCAAGTCAATATCAATTCTTGACCCCGAGACTCAAAATGCAGCCCTTGGTTGCCATATAATCATCCCTCTGCCAACTATCACACCAGGCCAGAACAAACACAAGCATCAATTTAAATCACATTTAACCATCATTAAAGCACTGCACAGTTTGGGAATGCTGTTTATGTTCTCACACTTACGTCCTTAGTTAAAACACAGAGATTACTCCGTGGTGAAGTGTTTACTTGCAAGCGTTGTTCAAATTAGCTGGGATGTGAAATATGCTCTTCCCCCACAGAAGGGTGTTTAGAATGAGTTAGATATCACTGTGCATGTAAAGTGGGGTCATTTACATGATTAATGAAGGTCTTAAAAAAAAAAAATTACACATTTCATGGAGAAGTCATCCTGAAGTTAAACATTCTGAATTAAAAAAAAATAAAAAATAATAAATTGCCCTGTTTCCCAGGGCACTTACAATAAAAGATCAAAGGAAAAAAGTGATAATAAGGTGCAAATCACTTTCCATAATTCATGGAAAACAATCTAATATGATTTTGTGGGTGGCGTGGTTGAGATTGCTAAAAGTAAGATTCCTTAACTCAAAACCCAAGTATAGTACCTGTTAATGAAGTTTTCCTTTTAAAGAAAACAGTATTTTTGTACTTGCAGTAAAATCTATTTCTTGAAGTTCATTAACCACTTGATTAACCCCTTTATGACCAGGACATTTTTGCTATATGGCACTGCATTACTTTAACTGACAATTGCGTGGACATGCAATGCTGTAGACCAGGGGCCTCTAAACTTTTCAACACGAGGGCCATATTGTAGATTTTACAAGTATTCGGGGCCTGAAATATTCTGTGCGTCTGTGTCCTCCATCAGAGTCTCCCCATCATCAGTGTCCCCAGCAGATTCTCCCCATCATCAGTTTCTGCATTATCAGTGTCCCCAGCATAGCTGTCCCCATTATCAGTGTCCCCAGCAGAAGTTTCCCCATTATTAGTGCCACCAGCAGAGTTTTCCCCATTATAAGTGTCTCCAGTAGAGTATCCCCATTATCAGTGTCCCAAGCAGAGTTGTCCCCATTATCAGTACCCCCAGCATAGATGTTCCCATTATCAGTGTCCCCAGCAGAGTTTTCCCCATTATCAGTGCCCCCAGTAGAGTTTTCCTCATCATCAATGTTCCCAGCAGAGTTGTCCCCATTATCAGTGTCCCCAGCAGAGTTGTCCCCATTATCAGTACCCCTGGCATAGCTGTCCCCATTATCAGTGTCCCCAGCATAGATGTCCCCATTATCAGTGCCATCAGCAGAGTTGTCCCCAATATCAGTGTCCCCAGCATAGGTGTTCCCATTATCCGTGTCCCCAGAATTGATGTCCCCATTATCTGTGTCCCCAGAATTGATGTCTCCATTATCAGTGTCCCCAGCATAGCCGTCCCCATTATCGGTGTCCCCAGCATAGATTTCCTCATTATCAGTGTCCCCAGCATAGATGTCCCCATTATCAGTGTGCCCAGCAAAGTCTCCTGTACATATATGTGTGCAGATTCTTTGCCCATTTGAGTCTTGCCTGTACAAGCTGACTTCTTCACTGTAGGAGCCGACTTCAGCTCTCCTGCACCTCTCGACTCCTGCCCACTGCTATACACACAGGCTGTAAGGTGAAAGGATTCCCAATGTAAACAGCAGGTGGGAAACCCAAAGGTGCCGCTCTGATGACATCCCCTCCTACCAGCCAATCCTCAGCTAAGCAAAGCAGCCAATCCTCTGACAGCACAAGAAGGTATGCGGGGAGTGGCTTTTTGCCCTGGAACTGCCAGACATGTACTGCCGATAATAGCAGCTGCTTTTAAAAGCCAGCAGTGTTGGCAGTGTCTGGGTAAGCTGGGGGCCAGGGTTTGGAGACTCCTACTGTAGACATATGAAATTGATATAATTTTTTTCACACAAATATAGCTTTCTTTTGGTGGTATTTGATTGCCACTGTTTTTGCGCCAGGAATAAAAAAAAGACAGCATTTAAAAAAAAATAAAAAGAAAAGATATATATATCTGTCTATCTATATATTTTTGTTTTTCTGCTATAAACATATCCAATAAAAAAAAAGTAAAAAAATCAAATTTCTTCAGAGATGTCTGCCAATATTATATGCTACATATTTTGGGTAAAAACAACCCCAATAACCGTAAATTGATTAATTTGCACAAAAGTTATAGTGTCTACAAACTATGGGATATATACAGACATTTTTATTTATACTAGTAATGGCGGCAATCAGCGACTTATATCGGGACTGCGATAGTATGGAGGACAAGTTGACACTTGTGATTAAGGATGAGCCGAACACCCCCAATTCGGGCCGCACCACAACCTGCGAACAGACCTAAACTTCATGTGAACTTTAGAACCCTATTAAAGTCTATGGGACTCGAACATTCAAAATCTAAAGTGCTAATTTTAAAGGCTAATATGCAAGTTACTGTCCTAAAAAGTGTTTGGGGAACTGGGTCCTGCCCCAGGGGACATGGATCAATGCTTTTTTTTTTTTTTTTAAATGGCTGTTTTTTCAGGAGCAGTGATTTTAATAATGATTAAAGTGAAACAATAAAAGTGTAATATTCCTTTAAATTTACCTGGGGGGTGTGTATAGCATGCCTGTAAAGGGGCACATGTTTCCCATGCTTAGAACTGTCCCTGCACAAAGTGTAATTTCTGCAGGAAAAAAAGTAATTTAAAATCACTAATTGAAAGTCATTGATAAAAAAAAAAAAGCAAGCGTGGGGTTCCCCCAAATTCAATTACCAGGCCCTTCAGGTCTAGTATGGATATTAAGGGGAACCCCGCGTCAAATAAAAAAAAAAAATGATGTGGGGTTCCCCCTAAAAATCCCTACCAGACCCTTTATCCAAGCACGCAACCTGGCAGGCCGCAGGAAAAGAGGGGGGGGGGGGGACGAGAGAGCTTGTGTTACTGAACTGCTGCAGAGAAAACTCAAGTCTCCTGCCCTGTCAGACAATGTGACAGAACAATGTAAATCTCAGAACTGGGAAGACAGAAATACAAATCATTTGGCAGGTAAGAAAGACCCCTTACATGTAATTCAACTAAGCATTTAGCCTGAAGCAGAGGTATAACTAGAATCTCTAGAGCCCTGGTGCAAGAAACCATGAAGGGCCCCCGAACCTCCAGCTGTGGCCCTTCCCTTCAAGCCCAGTGAAGGAATGCCAGGGCCCGGTCAGAAGTGTGACCTTTGTGACCCTGGTAGTTCCTCCACTGGTGTCAGTACTTTTTAATTTTTATTTTTTACCATCTTATTTTTATAATACTATTTTTTATTCGTTTTTTAGAAAAAAATTCAGGAGCCCCATTGGGGGAATTTGGTGAAATATCAGGTGTCTAAACATACCTCTGATAGTTAACCTTTGAGACAGAGAAAGGAGACACAGCTCTCAATCTCCTATCCCACAGCTGCACAGAATATTTATTCAGACAGGAATATCGCTGCATAGAGCTTCCCGTTCATTCACACACTGAAGCATAAGACACACAATTGACTATGATTTAGTTCTGAATGGATAGAGTCAATGATCAGTATGGATCACTGACTATTCCTTCAGACAAGGAAGGGGACAGTAATAGACACATTTACCGGGACCCCTTCCCTACTCTCCATCCTGAATGCAAAAATTCCCCTCCTCCCAGCACAAATCTTTTCCCCCCAATCGCACCTCCTATCTCAAACCCGACTGAATTCCCCCCTCCTAGCACAAATCTCCCCCACACAACAAATCACCCCCAGCACACATCCTCTTTCTTCTCAAATTTCCTATCCTAGAACACATTCCCCTTCCTAGCAGCACAAATTCTCCCTCCCAGCACAACCACCCACCCCCCAACCACTTCCTAGCACAAATCCCCAACCCCCAATCCCCCCCTTTGCTCAATTTCCCCCCATCCCCCTTCCCAACACAAATACTCACCCCAACCCCCCCTCTTAGCACAAATTACCCCCCATTCTAGCAGCATAAATGCTCCCTCCCAGTCACAACCCCCATCCCAGTTCAAATCAACCCCCATCCCAGTTCAAATCACCCCCCAACCCCCTTGCCCTTAATTACTTGTCCCAGCACAAATAACTACCCAAATCAAACAGTCAGGAAGAGGTGTGCTGGGCTATGCTCTCCCCACTCCTGTCAGAACAGCGATCCTCTATAGTCCGCACAGCAGATGGCACAGATTGCTCTCAGATCAGACTATGCACGGCTTGATTAAACTCCCACTCCTAAAATTCTCGATGTGCTCACCTCCCCGCAGCAGGAAATGTCAGGGGAGGGGAGGGGGAAGGGTACAGTCCACACACAGTGCGATCTGATTGATAGTGATCCCATGCCATTTGCTGTTTGGAGGATCGCTGTTCTGTACAGCCCAGCTCAGCATCTACCTAGATCCAATTTCCGCAGAGAGAACATGGGGGCCAGGAGAGAGTGCAGGGGCCCAGGGGCAACAGAGGGAAAATGGTTAGGAGGGGCAGCAGCCTATAGAGGAACCAATCCCCTTATCTTCCTCCTACAGCCATTAAATGCCTGATTCTCCTCCTCTGCCTCCCGCAGGCATTCAGCGACTGTAGTAGGAAGATGAAGTAATTGGTTCTAAAGACCACGCCGCTCCTATCCAGGTGTACGGGGGGTACACGGGCCCCCTGGAGCATGGGGCCAGGTCACGACCCCTGTAGCTAGGCCCCTTGTCTGAAGTTCAGCTTTAGCTATCTCACTGCATTTCCCAGGAATTATTGAAATCAATACAGTTTGTTTACAGTAAAAGCAAAATCTTCCAATTCCCACTTCATTGTAAAGATTACTGCAAGTGCACAGATGGCTTATCTTGGTAGCTACAAAACAGAAGCAGGTACAGATCTGAAAAGGATGCCTTTTTCCCCAGGAAACCGGAGATACATTTTATGTGCAAATTTATATTTATTGCATTTGTCTCGCCCTGCCCTAACTTAGTTACAAAAAATCTTTGATATAGAGCATAAAATGAAAAGTAGTTCTTAAAAAAAGTCACAATTTAAAAGTAAAGCATCCTTGAAAGCCACACTAGTTGAGATTGCAACGTCAAACGGATTGACAAAGAAACACTATGCTGACTTCTAACTAGCAACATTTAACATTCCCACAGTATTCACATTACCATGGTTCCAAGTCAACCACAAAGGTAATTTTGTGGAGGTCCCAAACTCAGAAGAATTAACCCTGTCTAAAACACTTAGCTTCTCAATGACGAGATGCATTCTTTTAGAATTAACATCAAGAAACCAGTCCCAGTTCTGCCCAATTAATGGAAAGCAGATGTTTAAATATGTTATTGATTTTTTGATCCACTTTGCCGATTTCTCAGATTCTCTTGATATCTTTGACTACTTCTGCAGATGAAGCAGCGTGAAAGCAAACAAGTCTATTGCAGATATTTGAAACGTTCTCTGTAGAAAGCTCTGTGGATGGGCGGTTGCATGACAAATTTCACTGTCAATTCCAAGCTCCAGCACAAAATCTAAGCCTAGAAAATTCCTTCGATCTCCACCGAGGACTGGGAAACTGGAGAAGGGCGTCCAACTGATATCTGCTTTGGGAGTGAGTCTACGAAATAGCTTCCAACTGGATTAACTTGTTGGTTGTTTACTATATAAGCAGCCTACTCAATACCAATAGGACCTTTTAATACAACTACTGAGATTCCCCCAATGCTATGCCGAGTCAGGATATTTTTGACAAACGTTAAACAGCAGTGACCTTGGAACCAAAGTTTATTGGAAGACATTTTCAAAGCAAAACTCGGAATGCAATGTTCAGGGAGAATTAGTGGTACAGGCCAGTAATGCATAATGGGATCTATCTCTCTCTATATCATTTTGACATTTCAACATTCAGCAGTCTATTAGTCATCTATAATTTTTTTAACAATGTTACCAATGCCATGAAGTACCCCTGCATATATGACATGAGAGTATTGGCTGGGGTATGGTCATTCTGTAAAAGGAAACCTACGTGCTGGTGAGGCTTCCTAAGAAGTTACTTTATATTCCACTGACCACATCCCTGATGGGCCATCTATAAAGCGAAACTGTCAAAATAGAAACATGGATACTGCCATTGTTGGCTTGATTTTTGTCAGGTCCTGACTCCTGTTTTGACATCCTTTCTTTGCTATTTAGTAAGTGACTTATCTAAGACAATCATGCACTGTATATTCCAGATGCCCCGACACAGGACCTGGCTGGATGGTACTGCCAGTTTAAATAGTCTTGCCCTAGAGTCACAGACAAAGGCCTATGTGGTTTATATGGAAATTCAGACCTGTCTGAAATACAAGCTCTCCCTAAAGCAGTTTAGGAATGTAAAGACCTTAACTGAAGGAGAGAATTTAAAAAGAGAAAAACAAATCGCATTAATTTTGCAGTGAATCCCAGAAATGAGTGTGTCATAACTTTTTTTGGTTGAATGGGTAAATTTTAAAACCCCTGTCAAGTTTTTATTACTGTCTGGGTCCCTATGGGAGAAAGTTTCCCTCTCTGTTTATAAAATGACCATAGACTATAAAAAAATTAGGGAAATCCAAAATTTAGAATTGCCATGAGAGCACAAACAGGGTAAATTTTCCATTGGGTACATGTGTTCTGTACAGGGCCATCTTTAAAATTGATGGGACCCTGGGCAAACATTTTCTTGGGCACCTCAACCCCCCCATTTCTGCAGCGGGGGGGGGGGGCAGACAGCAGGGGTGGCTTGTAGCCGGGGCTTTTTTTTTCTCAGAGAATGGGTGCAGGAACTCACTCTCCCTTGAGAGACATGTACCGCACTCAGTATTGCATAACACACAGGGCTTGGGAGTGCGAACTGTGCAGTGCTGAGGTGTTTGTATAACACAGGTCACAGCTCCACAGAAACAGCACAAGGGGCAGGACTTGCATTTCCACTCCCAAAGTAACCATCTATTGCTCACTTCTGCACACCTCTTTGATTGCCTCTGTAACGCCATTCACATTTCACCGCTGTATCCCCCATCCAAAGCTCACCTGTGTACCCCCCCATCCACAGCTTACCTCTGTATCCCCCATCCACAGCTCACCTGTGTACCCCCCCCCCCCCATCCACAGCTCACCTCTGTATCCCCCATCCAAAGCTCACCTGTGTACCCCCCCATCCACAGCTTACCTCTGTATCCCCCCATACACAGCTTACTTCTGTATCACCCCCATCCACAGCTTACTTCTGTACCCCCCCCCCCCCCCCCCCATCTGCAGCTCACCTCTGTATCCCCCCCTGTCCACAGCTCAGCTCATCTCTGTACCTCCAAGTCCACAGCTCACCTCTGTATCCCCCCCAGTCCACAGGTCACCTCTGTAAATCCTCCCAGTCCACAGCTCACCTCTGTATCCCCCCCCTCCACAGCTCACTTCTGTATCCCCTCCTTTCACAGCTCACCTCTGTATCCCCCCCATTCCCAGCTCACCTCTGTCCCCCATCCACAGCTCACTTCTGTATCCCTCACCAGTCCACAGCTCACCTCTGTATCCCCCCCATCCACCGCTCACCCCTGTAAATCCCCTGTCCACAGCTCACCTCTCTATCCTCCCCCAGCCACAGTTCACCTCTGTACCCTCCTCCACATAGCTCACCTCTGTAGCCCCATATATCTCAATAGCTGACCTCTGTGTCCCCCAATATAGCTCACCTCTGTAGCCCTTCCCCCATTCACAGCTCACCTCTGTAACCCCCCATCCACAGCTCACCTCTGTATCCCTCCCCCATCCACAGCTCACAACTGTACCCTTTCTCCACATAGCTCACCCCTGTACCCCCCCCCCCCCCCCCCATATAGCTCCATAGCTCCTCGGCACTGTGCTACACAGGTATGCTGGGGGGGGCGGGAGGAACACAGAGAGCCGCTCCGCCTCCTTCCCTGTCACAGACACAGCCACTCCAGTCCTGCAGCTCCTGACAGAGGGAGAAGTGGGCGACCAGACTCTAGCACATGCAGCCTGCAGCTGTGCTTCTCCATCTATCATAGCGTAGCCATTTGGGAGAGTGGGGGGGGGGGGGGGCGGTTGGGTGCACCCTCTACCCCGGGAAATCTGCAGCGTGGGGCTTAACGAGCCCCACAACAATGACTGGGCCCTGGGAAGCTGCCCCATTTGCCCTGTCATAAAGATGGCCTTGGTCGTAAATCAAAAGTAACTTCATTAATGGGACACAAAAAAACGACAAAGGTTTTTATCATTTTCTACTGTAAAATGCGTAGCTATGGAAACATCTGTTTCTTGAATTCCACTGAGAAATCCATTCTGAAACAATCAGTTTATATATATATATATATATATAACGCTGCCTACAATGGGTTTGGACACTGCCAAACAAAAAAAAAAATGACTGAAGGCCAGCCTCGGCTAAAGCCCCCTATTCCATCTGTCACACCTCTGTTCTTTTTGAGCAAGCAGTACATAAGGTGAATAAACACTGAATACAGGGACCTGTATCCCTCAATAAACTTAAAGATTCTTTTTTTTACGATAAACGCAAATATATTTTCTTTGATAAAGTACAATTCATGTGCAAAACAGCTAAGCCATGCCTCCCTTGCATATACATATAGTGCTCCTCATGTTGTTCATGGTTTTATGTGAAGGCATTTGTATCTCAGTTTGGTGGGCAGTCATCCGACTTTACTTTCATTATCATATTTTCTTTATTGTCCACTGAGGGACACAGGATTTAGGAAGTTCTGAAACAGCTGGGGCATCAGAAAGTTTGTGAATTAGTCTTACCGTATATACTCGAGTATAAGCCGAGATTTTCAGCCTCTTTTTTGAGGCTGAAAGTGCCCCCCTCGGCTTATACTCGAGTCATCGCTGTCTGCCCGCTCGATCAGCGTGTCGAGCAGACAGACAGCGGCCATTCTATTCAAAAGCCGCGCCTCCGGCTCCGCCTTCGCCTGTGATAGGCGGAACACTGAATTTCCCAGCAGCCTGTGTTCCGCCTATCACGGACATCGTATCATCCTCGTACTACGGACGAGGATGATACGACGTCTGTGATAGGCGGAACACAGGCTGCTGGGAAATTCAGTGTTCCGCCTATCACAGGCGAAGGCGGCGGCGCAGCTTTTGAACTTTACAATGGCCGCCGACGAAGAGGGCACGGGACGGAGGCAAGGGAAGGCACGGCACGGGACGGGACGGGACGGCGGCGGCAAGGCACGGCACGACACGGGACGGATGCAAGGAGGCAAGTCACGGCACGGGACGGAGGCAAGGAGGCAAGGCACGGGACGGAGGCTCGGGACAAAGGTAGGCTGGACACACACACACACACACACACACACACACACACACACACACGGATGGAGACACACACAGGGATGGATGGATGGATGGATGGAGACACACACACACACAGGGATGGATGGATGGATGGATGGAGACACACACACACACAGGGATGGATGGATGGATGGATGGAGACACACACACACAGGGATGGATGGATGGATGGATGGAGACACACACACACAGGGATGGATGGATGGATGGACACACACACACACAGGGATGGATGGACGGACACACAGGGATGGACGGACACACAGGGATGGACGGACACACAGGGATGGACGGACACACACACAGGGATGGACAGGCATGTCTCACCCTCGGCTTATACACGAGTCAATAAGTTTGCCAGTTTTTTTGGGGGTAAATTGGGGGCCTCGGCTTATATTCGGGTCGGCCTATACTCGAGTATATACGGTAACTGAATCTGTACCTCAGAAGGTTCCTCTGTGGAGAGGGAATTCTAAGAATCAGCACTGAGAGCACAGATTGTCACAGAAATTGTAGAAAATAACTCCTAAGAGCAGGTTGTTAAGACAGGAACTGAAAATGCAAGGAACCTGGGGATGTCGGAGTAAAGACACAGCTATATTTAGCACAGAAAACATGCAGCAGGGCAGCTGAAATAGATGCCATCTCCAAATAATCCAAAAAAAAGCATATGAGCTAAAGGGGGTGTATATCATGAGCATCCAAAGTCAATGAGGACCAGTATTTGGGGACCCATTCATTTAGGTGAACAGTCTTCCCGTTTCTTGATATGGGAGCACACCTTCACGCCAAAGGCTTGCCAGAGGCATTAGCAGATCCATGGCTTCAGGACCTGTGGTTTGAGCAGGAGTTCAAGGTCTCTTGAAGGAAAGACAAATGTGTTTTTGTAAGCGGTCCACGCATGTATCCAGAGTGCCTTAAGGATTTGTACAGACATCAGTCCTATGCGGAACACAAATTTATAGACTTGTGTTAGACCATCACAGCTGAAGAATAAGGCTCTAAGACATTTGCTCCAACTGCTCCATAATGCAACGACCTAACCCATCAGTGGAAAAATTCTCTCTATGAAGTTTAATCCAGTCTGATATGGTTTGAAAGATCAGAGTGAATGGCGACACATGACAGTGGGCCAAATCAGTTAACCCAAACCAGTATCTAAGAAAATGCTATTTAAATTTGAGTGAAGTCCCAAAAGGGAAGTATACCTGTAACTCTTCTAGTGGTATCTCTGTGAACATGAATTATTGGGCATTGAGCAAGGGTCATCCAGCAGTTTTAAAGGGGAAATGCTCTGTCCTCAAAAAATAGATTAGCAGCTGCATGAGCTCCTAACGACCCATATAACAGTACGTTGGTCCTCCAAATGAAGGGTGATATGCACTGCATCAATAGGGGTTGGAAACAACCCCTTATATACTGTTGTCCAAGTCTAAGATGATTTTACTTGTGCAGAACAAAACAACTAATTTTCTTTAAAAACAGCCCCACTGGCAACTTATAATTATCATCACTCCCCCTGATGCTCTGTCCATCTGCTGGAAGAAAAGAGAGTAAACTGAAAGACATCTCTTGGCAGCTTACACAGGGCTGGGGACTCTCTTAACCATGTAACAGTGCTGGGCATCTATGTGGCAAATAACAAGTACCAGTGCTATTACGTCGGAGGAAGGGGAGTGTGTTAATGCTCTCCATACAAAAAGTACTGGCTATTTTTATTTGCTTGTGGCACTTGAACAAAATAGCAGGGAATAAAAAAAGAAATATCAGCTGCTAATTTGGCTGCCATTAATGTGAACCTGTTGCATGAGCAAAGAAACCGGATCATTTTGATGTAATTTTTGATTTGCCTTTTACATTTTTATAATGTATTAATTATAGCAATATGTAGATTAGCCACTACAGGGAGCTTGGTATATTTATTCAAGCTACAAAGGGAATGCTTGCTTTCAGTGGATTGGGAGATGTAAATACATGGGCTTGGGCCTAGCGGGATACAAAGCCTGGAGTAAATAATGAGTAAATATGACTTGTACAACCAAAAAAATATTAATAGAAAATGGTATTTAAAGGATTATCACACATTGAAAAACATGAATTTTACTAGTGTCGCTTGCACTGTTAAGATCAAGAAAGGAACACTATTTACCTCTGATCATCCATGGCACTGACATTGCCATTCAATACAATTCGCCAAAGGTCTGAGGCTACCAATTCCTTCTGATCACTGACCGTGGTGATGCTAGGCAGCTGAAGTTCACATGGCTTGCTCTCGGACAAACTGAACTCACGGAAGGCAACAAACGACCGCTGGAGCTCATCCCAGTACTCAAGGCTACATGGAATCTATAAAAGCAAAGACAGCTTCAGATGTTTTCAGCTTTAAAATTTAAAATGCATGAAAATATAGTAATATGCACAACTTGCTTTAAAAGACCTCAACATATTCCAAATAAGTATGAAAAATACCCATACATAGAAATCATTATTTAGAAGTGAGTCAGAAGGGCTAGATGACTCATAATGGAATATATTTAACAAAGCAAGAAGTGAAATCAAAGGGGCTCTCAAGCATAATTTAGCTCATCAAGAATAACGACAAATCATCCCATTGTGTTTGAAAAGAAGAGCTGTGGTTCTCAATATATATAACTTCATTTATCCAATCACTAAGACATCTCTGTCTAATTCCCTGGTGCCCAACAAATGGCACACAGGCTCTCTGCATGCGGCCCATGGGCTACTGGGCACTTTACAGTAAGTGGAGTGACAGCGGGTTGCTGGAAGGTGCTCTGTGTTCCAGCACCTGCTACTGAATGGGAGACATTGTTATCTCCGCCCACATTACAAGAAAAATCCCAGCCTGGGGAGAGAGCAGTGCAGGAGCGCATGATGGGTAAGTGATTACCAACAGGGGGATGGGGTTAAAGGGGTTGTAAAGTCAGAAGATTTTTATCTTAGTGCATTATATGCATTAAGATAAAAAGCCTTCTGTGTGCAGCTGCCTCACTTGGCCCCCCTACCACTTACCTGAGCACCATCTCTGTCCAGCAATGTATTGGCCGTCCGAGACTCTCCCTCCTTATTGGCTGAGAGACAGCAGCAGAGCCATTGGCTCCCATTGCCATCAATCATTCAGTTAGCCAATCAGAAGAGAGAGAGGGTGGGGCCGGGACGCGGCTCCATGTCTGAATGGACACAGAGAGCTGTGACTCAGCTTGGGTGCCCCCATAGCAAGCTGCTTGCTGTGGGGGCACTCGATAGGAGAAAGGGGTCAGTAGCACAGAAGAGGGACATGAGAAGAGGAGGATCTGGGCTGCTCTGTGCCTAGGGTAGGCAAGTATAACATGTTTGTTATTCTTATAGGAAAAAAAAACAAGACTTTA
This sequence comes from Lithobates pipiens, assembly GCF_037356315.1. Taxonomy (NCBI): domain Eukaryota; kingdom Metazoa; phylum Chordata; class Amphibia; order Anura; family Ranidae; genus Lithobates; species Lithobates pipiens. The sequence goes on along the minus strand of NW_027507764.1, from coordinate 506,565,797 downwards.
TAATCACCTTAACTTTTACTGCTACTGACCACAATGCAGGGGGGGTTAACTTTTGCTGTCACTGACCACAATGCAGGAAGGGGGGTTAAATATCACTGCCAGTGACAACAATGCTGGGAAAGGGGAGGGGGCTAAATGCAATTGCCAGTGACTAGCAATGTGGGGGGGCTAACTCTCACTACCACTGCCCACCAATGTGGGGAGTGTAAGCGAACTGACACCAGTTCTGAGGTTTATTATTGCGCTCACTGACACTGATGCTGGGGGTTATTTCACTCACTGACATCAAAACTGGGGTTTATTATTGTACTCTAACTTAAGTCTGCATTGTGATACACTTCAAAAAATGCAAAAGGACCAACATTTTGGGGCGCTGAGGCTCAAAAATGTGATGCTCTTGTGCGGCCCTCTGGAGATGTTGGGAGCCACATTTGAAGACCTCCATAACTTTCAGGTTGGCCACCACTGGTCTAATGTGTGTATTTGTGAATGATAGGTCCCCTCATCTCCCAACATTTTAAACAATTAAGAATGATACAAAGAAATATATTTCTATAGGTAGGGGGATATTTCTATAGGTGGGGGCAGGCTTGGAACTTGCCTTACATATTACTTTTTTTGGTTTCTATTACTTTTTACCCATTGGAGAATTTTTTCCCCACTTTCTGTACTTCACTGTAACAGAAAACAAGAGCAAAATCTGTCCAGTGGGGAAAAAAAACAAAAAAACATTAATACATAAAAAAAAAAGTTTTGACATGTTTATTCTGTTGCGATCCAAAAGTATTTGAAGAAACAGTGCAACACATCAAAAACACATTTCAAATCACACACACCCCTGTATTCGATTTGGGTGAGAACCAGCCCTGAATGCAATTACAGTGTACTGTACAGCTGGACATGTATGTCTGAACCATCAGAAAAATTACTTATAGCCCCCATATGGTAAGCATGTTGTACTCTTTCTACATGACATAGTAGAGGTTGATAGGCGCAAGAGAGCTAATAACCAACTGCAATTAAAAAAAGCAGAATGTTAATTGTATCGATTTATTTATTTGAACAGCTGCTTATTTAACACATAATTTTGCTTATCTAGATATTGTTTAGGATGACGGACTGTGATTTTTAATCCTCATCATTATGTAATTCCTATGCAGAAAGCAGATGCAGATAAATTGCCTCAAGCTGAAATTTATGATCATTTAATGACACAGATGAGTCGTAAGGACTGCTGTGCACATGGAGTGTGTGCTATGTGAAAAGTGATGACTTACTCAACACAGGAGATGAAATCCAGAACTATCTATCTGTTGTCCTGAGTGTTGGCTAGGAATCAGTTGACAGATTTGTCAGCATTTTCAGAATGACAAAAATCAGATGGCCTGAAACAAAACTTCTTGTACAATACAAAATAAAAAAAAACAACAGATACTGCATATTTACACCGATTATAGACAGAATGCATATTAAGACATATGGATTTCTCATCCAATGTGTGGTCTGTTAAATAAAAATGCAGTAGCTCTTGAAGTATATTGTTTAACAAAATACTGTAGCTGGAGTCTGTAATTACTGGTGTGACTTCTGAATGAACCCAGGCGGCCCTGTAATCCATTGCTTATCATTTGATGCAACATCGTAACACTGCCAGCTTACATTAATGGTGAATCCTGCTTCCCAAATGTTCTGATTTTGTAAGGACAGCATAGATTCTTGGAGGAAGTGTGGGTGGATTTGCAAAGATGGTTGGGGTTTTGAAAAATGGTGGTACATATTCTGCAATCTATATTTCTTCTGCAATGGAAATCGGCTTTACATGAGAGGAAGAACTGGCACAGTGCCATCTAGAGTATATACTATTGCTGAGCATGAGGGGGGTTCCTTAGTAAAACCCAGCAATCTATATTTGGACAGCCAAGTTTGTGTAAAGGTTAATGTTTCAGCCTCCAGGTACCGCTTTCCACATGACAAAGCTGAGTGAAAAAGATGATTGAAAAGAAAAGACTGGATGTGTAATGAGACTCGCAAGAAGTGCCAAAAGACTGGCAAAGTGGGAAGTTGTACTTTGCAAGCCTGCCCCACTTTCAATTTACGAAGAATACCCAATCACGTGCAAGGGAATACCCAAGAATACCCAATCACGTGCAAGTGAAATTAAAATAAATAAATAATTGCACAATTGGATGATAGAAGTCAGCAGAGCTTCATCTCATTCACTAAGCTGGGACCAATTCCCTCGCAAAGTGAACAGCCTATTTGAAAAAGAGAAGTTCTGCATCATGGTAAGCTAAGAGACAAAAGTGGGGAAGATTTTGGTTGTCAAAATGAATGTATCTAGAGTAGGAATAATAGCAGTGCAATTGGAAAATCACCTCTATAGCAATGCCCTATGAACAGAATGTACAATATCCTACACCAAACAGTGTTTAGCCACATTTTAAAGATTATATAAACAATTTTCTTCCCTTATTAAGAGTTACAAATCTTAAAACTGCATAACTGTTCACTTCTTCAACTTGCCACCATTACTTGCCTAAGCCGGCCATACATAGATCGAAGTTCGGCTGGTTCAGTAGGGCCGGCAGAATTGCAACTCATGTATTGGCTCCCTCGTTGTGCACAAGTTGATCCATTGACTGACTTGTGTACAATCAGCCTGTCAGGTTTTTCCCAAATGACTAGTGCTGCCGGCTGAAATAGGGATACTCTAAGGAGGAGTATGGAGATGCCGATTAGGTATTCTGTTTTACATATTATAGAAATGGATCCTGACACAATTGGAAGGAGATGTGGAAAATAACAAAAGCTTAACCATTTGCTAAAATTATTACACATAAGAAAACAATCCACAAAACCAAAGGTTCTCCAGGCTGGAAGTTAAAGAAGGCCTCAGTTGTGTATACCAAAATAAGAAAAACAAAGTAAAAGGCAGAGATGGAAATGACTGGCAGAAGCCAATGACCCTACAAGAGATTTAGTGCCACAAAAGGACAGAGAGAAAGAGAAAGAGAAATTGTTTTCTCAAGTTTGTATATACTGAACTTACTGTGAATAACAGTCACCTTTTTCACAGAAGATATTTCTAATACAGTCCCCAGTGACAACTAAACTCAATCACATTAAAACACAACTAATTCCAAAAATATTGACTCACATAATGCTCTTTGTTTTATAAGCACCGGGACTAATTATGGGTGTAACTTCTAAAAATACATTTATCATGATGCTACAATTGACTGTTTTTGTCTTTGTAAACCTACGTTCAGTGGGTCACATTGCTAGCAATAAAAAAAATGTACAACTGTAACTGTTTTAGGAAGATCTTTTCACCACAAAGGTCAGGGAGAAAAGTAGCAAGGCTGCAGACTGCAGTTTGTCATAACACAAGTAACAATGAACCAACTGATAATCACTCTGTCTGAATGTTCCAAGATTCCGCCACCTGTTCAAAGATCAAGGAAGACTCTGATTAGAGTAAATATGGAAAGGCACACACAGCTGGATTGTTTAGGAGAACTCAGCAGCATATTCCTGGAGGAGGTCACTGGTTTTGTTTTTGCTTTTATTAATAACCTTCCTTCTATCAAGAACGTAAATCGTCTTTAGATTGTGGCTCTCGCAGGGTGGGCTTGCCTTGGAGAGAACATCGTTCTTGTTCCAGGAACAACTACCGTACAACTAGATGTACAGAGAAGACAGGAAGTGTGAGCATGTTATCTCTCTCAAAAAGGCCACCTAAGAGAAGTGGAGGCAGAGCACAATATCATTTTGTATTAGGTGCAGGACAGCAGTTCATGCTGGGATTATAAGCCTGGCTTCCTGAAAGATGGATAAACTGCTTACACGTTGAGCAAGTGTTTCTTCTCTTTTTTTCTGTTCTGCCGCCAGATCCCTTCGAACACAACTCTTCCATGTATTCAACTAAAGCAAAACAAAACGTCCACATGTCTTTGAAAGAAGAGGGAATCTTGGCAAACACAGCTGTAACTCGGCATGAGCATTTTTAATATAACACTGATCTTTAGGGTAATTCAGAGCTGACAAAAGTCGCATGTCAAAACTTATTCCAATAGCTATTGTACGCACCAAGCTAAATAAATAGAAGTAAATGGCAAACAGATCTCTGTGGTGAAAGAAAACAAAGGATTCTTACTAGAGTCAGTAATCGGCTATATAAAACGATCTCCAACCCTAGCCTGTGTTGAGAGCTTTATTTAATTATCCTTGCAGGTTTTTTTGGTTGTTTTGTAAGAAGCACCTGTCCGGCACATCGCTTAGTCTTCAGAACAACACATACCTCCAGCAATCAAAGCCTCTTAGGAGTTGGAACCTTCCTTTGACTTTCATCTCCAAAAAGATGATATCTTAAACTTCATGAAAAATGTATTCTAACTTAATGGTGATGACATCTGTATAATCGGTTCAATATTTTTTTGATGAAGATCCAAAGTTACAAAGTATTTAAACAGACTGTATATGTTTTAGCATAAATGAGGAAACAGGATCCTGTGCTCAAAACCCAAATTTTAATTAATGGACTTATCCTGGTAGAAAAATCAAAGCAATACAAAAATCAGACGGTAGTCTCTCCTTCACACGTAGAAAAAAAAAAGAGCCCATTTTAAACGGCCACTGGACGGAACTGATTTTCCCTTTATGTATTCTTTTGCTGCTTCTACCAGGATATGTCCTTGAATAAAAATGAAAAAAGAGGTGCAGGATCTTGTTATCCTAGCTTTGCTACGAATTGCTCAACCGGTACGATTAGTGCAGTGGGTGGTAATAAACCTTGCAAAAATATAGGCAGTGAAAACAACTACTAGCAACATATTTCTATAGGTTTGCATATTTAATAAAGAAAATAAAACGCTTACATTCAACACCAAATGAAGCATTGTGTGTGTGAAAATTAACTCCGATTTGTCTTATGTTATGATTTTTCCCTTCAATTGTAATTTTGCAATGCAAGACATACCAAAACCATGTGTTACTTTCTTGATGTAGTTCAAGTAGCTCATATCTATACTTAAAATCTCATTGGAGGGAAGGAGTGATGACAGGACTTGGTTTAGAAGACATGAATCTAGTAGAGCAGAGGCTTACTTGCAAAATCACACTCTTTGACCTTTGTCATTTTTAATTCACCTTTCAGTATGTCATGGCTGCTCAGCAAAGAAAAAAAAAAAAAGGACAGGGAACTCTGCTTTGGACGTTTTTCAGAAGCTGTGTATTCAAAACAGCTACATACATTTGAAAAATATGCTGTCTTTTTAAGGCTGCGACATGTTCTGCATGGTAGACTTAAATGACCAACAAAATAAACAAGTAATATTTTATATAAATACCCTAATAAAAAAGAATTGCAGCTACAGTATAGCACGTAATAATTGCATGCGATTCTACTGATTTAGGCATTGCTTGCAAAGCCAAGTCTTTTAGTGGTAAGCTGCCCAGTGAGAACAAGCATGTTTAAGCTTGATGAAAACAGAGCGCTTTTGATTAAATGCTGAGATTTGCAGACATATTGGGCAGTCTATGTGTACAGATCTGTTTGTTTTCTCCACAGAAATAGACAACATTTTAACAAGTGAACACTACAACAGAATGTTAGCTAAGGCGGGGATATATTACTGCTCACCACTCATGTATAGGCAGCCTACAAAAATCAGTGGTTGTAAATCCTAACATACAGTATCTCACAAAAGTGAGTACAACCCTCACATTTTTGTAAATATTTTATTATATCTTTTCATGTGACAACACTGAAAAATTGACACGTTGCTACAATGTAAAGTAGTGAGTGTACAGCTTGTATAACAGTGTAAGTTTGCTGTCCCCTCAAAATAACGCAACACACAGCCATTGAAGTGATTGTAAAGCTTCGCTTTTTGTTTTTAAAATAACAAACATGTCATACTTACCTCCACTGTGCAGTTCGTATTGCACAGAGTGGCCCCGATCCTCAACTTCTCCAGTCCCCTGGCGGTGCAGGTAGCTCCTCCCCGCATCGTATAACCCCCTAGGAGAAACGCTCTCCTGGGGGGTTACCTTGCGGGCGAGCTTCCAAGTCCAGCATTTGCGCCCATAGACACAGAATGCCGGACTCGGTCCCGTGCCAATGTTTTAGATTGACAGCAGCGGGAGCCAATGGCAGCACAACTATCAATCTGTCCAATCAAGAGCAGAGAAAACGGGCAGAGGAGAAGAGTGTGTCTCCATCGTGGGAATTATGGGGCTCAGGTGAGTAAAATGGAGGGGCTGGGGGGCCGGTCACTGACAGAAGTTTTTTCACCTTAATGCATATGATGCATTAAGGTGAAAAAACATGAGGGTTTACAACCCCTTTAATGTCTAAAACTCTGGCAAAAAAAAAGTGAAAACACTCTTAAGTGAAAATGTCCAAATTGGGCCCAAATAGCCATTTTCCCTCCCCGATGTCATGTGACTCAGTGTTCCAAGGTCTCACTCTCTCATACTGGTCATTGGAAGTTCAACGTGGCACCTTATGGCAAAGGACTCTCTGAGGATCTAAAAAAAAAAAAAAAGAATTGTTGCTCTACATAAAGATGGCCTAGGCCAGTGATGGTGAACCTTGGCACTCCAGATGTTTTGGAACTACATTTCCCATGATGCTCAACTGCACTGTAGAGTGTTTGAGCATCATGGGAAATGTAGTTCCAAAACATCAGGGGTGCCAAGGTTCGCCATCACTGGCCTAGGCTATAAGAAGATTGCCAAGACCCTGAAAATAAGCTGAAGCATAGTGGCCAAGACCATACAGCCATTTAACAAGACAGGTTCCACTTAGAACAGGCCTCGCCATGGTCGACCAAAGAAGTTGAGTGCAAAAGCTCAGTGTCATATCCAGAGGTTGTCTTTGGGAAATAGACGTATGAGTGCTGCCAGCATTGCTGCAGAAGTTGAATGGGGCGGGGGGTCAGCCTGTCAGTGCTCAGACCATACACTGCATACTGCAGCAAATTGGTCTGCATGGCTATCGTCCCAGAAGGAAGCCTCTTCTAAAGATGATACACAAGAAAGCCTGCAAACAGTTTTCTGAAGACAAGCAGACTAAGGACATGGATTACTGGAACCATGTCCTGTGGTCTGTTCAAGACCAAGGTAAACTTATTTGGTTCAGATAGTGTCAAGCGTGTGTGGCGGCATCCAGGTGAGGAGTACAAAGACAAGTGTGTCATGCCTACAGTCAAGCATGGTAGTGGGAGTGTCATGGTCTGGGGCTGAATGAGTACTGCTGGCACTGGGGAGCTACAGTTTACTGAGGGAACCACGAATGCCGAAATGTACTGAGACATGCTGAAGCAGAGCATTATCCCCTCCCTTCCGAGACTGGGCCGCAGGGCAGTATTCCAGCATGATAATCACCCCAAACACACCTCCAAGACAACCACGGTCTTGCTAAAGAAGCTGAGGGTAAAGGTGATGGACTGGCCAAGCATGTCTCCAGACCTAAACCATATTGAGCTTCTGTGGGGCATCCTCTAACAGAAGGTGGAGGGGTGCAAGGTCTCTAACATCCACCAGCTCAGTGATGTTGTCATGGAGGAGTGGAAGAGGACTCTGGTGGCAACCTGTGAAGTTCTGGTGAACTCCATGCCCAAAAGGGTTAAGGCAGTGCTGGAAAATAATGGTGGCCACCCAAAATATTGACACTTTGGGCCCAATTTGGACTTTTTCACTTAGGGGTGCACTCACTTTTCTTGGCAGCCGTTTAGACATTAATGGCTGTGTGTTGAGTTATTTTGAGGGGACAGCACATTTACACTGTTATACAAGCTGTACACTCACTACTTTATATTGTAGCAAAGTGTCATTTCTTCAGTGTTGTCACATGAAAAGATATATTAAAATATATACAAAAATGTGAGGGGTCTACTCACTTTTGTGACATAGTGTATATCCAGTGTAGTTACTGGCCTTAGGTAATACACAGAGATCAATAAAATATTCCTACAAAAGTTCTACCTGTTCATTTGCAGTCTACTCTTCTCTACAGCAGTTTAACCAGTTCCCGACCAGCGCGCGGTGATGTACGTCGGCAGAATGGCACGGGCAGGCATATTTGCGTACAGGTACGTCCAATCTTTAATGCCGCCCTGCCATCGCGAGCTCCCCACCCCCTTTCCTGACCGGCCGGGTTGTGTGCTTGGATATGGGTCTTATATGAACCTTGGGGGGGGACCCCCACGCCGTTATTTTGGCGTAGGGCTTCCCCTTTATGTCCATGCCAGGTAACGGGGCCAGCGGCGTGTCAATCTCGCCGCCGAAAGCGGTGAGATTGACCTCCTGCGCTAGTCCCGGCTTCTTGGAGTCGTGTTCAAAATGAACACTTCTCCGTGTGCGGGAAAGTCATTTCAAAAGTCCGGAGGACTAGCACACACACGGCCGGATTGTCCGCCAGACTCGCAGTCCGGCGGACAATTTTTTAGTCAAAACTACTTTCTAAGTCCACACACGGACAAGTCTGCCGGATAGTTTGATTGTGTGTACGCGGCATTCCAGTGACAGAGGGACTGGTTTATTCAGCCTCTCTGTAGCCTAAAATAAATGTGAAAGTAAAACAATAATTTGAACTCATATGAATAATATCAAATTTTGTCAAGGTATGGAAACGTTTTACTTTTTTTTTTTATTCTACAGCTTTAACTACCTTACTTACCTGTAATGATGCATGTCCCATAATGTACAGCCTGCTTGATATTATGTAGCCTGCTTGAATCTTCACGGTTGGGCTGCCCTGTCCTCTGTCTGATGCTGAATTGCCTGTGCTATGGGGTTAACAGCTTTGAGTCTCTGGGGCTCAGCAGCACTAAAGTTAATTCAAAATGGGCCCTATCCTGCGGTCTCTTCTATTGAAAAGAATGCCCTCACTGATTACACTGCCTGTACACAACCTGTAAATGGGGGAGAGAATACGGTGACTGATCACACCCTTCCCAATGCTGTTAATCCCCACCGTGCTGGAGGTTCAGCAGGGCAGTTATGCAGTGAAGATTTCTACAAAATCCAGCAACTTGCATATTGTGGGACATATTACATTACATGTAAGTAGTAACCCCCCAAAAAAGGCTACACACAAATGCATTTTGTGGTCCATTGTGGTGTGTTGGCAGGTCATCAAAATAAATGAGCTGTTCATCATTCAGCCTGGGCTGGGGGGTGCTGCCCTCCCTGACTTTAATTTGTACTCTCTTGCTGCTCAACTGTCCCACCTCTATCACATAGATAAATGTGGCCAGTTACCAAACTGTAAAGTGGTTCTAAAGATTTTTTACCTTCTTGCAATCTATACATGAAGGTAAAAAAAAAAACTTCTCTGTGCAGCAGCCCCCCCCCCCCCCCCCAATATTTACCTGAGCCCCACTGCAATCAAGAAATGTGCACGAGAGCCTCAGCCTTCTGAGGACTCTCCCTCCTTATTGGTTGAGACAGCTGCTTGTCCAAGTTCCGACCTAACCACATTCTCATTATGTGCTCACTTGCTCCAGGCACATTCTTTCATTTACTGTGGACTTGTCCAAACATCCAAGGATTCTGGACACAAGTGGTGAGGATCCTTCATGATACAATGGGCTCCCTGTTAATGCTACACCCCAAACAATGCCTGTTCGGGGTAAATCTAAACCCTGTTGCAGAATATTTTAGGACAGCGCTTCTACATGAGACTTTATTTATACTCACAGGGGCTGTCCATCTCAATACAATAACATCTGGGACTGCTCTTTGCAACATTTCCTCTAACTACCTAATGGGGTGTAATACTGTAATGTAACCGATTGCCGACCGCCTCACGCCGATATACGTCGGCAGAAGGGCCCGTGCAGGCAGAATCACGTATCTGTACATTGCCCTTTAAGAGGCAGGCAGGCATGTCCTCGGCAAGCTCCGTGAGTCGGGTCGCCAAGTCCGCGGGGATACCCGCAACGCCTCGCGGGGAGGCAGAAAGGGGAGATGCTAATGTAAAAAAGCATCAACCCATTCTGCCTAGTGACACTGGCACTGATCTCTGCTCCTTGTGATCGGAGCAGAGATCAGTGATGTGTCACACACAGCCACGCCCCTCCCAGTTAGAAACATGCCCCTAGGACGCACTTAACCCCTTCACTGCCAGTGTCATTTACACAGGAATCAGTGCATTTGTACAGCACTGATTGCTGTATAAATGACAATGGTCCCAAAAATGTGTCAAAAATGTCTGATGTGTTCGCCATAATGTCGCAGTCACGATAAAAATCGCTGATCGCCGCCATTTAAAAAAATCCCATAAAATTATCCCCTATTTTGTAGACACTATAACTTTCGTGCAAACCAATCAATAATCGCTTATTTAAAAAAAAATTTATATATATTTTTGGGGGATTATTAAAGCAAAAAGTAAATTGTCGCTCATTTGTGTTTATAGCACAAAAAATAAAAACCGCAGGGGTAATCAAATACCACCAAAAGAAAGCTCTATTTGTGGGGAAAAAAGGACATCAATTTTGTTTGGGAGCCACGTTGCACGACTGCGCAATTGTCAGTTAAAGCGACGCAGTGCCAAATTGCAAAAAAGTGCTCTGGTCAGGAAGGGGGTAAATTCTTTCGCGGCTGAAGTGGTTAAAGCCAAATTGCATGTGCACTAACTCTTAATTGCGATTATTGCTACTGATTGGACCTCTACATATACTGATGAGTCTTGTTACATGACAAGTCAAGGATGGTTCTGGTCCATTCTTTTATTGTATGTCTTGCTATGGTTGTATTTCAATAACATTTTTGACATACATACATAAAAAAAAGTGACATAGTTTGAATGTCATGAAATTAAGATATAGAGAGGATGTTCTAGGAACAAATAGCATGCATCCTGTTTATTCTGAGTTAGGTCCCTTTCACACTGAGGCAGTTTTCAGGCGCTACAGAGTGAAAGCCCAAGGGCTTACACAGCAGAGTGGTGCGCTAGCAGGACGGTGAAAAAAGTCCTGCTATGACCATCTTTGGAGTGATGAAGGAGCGGTGTATTCTCCACTCCTACCCATTGAAATCAATGGGGCAGTACGGCTATACCACTGGCAAAGCGCCACTGCAGCGGCGCTTTGTGGGGGTTTTTAACCCTTTTTCGGCTGCTAGCGGGGGTTAAAACCGCCCCACTAGCGGCTGAATACCGCCGCTAAAACGACAGTAAAGCGTGCCCCAGTGTGAAAGGGGCCTTAGTGTTGTGACAGGACGAGATGCTGTCACTGTGAAATTGGGGATTTAAAGGACACAGAGTGTGCACATTGGCGCAGTGCAGGACTACAGAGTGTAGCTCTGGAGTGGAGAAAACGGATTTTGCATCTTTCTCCAGGTTTGGTATACCTGGATGGGGCTCTGTAGTTGGGAGATTCTATAGTGTTCTTAGGTGGACGGAATCTCCAACCTTGTGTCCAGGTTTTGTGGAGGACCAGCGGAGAATGTGTTTAGGTAAGCACACTCCTTATAATGAAGGTATGGAAATACCTCATGGCTTCCAGTTGGAGACATCTCCACCCAAGAGAGACAGGAGGTCTCGAGGAGACAGGGGCTGCAGGTGTCAGCCAGAGCACATGTGTGTGTCTGCAAGAGCCAGTAAATGGCCAGAGGACTAAAGCCAGAGTGGAGCTGTGGGGGCTAGAGTAAAGCCGTCCACACTGAAGAATCCTGTGGTCTGTGTGAACAGCATAAAGATCAGAGGTGCTGCTAAAGAGAGAGCCAGGTAGGCTGGCATTTTCTGTTAGCAAATTTACTGGAGAAGAACCCCTGCGTGAGAAACCTTTATGTTATTGACTTTTTATGTGCCTTTTAATAAAAATGGGCTACTAGGCCCTTAAAATATAGTTCCTGACTACAGCGAATCACTAGAAAATGCATCAACCACTAGAGCCAACAATCCCCCATGTCACAGTGTATAACAATCACAACTAAAGCTTCTCCTCATTTCCCTGTGATTATGAATAGTGATTCTCTGGCAAGAACATTAGCCCTTAACAACCCAAAAAAGTTTATAAACATTGCCCACAAACCTCTTTATCTGTCTCCTGTATGCATGAACCTCATAACAGGAGGTGTGGTGCCAATGACAACAATTATTCCTAGTACACTAGGATTTGCAAAGGTCTTGACATACAAAATGTGTCAAACAACGTCTTCGTCTTTGACATTTGTGTTTAAATTCTCTTAAAGCACACTGTTGCTTTTTTGGCACTATAATCCTTATTTTATCATGTTTATAAATCATTCTGTGGTCAATGAAGTGGTGACAGCTCTTTGCTGGTCACCCACGTCTTCCCCATTACAACATACCCTACCTAGGTACTGAGCACAATTCCCTGTGCTGGTATCAGTCCTTCCCAATCCAAAGTACACACATCATAACCACAACTAACATATCCTGCATAACTTCCATATGCTACTTGTCTTCTGTATAACACAAGATAAACACGTACAGCATAACCTAAGCAACGTCTACGGTACAATAAAAAAAGGGAAAAAAAAACACACAGTATTGTCACATATGTCATATCTGCCCCGAGAAACAATAAAAAAAAAAGGAGAGAAAAACATTTATCTCAAACAAAAAGAAGCCACAAAATCTCCTCCTTTGTAATATTGGAAACAGTTGAGAAACCGCAAGAATTCAAGTGCAGGAAATCATGATTTTATAACATTTTAATGTGATCTACTACTGGGAACCAGAGCTAACCGAACACCATTCTGCTCAGGAAAACATTCCAGCGTGTAGCTGCTGTACAGTGAGATGCCGGGTACAGCTGTGGATTCTTCACCTGTACTGCCCCACTGGTATTGTGGCTGTGCTGCATCAAAATTGCCTTCCTGTCCGGAAAGCCCTCTAAGTACAAATACGAATCCCAGCCCAGGTTTTATTTTCCCTTGGTATTTCAATGCGGTAATTTAAGAGCCCTGAGAAATAGGTTTTAACCTTTTCAATGAAATATGTAACTATTTTCCTTTATTACAGTCTCATGTTCTCCTACTTTCCTTCCCTCATTTCTATAATAATAATAATAGAACTGGTGACCCGGCTTTATCAGTTTATCAGTCCGGCGGTAAGCAGAGTAACATGCAGGTGTGCGATAAAAAAAATGGACAGAAGTTTTAGTTTTTATTTTTACTTTATCTGACAATCTCATTTTGAAAAACATTTTAGAATTTTAGCTATAAGATACAAGCAGCGGAATAACATGCAATGTTCAGATTATAGCGGCTGAATGCTCAAAATATTAATATCAGACCACAGGGTCAAAATAATATTCCTGCTGCCCCTATTACTACAATCACCACTACCAGTTCTCCTAATATTATTTTTTTTTATTTTTTATCACTAGCTCTCTTATTATAACACTTTCAACTTACAAAAAAAACGGGAAACTCTTTCAGAAATCTCAGGAACAATGACAGAAAAAGAATACACTAATAAACATAGGCTCCTAAGAGGGCTCTGCGTAGTCCTCTGACTTTGGTGCATCAAAGTAATGCACAAACGGAATGTCTAACAGAAAAAGTCAGACAGAAGCTTTTCATCGTATATTCCGATCGTGTGTGTGCCTCATTTGACTTTTTTTTTTTTACGAAAATTCTGACGGAACAAGAAATAGAACATGTTTTAAATATTTACGACGGAACCAATTTCCTATTGGGAAAACCGCTCGTATGTATTATGCTCCGACGGACCAAAAACGACGCATGCTCTGAAGCAAGTACGAGACGGAGGCTATTGAACTTCGTACGTGTTGTACGTCACGGCGTTCTTAACGATCGGACTTTGATGTGATCGTGTGTACGCAAGACGGTTTCAGCGGAACTCCATTGGAACTCCGTCAGAAGAACCTTCCGAGTTTATTCCGATGGGAAAACATAGGCTCCATTCAATGGTAAAATAGTAAATTAAATAAACGGAGGGGGCATGCCTTTCAATTACCTACCCGACCTCCATTCAAAGAAGCTGTAGTAATGCTTCTATGAATGAAGCAGCTAGGTGGAAAGGGCAGGCATACTCGGGTACTATTGTTGAGGGCCTGTGACAGCCCCTTTGTTCTATTAAATCCCACCGCACCAGAAAATTATGAGGGGGGTGAGGGGAGGGGCATTGGTGGAGGTAAATTTAAGGGAAAGGAAGACACAGCAGCACAGGGGATAGACACATCTCACTGAAGCCAAGTAATGTCCCCTGTGCTAATTTTTTATTTCTTTTTTTAGGTAAAAAAACTCCCATGCCTCCCACTCACCCCTGCTCTCAACCATTTACAATTGAAAGACAAATATATCTTCTTAAAGTGGTTGTAAACCCTCCCCCACAACTTTGTCCCATGTAAATCAGAATAAAAAACCCTAATGAACACTGCTTGTAGATATCTCCTTACTTGCTTAGTATTGTTGTAATCCTTGTTGTTCTGTAGAATGAAGTCACTGAGCATGCCCAGATCTCCCCTGATTTAAGGCACACTCTCTATGTCTTATCTATCTGTTATCAGGACTTCCTACAGCACAACACTGAACTCTACTAATCACTTAGAGCTTCCTCCTACACACCATGTGACATGACATGCAGTCTAAACTTGGCCATTACTGCAGTCTTATCAGCTGAAGCTGATAAGTCTGACAAAGGGAAACATTAGACATCGACACAAGGAAATACTATGAAATAAACAAGTAAGCTATGAACAGGGAAGCAGGGTTGCCATAGAAACGTTGGATTGAGAAGGAGGCTTGGTTAACAGTACAGGAAGTGCTCAATGTAAGGGCAGAAATACACTCCACTGTGGACTCAGAAAACAATACTTAAGATGGCGCTGCCTAACCCCTGGAAACAAGTTTTTTAAAGTTTATTTAAACAGTAAGTAATATGTGATTTGGGCTGGATTACAGTGGCTATAGTCTGATAATGACTTATTATAATGGACTAAATGAAAAGAAGCATCAGAGTGGGAGAGTTTACTGCCTCTTTAACCCATTTTTCACATTCACATATGCATAGAATCATTTCACCTGTTGACTGGAATGACTTTTTGTTATAAAGGATTTATTTGTTTTTCAGATCATCATGAATAAAAAAAAAATGCACTCTGAAAATGTTATTTTGTGTTTAAAAAGTAGGTCCATATCAATTATTAATATTAATATTATTAATGTTAACAGTGACATTCTGGGCCCTAATTCCCTTCTTTCCTATAGGTAATTTTATAGTGTCACCCAATATTAGTGCAGGAAAAACGAATAATCCTTCCAGTCGCTTCGTCCATGTTCCTGCGTGTGTGGCGGAATGGCGCATGCACATTCGTCGCCTGACGCTCCAGCCCACGCTCAACGTGACCCTTGGGGCTGCCTATAAAAGTTGGTGCTCAGACAAATTGCCGATTTGTCTTCAGCTTCCTGTTAAAACGTTGATCCTGTTTCCTGTACCTGATTGTCTGCTGTGACCCAGATTGACTCTTCTGCCTTTCCTCTGGACCTTGTTTAACGGATTCCACTTATCTCCTGTGTTTGACCCTCTGCCTGTGACCCGGACCTGCCTCCTGTCTCCTTGCCGTGACCCGGACCTGCCTCCTGTCTCCTTGCCTTGACCTGGATCTGCCTTGTGTCTTCCAGACACCATACCTCAGACTGTGCTTGACTTTTCAGATCTTCAAGTGTTTGACCCTCAGCCTGGTTCTGGACTTTATGTCAGCAGTTTATCCCATCTGCCAGTCTCTGCACAGGTGCTCATCACTACAAGGACCTTCACGCAAGGCTTCTCCTGCCAACTGGGTAGCCTGTGCATCTTTGTGCTATTCACTCCCTGTATCACCTCCAGGGGGCAAACTGTGCTTAGTCGTAAGGGTAAACTGCTCTCAGCATTTCGGCCTTGGTAAGTACTTCTCTGAAACTTATGCTCTGAACTTACAAATGCCTGCCAAACAAGTAATTGTCCATACATAGGCCTCCCTATTAGCAAATCTCTGGCTAGGGCTTTTCATATTAGTAGACCAGTTCGCTTTCCTAGGCTAGTGCTATGGGCTAAATTGGCTTTTATGGATGGATCCAAATAACAATCAGAAATTAAAAGTCATTGTTCTGCATACACGAAGCAGGTGAACGATATCTGGCTAAAGTGTGCTAAGAAATACCGATTCCATATCCTCTTACATAAATCACAAAAAAGTTAAAAATATTTAATGTGAATAGCTTTTGACCAATTTCAATATTATGGGTGCCCTACCACAAAAGAAAAAAGCTCTGCCATTATTTACACCTTTACTAGAGAATGATGTATAAATAATAAGTATAAATTGTATTACTGACAAAGGTCAGTAATACATCTGATCTCCCCCATATTTTCCTGACAAAGGAGCATTTAATTTCCTAAATCAATGGCAAAAAACTACAGGAGTTTATTTTTCCAACCATTGATCTTTTCAGCAAATAGTGAAAATCAGACTGGTTTCTGCATTCTGCTCATATTCAGTAAGCCCATTTGAAGGTATAACAAGCGGAATGCTTTGTTTCTTGAGTTGATGAGCACCATTTGCAGAACAATCATTCATAAACAGGTATAACCTTCCTTTCAACTCATCTATGTAAACGTTACTCTTCCGTGTGCTGTGTGGGCAATGTTCTAGAAATCCACATCTGCCATGTATTTACAATACATAAGTACAAATCACCCTGCCAAACAGTCTGAGCCTGGAGCGTCCATCTGTCACACAGAGGCAAATGCATTTCCATGATGCGGACGTCCCTGGCAAGTCCACCTCAGCTGGAAGGGTGAATAATGATGTGGACACCTGTCCCCTACAAGCAATGGACTCCTTAACTCTACATCTAAGACCGAGTTGAAATGAAGGCTTCTAAAACTACTTCAATGTGTTACAAATGTTCCAAGTCTGGGAATAAAAGAAAAAAGACTCTAAAACAATAAACTATATTTGTCTCCTTAATACCTACAGAATCTAGAAAATGGCAGAGGGTCTCAGGCAGGGCAAAAACCCTCTTTTAAACAAATGACTAAAACAGTAATATATTGAGGTAAGATGAAATATTCCACACAGAAATATGGTTTCTCTTAGTTCATTCACTAGGTAGTTACTGTTTATCCCAAACCTAGCATATATACCTATTTTCTTTCCATCGTAGTTGCAGCAGATTAACCAGAATAAAGTGCATAGCACTGGGGCCTGGCCACTGTGGATTACACAAATATATGTGCCTACACAAATAGAGGACAAAATTAACCCCTACCTTTTCATGGCTTCTCTACAATCAGTAACCGTTACCTAGATCAACCTTAAAAAAAATCTGATTATAAAACTCATAATTTAATAGGTCTATTACTAAATAAGTGTAGCACTATCCCGGTAGGAGTTACTGATGTTAGGGTTCCCCATTGCTACACAGCCAGTGACACAACATTTCCTTCTTTCATCCACATATAGAAATCAGTCCTTTGGCTTGTTTTTGTTGTTTTATTAAGGGATAACAACTTATATGGGGTAAGGGATCATGGGATGCCCAACTTGAAAATGTCAGATAAACAGAACCAGGGTCAACTCCCCCCCTATTTACAGATTTCTCTTCTTTCTTCCTCCTGCACAAACTTGGTTCCTTTTTGTACAGCTACTGCTGGATCACTTTTGGAGGAACTAACAATCTCTTGTTAGCTCAGCAACAGTCCATTACAATGTCACAATACAGTGAAAACCTAGGCCTTTTTCCACTTTCTCTTCCCTATGGAAATATTAGATCTTATAAATATAGAGAATTTCACAGCGATTCAAAGGGTCAGCTGCCGCTTAAAGTGCAAAACAATAATCCATATCATATAGTAAAATATCCAAAGGTACCTCTGATTACTAAAACGGTGCTATTGTCATTGCTTATTATGACCAGCTTACATATGGTAATGGCACATGTGAAAATTGAAGAATGACAGATGGTGATAAAAGACCAGAAAGACAAAGATGGTGGTCCTAATGTGGTATAAAAGTTGTGCGCCTCACACCGCAAGCCGTTCGTCACACTCCCTTTAGGACTTCTCACTCACCAGAAAGATGAACACATCAGGCTTTGATATGTTAACCACGGCTGTCTTCCACATCAGATCTTGTGCTGGATCTCCCACAGGTACTCAGACAGAAAAACGGGGCTCAAATAGCGTAATTCCGTTTTCTTCTCTCATCTATTTTAAACTCAAAATTACATGTTCCATAAAATCCATCAGTCAATCAGTACTTAAAATTATCAGCATTAAAAAAGCATTCTACAAGGCACAGGACCCACAAGACAGCATCCACTGCTTACTTTCGGTCGTCTCTTCCTGGCTGTGGAATGCAAACATCACTTCCGGTTGCCGTAAGGACGTGTCCTTCCACGGCCAGGAAGAGACAACTGGAAGTAAGTGGTGGACGCTGTCTTCCTTCATTTTGCGAGTCTCTTGGGTCCTGTGCCAAGTAGAACGCTTTTTTAATGCTGATAATTTTAAGTACGGATTGACTGATTGACTTTCTGGAACATGTAATTTTGCAATTAAAATAAACGACAGAGAAAACAGAATTATGCTATTAGAGCCCATTTTTTATGTCCGAGTACCTGCGAGAGATCTAGCACAAGCTCTGACACCCTCTAGGACGTGGAAGACTGCCGTGGTTAACATATCAAAGCGTGATGTGTTCATCTTTCTGGTGAGTGAAGCGCACAACTTTTATACCACATTAGAACTACCATCTGTGTCTTCCTGGACTTTTATCACCATCTGTCATTCTTCAATTTTCACATGTGCCAACAGCCCGTTACAGGCTAGGAACTCTGAGTTCCTTGGAAAAGTAGCACATGAGGAGTGAACAGCTTCTTTCACCACCTTCTGTTTACTCGTAGACACTGATCCCAGCTCTACTGCTTGCAGAAATGCTAGCCCACCTGGCTGCTTTCTCTTCCCACTAGTCCTCCTGACTGACATACACCTGGAGACTCCCCAGGGCAAGGTTGGATGAAGACTTGGCAGACCACTGTCTTCAGGAGAGACCTGCTATAATAGCTGGCAGTCTTTCCCCTTGCCTGTCCCTGCACCGTGCTGATCTTCTCACCGTCTCCCCTTGCTCATGCTGCGTCTCCGGTAAGGGTCCATCCAATGCTTCCTGTAGTAGGGTTCTTCCAAGACAGTCTCCCAAGCTTCAGTCCGAGATAAAACCTCTCCTTAGCAGGGGTCCCTCAACGCCCACTGACAGACTCCCTTCAGCACTGCTTCTCCATCATCCACCCGGCTCCTGTCCCAGCATGCCTCATTCCTATTTATGGGCTCCTCAGTCTCCTGCCAGGCCCACTGCTGGGATTTGCCAAGGGCTCATAAATATACAGACAAGCTCCTCCTTACTTCCACCCACTAGCATCTAGAATGTTCTCCAACTTTCTAGAACCAGGGGGAGGCACCAGAGAGCTAACCTCTAGTAACCCTGACCCAATTACAGACTCACAGGCTAGACACGAGTCAGGGTATGTTTTTCCTACTCTTACTCTAGTAGCACACATTAGAGGGTGCTACATAAGTTTGTGTGTGCGGTGGGGTGTGTGTAAAAATCATAAAGGTTAGCTATGGAATTAGCTCTGAAAAGATCTACATGGAGTATTATAAGAATTCCTGTAGAAAGCATCAATCTGCTACAGTAATAATAGGCAAATGTACTTCAAGTGCAACAGTTTTGTGAAGGTAAATGGTAATATGCAAAGCAAAGTATTTTATTTGTTCCCTTAACCACTTGCTTACTGGGCACCTATACCTCCCTCCTGCCCAGACAAATTTTCAGCTTTTAGTGCTGTCACTCTAACACTGTACCCAAATTACATTTTTATCCTTTTTTTTCCCCCAGAAATAGAGCTTTCTTTTGGTGGTATTTGGTCACCTCTGAATTTTCTATTTTTTGTTTGTTAAAAAAAAAAAAATACAAAACCATTTTATATTTTGTTAATAAATTATGCAAACAGGTACGTTTTCTCCTTCATTGATGTACATTGCTGAGGCTGCACTCATGGGCAATGATAGGCTGCACTGATGGGCACTAATAAGTGGCACTGATGGGCACTAATAGGCAGCACTGATGAGGTGGCACTGAAGGGCACTAATAGGCAGCACTGATGAGGTGGCACTGAAGGGCACTAATAGCAGTGATGGGCACTGATCAGAGACACTGATAGGCAGTACTGCTAGGTGGCACTGATGAGGCACCGATTGGCCCCACTAGTGGGCATTGATAGTTGGCACTGAATTCTGGCACTTATGAACTGGTGGGCACTGATTCGTGGCACTGTGAGCACTGGCAGGTGGCACTAGAAGGCAGGAACTGCTGGGCACAGATGAGGCGGTCTCACCGCTTCCTCTTCAGGACCGATGTCCCTTGCACAGAAGCCAGTGATTGGCTTTTTGTTACTCCTCATGCTGCCAGCTCTCATATACCCAGTGAAGTGAACAGCCTCAGATGATACACAGGGATGAAACAAATCCGCCTACATAAGTATTACATGTATATCTGCTGTCTTCAGTTTTATATATTCTTTAGAAGGTTCAGATCGGGAAATTTTATCTTCCTGGTTAGCACCGCAGTGAAGCCTGGGCATACAGCCAAGACAGCTGATTGGAGTAAAGGCACACCCCCCTTCTCCTCATAGGTAAAGACTTTCAGTTCTGTTTGTTGAATGGTTCAGCACGCTGCTAATCTATTTATAGCATCCTCCCCAACACAAAACTCAGACTGCTTTTATCCCCTGTGTTGGAGATCTTGTCAGATGTTATCATGCTTATAACAGAAGAACAGAGCAGCTACGAGACATAGTACTTTGATGAGAGATAAGAAAACAATGCAGATATGTGTGCCCAGCTCTAAATTTCATGAATCTGAAGCCACTTTAACATCCCTCAGAGAAATTGATATCTGTATAGTTTTGCTACAGATAAAAATGTATACTTGTCAAAAAAAAACAACTCAGATGGATATCAAACGATAAAAAGATATCAATGGCTATAACAAAAAGAAGCAACAATTGCGCTATTCTTGCACACGATAGATGTTGTCATCCTTTGGCTTAACAAACATAAAAAAATATAGCCTCAATTGACCAAATCACTCTAAGCCCTTGTACACACGGTCGGACATTCTGACAACCAAATCTGTTGGATTTTGTCCGACGGATTTTGTCCGAAACTGTTGCATACACACGGTCGGACAAAGTTTACGGAAGATCCGATTGAACATAACGTGATGACGTTATTTCGTTACGACAGGACTACGTTCAGGCTAGTAGCCAATAGCTTTGGTCTAGGAATTTAATCTGAGCATGCATGGCACTTTGTCCGTCAGAATAGGCTACACATGATCGGAGTATGTCTGATCGGGGCATTTTGTCAGAAAATTTTACGGACAAGCAGGAAAACTTGGTCCGTCGGATACTCCGATGGAAACAGTCCGATGGAGACCACAAACAGTCGGATTCTCCAACAAAATGGTCCGATAGGACACATTCCGTCGGAATCTCCGACCGTGTGTACAAGGGTTAATACTTTAACCCTCATTTGTCTCTGTCCACTTATCAAGCTGCTCATATTTGTTTAAAGTGTATCTATTGCCTTTTTTAAGGTTTAAATAGAGTAGGAAGAGTTGGAGCTTCTGTCAGGTTTTCAATTCCGAGTCCCCACTGTGGAGATTCAAATTCTCTATTTCGAAAGATACATGGAATTCTTCTCAGGCTCATAGCATACAAGTACAACAGATTGGTTAGGTTACTATTCTGTCTTTACCCAGCACTCTTAGGCATACAGTAGGACAATGAATGGCTAAGAGTCAGACCCCATGGCTGGTGGGACATCTGGACTATTATTAAGGAAGTGAACTGGATCTATTCCATGCATGAAACAAAACTGTACGTGAATATCCAGAACTGAAGTTTGAATTTTCTTCCCCTTTTTCTTCTGATGAAGCTGGATATGTGAAATATGTTGAGAAAGTAGACATCTGTGAAAATGTCTTGAATGGAACCCCTGGGCTAACTGACACATGTCATATACAAAGCGGTGGATTAACTAATATTGAGTGTGGATTTGAGGACGGTGACTAGAGTGAGTGTGTATTACCTGGTGATCTGCTTACTGCTGTGTGACCTGTTTCAGGTCGAATACATGAGGTGAGAGGCCATCTTTACCTGTGGTGGGGGGATCACTATCACTGGATCTTCTGTTTTGTATTTCACCACACCAATTAGGATTTGTACTGTTTTCACATGCACCTACCAGGACTCTCTTTTTTTATATATTTAGGACTCTCTATTAATTTTTTATGGATGTTTTATGAATTGCGCTGCACTGTTGTATTATTTATATAGTAGTGTTGACATTTACATATGGCTGCATGCAACACATTTAACATTATACTCTGCCCCTGTGGAATGTTAGCATCTTAACCCAGTGCTACACTAAAGCCATTCTTGGTTGAAGCCAAGTGACCAGTCAGTATTTTTCAAGCTGTTGGAAGCAACACAAATGGGGAGATTTGCTACAGCTGGTGCACACAGAATCTGGCACATGCATGCATAGTAATCAGCTTCTATATTTTATTGTCAAAGCTTCATTTAATAAGCTGAAGTTCGAAGCTGATTGGTTGGTATACACAGCCACACCAGATTCTGTGAGTAGCAGTTTTAGTGAATCTCCCCCAAAGAGCAATCTTTGTAGATTGTGCCCCTGGTGGAAAAGAAACCTGTTTTTATAAACAGTTTATTAATAAATGTGTAGATGCTACTTCCCAATTCTTACGCTGTAAATGAAGAATATAAATACTTATCTATCCTGCTGCCCATATCACTAAACTTCACTCTTTTCATTAGCAATCTTTCTATAAAATCCACAGGGAAACTGAAACTTGTGGAAATGTCAGTTGTCCCTGACAATTCTATGAGTGTCAATCTACTTAGAGCTCTCAATGGTTCCTTCTGCTGACCCCCAATCAAAACAGGATACAGCAGCAAAGAGAAGATACACAGGAGGAATGAATGGGGGCTCCATTTCCCTGTGGAAGAAGACGGCTACCTAACGGAATAATATTTAGGGGCGCTGGCATCAGGAAAGGTAGGATATGATGATCTTCTTTTAAAGAGTTTGGATGCTTAAAAATGAATGACAAAGTCAACCCTTTAATAAGTTATACATTATTATATTTAAAAGAGTGTAGAACTCCTTAAAAAATATAGGAATGAAAGTGATACTAAAGTCTAATTGTTTTTTTTTTTTTCATCTAAAAATAACAAACATGCCATACTTACCTGCTTTGTCCAATGGTTTTGCACAGAGCAGTCCAGATATTCCTCTACTCGGGTCCCTTGCCAGCGCTCCTGGCCCCTCCCTCCTCCTATGCTGAGCAGCTGCTCTGTGTCCCTGTTCAAACTCAGTGCTACAGCTTGGACCCGCCCCCTCTCTCTCCTCATTGGCTCACACACTTTAATAGCAGTGGGAGCCAAAGCGCCCCCGCTTCTGTATACACACTCCTAAACTGCCCCTGCCCACTGGAAAAGCTCTTCGGAAGCTCCACAACATGGGTGGTTTTAACACTTTCTTTGTCCGCTTGCGGGGGTTAAAAGCGCCCCTAAAACGACAGTAAAGCACTGCTAAAGCTAAGGGTAAAACAGCTAATGTGGCTACATCGTGAAAGTAGCCTTAAAGAGGTGTTCCCCTAAAAAAGTTAAAAAAAATTAAAAGTCAGCAGCTAAAATACTGCAGCTGCTGACCTTTAATAATCAGACACTTACCTGTCTCAGGGTCCAGCGATGTGGGGGAATGAAGCCCCACTCATCTCCCCCTCCGCTTGGCGGCTCCAGCATTCCAACTGTGGGCACCCGGCTGTGGCTTCACAGCTGGGCACCCACTGCGCTGTGCGAGTGGCGCCTGGCGCCGTGATTGGCCGTGCAGTCATCTGGGTCCTGTCACCTGTCCCAGATAACTGACAGGAGGGAGGGGGCAGAGCTGAGCCCTTCCCGTGCTGAGGGGAAGTGATGTCAAGAGCCCAGGCACTGAAGGAGGCAGATTACGAGGGACCCCCTAGCAACAGGCATTTAGAGGCGAGTTAAAAAAAATCCAAATATTTTTTTACATTTTTTTTTAGGAATTTTGATGATTTTTTTATGTTTTAAGATAAAAAAACCTTCTGACTCTAGAACCACTTTAAAGGGTAACTCTACGTTCGTGGGAGAAAAAAAATAGCAAATAAAGAAAAAATAATATAGCGCATATAATTGTGACACAAGTCATATTTTAATTTAATGTTATTAAAAATTACCTTTCCTTTTCAATCTGCAGCCACTGTAATTTTCTGAGAATTCATTGCAATATGGCTACCTAGAGTTGTTCTTTACACAGAATGTGCACTGACCACTCCCCAGAAACATAATTTCCTGCTTGTGTGATTGGCTCACCAATTTTCCGAGAAGTCTGCCTAAGATACAAGTCAGATTTCAGGCATTCCCTGCAACATACATGTAATTTTGTGGGCGATACTTATGAAGACCCAGCAAGTTTCCTCATTAGTGCTCTGCAGCTGCACAGCTGACAGTTAATAATGAAACCACTCCCAATAGACTAATTCAGTACAGAGACACAGAGGGATTTCTTCAGAATAACAAAAGGTAGGAAACTGCGACAAAGGTTGTTATAATCCTTGCAATGTACATAGATCACCCAGAGAGAAATGTTTTTTTCTCAACAAAAGTTTGGAGTTTTTAGCTTTTAGGATCTGTTTATATTTTGCACTGGTTCCCTGTAGCTATTAGCTACTTATACAGGGTACAGCTATAAAGAAAAAATTAAGAAAGGACAAGTCATTTACATCAATTAGATTCCAGCAATCACATGAAATATTACTAACTGCTATGTACAATGCACTCCTTCTTTCAGTTTTTTTTTTAAAGTCTGCCTCTGTATGTCCTATAATCCCTTCTCTAGCAAGCAGCATGCAAATAAGGGCCCAGGAGTATGGAAAAATCCTTTAAATTCCAAGTTCCGCCCCAAAAACACATGGGTACACGAACAAGATCTCTAGCACAGCTTTGCTGCACTGACTTCCAACAGGACATTTTTTTACAGTCAAAAGAATGCGCACAGCTGTGCAAACAAACAAATATTGATCAGTTGTTCCAGAGTATCACAGTGTGCTGTGCTACATCATAAATTACAAAGTACAAGTCATTAGGCACTGTATCAGATTGGGACTAATACATATAACTATGTGCTGGAAGTCCGGCCTACAGGAAGGATTATAGCAGCTCTTCTAAATGAAAAAAACACTAACCTGGAATGTGTATAAACTTTCATTTTGTTCAGTGCATTAAAAATGATCGGTTTTGGGTGTACATGCTATATATGGATTAAAGAAGCATAGGATAATAAATAGTCTATGGGACTATTTATAGTGGTTATTTAAAACACTTTTAGATGTATCCAATTCCATCTTTAATTTTATAAAAGTGCCAGATTTATGTATTCAAGCTTGCTGAACCTGAGACTTCAATTTCTATTGCACGAAAGGAGAAACATTAGAATGTCAAGAGAACATGGCCATCCACAGTCATGCTTTAGTCTGCTTATCAAAAACTTTTAGTTGGCAATAAAGTAATTCTGCTGGCTATTTTCCTGATGACTTTCACCTGCCAATATTTTAGAAGTTAAAGTATTACTAAACCCAGGAGCCTGCATTCACTATATCTGGTCTCCCACAGTACGTAGAACATGAAAATGCAATTATTTTAGTAAATATATTTTTTCGTTGGCAGTTAAAATAGTCTTGTCACTTTTAAACAAGTATGCTTTACTACATATACAGACTGATTTTACTGTTGTGGGTTTAATGACAATTATGCCGCGTACACCACATCAGACTATCTGGCGGACAACCCGCTGGACTTTGCAGCGGAGGTCTGCTGGACTTTCCGAACGAGCGGACCTGCCCACACACAACCAGACTTTTCCGGCAAACTAGGTCCACCGGACTGTAGCAGGGGTCCGCCGGACTTTTGAAATTAACAGACTTGCCCACACATGGAGTAAAGTCCATTCATTTTGAACGTGGCTCCAGGTAGACGGAACTAGCGAAGGAAGTGAATGTCGCTGCCTCCATCGTCGAGATTGACACCTCGCTAGCCCGTCACCTGGTATGGATTTAAAGGGGAACCGATACGCCAAGAAAATGGCATGGGGGTCACCCGCAAAGTCCATAGCAGACCCTTATCCGAGTACGCAGCCAGGCAGGTCAGGAAAAGGGGTGGGGACGAGCGAGCGCCCCCCCACTCCTGAGCCGTACCAGGCCGCGTGCCCTCAACATGGGGGGGTGCTTTGGGGAGGGGGGGCCCTGCGGGCCCCCCACCCCAAAACACCTTGTCCCCATGTTGATGAGGACAAGGGCCTTTTCCCGACAACCCTGGGCATTGGTTTTCGGGGTCTGCGGGCTGGGGGGTTTATCAGAATCCAGGAGCCCCCTTTAATAAGGGGGCCCCCAGATTCAGGCCCCCTACCCTATGTGAATGAGTATGGGGTACGATGTACCCCTATCCATTCACCTGGGGAAAAAAGTCTACATTAAAAAAAAAACACAACACAGGTTTTTAAAGTACTTTATTGGACAGCTTCGGGGGTCTTCTTCCGTCTTCATGGGGTCTTCTTGCCGGGCTCCTACGTTATCTTCTGCTGTTTTGCTAGCTCTTTTACTAGCGGAGGGAGCCCGGCTTTCTCCTTCGCCGCCGCCGTCCGGAGGTCTTCTTCTGTCTTCATGGGGTCTTCTCGCCGGGTTCCTCCGGTATCTTCTGCTCTTTTGCGAGCTCTTTTACTAGTGGAGGGAGCCCGGCTTTCTCCTTCGTCGCCGCCGTCCGTGGGTCTTCTTCTGACTTTGGGGGTCTTCTTCCGACTTCAGGGGTCTTGTCCCGCTCTTGGGTTCTTCTTGCCGGGCCTCTGCTTTCTTCTTCCAGCTCTTTAACTAGTGTTGGCCCGGTCTTGTCACTGTCGCCGCCTTCTTCTTCTTCCTTCCGATGTGGACATGACGCTTTCTCCAGCCTTAATAGCAGGGACGCGTTGTGCGGCGACTTATATAGAAATAAGAGGTGGGGTCACCGGGTGATGTCACACGGTGGCCCCACCCCTTATGATGTCACAGTCCCAGCATCCTCCGGGACTGTGACATCATCGGAAGAAGACCCCAGGACGGTGACAGCAACAAAGGCGAAAGCCGGGCTCCTCTGCTAGTAAAAGAGCAGAAGATAGCAGAGGAGCCCCACGAGAAGACCCCATGAAGACGGAAGAAGACACCCGGAGCTGTCTAATAAAGTACTTTAAAAACCTGTGTTGTGTTTTTTTATGTACACTTTTTTCCCCAGGTAAATGGGTAGGGGTACATCGTACCCCATACTCATTCACATAGGGTAGGGGGCCGGAATCTGGAGGCCCCCTTATTAAAGGACTCCCGGATTCTGATAAGCCCCCCACCCGCAGACCCCAAAAACCAATGGCCAGGGTTGTCGGGAAGAGGCCCTTGTCCTCATCAACATGGGGACAAGGTGCTTTGGGGTGGGGGGGCCGCAGGGGGTGGGGGCCCCATGTTGACGGCACGCGGCCTGGTACGGTTAAGGAGGGGGGGCGCTCACTCGTCCCCACCCCCTTTCCTGACCAGCCGGGCTGCTTACTCGGATAAGGGTCTGCTATGGACTTTGGGGGGACCCCATGCCGTTTTTCCCACGTAGGGGTTCCCCTTTAAAGCCATACCAAGTGACGGGGCTCGCGAGGTGCCAATCTCGCCAATGGAGGCGGCGACATTGACTTCTTGCGCTAGCCCCGTCTACCTGGAGCCACGGTCAAAATGAATGAACTTTACTCCTTTTGTGGGCAAGTCCGTTCATTTCAAAAGTCCGGCGGACTAGTACACGGATTGTCCGCCGGCTGCCGAGTCCAGCGGACAATTTTGAGTCAAGACTTCTTTCAAAGTCCGCCGGTCAGCCATACACATTATCAGAAATTAAAAATGTAAGCTTTATTTTTCCTTTAGCTAAAAAGGAATATATTTTCTTTCAGAAAATTTTCTTTTTTGGGCATGGTTTCATACAAATAACAGAAAATTCATATTTGCATGCACACAAATACACTAGGCATTAAATAACCTACAGTAAGTTGATAATACCTCCAATAAACAAGGGAATTAAGAGGTGGAGACATGATACAGGACAACGAGCAATAAAGTTATTTATAAGCGGAGGCTCTACTGTATTATCAGTGGTGGCCCTCCCATAGAGGGCGCACAGGCGCAGCCTCCCCTATCCATGTATCCGTCCCCCCGATCTACGTATCAGGGCAATGGACTATGGATTCCAATGCAGGGTTGGTGTTCTTTTAAAGTGCCAGAGGCTCTAAAAGGCTTAAAAAAAGGGTGGGCTTGGAGCGCAGAGCATTGCACTCCGAGCCCACCCAGTTGTGTGAGGATAGCACACTAAAGTTCCTCCCTGCCAATCAGGAGGCAGGTCATGAGTCCGGTTTCCCGATTGGCCAAAGCGTCAGGCGATACTAGCTGATGCCTAGCATATAGGTGGAGGAGAGAGAGAAAGAGAGAGGAGACACAGTGGAGGAAGCTGGAGCCGCTGCCTGCACCCCGCCGCCCACATCACAGCCCGTCGCCAGGAGGGGGGGTGGTGCCGCCACCGATTATTATGTATACAACTGTAGTCTTCATCCAAAAATGTGTGTTATGTGAAAATTGTTAAAGTCCTGCAAGCAGCATCTTTAGAGCGGTTTAGGAGCAGTGTATACACTGCTCCCTCACTGCCCCTGCCTATTGAAATCAATGGGCACCGCTGCCGAAGTGCCTGCAAAGTTCTTTGGCCGCGGCGCTTTTCAGGTAAATTTAACCCTTTCTTCGCTGCTAGCGGGGGTTAAAAGCGCCCGCTAGCGGTCAAAAAGTGCCACTAAAACGAAGGTAAAGTGCTGCTAAAACTAGCGGCGCTTTACCATTAACGAGGCCCACTGCCAGTGTGAAAGGGCTCTAAATTATTAAATTATACTTCCCTTCAGGTATGAAGACAATACAATACAAATATTAAACACTGAAGTCTGTGTTAAATGTGCTCGACTTTCTGTTGTTCTCAATGTTATTAAACACCATGGCCACTCAGAGTGAAAAATGCAATTTTTCTTGATATGATCATGTTATTGATCAAGGATTTAAAGTGTAACTCTATTTTATTGAGAAAAAAAAAACAATCCCCTCTGGGTGATCTATGTATACTGCAAGGATTTTAACAAACTTTGTAGCAGGGACCCATCTCTTTCTGTTCTGAAGAAAAATCTGTTTGTTCCACCAGTGGCCAGCGGAGCCCTCTGTTGTGGCTGGCGACCTCCTGTTCTGGGATGGCAAGTTGGTAAGCACAGTTTGTAGGTTGCCATCCCAGAGCACCAGTGTTATGAATGAAGCCAGGGGTGGTGGACGCAAGCGGCTGCTGAGTAGAGCCGCATAAGCCGATGCTTCCTGTATAGTACCGGCTCCTGTCACAGGCAGAGTGACACCAAATGCACACAGCTGGCAATACCGGAATGTAAGAGAGTTATTAAAGGTACGTTTATATTCCAAAGTCACAGTTTATAGATGGGTCTATCTGTTCTGCTGTGGTTACTGAGCCGCTTTCAAACTGAGCTGCACTGAGCCATAGACTTTCAGAAAGTGCACCACACCTGCAGGATATAATAGAAATATATGGCAAAGTGAAGCCATAACCCGCAGGAAAGCCACAGATGCACTGCACTGGCGTTGTGGGTAAACCGCAGCACATCCGTGTGGAAGCAGCCTTAGGCCCCTTTCACACGATGAGTCTGGCCCAATCTGACCTTCCATTCACCTCTATGGAGCGAGAGATATAAACGGACTTTGTGTCCATTTACACACACCTACCTCCAATCAGATCTGTTAAAAAAACAAAATATGGGGATTTGTCCCCTTCCATCTGGGCAGATCGGATCACCCTAAAGAAGCTGGATTCATCACAAGCTTGAAGAATTGTTCACAACCTAATGTGCACTAAAGCCCATCTTACTGCAGTGCAAGGTAATGCCCTGTAGATGTGGGTGCAATAACCTTTAAATGCCAATATATCAAAAAGCATACAGTGCAAAGCACCTGATTTATAACACACAACTCTGTGTTGGAATGCACTGCTGTCTTGAAAATCATACAGCACCTATTTTCTTGTCCATTGAGATGCCTTAACAGCCCATGCCAAATGAATAGACTAACTAATACAATGCACCTAAATGTATGAAAACATGCCCGTTGCAGTGCACTGAATTTTGCTGTAAACAGGCCCTTTGTGGCAGGAATTATGTGCCAACGATCAAGTCCCATGGTGGTCATGCTCAATATAATATAATATTATAATATGCTCAATATACAGTAGCCAATGTAATTTTTCACACAATCGGCAAAACGTTAAGGAGATAACCTTTTTAACAAACTAAAATATTGGATCACTTCTGCAAGCCATTAGTGAAAAGTAAAAGACATGTAGACTAACCTGCAAGACATCTCCTAGGTCAGCAGTGCTAATGTCAGGGTCCTCAGTGGTGTTGAAAGGCACAGGAGTTATTCGGACCAATGTTAAAACTCTAGGTTCTGGATATTTCCACAGCATCATTCCTGGACTGTCTTCTGTCTCGTTGTAGAATACCACTTCATAAGCATTGGGAATCTTTTGTGCATCTAGATAAAAGCAAGACAAGACTGTTACCCATAGAAACCAGAAATAACATGTTAGCAGACAGCTACTGCATACACAGCGAAGCTGTGGATGGATTGCTGTGGCTTACCATATGTGAGCATCTTTTTGTCATATTTAATCTTTGTAAAATAAGCCTATGCAGAACAGATTTTACATTTTGATAAATTAAAATTGAATATGAAAAAATATTAAAGGGCTAACCCACCTAACACGTAACAATATTTCTAAAGAGCCAATTTCTAAGATAGAGAGAAGTGCACATGTACAATTTAAAGTATAATTAATGGCAAGTTTTTTTTGTTTTTGTTTTTAGTTTTGATAGCATGGAGAGGGATTAGAGCACCTGTCAGGTTGTTTTTTTTTTTTTACTGTTTTTGACCCTGTTGAGGAGATTTCCTCTCTTTGCCATGTTTACCATTATTATTGAAAGTGACAGTAAAAGAAAATCCAAAGTTTGGTTTGTAAGTAATAGAGGAGAGATCTTCTAGTGGGGACACTAATTCTGGTGACCTGGGGGTCCCAAGAGATTCCCTTAATTTGTAGGGAATGGTGCACAGATAGCAAAAAAACACATCAGGGGTACAAATACAAAATGGAAAAAAAAAAAAGGTTTTGCCTATAGTTCCAGTTTAAATATATTTATACATGCTGAAATATTTTGTTATTTTAAATGCTGATTTTAACAAATTAAGGCCCCTTTCACACTGCCACGACTTAAAAGTCTAAGGCTTCCCAGTACCTAAATGTCTTGCAGGAAAAATTCATGAGTCAGATGGCACCAACCAGAAACAAAGCGTTACTAGGACCTACTGATTACCAACAATACAGACCTGATTACGAATGTGGAAATACAGGGCAATTTAGGAAACAGCGATCACAGCTCAATTAGCTTCAGTATAAATCACACAAATAGGAAACATAAGGGGAATACAAAGACACTGAATTTCAAAAGAGCCAACTTTCCTAAACTATGAACCTTGCTAGAAGATATTAATTGGCATAAAATCTTAGGAACAAAGAACACAGAGGAAAGATGGGTTTGCTTTAAGAGCATATTAAATAAGGGCATTAGCCAGTGCCTCCCATTGGGAAATACATTTAAAAGAGTGAATAAAAGTCCTGGGTGTTTCAACTCCAATGTAAAAATGCATAAACATGTAAAGGAGAAGGCCTTCAAAAAATACAAGGTTGAGGGATCATCATCCACATTCCAACTTTACAAAGAACGCAACAAGAAATGTGGGTGCCATTAGGGCGGCTAAGATAGAATCCGAAAGACACATAGTGGAGGAGAGCAAAAAAAAATCCCAAGAAGATCTTTAAGTACATAAAACCTAAAAGAGGTAGGACAGACCATATTGGCCCCATAAAGAATGAGCAAGGGAATCTGGTTACAAAGGATGGTGAGATAGCGAAGGTATTGAATTTATTCTTCTCCTCAGTCTTCATGAGGCAATCGGGGGGGGGAGGCTTCAGTAACCAAAACTGCAGTGTTTATCCTCGTGACACATAACAAGAAGCACCCTCATGGGTAACAGAGGACAAAATTCGAAATAGACGTAATATTAATAAGTCACCGGGACCAGATGGCTTGCACCCGAGGGTTCTTAGGGAACTCAGTCAAGTAACTGCCAATCTATTGTTCCTAATTTTTACTGGCAGTCTACTGACTGGAATGGTACCAGCAATGTAGCACCAATATTTAAAAAAGGGCCAAAATACATCCCTGGGAGATACAAACAAGTTAGCCTAACATCAATAGTATGCAAGCTCTTGGAGGGGATGATAAGGGACTATATACAAGATTTTAGTAATGAACACGGTATCATTAGCAGTAATCCGCACGGATTCATGAAGAATCGTTCTTGCCAAACAAATCTATTAACCTTCTATGAGGAGGTGAGCTGCCATCTAGATAAAGGGAGACCCGTAGATATGGTGTATCTGGATTTTGCAAAAGCATTTTATACTGTTATACATAAAACATTTACTGTACAAAGTAAGGTCCATTGGCATGGACCATAAGATGAATACATGGATTGAAAGCTGGCTACAAGGGCGAGTTCAGAGAGTGGCGATAAATGGGGAGTACTCGGAATGATCAGGGCTGGGTAGTGGGGCCCCACAGGGTTCTGTGCTGGGACCATTCCTATTTAATTTGTTCATAAAAGACCTTGAGGATGGGGTAAACAGTTCAATCTCTGTATTTGCGGACGATACTAAGCTAAGCAGGGCAATAACTTCTACGCAGGATGTGGAAACCTTGCAAGTAAATCTGAACAAATTAATGGGGTGGGCAACTACATGGCAAATGAGGTTTAATGTGGAAAATTTTAAAAATGCATTTGGGTGGCAAAAATATGAATGCAATCTACTCACTGGGGGGGAGGGGAGAACCTCTGGGGGAATCAAGGATGGAAAAGGACTTGGGGGTACTAGTAGATGATAGGTTTAGCAATGGCATGCAATGCCAAGCTGCTGCAAACAAAGCAAACAGAATATCGGCATGCATTAAAAAGGGGATTAACTTAAAAGAGAAAGCGATAATTCTCCCACTATACACGACTCTGTTCCGGCCGCACCTGGAGTATGCTGTCCAGTTCTGGGCACCAGTCCTCAGGGTGGATGTGCTGGGAATGTTGCGAGTACAGAGAAGGGCAACAAAATGAATAATTTGTTATGAAGAAAGGTTACGACCACTGAACTAATTCTCTCTGGAGAAAAGACGCTTGAGAGGGGATATGATTTCAATTTACAAATACCATACTGGTGACAACACAATAGGGATAAAACTTTTCTGTGCAAGGGTGTTTAATAAGACACGTGGCCACTCAATAAAATTAGAAGAAAAGAGGTTTAACCTTAAACTGCGCAGAGGGTTCTTTACTGTAAGAGCGGCAAGGATGTGGAATTCCCTTCCATAGGCAGTGGTTTCAGCAGGGGGCATCGATAGTTTAAAAAAACTATTAGATAAGCACCTGAACGACCACAACATACAGGGATATACAATGTAATACTGACATATAATGGCACGCATAGGTTGGACTTGATGGACTTGTGTCTTTTTTCAACCACATCCACTATGTAACTAGTTGCACAACTTTACCGCAATTTGTAGCTGCGATTTTGACACGATTTCAACGCAATTTCAGGGATTGCCTGTGTAAACTTGAGGTCTATTGACTTCAACTTGCATGAAAGTCAGACCAAAGTAGTACAGGGACTACTTTAAAGTCAGCATGACGTGAAGTCGCACATATATGAATGGATATCATTGGAAATCATTGGGAACAGCCAGTCATGCGACTTTGCAGATCCAAGTCGCACAAGTGTGAAAGGGGCCTAACAGAAAATCCAGAAAATGTTGGTACATTTTTGTAACCATTGATATTTCCAGGGAAACCTTTTTTTTTATATTTGGTACATGCTGTCAAAATGTGGGACTAAATGGCAAGCACACTATTACCTGTAAGTAGAAAAAGAAAACGGACTAGAACGGGCTATAACCAGAGTTGGAGAAACAGCAAACAATAAGAAACCCCTCAATAGGGGACGGAGAGAGAGAGAGACAGCCAAAAACATTTTTGTTTGTAAAATGGGTGAGATTTAGAAACTCATTTCTTGTTCTGAGGACAGAAAATCTCCCCTCAGGTAAATCATATAAAGCAATAAATTCTATCATCCCCTTTCCAATCTATTCAAAACAAAAACATTTTTTTTTTAGTTGGGGATCTGTTTCAACTTCCTTACCAGCATCCTGTATGTACTGGAAAAGGCCTGTTCTCAAGTCATCAGAACTGTGTTCCATCTTACAGGCTGCGGGTCTTACCACAGCAGGCGATACTGGGAGAACGGGCTGTTCAGAACTTGGTGCGCTCAATCCCGACTCTTTCTTCAGGTATTCTTGGATAAGCTCATTTAAGAGATTTAAACAATTTAGATTTTCCTGACCCCAGAAAACCTAGAAAGAAAACTTTATTAGCCATGGAAATGTATAAAAAGAAACATAAGGCTCAATCTGGAAGTTATCTAAACAGCATTTATTCACATTGATTATATATTTTATTTGGCAGAATCTGATCCATAGTTCATGAGAAATGTTAAAAGGAAAAAGATAACTTCCTTTGACTCGTGTTCACGGCACAGTATTGCTATTGTTTTTAGTCCTGCTTAATATCAACACAGATAAAGTATCCCATGAATTAAATGAAACACATCGCTATTATCTTGAAGGCAACTGAGATGCCCCCCTGTGAAAATTAAACAAGCAGTTTTATGAAGCGTATTTTACATGTGTTTTACTTCTTGTGGAGTGTGGTTTTGTAGATAATTCCTAATTGCAAGCTGTTCTTTAAACAGACCTATGATTTAGCTACACGTACAAAGTTTTTTAAAAAGAACTTGGACTCAAACAAGTCAGCAATACATTACACAAAAGAATACCTTTCATCCACACCTGACAGCATACAGAAGAGGGATAACTTGAATTAAAACAATTCTAATGTAGGCAATTGCTATACAAGCACTATAAGTTAAAGTGGAACTAAACTTAACTCTTAGCCCTTGTACACACGGTCGGACATTCTGACAACCAAATCCGTTGGATTTTGTCCGACGGATTTTGTCCGAAACTGTTGCATACACACGGTCGGACAAAGTTGTCGGAAAATCAGATTGTACATAAGGTGATGACGTTATTTTGTTACAACGGGACTACGTTCAGGCTAGTAGCCAATAGATTTGATCTAGGAATTTGATCTGAGCATGCGTGGCACTTTGTCCATCGGAGTAGGATACACATGATCGGAGTATGTCCGATCGGAGCAGTTTGTCGGAAAATATTTCCAGCAAGTTGGAAATTTGGTCCGACGGATATTCCGACGGAAATAGTCCGATGCATACCACACACAGTCGGATAATCCGACAAAACGGTCCGATAGGACACATTCCAACGGATTCTCCGACCATGTGTACAAGGGCTTAGAAAACTGTGGGCAGGCAACTCTTTAGCATGTCTCTTCTGCAATAATACACTCTTACCTGCCTGCTCACAGTGTTCTATTGCAGGAATGACGGACTCTCCTGCCCATGCATGGGATGACATCCCTGCAAGTCAATCAAGAGGCTGAAAACCAGGCACCCAGACAGAACATGACAGTGGCCAATGAGGTATGTAACAGCTACAATGCTGGAAGGTGGATAATAGTATATTCAGGAGTTTAGTTCTGCTTTTAGCCGCACAAGCAGCTTGTTCTGAAGGAAGTCATATGAAGTCCAGCCAGAACAATTAAACCACTGCCCAGCTGTCATTTTGCTATAGGCTAGACGGGAAGTGGTTAAAAAAAAAATCACTAAACTTTAGCTTTTTGGTTTATAGCGATGGGAAAATATATGTTTGTTAAGGTTGGGTCCTGTAGGATGTACATATTTAGTCAAATAAACACAGAAGGTAATTCAATTCCTATAAATTTATTATCCCAAGAACCCACTCACCAGTGAGGTGTGGTCACCATAACCAAAACCAGATTAGCACAACAAAAAATGCCCCTGTAATATAGATACCTGGAAACAAGCAGTTATTCTGATGACAATAATAGTGGTTGGGATTATGCAGGAAAAATACTACATTATTAAAGATTTAGAACAAATATATATCATTTGTGTATCAAAACTATGAATTACAAAAATGTTCACTAACACCCAGCATTAGAGAAGATCACACAAGTTAAAAGGATACATCTAAATGCATACTAAACAAACAAAAAAACACATATGTGGAAAAATAGCTGTTCGTCTGGACGCCAAGTACCCCCACACAGAGAGTTGTACCACAGCAAGTGGCTGCAATCTTTCATTAACAACTTTGTTGCAGTGCATGAAAAAGTAACATCACATATGTGTGGAATCCATGGGAGCCCGCGCTTCAAATCCACTAGATTTAGGTCATTTAGACCCCTGCGCTAGATGGTTCAGAATGATCACCATTGGCTAGTAAAGATGGTGAACATCCACATTTATCAGGGTGAGTATTAATAACGCTACTAATGGTGACACCTGACAGTCTCAGTCCCTGAGTGATGATGATTCCAGTCCCATTTAGGGAAATCATGGGACTACAACGGCCATCACAGTCCAATTCAGTATAAAGCAGATAGGCCAAGCAAAGCCTGTAGATAGTTTGTTAACTAGCAGTGTCTGAAGAGCTACGGTTGACAGATCAGGAAATAGAATCTATCTACCTGATGACTTTAATTGGGGTGGGAAGAGCAAAGCAAAGGATGTACATGGCAATAAGCGGCTAGAATTGGTCAATGCTGACATTATTGCATAATTAAATCAGTCCAGCATAAAGTAAGCCTGAGTTCCGTTAAAGGCATCAATATTAAATATAAACAATATTTAACAATATTAAAGTCCACCTTTGTCTCACATGCTTTCAATCCATGCCCGGATTTCCTCCATATATGTCACGAACCTTCATGAAACCACAACAAATGAGTTGTTATTAATGTGAAGGAGATCCAGGCATGGATTTTAAGCAGCCACTTGCTGTGGTACAACTCTTTGTGTGGTGGTACTTGACATTTGGACAAACAGCTATTTTTCCATATATGTGTTTTTATTTGATTGTTTGTCTGTCTGGCATGCATCTAGATGTGTCCCTTCAAATTGTGAGATCTCCTCTAATGCTAGGTGTTAATGGACATTTTTGTAATTCAAAGTTTTGATACACAAATAATATATATTTTTTCTAAGCCTTTAATAAAGTGACATTTTTTCCTGCATAGACCAACCATTATTATTATCAATAGAGTTATTGCTCAGGTAACTTCATTACAGGGGCATTTTTTGCTTTGCCATCTTTAGTCAAGCCCACCAAGCAACAGCCAGTAGTTGGTATCACCATCAGAATTTTAAAAGTCTTCACAATTAAGGTAGGTATAAGAGGATAGGGATGGGGGAGTGAGGCAGCTAGAAAGGGCTTTTCTGATGGAGGCTACAAGTTGTAGTTTCAACAAACATTACACAAGCATTGTCCAGTGTTATCACCATAAGAATACCTGCTGCTTTAAAATGGTTACTGTCTTTTTAGGTAAATCATTTTGTGGTAACATACACATGTATGTACTATAGATCAAATCATAGCCAGATCAAGGCCTCAACATAAAAATGTGCATACATAGGCCAATATTTGTAACTGATGCTACACATTTGTCTCAATCTGCAGTTATAGATTTGGTTTACTTTTGTGCATCAACAGATGCCAGTCAACAGATATACTAGTTATCAGACATGTTGTTACCCATGGACAACAAGCAGTGCATCACAACACAAACTGAGAAGCAGTACTTTGTGGGAAATACCTGTATGATGTGATTTATGTATTTTTGATTTGTAATTTTATTGATGCATTTCTTTGTAAGAATTGTATTGTGTCGTGTTTAATGACATCAAATTAAAATGTATTTAATTTATTCATACATATCATCCTTACCCACAATGACATGTTTCATGTAAAGTCCCATTTCTATTTCCTAATTCTTTACAAATTAACTAGGGTTGGAAGCATGCCATTGTTATATCAAGGTTGCGATAGGTCACTTTCTGTGAATTTTGAGACGCAGTACTGCTTTAAATATTAAAAAATCTATTTTAATACTTTTTAGTCACTATTATTGTTTTTTTTCTACAATTAAGCACAATAAGTTTACCTAGTCCAAAATCTTGCGTTTTATTTCAGAACATACTCACCTGCAGTACTCCACATCTCACATCAAGGATAATTTTTGGAGATGAATGTGGGAGACCAGGGTTCCCGCTATGTTTGCACCAGCTGGCCTCCAGATTTACAGAAGCAGAAACTGGACCAATAAGATTCCTGCTTCTCTCTTTCAGACTCGTTTTCAGAAGAAAATCACTTAAATTCAGCATAAATGATGCCGCAGAGATCGAATCTATGAAAAAAAAAAGAATAACATTTTCAATTCAGAAAACTGCAACTCAGTGGCAAAGCATACCAATGTTCATCATTGAAGCCAAGAATATTGTTAATACCAAATTAAACCCCAGCTATATATAACTATAATGCAGTCAGGAGTACAGTAATAAATACAGTATAGGACTTTTTTCCTTTTTATTTATATTTTTATTAAGACAAGAGCTGCATTAAAGTGGTTGTAAACCCCTACAGGTAAGCCTAGATTAAGGCTTACCTGTAGGTCCAAGAAATATCTCCTAAACCTACACGGTTTAGGAGATATTTGCCAAAAAACAGGAACCGCTGTCTACGGCGCATGCGCCGTAGACAGCGGCACGCAGGCGCACTGAGCACGCCGGTGTCAACCGCGATATTCCGCGAGTGGCGGCTCCCGTGCGCATGCGCGGGAGTGACGTCATCATGGCTTCATCGAATGACAGTGGCGGAGTAGCAAGACTCACTGAGACCCACCGAGAAGATGGATGCTTCGGACTACAGGGGACAGCGGTGACTTCATAAGTGACACATAATGGACTACTATGCGATGCATAGTAGTCCATTATTCTTTACCTTTGCAGGGAATCAAAGAGGAAGTAAACCCATCTGGTGATGCTGCCTACATCTTCCAGGATATCCACCCCTGCTGCCTAGCGCTTAAAAACACTTAAAATGAAAACAAAATCAACAAGCATTAGCACCACTGTCAAGGATGACAATTCTGTGAATTTTCCAGTTGGGAATTCAACTTGGGCTCTAATCAGTATTATTTTTTTCAATTGTTTGATGAGAGAGTCAATATAAATCTTTGCTGCTACCTAACAGTTTACTGCAAAACGAGTGGGAGGTGAATAAAATAAATACTTCTATCTCAGGTAGAGTTGCCTAAAATTTCAGTGCAGTGACTTAGTGAACTATAATATAATCTCGAAATATCCGTATGTACCTGTTATTATTTGAATATGTGTGGCCCATTTTTTATATGTTGTTAATATTTATATTGAACTTGCAAAGGCATTTGTTTTTTTTTTGGCTGGTCATGAGGTCTGGACCGGGCAAATGTTGCTCCATGGCATAAAATGTTTAAAAAACGAAAATAAAATAATACAAAACCACACTAGTTCCCCTTTAATCTCCCTGGTCTAATTGATAACAAAGATACTGTCAGCGGTGGTCCCATTCACCTGATAAGCATTACCCTGAACAGATTTAATTTATTGGTTTATTTGAACTAGATGTTCATGCTTTTCCCCAGACGGTAACTGAATTTTATGTTGTCATATATAGAACTGCACAGACCTTTATAATATCAGTTTATCCACTGATCTGATGAAATAAGATCACTTGGAAAAATATGTTCAGAAAGTGGCCTGCGGGACATACCATACAGATGGTTCAGGTTTCCAGAATTATAACAAAGGCCATACTAGAGATATAGAAATCATAACTAAGCCATAGAATGTAAATAATTATTGAGCTAGGATTATTGTTGTGGGTGTGGCCTGTATGTATTTCTATAATGTCTGGACTAGTGATCAAGACAGCCAACCTAAAGAAATCAGGTCTGTTCAAAATGAAAAAAAAAAATGGGAGGTTTACATGTGACCGGGCATGCCTGATGAGGAAGAAGTGAGCCTGTATCATTTAGGCCCCAACATTTCAGGCACAGGTTCTTCAAATGTGTAGGTGGTAATGATGATTGCAAAATGAGCAAACAATGTGGCCATGCAGTTGGAAAAGCAAATCGAATTTTAGGCTGCATCACTTGAGGGATCACCAGCGGGAGGAATGTTGTCCCTGTTCATATATATATATATATATATATATATATATATATATATATATATATATATAGCACTAACCCCCGAAGGAGCTGCTGGTTATTTTTGGGCTTACCGTTACCTTTCATTCTCCTTGTGACACGTCTAGGGGATGTCCCGTGGTAGATGGCCCAGTAACTTGAGACTGACAATAGATCCAGTTAAATGGATTATATTTGCAAGTGTCAACCATTAAACAGTCTTAACTTGAGATCAGAGGGTTGGAAAGGAAAGTTCAGGTACTCTCAATGTCAAAGTCTATAAACGTTAAGGAACTTGCTTACTTCGACTGCATCCAGAGAATAGCCATTCGCAACTGGATGAGCACTCAGGTTTGGCAGTCCCTCTCTCACAAGGCCTAGCAGCCAACAAGGTGCTTACTCAGGAACAAAGTCTCTATCACCGACATTGTTGCAGAACACGTAGGGAAAACTAAGCGGTAGAACACTTGTAGAATACCTGGATCTTTCAGCCCACTTGGCGATATCCCCAAGACCAGATTCTCTTGGTTACTTTAGCCCTTCCAGGCTCTTGTTAAGAAAACCAACCTCACGCGTAGTGTTCTTCGAAAGAGTCCTCCCCTGGAATGCTCAAAGTACACTGGGTCTCTCTAGGACCGGAGACGGCACCCATCCACCTTGGAATCCTTCCTTAGTTCCCTTGCCTGGGGCAAGCCAGCCCCAAGGCATCAAAGTCGGGTGGAACCGCACCCCAGGCCATAGCCTTCCCGGGGGCTGGTCAGGAAGACCAGGACCATATACTCAGCACAGCATACTGGACCGAAACCCAGAAACACGTGATGTCCGTGTCTTAAATATCCTCTCCCAGAGGGCACAGCGGGAGGGCCACTCCCATTGACCTGACTTCGAGAGGGAATAATTCAAGTGCCTAACCAGACAATAGTTCCACGCCTGCCACCAGAGACAGTGCCCCCTGTGGCCAGGCCGAACATCTCGCAGTCCAGTCAGACTGACACAGAAGCCAAATTTTGTCAAATAGGCCCAAACCAAACTGTAGTTTGGGTAAAGCTTTAACTTTGAAAAACATAGCGCATGCTCTTCAGGAGCCCGTCGCTACATATATAATCCAGAACAACAAAGATTATGAAAGGTCTGAGGGACAAAACATATTAGGAGAGATTTCTGTTCTTCACGCAGGAGAAAAAAAATAAAAAAATCAGCAGCTACAAATCCTGTAGCTGCTACCTTTTAATAACAGAACACTTACCTGTCCAGGGATCCATCACCTTAATCTTAACTGTGGGCAGCCAGCTGTGCTGCGTGTGGCATCACAGCTGGCTGATCACTGTGCATGCGTGAGCTGCTCTGCGTTTTGTGAATTTTCCTGCAGTCTTGTGGTACCTGTGACATGTCCCAGAAGACTGCATGGAGGGAGGGGGAGAAGAAAACTTCTGCTCAGATTGCCTAGCTGATCCGAGCGGAAGTGGGAGCAGGTACCTGCACCCCTGGGGAAAAAAAAATTCCTGCCAAATGTGGTAAGGGGGGACTTAAAGGAGAACTTCCCCTTTTCGGGTGATTAGGTGAGGCTTCGCTTTAATACACACAGACTAGAGGAAAGAAGGGAAAGTTGAGTCATGACTGAAACCTATCGGGGGGGGGGGGGTGAATATGTTTCAGGAGTGTTTTTTCAATATGAAGTCAAGATCAAGAACACAGGGACGTGACCTCAAACTAGCAAGAGGAAAGTTCAAAACTAATCTTAAATAGTATTATTTTACTTTTTTAAGAGTTTTATTAAAGAGAAATTGAGTAGTATTCCAGGTAGCTTGGAACAGACTTCCAGGGGAGGTAGGGAATCAGTGAAAATTAGGTGGATTCAAGTTGGCTGGAACAAACACAAATTTATACTCAAAAACATTAGCGGTATACACCTACATATACACACACTGTAGATATACAGTAAATAAAAAAAATAAAAAATGGGGCAGACTCGATGGATCGCTTGGTCTTTTTTCTGCTATCACGCTTCTATGTTGTAAATGGTTTATATTTGCAAATAAAAGTATGCAGATCTTTTTAATTTCCATGTAAATGGAGCTAGTTGATATAAAAAAATATGTGAAGGCAAATAAATTGTTGGACAGGGCCATCAGTATGCCAGGAGAGATTTTTCCTTCACTTCTTTCTAAGAGACGCAACAGGAAGAGTTAAGAAATCTTTCCAAAGGGAGGAGAATTCCCTTCTTAGTTGTCACTGGAAAATTTCCATTCACCTCTTGCTCTCATGACAACCCTAAAATTCATGATTTCCTCTTTTTTCTGTTTCAGCGGCAATGGTCACAAGGACAAATAGAGAGGTAATACAGAAAGCAATAAAAACTCAGCAAACTCAACAGAAGGCCAAAGCCTTGGCCACATTGTCCACAAAAAAGGTTTGTCACTTTTGCTGGGCACACAAATTGATAAAACTGGGGATGTTTCTTGCAAATGCTCAGCAATGTAGGAAGATAGCCAATATCTCAATAAAGCTATCCACACATAGTGAGACTATGATTAAAATCAGAGTCAACAAGAAATAACCTCTCAGCACCGATTCAAAATATGATTCTGTTTATTCAATTTAGGCTCCTCTGCTAGTAAAAGAGCTAGTGGTAAAAGAGCAGAAGATAGCGGAGGAGTCCGGTGAGAAGACCCCCGGAGCTGTCTAATAAAGTATTTTAAAAACCTGTTGTGTTTTTTTATTAACACTTTTTAACCCCAGGTGAATGGGTAGGGGTACATCGTACCCCATACTCATTCACATAGGGTGGGGGCCTGGAATCTGGGCCATGTTGAGGGCATGGAGCCTGGTAATGCTCAGGAGGTGGGGGCCTGCTCACTCATCCCCACCCCCCATTCCTGACTGGCTGGGCTGCTGGCTCAGATAAGGGTCTGGTATGGACTTTGGGGGGACCCCCACGCCGTTTTTTTGGCGTAGGGGTTCCTCTTTAAATCCATACCAGGTGACGGGGCTAGCGAGGTGTCAATGTCGCAGATGGAGGCAGCGACATTGACTTCCTTCGCTAGTTCCGTCTACCTGGAGCCATGTCCAAATAAACGGACTTTACTCCGTGTGTGGGAAAGTGCGTTCATTTCTAAAGTCCTGGCAGACTAGCACACAGACGGGCGGATTGTCCGCCGGACTGTCGAGTCCAGCGGACAATTTTAAGTCAAGACTTCTTTCTAAGTCCACCAGACTTTTGGGAACAAAAAGTCAGTCGGAGCCCACACACGGGCGGATTATCCGGCGGACAGGATTTTATCCTGTTCTATAGATTTAAAGTCATTTATACAACCAAGATAATGCAAAGCATATTGTAGAAATAGTCTAATTTTAACTTAAATAATTACTACTACAACATACTATGGGCATATTTACAAAAAACTAGAATTTGCATACTGATTTGCTTTAAAAAAAAAATGTTAACCACAGTATAGTAAGTGTGCGGTTTCACGTAGTTTTATGATTAAACAAACAAAATTAAGTGAATTGTAAAACTGTTGCAAAGTTTCTTATCCGGAGATCCTGACAGTAAAGCACTTCCTGTAGCAGGCTGACAATGCTAAGCTGCTGCCTTAAAATGAATTGTCAGCCTGGTCTAATATAATGAATAGGCAGCCCCAAAAGCCAACTGAAGGAGTGCACAATGTGACCCATGATTAGTTAAGTGTGCCGCTCAGGCTCGATTGTAGTGGGGAATAGTGTGGATGATGCCACATCTGATTCAGGAATGCTGGAACGGGATGGAGCTCGCTGGGGAGAGGAGACACAACCTCAGCTTGGGCTCCTGCCAGGCCACGCCCTCAACACATTTCACTACACCCCCCAAGAGCTTAATCAT
This sequence comes from Lithobates pipiens, assembly GCF_037356315.1. Lineage (NCBI taxonomy): Eukaryota > Metazoa > Chordata > Amphibia > Anura > Ranidae > Lithobates > Lithobates pipiens. The sequence goes on along the minus strand of NW_027507764.1, from coordinate 506,521,376 downwards.
GGGGATCATGATTAAGCTCCAGGGGGGTGGAGAGAAACGCATTGGGGGTGTGGCCGGGCAGGAGCCCAGGCTGAGGTTGCCTCTCTCTCATACCTACCAAAGGATTCCGTGGATGTGCGGCACCAGGGACTTTTCCTTTCCTCCCCCCTCTGCGAAGGGCTGAGATTACTGCTAAGCTAGCAGCTTTACCACCATTGATCATTGATGTCTTTAAGCACCACAGTCTGTACCCAAAAAAAAAGTTTTATGTTCAAGTACAATTAGTTAAATAAAAAAAAATCAACAGAACACAAAGATCTTCATGAACATCTAAGATTCTCAGTAGAGCTGCTTCACTTCGACAAGACAAGAACTTCCATGTAACATTAGATAAGCCCTCTACTTCATGCCAGTTGGACTGGATACATGTGGTACACTATTTACATGTCATCAAAACCCCAAGTGAAGTCTATATTGCACAGATTTGTGATCCCTGATACATGAGACCTGTTATATCAGGCATAAAAGCATTGCTTGGCATGAGCGCTCCTCTTCCCAAACTACAAGCTCTCCCAAAGGCAAAATTATTCATACACAATAAAAAAAAAAAACTTTTGAAACAGAGACAATGAATAAAATTGCATTTTCCATAAAAATGCAACTCAATGCCAAAATTAAAAGCCAATTCCATTTAAATCAGCAGCTCGGGATAAAACCGATTAAACTTCAACTTGCATAGCCATCTTGCCAAGGAGCACAAAACAGCTTAGAGCAAGTGTTACAACTTCATGATTCTTCTAAATCAGGGCTTAAACTTGATCTGCCCAGACCCAAACCTTTGCAGCAAATCAGCTCTCCATATTCATTAGAGAAATAATTCCTTTTACGTTATCATAGGATTACATATTTTATGAAAATCTCATGGAAATACACCGTTTACTTTGATACTAAAGCAAAGGTATTAGGAGAATAAAAATTTATAACTTCATTACTGCAATAAGCTGAACAATATAGGTTAAATGAGTTCAAAATGGATATATGGTTTAGTGTCTATTGTAACAGAACTACAGCCACAGTGTCATGCTAAGCAATACTATAGGAGTAGTCTTAAGTTAGCCTGTCCTCATGGGTTGCTGGCAGCAGAGTTGGACACTGCTAGCATCTGCAAAATTACAACAAACTTCAGACACAGACAATTTGTAATAGTTGTATTATGTTCCCAAAATTAGGCATTTTTAAAATAATACTGTACATGTCACCTACCACTGAACGGGTCCTCCCTATTAAAATATTCTATGGAGCCATGTGATTTCTAGATATAGACATCAACTCTAGCTGCTTCTACCATCCTCTGAAATGTCCACAATCTGAGCCAGTAAAAACGAAGGCCAACATGTTTTCTGATACAAGCAGAGAGTCATCCACCCGTAATGTAGCAAAGCTGAGAATCATTTCACAGGAGGTTGCATTCCACAAAAAAGCTGTGTGAAATGTTCTGGTTCTTATAACACTTAAAGGTAAAAATGTATGCAAATTGTGACTTGAGACATCAACGGCACAACCTAGCCTTTTCCCTCCTCTCCATTGGTCCATCAATATGGTAGCTGTCCCTATAGATCAGATGGAGTGGAAAGTGGTATGCCTGGCATTGACTTTCTAGGTTCCAGCTGGTCCCAAAATGGCCATCACAAGTAGGGTTTATGCAACACTCGAGGGGAGAATTGAATTTATGAGCAGGCATCATTAGGTATCCATGTTTCATTCACAGTACCCGCTTACACTGCACAAAATTATAACAGGTGCACTTAAAGGTGGGCTTGTAATGTTAGCAGCTCTGCAGTGTCTCATGGACAACATTGATTTTACTCATTGAATGGGGAAGGTTGTCCTTTTTGTATTTTTGAAAAATACCACCTATTTTTTAAGCATTAGATCTTTAGCCCAGCTTGAAAACTGATCCATAATTAATATATGCAGTTTTACCTTTTCATGAAACTTAACACAAGTGCGTTTTATGCCAAAAAAATAACTGCTACACTCACAAATCTATTATAGGTTATATATAAAATACCACAAGAAAAGACTGGGAAGTTTGAAGGGAAACGAAAAAGCAGGCATATTAAGGACAATTAAATCCTAACTGAATATAAAGCATCCTGTTCAACTAATGGATAACTTATTTGTCCACCAGTGAGTATGAAAGATATACGGTACCCATTAAATGGGACACTTAGACTTTTTAATTTAATTTTTCAATATGTAACTCACATTACAGTGTTGTGCTTTGGAGATTGTATGTAAGACAACAGATATCAGCAGTTAACAGTTACTGCCATGGCCATTAAGTTTCATGGGCAACATGCCATCATGCACAACATTCAATCTTGGCTACAGTCTGCCGAGAAAGGACTGAACAATTTATTTACAAAAATAACATTTTATAAACCAGTAACCTGAAGGAAAATAATCTCTCTCAGCTGTTCTTTCCTTCCTTCTGTTTACTTTGGAACGGCTGCATAACAGAGACATTGACGATTACGAACCCCCTACGCCAATGTACTAGGAAACTTCAGGATGCAGGCTGCCTATAGTAAGCTCTAATCACATGGTTAGACCCGGTACAAACGGAATGGATTTGGACACCATAGTATGAGGTCAGGCATGGAGGCCTGACTGAAATTCTTATTTGCTTTTTTAATCCTCAAAGCCAAATTGCACAGGAAAGGGTGCAATCAACTTATCCCAAAAATACACTGATGCGATCCTTGAAGGAGGAACCTCCTTCCATTATTCTGTGCATGTCAGTGGATCTTCCCATTACACTGAAGAACGGAAGATTATATGAACAATCTGCCTAGTGACTAGCGACCATCGGTCTCCTGCCCCATCTTTTGGCATGCCAAACAAGATGTTAAACACTCTGCCCATGTTTTCCATTCTTGTCACCAAATCTTACCCACAGTACTAAACACAGACACAAATCTCTGTTAGGTTTAGCTACAGATGCACTGCCTGCAGCAACAATTTCCAACTGCTAAAAATACCAACCCCTCAGTTCAGCTACAAAATCAAGCAATCAGATTGATTCTGCTAGAAGTAAAAAAATCTTATTGGATCAGCGTCACCGATAGCAACTGCACAGTGAAAAATGACAGCAGGTCTTCCAGTGCCACTGTGATGAGATTTTTGTACTTTCAGAATTAACACTCTGGTGACTTGGGGAAGGGGTAGAACACTGCAGATGTCCCAGGAAGTCTCATGCTCTGACACTCCAGGAAGTGTAGATTTATTTGTCTGAATAGCAGGCGTGATATCTTTGTTTAGAACTCTCACACTGCACATTGTTATAATAATCCTCACAAGTAAACAAAAAAAAATAAAAAATTCACTTGAAAGCATTTAATGTTGTGGTAAATCGTAACTTCAACCTCATTAGTACTTTGCCTGTTCAAAGCTTACCTGCCTCACCCACAGCTGTGAGAGAATCCCCCGTCTAATCTCGGAAACCAGTCGACACCAAAACGTACACAGATGGGGGTGCTGCAGCAAGGCGGCAAAAAAGTGGGGCAGCTGAGTTATATATAGATATATAGATATAGATATATATATATATATATATATATATATATATGCCTAGGGAAGTTGGGCTATGCCCTAAATGGTGACAGTGTCTCTTTAAAAAGTCACTGTGCTCCAGTCAAGTAAGTTTGCTTAGAATGTTATAATGCAGTCTGGTGCAGGCAGGAGGAAAAATGTAACCAATCTCCTTTCTGCCATGATCAACAAGACTATAATATTGTGACTGAGCCAAGGTGAAAGGCAGCACCAGCTGGAGGCTAATCGGTTTCAGACATTGGTGCGCACAGAAAGAACTACAAAGGCAACAACATTTACATGAGTGTGTAATCTCCCAGCAAGCATCTCATTATAGGAAATAGGTGTGACTTTTGATAATATCTGAACAAAGATGATTCCATCATGCAGGTGCAGGTACAGTGTGATCTCCATGAAGGAAAGATGTCCCCATTAGATTTTCCCTCACCTTTTGTTTTAGGGACGGTTCTACAATATTCTATTTACCCTACCTTATTTCTCTGTGACAATGGTCACCAGTACATATAGATGGGGTCAATCTCCACAACGGGGGCAGAGACAGCAATACAAACTTGATGGAAGGTCTAACCTTTTCCCACACTATACAAAACTAATAAAAACGTTTTTCATATAGAAGCTGAGCGAAGGTAGAGACTAGTGAATTCCATTCTATTATGTTAGTTTAGGTTAAAATGTCAATCAAAATGATTATACTTCCTGTTACTGGGATGCTACAAATCATTACTGAAAGAAGACCTGCTAATTTCAAAACCTCACTTTTCTAAACTGAACTAGCAAGCTAACACTTGGCATACCACTATTAATAAAGGTGGGGAATAAAAATGTATATCAGTTTGGGTACCACTTGTTACCTGAAAGCTGCAGGTATTTTGCAGGCTGTTGGAACTGCTTTTTTTCTTTGCAGAACAGGTCTCAGCCACAGGTATGAACTGTGGTTACCCACATCAGCACCAGGAAATTAAAACAAGACGTGTTTAGGTCACTACTTCCAACACTCACAAGTGCTTGTTGTCATTAGGGTCTCGAGTGGCAAGGGAAACTGGAAACAGTTCTTGGATTTGAAAATACTAGGCCATGGATGCCTGGCACTAGTATTATATAGCCAGAACCTGTAAGGCTATTTTACAGAAATAAAAACACAGTGAAAGTTTTTTTATGCAGAGGCTCAATCCTAAATTGCATTTAGGTGACAGGCTCCCTTACAAAGAACTCCAGTGCAGTGATGTTAAACAGATGCCATCTATTGGTGAATTAATAGGCACTCTTGCAGAAGGCTGTTACACTTGCCGCAGAAAGCTCATTGTATCACACATTTCCAACACTCAAACAGCCTTGTCTGGAAACCTTTTTAATTCATCTCAGGCAGTACAGGACGTAAGTTTATTGGCTAGGATAAGGTCACAAGTGGAGGCTGAGTTCTTGTGTTATACACTATATCAAAAGGCCTTAATTACCTTTTTAAGCTTGGGCCAGAAACCTTGTTTTCTATCTAAACATGGTTCACGGGGAGTTCATGTCAGAGATGAATCAGGAATAAAGACAGACACACAAATTTTTTGATGGCAAAGTCATTATGGCTGACCCACAACACATAGGTAAAGCACCATACATATTGGAGTCTGATTGGAGCAATAGTAGAGTAACATATTGCATTCCATCACAATTATACAGGGGACTAGTGGAGTGAAAGCAGCAAGCAAGCTACAAATTGTCTATTTAATCATCTGTAGCTCCAGTTAACCAGCTGTTTCCTGAGATCAGGGTCGCGCCGTGTCCCAGGAACATGGCATGCACGCGATCATGGCTAAACTGGGCGCCATCATATGACGTCATCCCAGAATGAGAGCCGCACTGCTCCACTGTCATTTTTCGGTGGGAGTGCGGGAAATGGTTAAAGGAAACCTGTACTAATTAAAGTGGGCCTCAACTCAAAAGTGAAGATTTACTATATTATAGGGAACATCTAGAAATGCATGTCTTGGCATACACAAACCCCCTCAGTTATCTGCCCATCCACAGCTTTTCTTACCATTATCTACCAATGTTCTTTGCTAAAGTAAATTTGCTATCCATGTCCCTCATTGGCACCACTCTGTGCTAATGAAAACTGCAACTGTGCGGTCTTCTCAGGTCTGAAAGGACATCCGCTAGACATCTAATGGTAAATGTTTGGGTATCCCAGCTATATGAACATCCAAAGAAGGAACCTCCGCCACCAGTGTGTCATGAGACAACTGACTTAGGTATTTTGGACTTTTAGTTTAGGCAACTAACTCGCAATTGGTTGAGGAGGGAGTGGGTAGATCCTGATGCCAGGAGAGGAGCTTTAATTGTGCCTAAGCATTACTTTGAAGAATTAACCCTTTGTCTTGAACGCCTCCTGACTATGCCTGTTCTGTAGCCTAGTTTTATATACAGTAAAACCTTGTTTTGCAAGACAAGCAACATTTTTTAATACATTTTGACTTGATATGAGTTAGTGCCGGTTCACACAGGGGCGACTCAGATCCGACTTCAAGTCGCCCCAAGTCACCTCAGGTCGCACAACATGTAGAAATCAATGTAAGTAAATGAGAGCTGTCTTAATGCACACTACTGAAGTCGCTCCGACTTCAGAAAAGGTTCCTGTACTACTTCAATCCGACTTGTAGGCGACTGGTACCCATTGATTTCAATGGAGGTCGCCTCCAAGTCGGATCTCCGTCTATACGGAGGCGACTCTCAGAGAATTATCAGCTCTCAAAAGGAGTTCCCCCCTGAGAGCTCATTCTCTGATTGGCCACGGCAAGTCGCCTGGCCTGGGGCGACTTAAAGTAGTGCTGTAAGTCGTGTCCAAGTCACGTCCAAGATGCGTCCAAGACGCGTCCAAGTCGCGTCCAAGTCACGTCCAAGTCACGTCCAAGTCACGTCCAAGTTGCCTCCAAAAGTCGCGTTGCCCCTGTGTGAACCGAGCCTAAAGTTGAGTTGAGAGGAATCTTAATATAGCGCGGTCTCACCCCGAAGGGTCCTGACACGCATAGCAAAGATCCTGGAAAGAAAGGGCCCAGGGACCAGAAGCAGCAAAGAATGGCAGAAGGGTAGAAAAAAAAAGACAACGCAGGAAACACCTGCGTGAAAAGCCAAGTCTACAGAAACCTGCGGAAGACCAGAATAGTGGGGGCCTCCTGGAACTCGACAGGGAGGCAATTCCATAGTACGACATTCTGGTGGGAGCAGGCCGGACCACCACGCTGGGTCTTCTTAGGCACCGAAATGTAGAGGAGATCTCTGCTGGTAGATCTGAGTGATCTTATTAAAAAGGAATATCCGCGCTACTCAGTGATGATTAATTATAAGGTGCATGTGACCTAAGTCAAATTATTACTAATTGACACAATGTGCAAAGATATATGAGTGATATCAATTCAAACTCAAAAAACACCCCTCAAAAGTGAAAAGACACAACCAGGTGCTGTAGCTAAAAAAAACTGAATATAGGGCTTGTATATAAGTGAAAAAAAAACTTCAATCGCGCAACCTAGGTGTATTGATTAAATATATAAAATATACAGGTGAACAATCAGGATACAAACTTCCATGAACTACCAAATAAATAATATAAATAACCAAATGTGCCACTCAACCCCTAATGGGATTATTTAAAAATAAATCACCAAATAAATAAATCATCAAATAAATGAACAATGAAAAATTGTGAGTGAAAAAAATATATGAACAATAATAATAAATTATATAAATGTCCTTAGTGCATGAATATAATATAAAATCATATAAATGTCCTCAGTGCTTGAAAATAATAAAAATTGAATGGACCAGCAATTATTGTGATTACAAGTCCATGTAACACAAAACATCAGGGGAAAACACGTCAAAGAGTCCCTTCTGAAGTAACGAAAAAGTAGCCAACATAAACACAATGGCAACAGTTTTTCTTTCCTCTCCCTCTTCCATAAAAGCACCACACACAATCCCGCAGGTAGCAGCTCCCGGACAAAATATATAATGTAACGAAATGGCCGCTTACCAGATCCACAGATCAAATGGGCATATATCAGGATGGACCCCACACACAGGGCAAGGTTTCCTCTCCTTGGCAAGGATTATCCACTCCCCGATATGCGGCGATCCCTCTTCCGCTCCGTACTCAGCTGCTCTCTGCATACACTTCCCCTGTTTCAAGGGCTGTAAGTGCGCCAAATTCTTCTCCCCACTCTTTCCTGCCAGTGATGTATATAATCCCCAAAGTGCACAAATCTAGAGATCACCCACCTGGAAGGCCCTGGAATTGACTCCCTGTATTCCAGAGTCGGTGAATATCTAGATATCCATTTGAAACCATTGGTCACACAAGGCAAATCCTATCTTAAGGATAGCAGGGAACTCATTAACATACTATAAAAAAATTTAGGTCTAACATCATATTGGTTACAGTAGATATTGAATCGTACACCAATATTAATCAAAATGACGGGCTGAAAGCTGTAAAATGGGCTTTGAAACATCAATTCTCACTTAAAAGGGCGCAAATCAATTTTTTGATTTAAGGGCTAAAAATAGCGATGGGTAATTATTTCTGGTTTCACAACCAGTACTAAAAACAGATTAAATGGGTAGAAATGGGGGCACAATATGCCCTCAGTGTGGCCAATGGAGTACTTAATAAATGGGAATAAAATATAGATGCCGCAAAATGGGAGAGCCTCCTATTTTATAAGAGATATATCGATGAGATCGTACTATTATGGGAAGGGTCTAAAGATGGTCTGGAATAATTCATTGGGATGCTAAACACAAATGTTTATGGTTTGAAATTTACAGCAGAATACCCCACAGAGACAGTTAGCCATCTAGACTTGGTACTCACAAAGAAACAAAATAAAATTACAACTAAAATTTTTTTTAAAAGAAACAGACAGAATGGCTATGTGCCCATCCAAAGTGGTCACCACCCGCAATGGCTTAGGGGGATACCCAAAAGCCAATTTATGCAAGTGAGGAATTGTGACAGTTTGGTGGATTATAATACTCAATCGACATTCTCATCACCAGGTTTATTGAGAAAGGTTATACCCCTAAAGAACTAGAAAGATGTAAAAAATAAAGTTTCAACTATGGATAGAAAGTCACTCCTAACTAAAACCAAACCCAGAAAGTTTAAGGGAGAACTAGCCTTTATCACAGGGTTCCATAGACAGTATAAGGAAGTTGAGAATATTTTTAAAAAGCATTGGCCAATCCTTCTCAAGGACAAAGATCTCAAGCCCCTCCTCCCAATGAAACCAAAATGTATATATAAAAAGGCTCCAGGATTGAGAAAGAGGATAGCACCCAACATTGCAGACCCCCCCCCAAAAAAAAACTCGGTACTTTTTTGGATAGAGAAGGCTTCTATGATTGCATAGCTGTAAAGCTTGCAAAACTACAGAAAGAAAAAAGTAGAAAAATAGATAGTTCCCAATCAATAGTAAATAAACAAAAACATAAAATAAAGTCACTTATTACATGTGATTCTGAGCACGTAACATATGTGTTGGAATGCCCTTGTCCAATACAATATGGGGGCTAACCACACGTAAGTTGCATACCAGGATTAATGAGCATATTACCAACATTGCTAAAGGGTTCACTAAACACAGTCTATTTAAACATTTCAGATTATATCACAATAGGGATCCCTTTTTATGGGATAGAAAAAATATCCAAACATTGGAGAGGCATGCATCTCAAACAGGTGGTTTCTAACAATGAAACCCAATGGTCATACCGACTGCGCACCATGCAATCAGCTGGTATGAATATGGAGTTAGATTTGAACTGTTTAGCCAATGAATGAATAGAGTTCCGTAATAAATATTTTTTTTAAAACCTGATCCCCAATATGTTCACCTTACCAGGTATTCTAGGTCGAACCACTAATTAGTGGTCAGACAATGCCATTAACTGGTTTGGAAACACATAAAAATTCAATTTACATTTTTAATCATGTATAATTGTATTGTATTAATTTAGCTGTAATATATTATATGACTTGTTTAATTATTATGCCTGCCACATTTGAGTCTTTAACATTCAGCATGGGTGATCAATGCATAGTCATAAAGATCAATGGAAAGCTGCACCGAACAATTTGCGAGGGTGGAGGGTAAAGAATTGCAGCTCCACCAGTCGCAGTCACTTCCTAGCCATATAGGGTGAGAATGCCCAGTGATCGGTACACTTCCTGATGAGGTATTAATTATGAAACATACATTGAGGCGCTTCCGGTCACCCCACTTCCAGATCCCAGCTTTCGGTTTTTCTCCCATGCACGAGTGAAACGCACTCCAGCTCTGGAGCTGGAGCTAAGGCATCTACCAATGTAAGCTAGCATGCCTCTTTGTATTATTTAAAAGAAAATGACAGTATTGCACCGTGGATTGTCCCTTTGTTTCCTTATGAGATAACTTGGAGGAGAGGAGGACAGCACAGAGGATTTATCCATTAAACCAAGGGTATCCAATTAGGATTTCCCTATAACGCAATAGACCTTATTTTTAAGTAAAGCGGTCATATCCATCTGGCGAGTAGTTTTTATATCTGAGCACTTTGGGTGGGTTTCTCATGCAAATGGTGAAGGAATTCTTCTCTGCTATCAAGATCAAATATGATATGTTATGGACTTTACCATACAATCATAACATCTTATGTATATCACAATTGGTCAATTATTGGTACACTTTATGCAAACGTTTCAATGCACGTTATATAGCAATATTCTAGGTATTTACTGGTAACATTATTGCACTTTTTGCACGTCACTTTATTCCATGCCATATGGTCTTAAATCAAGGTACATATTAGAAGCACATAAGTGCCCCCATTACTCATTTGTTCAATTGCACAGTGTTTAGTTCTTTGTTTTTTTTGGCAGCAGCTGTGTATATTAGGTATATTTTTATTAATCATTGGTTGGTGCAAGGTCCCTTCCTATACCATTCAGCTGCTGAAGGAGAGGAACGGGATCTGTTGAAGTAAATGCCACCCTACTCTTGTGCAGGTTACTTTCCTTTTGCTGCCTGGGCACCCCTGTGTGAGCCCCTGCCTGCACCAGCAGGGGCTCACACAGCAGCGTGCTCAATGCAACAGCGATATATATATATACACATACATACATACACACACACACACACACACAGTATATCACAAAAGTGAGTACACCTGTCAAATTTTTGTAAATATTTTATTATATCTTTTCGGGTGACAACACTGAAGAAATGACACATAGTTATAGTAGGTGAGGTTGAAAAAAGACACAAGTCCATCAAGTCCAACCCATGTGTATGATTATGTGTCAGTATTACATTGTATATCGCTGTATGTTGCAGTCATTCAGGTGCTTATCTAATAGTTTCTTGAAACTATTGATGCTCCCCCGAGACCACCGCCTGTGGAAGGGAATTCCACATCCTTGCCGCTCTTACAGTAAAGAGCCCTCTACGTAGTTTAAACCTCTTTTCTTCTAATTTTAATGAGTGCCAACGAGTCTTGTTAAACTCCCTTCTGCGAAAAAGTTTTATCCCTATTGTGGGTCACGAGTATGGTATTTGTATATTGAAATCATATCCCCTCCCAAGCATCTTCTTCTCCAGAGAGAATATGTTCAGTGCTCGCAACCTTTCCGCATAACTAATATACTCCAGACCCTTTATTAGCTTTGCTGACCTTCTCTGTACTTGCTCCATTTCCAGTACATCCTTCCTGAGCACCAGTGCCCGGAACTGGACAGCATACTCTAGGTGCGGCCGGATCAGAGTCTTGTAGAGAATTATCGTTTTATCTCTGGAGTTGGTCCCATTTTTTAAAGCATGCCAATATTCTGTTTGCTTTGTTAGCAGCAGCTTGGCATTGCATGCCATTGCTGAGCCTATCATCTACTAGGACCCCCATCCTTTTCCATCTTAGATTCCCCCAGAGGTTCTCCCCTCAGTGTATAGATTGCATTCATATTTTTGCCACCCAAATGCATTATTTTACATTTTTCTGCACTGAACCTCATTTGCCATGTAGTTGCCTACCCCATTCATTTATTAAGATCTTTTTGCAAGGTTTCCACATCCTGCAGAGAAGGTATTGACCTGCTTAGCTAAGTATTGTCTGCAAATACAGAGATTGAACTGTTTACCCCATCCTCCAGGTCGTTTCTGAAAAAATTAAATAGGATTGGACAGAACCTTGGGGGACCCCACAACCTACCCCTGACCATTCCGAGTACTCCCCATTTATCACCACCCTCTTAACTCGTCCTTGTAGCCAGTTTTCAATCCATGTACCCACCCTATGGTCCAAGCCAACGGACCTTATTTTGTACAGTAAACATTTATGGGGAACTGTTGCAAATGCTTTTGCAAAATCCAGATACATCACGTCCACAGGCCTTTCTTTATCTAGATGGCAGCTCACCTCCTCATAGAAGGTTAAAAGATTGGTTTGGCAAGAATGATTCTTCATGAATCCATGCTGATTACTGCTAATGATACCGTTTTCATTACTATCTTGTATATAGTCCCTTATCATCCCCTCCAAGAGTTTACATACTATTGATGTTAGGCTAACTGGTCTGTAATTCCAATGGATGTATTTTGGGCCCTTTTTAAATATTGGTGCTACATTGGCTTTTCTCTAATCAGCTGGTAGTGCGTGTACAGCTTGTATAACAGTGTAAATTTGATGTCCCCTCAAAATAACTCAGCACACAGCCATTAATGTCTAAATCACTGGCAACAAAAATGAGTACACCCCTAAGTGAAAATGTCCAAATTGGGCACAAAGTGTCAATATTTTGTGTGGTCACCGTTATTTTCCAGCACTGCTTTAACCCTCTTGGGCGTGGAGTTCACCAGAACTTCACAGGTTGCCACTGGAGTCCTCTTCTGCTCCTCCATGACAACATCACGGAGCTGGTGGATGATAGAGAACTTGCACTCCTCCACCTTCTGTTTGGTTCCCTCAATGAACTGTAGCTCCCCAGTGCCAGCAGCACTCATACAGCCCCAGACTATGACACTCCCACCACCATGCTTGCCTGTAGGCAAAACAGACTTGACTTTGTACTCCTCACCTGGTTGCCGCCAGACACGCTTGACATCATCCAAATCAAATAAGTTTATCTTGGTCTCATCAGACCAGAGGACTTGGTTCCAGTAATCAATATCCTTGGTGTGTTTGTCTTTAGCAAACTGTTTGTGGGCTTTCTTGTGCACCATCTTTAGAAGAGGCTTCCTTCTGGGATGACAGCCATGCAGACCAATTTTATGCAGAAAGACCTGTTCTGAGTGGAACCTGTCCTGTTAAACCACTGGATGGTCGTGGCCACCATGCTGCAGCTCAGTTTCAGAGTTTTGGCAATCTTCTTATAGCCTAGGTCATCTTTATGTAGAGCAACAATTATTTATTTTCAGATCCTCAGAGAGTTCTTTGCCATGAGGTACCACGTTGACCTTCCAGTGACCAGTATGAGAGAGTGAGAGTGATAACACCAAATTTAACACACCTGCTCCCCATTCACACCTGAGACCCTGTAACACTAAGGAGTCACATGACACCAGGGAGGGAAAATGGCTAATTGGTCCCAATTTGGACATTTTCCCTTAGGGGTGTACTCACTTTTGTTACAAGCGGTTTAGATATTTACACTGTTATACAAGCTGTACACTCACTACTTTTCATTGTAGCAAAGTTTAATTTCTTCAGTATTGTCACATGAAAAGATAGAATAAAATATTTACAAAAATGTGAGGGGTGTACTTACAACTGTGAGATACTGTGTGTATATATACACATGCATTTGTGTTTGAGCATTGGGTGCAATAGGCCACACACACCTATGACTAATATTATGCCATTTAAGCAGTGTTCCTCTATAACTGGTCAATAATATCGAAAAACTTTTACCAACAACAAAGTTCTGAACTTCTGAAGCCATTTATTTTGGTTGCTTGGACTTCATACACTGCTGACTGCTCCTAGGTCATCAGTAGCGTATACAATCCTGTATGCTGTTCCCTTGAGCCTTTATTTTCAGTCATATTTTAAGGTTTGTAAACTGCATAAAAATCCATAAGCAAAGCCTGAACGTGTGAATGGGATTTGATCAATGTCTGCACCATTTGTAAACTCAGCATGAATACAGCATTTTTTGGAGCTAGTTTATCAGTAGCCACTCAGAGAGAAGCTATAAACTAACAGTAGGGAACTGACCAGGATTAATAGTGGTACTCAACCCTGGGATTATATGGTGTCTTGTTTCATAGGTTTTAGGCCATCTGTTCCTCCCTCCTACATTCTACTTTTTGCTCAACTATAAACGCACCTCCACCTCGGGGACCATAGAGAGGAATTAGAATTCTTCTGCTTCTCATTATCACAAGATTCAGTAACTCACTTCATTGTCAGGATAATCCCCCTTTACTCTTTTTTTTTGTTTTTCACTTGCATAGAATGCCAAAATGACAAATACAATCCCAGATGTGTGTGAGCTGATGAGGTCTCCAACTCTCTTGGATCTTTCAGTCTGCAGAACTTGGGTCAAGGTGTCAATGCTGACAGAGCCCCCCGATACCTGCACCCAGTACACACAATCTTTTGTTAGTAATTTGTTTCGCTGTCCGCATACTACACTTCCACCTTAATCCCTCTTGGCCATTTACATTACTTAGCTTGTCCTCTGGCTTTACCGACAGAGAATTCATTTCCTATTGTTTGAGTGCTGCAGAGTTTTGATTTCTTTGTAAAAGTTAAAAAGCCCTTTGGGGTATTTAAAACGGCTGGTTTCTGTTGCTTATTATTGCAGGTAGTCAATTTTAATTTAATGTTTTATTTCCCTCTAGAATGCACACACCTTGTGTCGCTGTAGAGAAAAAGGGGGACAATAGGACTAAAAATTAGCAGCCTACGCTGGAGATATTAAAGTGGAACTCCAGGTGGCAAGCAAAACCAGTGAACCACTTATGCTATCCAGATACCTGTGCAACTATTAAAAAGAACAAGGCTATTCAAAGTCCATACACTGAGACGTTCCCTCGCTTTCTGCCTGGATGAAGTAAGAAGAAATTTCTCCAAATTCCGTCTTAGACAGTGATTTAAACAGGTGTCCCATTTGGAAGATTTCACGTCCTGTTTATGTGACAACTCTAAAATGTTGAATTTCGTTTTCTGTACCAATCTGCTTCAGAATACAGGGTTAATCTCCTTAGCATGGAAACGGACCCCAATAAAAACCTGGCAGGGATTTAACACTTCCTAAACTATCCAAGACAAGAATATTTTTTTTTTTTGTTGCCTTATATACTTTAAAGTGAGACACCAAGCCAAAAAAGGTTTAGGATTTAACTGCTGTATGGAGCTACAAAAGGGAACATTATGCCACCCTCAACCCCTTGCTTCCTGTTTCAATAACTGATGTGAATGTAAAAGGAACTGAGGGGAATCTGCCCAACATTAATGCAGACACCTATGAAAATCTCATACTTTACAAAAAGAAATAAAAAGTGGTTTATAAAGCTGCCTGTGTCCCCATTTTAGAGTGGTCCACCTCTTTAATAAGCATTATTGGAACAGGAAGTGAGGTAAATAATCCCCACTGAAGAGACAGACATGCTGACAACAATAATGTCTTCAGTCAACCAATAAGTGGGTGGAATATTTACAACCTGGAGTTCCAGTCATTTTATTGATTAGTATGAGTTTCCTGCCAGAGCGTTCCATATACTGCTAATAATATCTGAGGTACCCTCTCCCAAACAACACAATTCTGACAAAAAACAAAAGGTACTGTAAAGTGAACATCTGTCATCTACATCGTAACCATTTCGCTAATGGAGCTATTTTTTCACTTTTCGAACATGTTAAAATCCACGATTTTGGCAACGTAAAACCCCACTAAATTACATAAAATCACGATACCCAAAATTAGCAATAGTCCACATTTTAAATGCCTTTAATGTTATACGTTTAGAGAACTGTAAATGAGGGACCTAGAATTATTTTTCTATGTTTAGCATGCACAGCAATACCTAATATGTAATGCATAATCACTGTTAACAGTGATTATGCACTTTGCTTTTGTGTGTGTATACAGGGGTGATTTGAGTTTGCACTTTGCCTTTGTGTATGTATATAGGGGTGATTTGATTTTTTTAAAATGTATGTTAATATAGAGTGACAGGCCCTCTTTATGGGGACATCAGAGGTCTATTAGACTCATAATACCTCTCCTGCCTTCAGCTGATCAATATCAGTCTACTGTTTACCAGGCTTTTGCAGCCAGAATTTTGACAGCTCTGAACCCAGAAGTGCTCACATCTGAGAGCTTTTATGTTCACACTCTATAGATAACATTGGGGAATAAATGTTAAAAATCCTCCAAAAAGTTTGGAGAATGTTAAGTTGCATATATGTTATAGATTAGTCAAACAACATTAACTGCAGGGGGTCAGCTGGATAGCCAGAACAGTTGGAAGCTTGGTTTCATTTATGACAGGGCTTTCGGTAACAAAAAAAACTTCTGCTTTCAAAATATGGAAGATGTCAATGAGAGAATATTCTATAATTTGTAGCAGGTAAGTAATAAAGTGGCAGTATGATAAAGTTAAACCAGACCTTTTGATCTTTTCACTAAAATCACATTATGATACAGCTCTGAATGCTGATACGAAAGCATCTAATATTCATTAAACATTATTTTGCTTTTACGAACAATGTTTTTTTACTTCCTGGTTGAGTGAGGCACAGTGATGTAACCAGGGCCTCACAGTTACATCCTAGAAGTCCCTGTCACCAGGAAGCAAATCCAGAGTTCCAGGTAGTAAAGGGAGATGGTTTTATCTTCCCTTAGTGAAAATGGCCACCACGATAAGAATGAGGAGGAAAACCAAAATAAGGTGTCCAAAGCTTGCAATTATCTATAAATATCCTTTTTTTTAAGATTGCCAATACTAAACATTTCTAAAGGTGCCTCTATTGTATTTTTTTATGATAAGGATGAAGTTTCTCTTTAAAGTGAAACTTAATGCCCAAAAAGGAGTTTGTTCCTTTTAAACCCTCCCTCATTCGCCCTTTCCCTGGCAAGCTCAAATACCACTGCTAGAGTTCCTAGACTTATTTCATTTTATTTTTACTCCAATCCCATCCTCCCCTGTCATTCTGACCTAGGCCAGAATGATATGTCCCTGGTCCTGCAGTCTCTTGGGATACTCACGTCACATCTCCCAGAAGGCTGCAGGACCAAGCATGCAGCGTGGCCAGAGGGCAGGGTCTGATAAGTCCTCAGGAGCTGGCTGTCTTAACCTGGAAGAGGCAGATAGCTGAAAAGGACCAAGATGATGGCGTGGGGCACGGGCTATGTGAACAGAACAGCAGATCACAGTGGAGCAATGCTGGATTCACTGTGTGGATGAGTATGTGTTTTGAAGATAATCCAGCAATACAGATAAGAGGGGAAAAGGGACATGGCAGAAGTTCTGCTTTAACCTGTGACTGGACTACAGCTGTTCTAGTACTGACAAAAACTTAACAAGCAATAACTGAACTTTAAAATATATGTCACTTCCTCTGTAGCAGCTCTGCAGCAGACACCATGCAGCAATTTATTGGACGCCTGCTGCGTCGGTTTGACGTATTTATTTTATTAGTAAAGGTGGCGATCTGTGATTTTTAGCAGGACTGTGACATTGCTGCAGACAGATCCGAGACTTTTGACACTATTTTGGGACCATTGACATTTATACAGCAATCAGTGCTATAAAAATGCACTGATTATTGTGTATATGTCACTGGCAGGGAAGGGGTTAACACTAGAGGGAGATCAAGGGGTTTAATGTGTTCCCTCGTGTGTGCTTCTAACTGTGGGGGCAACGTACTGACTGGAGGAGGCGACATATCACTAATTACTAGGAACAGCAGATCTGGCTCTCCTCTCTTGTCAGAATGGGGATTTGTGTGTTTAAATACACAAATCCTCGTTCTGGCTTTCGTGCCCGCGATCATGGGTGGCCGGCGACGGGCATGGGGTTCCCCGCCATGCAGCGGGCACGCGCGCCTGCTATGGCTCTTAAAGGAGCCAACGTAGAGGTACGCCGATTCATGCAGGGGAGTCAACCTGCCAGCGTAAATATACGTGAGCGGGTCGGGAAGTGGTTAAAGTTTACAGCAGCAGCACTGAAGTCATGAAAGTCATTCTTTCAGCAGCTCACCTCGCCTTGCTTGTTAAGAATATGTAAACTTTTAAAGGTTAATACTACTTCCATGAGAAAAAAAAAATCTAAAATAAAAAATGCATAGCATATACAATTCTGACACAAGCCATACTGTAATTGCCAATGCACCCCAGAAACATAACTTTCTGCTTATGTGATTGGCTCACTGATTTTCCCATCCCCTGTAACAAAAATGTAAGATACTTCTAATACAGAAAAAATGTCTAAAGGGATGCAGACCCAGCAACTTTCCTCATTAGGCCGCGTACACACGGGCGGATTGCCTGCCCAACTTAGTCCGCTGAACCGTGTTTCAGCGGACAATCCGCTCGTGTGTGGGCTTCAGCTGACTTTTTCAGCGGACAGTCTGGCGGACTAAGTCTTTCGGAATTTCCGTAATTTTGTCCGTCCAAACTTGGTTTCAGCGGACAGTCCGCTCGTGTGTAGGCAAGTTGGACGGACTAAGTATGGTGCATGCTCAGAAAGGATTTACACGCCGAAGGTTGCATTGCAGTGTATTGGACGTCGAATTTCTAGTCCCGTCGTACGTGCCGTACACGTCATCGCGCAAGCTTTCGGCGGACTGTCTGCTCATCGTGTGTGGTCAAGTCCGTTCATTCAAAAGTTGAACGGACTGTCTGTCGGATTGTCTGACGAACTTAGTTGGGCAGACAATCCGCCCGTGTGTACGCGGCCTTAGAACCCTGATTCTGCAGCAGCTGGTTGATAATTATGAAACCACTCCCATAAGGCTCACTCAACACGGACACAGAGGAACAAGCAGCAATTTCCTCAGAATAACAAAAGGTAGGAATCTGCAATGAAGTTTGTTAAAATTCCTGCACATACATCCTGTACATAGATCACCCAGAAGGGGATTTTATTTGGAGATACACTTTAAATGTCCACACTTCGGACTCAGGCTTGCTTATAGCATGCACAGTGACACCAAATGTTAAGTGGAGCTTCCAGAACTGGCATGCTTATACATTATTTCAATAATCTTTTTAAAAGCTACGAAAATATTAAAACTTAAAGTGCTTTATTTTACTAATTGCTTAGTTGCCAACAGTTCCGACTCCTTGATGACCTGGACCTCCTTTAGGCAGCTCCGATTCCCCGTTAAAACATGGCCACCGGCCGACCTTACAACTGCACACATGCTGCTTTCAGACTCAGGCCGGGGCGCACGCACAATGACATCATGGCCCCTCCGCAGACACCGGTGAATCAACCGCCTGGCTGGGAGTGGAGTCCAGGGACTGACCAGGGCACAAAAGGATTGAAGATAATGATGATTACTGCAAACAGCTTGGTCACACCTACTTCTCAAGACTGTCGAGTGGGGGGGGGGGGGTAGCAAACAAACAAGAGGCGAAAGAGGTCCCGGGGGGCTGATACAAGATGCATTCCCAAGGCCTGATCCTTCGTCCCTGCCCAGTCCATGTGTATGAACAGAGATATTGGTTTCATATTCCTGGGGATGGGAGTCACAAGATTAAATGTTTTTATTTCCTTTTATTAGGAAACAGTTTTAGTTATGTGAGAGATGGTGTCCTCTCCCCACCCAACATGCCCGAGCTTTGGCATTTTCTCTGTACACTAGTCCTCATTATCTCTCTGTGCTGTGAGCTGTTTCATTCGACTCTGACCCCATCTCTTGTAGTAGGTCTGCAATCTCTTGTATAATGTCTGCACACTCTCTGACCATCTCCTGTATCATGTCTGCACACTCTCTGACCATCTCCTGTATCATGAGAAGAGAATGTTATGGTAGATAATGTTATAACCTGCAGAGGGTATAACACAACACCTTTGGTCTATAATAACAGCGCCATACCTACCATAACATTCTCTTCTCAAACCCTTACTTCACCAAAGGTGCAAGTAAAAGTGTAGGGGCAGCAGTTCTGATTAGACATCCTTTACCAATATATTTAAAAAAACAAATTCTATATTTATTTAAAAAAAATATATATTATATATAAATCTTCCGCTTTTTGCATTGTACTTACTCCATTGTGCAGATCAAATTATACCCTTCTTTAGCTCCTGTATCATGTCCGCATAGTCTCTGACCATCTCCTGCAGCATGTCCACACACACTCTCACCATCTCCTGTATCATGTCCGCACATTCCACACATCTCTCCCCATCTCCTTTAGCATGTCTACACACTCTCTGACCATCTCCTGTATCATGTCCATACACTCTTTGACCATCTCCTGTATCATGTTTTCACACTCAGACCATCTCTTGTATCTGTTTGATGGGATCTGCCTGGGGGGATGGTGTTTGGAGTATCTTTAGCTGCTGATTGTTAAACTTTCTGGCATGCACATATTTACTATTGGATCTGGGCCTGTTGTCCCTCTATCCCTCTTTCTTTTCTTTCCTTCCTTCTCTCTCCCTCCCTATCTCTTTTGTTTCTCTTGCCTTCTCCCTCTTTCTCATTTTCTTTATCTCTCCCTTTTTATCCCTCTCTTCCTCTCTCTCTCCCTTCATTCCTCTCATCTCAGACTATTTAACCACACCCCCTTTAAGCCATGCCCAATATTTAGCATAGTTTAAACCACAGTGAGCATAGCCCTCTGCATTTTTCCACTCCAACTAGACCATGCCTACAAATGAATGTCCCATCCCTATTTAAAACAATACTCTGCCTACAGACAAAAAAAGTGTCCCTATAAATTTTTTGAGAATGTTGGCAATTATGTAATTGCCATGTCAACTATTGGTTAAGTAAGGCCGCTAATCATACTGAGACACCAATAGCGAGCGGTTGGGAGGTGGCAATTTAGAGCAACAACTTTCTAGTTTAAATAGGTATTTGCACAACAGAATAACATTGGTTTTTGGACTTATATGCCACTTTAAAAGGCTTTCCAAAGCAATGACATATTTTATATATATACACACACACACACAGTACACTAACTGTAATACTTTCTGTAATGCCATCAAATATCACACCATTTTACATACAGAATCACATCAGTCCCTGCTGCCTAGTGGAACATGACAAACCCATTTAGAAGGTGGAAGCTAATTAGATCACCAGCATAATGTTTTAGCTAGTAGGTAGAACCAGAAATGTTCAGAGGACAGCACCAGTGGAACGCGTAAAGTCCATATAACGCCATGTCTCCAGTATCTGGAAACCTTGTCTTCAAGGCTGCAGTTAAAAACATCAGATATGGGAATCCTAAATTTACCAAAGTGGTGTTTGTGCTAAAAAAAATAAAAAACGAAGCAGCTCCAGTATTGCTGAATACACATTAGCAAGGAGTCTATGTAGCACACCGTACATTTCAATCTGAATAAAGTGATCCATTTACAAAATTGACCTTTCACTGGAAATAAAGAAGAAAACCCAAAACCTTGCTAACTACAATATAAAAGCAAAAAAGTTTATACAATATTTTAGATTTTTTTTTTTCGTGGAACAGTGTCAAGCAATCACAAAACCAGAATTTTAAATAGCGTCATATTTCTGTGCATAGTCCAGGAGTAGGCACGAACACAAAGAGCTTTTGGTTTCTAATACCATCAAGTTTCATGTTTGGGTTGACAACACTTGTGGCCCCACAACTGTCTAGCATGGTTCTAACATTCTCACAAATTAGATTTAACATGACAACCACTGGAGCATTCCGTCACTTGTTGTTGCTGGAATTAAATATGATAGATTGGTGCTAAAGAACACAATTACAGTGCTGGGAATTATCCAGGAGTAAAATATTATGTTATGGTAAAACTGGGAATTCACCTAATCTCACTTTGATTGCATATATTGATATATCACTATGATGTATGAGTGTTTCTAAAGGCAGAATTTCTATACATGCAAAATCTTTTCAGAATTAGGTCAGAATAAATAGGAATGAAGTGAGCACGTCAGAAGGGAACATTTGGTTCACATTGCTATAACAGAGGATTGGTGGATAACATTTTTACTTACCATGGCTAAAACAAATCAGTACATTGCAGCAGTATGACAGGAAACAAGTCTAGCACAGCTCCAAATCGTTTTCCCTCCCATTCCTAGCTCCTGTTCGTGGAATGCAGGTATGTGTATGAGATTGTACCTGAATCCACAGACTAGATTACCCTATTAGTTAATGCCAGGGCAAACTGCAATAAAGATTACATAGCACAGTGATCAAAAGGAATATATCAGTTTTCATTCAGTGAAGCACAAGAACAGTGGTGGCTGGTGAAGTTTTAGGATGGGGAGGCGCCAGACCCGCCCCCTAATTTTGACCCCTTCCACTTATAAGCCCCACCCCTTATAACATCCACCTACTCCATCCCCTGTATTGCTTCCACTGAAAGTGTCAGGAGTATACAGCTCATCACAGGGCAGAGTATACGGCCCAGACTCACAGCACGGTATACAGCCCAGAATCACAGCAGAGTATAGTATATAGCATTTCTCACAAAGCCTGGTATATAGCATTTCTAACAAAGCCTGGTATATAGCATTTCTCACAAAGCCTGGTATATAGCATTTCTTACAAAGCCTGGCATATAGGATTTCTCAAAAAAATTATATATAGCATGTCTCACAAAGCCTAGTATATAACATTTCTCACAACGCCTGGTATATAACATTACTCACAATGCCTGGTATATAGCATTTCTCACAAATCCTGGTATATAGCATTTCTCACAAATCCTGGTATATAGCATTTCTCACAGTGCCTGGTATATAGCATTTCTCAAAAAAACTGGTATACAGCATTTCTCACAAAGTTCACCTCTGTACCCCCCTCCATCCACAGTTCACCTCTCTATCCTTCTGTCCATCTCATTACCCCCCCCCCCATGTGCCCCTCTGTACCCCCTCCTCCATTTACCTCTGTACCCCCCACCACCTCTGTACCCCCATCCACCATTGTACCCCATCCTTTGTCCACCTCTGTATCACCCATCCACCTCTGTACCCCCTCCATCCACCTCTGTAACCCCCCACCAACCTCTGTACCCCCATCCACCTCTGTACCCCCCTCCCCACCCCCCTCTGTAACCCCCATCCACCTCTGTACCTCCCCATCAACCTCTGTACCCCCTCATCAACCTCTGTACCCCCCTCCCCCACCCACCTCTGTAAGCGCAATTCTCAGTCTCACATGCAAATTCCCTTCTCTGCACGGTGTTCTTTCTCACCTGACACGGCGGTATAACACAGTGCAGTCTCCGGCTATCAGACCCATAGCACACAGCCAGGAACACTTCCCTCGGCTGTGTGCTACACGGGTCTGTCACTGTTAGACAAGGTGGGGCAGGAGGAACACAATGCGCCACACATTCACTGTCACTCCGGTCCACAGCTCCTGACAGGGGGACAAGCGGGCTCAAGTACATGAAGCTCGCAGCTGTCCCGCTCTCCTGTCACAATGTGGCTGCTGCTTGGGAGAGGGGGGGTCGACTGCACTCACTACTCCGTGAAAATCTGCGGGCAGCGAAGGGCTTAAATGGCAGCTGCTTTGGACCCCAGTGATGACAAGGCAGGGCAGGGCAGCCAGCACTTACCTTCAATGGCGCCACACGCACTCCAGTCGATTCCCCCCCCCCCCCACTGTGGCCGAGAAACCAAAAGTGATGTACTAGCACCACCCACGCCCAATGTCCTCTCCTCCGGTCCCGGCCGCACCAATCCCATACAACTACTAGGCATACTGACGAATGAAAGAGTGGGAGTGTATGCGGGCGCACAGCTTGTGCCCTGCACACACCCTAAACATGGGCAAATAAGCTTCCCAGCCTACAATCAGCTGATTGCGGGCTGGGAAACTTCCCATAGACCGCCGCATGTCAGGCGCCCAGTCACTGTTAAATTTACTTTCTTTTTCTTTTTTTTTTTCAGGGGGGGCGGTGCCCGAGCGCCCCCTATGGATGGGCCGTCACTGCACAAGAAAAAAAATAAAAAAATTGTCAGGTGGGGACAAGTGGGGAGGTATCTGGTTTTACATTCATGAGCATGCTTACCTGTTACCAACTTAAAAAAAATGTATGTACAAATACAGAAGCATTAAGTATCAAGCATTAAGTAAACATTAAGTCCCTGAAAACTCATTTATACAGGGAAGCCTATTCCACACCCACCTAACAACTGTCTCTGAGCCACACCCATCAAATCATTCTCTGCAGCTATTACCTTTTGTAGCACCACCCCCTCCCTTTAAAATGTAAGCTCTACGAGCAGGGCCCTCCTGTACCTTTTGTATTGTACTGTAATTGTGTTGTCCCCCCTATACATTGTAAAGTGCTTCGTAAACTGTTGTCGCTATATAAATCGTGAAGAATAATAATAATTAAGTATATATTCTGTATATTCTTACTTGCAGTGTTATTCCTTGTATCAAATTATTTTTATGTTTGTTGAACAAGGTAAAATTTTGACTAGTCAATTACATAGTCTGGTTGAAAAAAGACAGAAGTCCATCTAGTTCAACCAATGAAAGGGAAAAAAAAAAATCATACAATCCCATATACACAATATTATACCCACAGGTTGATCCAGAGGAAGGCAAAAAAAAACAAAAAAAAACAAAGCATAATCCATTTTGGTCCAGCAGGGGAACATTTTTCTTCCTGATCCCCCTTTAGGAAATCGGATATATCAACTTTACCTGTAAATGTTAGGATACAGTTATATTATGTACATTTAGGAAAGAATCCAGGGATTTTTTTTTTTTTTAAACAATCTACTGAGCTGGCCAGAACCATCTCTTGAGGGAGTCTACTCCACATTTTCACAGCTCTTATTGTGAATAAACCTTTCCGTATTTAGAGATCAAATCTCTTTTCTTCCAGATATAAAGAGTGCCCCCTTGTCCAATGTGATGACTTTAAAATGAATAACACAACAAAAGTTCACTATTTGGAGCACTTATGTATTTACACATGTTGATCATATCTCCCCTTTATCTCCTCTTATTTCCCATAAATCGCCCTTAATTCCTTATCACAGCGCCATCCCTCCTTAAACAACATAACCCTCTTCTGTTCTGGGAGTGACAAATTACCCTAGTCAAGGTTATTCACCCCTCCCTTTAACATAAAAGATTACTTTTAGTTTATTTAGTTGCTGGTTACTATTGCGTGTTACATGAGTGACAACTCTGAGTCTGCTGGGGCTGCTGACATCACATCCAAAATAGTGGCGCCCAATAAATAAATATCTGATACAGGTAAATAACAAGCATAAAATACATTAACTGAATACAGTATATCATCTTATGGAAGTATTTTTGATTAAATTGTTTGGCGACAGGGTCTTCAGAGCCAAAAGTGGCATGCCAATAGTACTCTAAACTCTGGATTGTAACCCAATTGTAGAAATATTTTCCAATAAGCTAGTGATATAAAAAGCATGTCCTACTGCCGAGGATGCTACTTATTGCACCCTGGCAGTTCAGATAAAGCTCGATAATTGCAAAACATTATTCACCAGACTATATATGTGGCTATGCCAACAGCAGTGCTAAGGATATCAAAAGGAAAGGGACTGCAGCTGGAAAATCAGACACATTTATTATTATTCCACAAATATACCACACAAGCAGAGAATCATGAAAAGGCTGGCACTGCATGAACAGCTTGAAAATCCTATATACTCAATAATAATTGCACATGCACATGGCAAGCAACACTTCTCGGAGGACTCAATGAATCTATAGAGTAAGCAGCGTGCTGAATGCAAGTGGGGTTATAAATGGTGATCTATACCTGACCTATGTGTCAAGCAGCAAAGTAAGCTGAAATCTAAAAGGAAAAAATTAGATGGTACATAGGGATCTTTAGAAGCAAGAATTGATACTTAAAGGGGTTGTAAAGCTCTGTTTTTTATTTTCTAAATAGGTTCCTTTAAGCTAGTGCATTGTTGGTTCACTTACGTTTTCCTTCGATTTCCCTTCTAAATGTTTTTTTTTCTTTGTCTGAATTTCTCACTTCCTGTTTCTCCTCAGTAAACTTCACACCATCATCCGAGCGGTGTTTAGTCATCCAGAACAGCATACTGAACAGCTTACTGAGGAGGAACAGGAAGTGAGAAATTCAGATAAAGAAAACAAAGAAAAAAAACATTTAGAAGGGAAATCGAAGGAAAAGGTAAGTGAACCAACAATGCACTAGCTTAAAGGAACCTATTTAGAAAATAAAAAACAAACCTTTACAACCCCTTTAAATATGCAGACAGAAAAACTACACAGAATCCCATTCTTTCTAATTGCCCCTGTTCACACTTGTGCAGTAAGTCGTCCTACACTCCAAAAAGTACATGAGCCTAGTTTGAGCACATTCAGGCATTTTTGATCCCATAGACTTGGAGAAGGGGGGAGAGGATCTACTCAGGTATAAAACACGGAAAATCACCAGAAATACGCTCTGCTCCGGTGTAAATGCAGGTTATGACTCCATGCACACTGGCTTAAAAAGTGCTGCTTCTATAAGAGTTTTGCCTGTAGAAGCAGCTCAATGTTATCATATGTGTCCACGCGCATTAGGATGATTAGAAGCATATTTTGAGCTCAGCGAGGTAGAGGCAGAAAAAAAAAAACGAAATCGCCTAAACAGTATGAGTGTTTTTTTTCCAGCCAATGGAACTGGCAATTCTTTAAAGCTCAGTGTGCATGGAGCCTAAAGGGACAATGACAAGCAATGGCTGATTTAGCTCTGTACAAGAAGAACTCTATTGTTTTCATATTTGGAAGATGGCTTTAAGTAAACAAAAGTGTATCTAAGCAGTCCAGAACATCTATGACAGCTCTCAAATGTGGGAAATAGAAAGGGAAAGGTATATTTGAAAAAAATCTTTTGTTTGTCTGGATTAAATAAAGGACCTAATGCATTTTAGAGGTGCTTGACCTTTAAAATGTAAAGACATTCTTTTGCGCAGTTACAATTTTTTTAACCCCACTCCCTCTTCCCAGTCTCTCAGTCTTAAGGGCCATACACATGGGCGGAATATCAGGCGACATTTGTTCCAAGTGTATGGCAGCCGGTCTGACAGAAGTCATTCAAAGAGGCATGACTGAAAAAGGTCTGCCGATCGGCACTCTCTGCCAACGAGCATTGACTGGTGTGTCCTGGTGGGGTCCCCCTGTAAGAACACAATAGCTCAATGGGGAGATTGCTGTACTAACATCAGATCATTAGTACTGTGGCTCCTCGTGAGCTCTTCAGTTCTTTTTGTTAAGCCCGTTGGGGTGTGTACCAGATTTTATACTTCCCCATCTGCGATCTTCTGGGATCTTGGATATGCAACCTTCTCTTCGCAGTTTCTTATCCATTGGACCCATGCATAAATGTTGCAATCTCCATTTGATCCTATAGACAGTTTGTACTCCAACAGAATATAAACTCTTTACTTACTTGTAGCAATGCTTCTGATAGCAGCTAAAAGCTAATTTAATGATAATGGAAAGATAGAATGGGGTAGAGTTTGCCATTTTTTTTACATTTATTTACAAACACATATTAGGGTGTTTTGGAAAACAAAGCTCAAAAATCCCTTTTCAGTTCACGAATGTTACTGAATCACTGTGCAAATGATGTAGACTCTAGTAGAATCTATTCACCACCAAGGGAACATCACAACAGACTATAGGGCAAGGCTTGAACATCTCCACTATGAATGAGAGCATCCAATTAGTCAGATGTAAAGTACTGCACAGGCCGCTATAAGTGACATCTCCTCTTTAAAAAGGGCTAGGTATCTGTTATCAGCAACCACAATATCCCCAGTGTGTACTAGATGAGATAAATGAGCAGCACATGTGGCTTATTCTTCAGGGTATCAGTTAAAGCACAGCAGAAAGATTTAAAGAAGTTGACTACTAAACATGTCTTCCAGGACAAATAAAGAAAAGAGGGAATGTCAGGTTAATCTTCATGTAGTTCTGATGCCTTATTAGTTGGCTCATTGGATCCTTCTCTTGTGATGGATTATCTCGTGGATGAACTTGTACAAGGGCCAAAAGTAGGCTGATCAATCCCTGAGCACGGATCAGGGTGTGCACAGACAAACAGCAATAAATCCCAAACTATATAAAGGATACTTCAAAGCGAACAAGACAGATAAGGTGAAACAAATGTTTGGCTAATGCTTACAGACAGAGGGAGGCATCAGTTACCTATAAAGAAGATCACCAGTCTAAACAGGATATTGTTTTTAACACAAGCACCCATCAAACTCAAAAAATATAAATATTGCATTCTTTATCTCATTTACTTTAGTCTAGGTATTTGAAATGCTAAAGATTTTAGCATCTGCATTTTTGACCTAATTATGCTTAAAGTGAACCTCCAGCAAAACAGGACATTACGTAAAAAAGTCATCTCTGTAACACGGCTAGTATTAATACACTTTTCTAATTTAATTTTTTTAATTGCTGAAGGGTCAGACCCCCTGAGGAAGGTACATATTGCTGTCTATGTTCCCACAGGGAAATTTCCCCTCACTTAGAGTGATCAGTGACAGGTCTTTACTAGCATCGTGACTTACCTATTGCTGGATTCTTCTTGACTTTATAAGTGATCTTTGAAACTCTCTAAAAAAACAAACTGATAAACACTTAGCTTTGTTGATATAGCCTGCCTTATGCTAACAGTTCTATCTTTAATGCCATTTGTATCTGAAAAACTTAAACTAAAACATTTCATTTATTATGGAGAGGGCTAAGCAATGCATGCAATGTCTCTCCATCCAAACAAGAACCCTCCCAGTGCCACAATGCTTTCTTTTGTTGAGAAATAAACAATCCCCTGTATGCCAGTTATGTACATAACAAGTACTTTAGCAAACTTAAATGTAAAGTCCACTGTGTTTCTACTATGTGGACCATGAGCTATGAATTTTTTAGACAGGCTACTGAGAGGGTCAACCGGCTAATATCCTGAAATCAGTTACAGTGTTATAAAGAGAAAACACGCTTCTTCGAGTTGGGATGCATTGCAATGTAGGTGATTGAGTAGCCCATTAGTAATAAATAGCAGCACAGTGTACCAAGATATGTAACAAGATATGTAACAAGGGATGTGCAACACAATGAAGGAACGCTATCACCATTTAAATGCTACAAAGAACATAACAGAATATGTAAAACAGAAGAATATATCAGAATATGTAAAATGGAAATCAAGGACGCAAAAATTCAAAACGATCGGCAGATTGCAAAAGATAGTAGGACAAACCTCAAAACATTCTTCAAATATATTAATAGTAAAAAGGTCAAGTCTGAGCATGTAGGCCCCTTTACAAAATAATCTAGAGTCTGTGACTAGGGACAAAGAGAAGGCAAATTTATTACTTTCTTCAGCTCTGTGTATACAAAGGAGCATGGGTGAACTCATGTCCATAATGGGGATGGTATTGACACAGCCCCAAATGATCCACAATGGCTCAAACGTGATATGGTCCAGAAATATTTAGACAGAATAAAGATGGATAAAGCACCTGGACCAGATGGCATCTGCCCATGGATCCTAAAAGAATTGAGCGCTGTCATTTCACAGCCATTGTTTCCAATTTTTAGGGACTCGTTAATGACTGGAATGGTACCACTGGATTGGTGTAGGGCCAATGTGGTGCCCATATATAAAAAGGGATCAAAGTCTTAATCAAGTAATTATAGACATGTTAGTTTAACTTATATAGAAGATACTGGAGAGTTTAACAAAAGACCACATTGACAAGTTCTTGCTGGAAATAAATATTTTAAGCAACACACAGCATGGATTCATGAAAGACAGAAGTTGTCAAAAAACCTGATTTATATTTATGAGGTTAAGTAAAACCTTGGGCAAAGGGGTGGCTGTGGATGTAGTATACTTGGATTTTGCAAAATCGTTTGACACAGTTCCCCCCACATGGCTAAAGTGTAAAGTAAAGTCTACAGGCTTAGAAAGATCAATTTGTAAATGGATAGAAAACTGTCTATACAGAATTCAGAGAGTAGTGGTTAATGATTCATACTCTGAATGGTCTAAGTTTATCAGTGGTGTACCCCAAGGTTCCGTATTGGGACCCTTACTTCTTTTTTTTTTTTCAATAATTTATTTTTGCAAGAAAAACATAGGGTAAATACAGAAACCATACTCAAGCGTAGGATTCCAGAAACTTAAAGAACAACAAGTAAAGGTCCAGTTCACAGAAATCAGTACCCTTGCAATCTCATCAATTGACTTCAAACGGCCAGATCTAAGGAGTCTCCGTATCCCATATGGCAAATTTTCCGCGGTAGAGACCGTGCAATTATTATTATTATTATACAGGTTTTATATGGCGTCAACATGAGGGCAGACATTACAGTTACATTACAATTTGGTACAAGAGGAATCGGAGTGTAATAGGAACTTCTGAGAATTAAGGTAGACCCATAGGGTCCTATCAAGAAAGAGGAGAGGAAAAGAAAATAAACAAAAAAAATGGGGCGTGGTAGGTGAGGAAGAGGGTAGGGCAGAGGGTATAAAGTGCCATCCGCCCAAAGGGTTCGTAAGGATTCATAAGATAAGTCCTGCATATTCCTCAGAGTAGACAAACTTGTGCCAATAAAACCATCTTTTAGAAAATTTCTTGTGGAGGCAGTTTTCTGTGGCTACCAAATCGCATAAATGTCTACAACCTTTTTCAGCCAGACGGCAATCGACGGAGGCTGTGTCTGCTTCCAGTACAATGGAATGCATCCCTTTGTGGCTATGATCAAGAGGGGCAAAATGGACTTCATATATGCTTTACGGTATTGTGGTGGTGCAATGGGAAAAAAGCAGTATCTTTTGGTATGGTTCTATCAGTGAATTTTTGGACAATGTGACGTATTTCAGTCCAGTAGGGCTGCAGAAGCCGACAGGACCAGAAGATGTGGAGCAGAGAGTCAACCTCCTCCCCACATCTCCAGCATAAGTTTGAGCATTGGGGAAACATTCTATGGATCTTTGCCAAAGTATGATACCACTGGGTCAGTACCTTGAAACCCGCCTCCTGATGTTTGGCACAGATCGAAGTCTTGTAAGAGAACAGAAAGATTCTCTCTACCTGTTTCTCAGTTAACTCCAGCCCCAGTTCTCTTTCCCAACTGCCGATATATGAAAGCTTTTGGTTAGCAATTGGTAGGTTAGAGAAACCACATGGGGAAGTGGAGACTGGTCTAGGCAAAGCAGTTCGAAAGTGGCAAGTCGCCTCTGAAACAACTCCGGAGGGGGGAGGGATCCAAGGAAGTGATATTTTTTGCCAAAAAGACAATCCTGCCAGATCTGGGTCATCCATAATTTGTTGTCTAGTCAACCATTGACAACTAAGTGTCGGGCCTATGAACGATCCACTATTTTCAGGTCTTGGAATTTGGGGTTGTCTGAGTCCAGGAATAAAAGCCGAATTTCCCACTATGGGCGTGAGCGGCGACTATAAGGGCGCTAACCAAAAATCTTGGAACGCTTTCTGGCCAATCTTCCTAGTCTCCCCTATTGTGGGGTGATCCAGTACCGCTGGGGTAAATCTGATTGGCACCATGGTAGAGATTCAAATAGCATTCCCGACAGAATCTGCTCTACCTTAACCCACTGTTTAAGTTCAAAAGAAGATATCAACGCTCCAGGAAAAATAAACAGGTAATAAATCCTTCTCTCATTTCAGGAAGTCATAGGTGCTGGCAAATGCTAGCAATAAACATTAACAGACATGAGGCGAACGGAATCTCTCTTATCTGTATGCATAGTTACGGTTGCATGAAGGGGGGAGGATGGAGGAAAGAAGAAAAGGGAGGGGGATAGACAGAAGGAAAGGAGGGTGAAGAAAGAATAGGCACGAAATCTAGAGAGAAGGCTGTCCCAGACTCAGCCCCAGCAGGGACAAACAAAAACGAAAAAAACATTGATATGCCTGAGGCATAGAAGAGACTAGTCTCGAGACACCCAGATAACCCAAAAGAGGAACCACCAACAGGGTGTCATCATATGTGGGGGAAGTAGTTGTGCACAGCGGGGGTCAGAGACTCCTCGTCCCGACCTGCACCAAAATAATGCTCAACAGTAACAGCAATTAAGACAGCTGATAAGCCAATTCGAATGAAAGAATACCATAGGCCTAGGGAGTGCCTCCAGGCGCACCAAAGCGTACTGCCCACAAGCACGCTGTCACCACCCTGTTGTCAACATGTAAACATAAATAACTGATATTCTCACACATTAACAGTACTTATAATAGTATGACAGTATAGATACAGGAACACATATACACACATTCACAGGGCTCCTGAAGTAGGATCTTGTTAGAAGCCGTCAGCTAACCCCGCAGGTAAACACCGTGCCTAGCATGTTATACCACCCACCCTACCTTAAAGTGTATGGCCAGCACTCAAGGGAGTTAAAAATTAAAGAGAGAAACACCTTTCCAGGCAGGTACTGTGAGTACGTGCGTTTGTGTGGGGGGGGGATGCAGACGGAGGGTCCCACCCTCCACACAAGCGAACCGGGAGGGGGGGAAGGGAGGGGGGAAGGAAGGGAAGGAGGGAGGAAAGGAGTTAGGGAAGGAGGAAAGGATGGAGGGAGGAAAGAAGGGAGGGGGACCTAGGGAGAGGACCCATGGAGAGGTTCAGGAAGAAAAGCCTATGTTAATGAGAATTCCCCCCCCCCCCAGGTGAGAGCAGTCCCCATCAAATAATCTTCCCCAGGAGTGTCTGGCTACCCAAAATGAGACAAGAGCAACATCCACCATCCTTCCCACCACGTCCACAAAGCTGTCGGAGTCCTCCGCCAATAGAGCAAACAGCTGAGCCAGTCCCTTTTTTCCTTTTTCCCTCTGTTAGTCTCATGGAGGAAGGCAATGGGCTCCCGAGCATGAGGTACTGATAGATAAGTTCCGAGGCACCGACAGTGAAGAGTATGTCCGTGGGGCACGTGACACAGCATCTCTCCCGGGAGTTCTCTCTGCATGGCTCTCCATTTAAGCACAATAGGGAGACAGGAGGTGGCGGGGGGGGGGGCGGCCCCCGTCAAACTCGATCTGCTCCTTTGTCCATGAAGCCCGGAGCACCTGTTCCTTCAGCACATAGCGGTGGAGGCGGCAAATTACATTTTGGGGACAGTCCAGATCAGTAGGCTTAGGCCCCAGCGCCCTGTGCACCCTATCAAATTAGAGTGGCTGGAGGGTCAGAGTCCAGAATTTTATGCAGAATAGCCCTCACAGTTCCCTGGAGATTCTCCGGGCCTGTATCCTCTGGTAGCCCCCAGAGCCGCAAGTTTTTTCTGCGGCTCCAGTTCCCCAGGTCTTCCAGGGGGAGCTGCATCTATGCCAGGCCATCCTGATGTGATGTGTGGTTCTGCTCCAATTGGGACATTAGCAGCTCCAGTGTGCTAACTGCCAACTCCCCTTTAGACAGGCGGCCGTCGAGTCACTGTACCTCCATGTGTGGCTGTTGGAGATCCCAGCGGTGCTGTTCTTCCACCCGCAACACCAGAGCCTCCATGTCGACCTTTGTGGGGAGAGCGCAGAGTAGAGTTCTAATGTCGGCATCGTCTTGGGAGTGCTGTGTGAGGGAGCCCCGGCTGTGGGAGGTAGCAGCCGATGGGTACAAGATAGCCGGCAGGCCTGCCAGCGAGCTGGGCAGCTGGTGCTGTGAGGTGGCCATTCCTGGGGAGAGAGGGCCCACAGGCCTCTGCTTGCCACGTGTCCCAGAGGTACGTGCTAGAGGGGAAATTCATGCTTGCTCCGTTAAGTAACTGCTGATGGGAGCCGCTGCAACAGCCTTAGTCGACCCCCCAGTCTTCCTGCGTTTAGTATAGCTCATGGCAGTCCAAAAAGCAGCTCAAAGTCATCACATAGGCTGAGTTGGGCAGCTCAAACGAGAGTGTCTTTACACTGCCATGACCAAGCAACACCCCACCGGGACCCTTACTTTTTAATACCTTTATAAATGATATAGGGTATGATTTCTGTCTTTGCAGATGACACCAAGCTATGCAGTGGAATGACATCTATATCTTTATAGGATGTCTCCACTTTACAAACTGACCTCATAGCACTGTCTAATTTGGCAACTAAGTGTCAAATGAGGTTTAATGTTGATAAATGTAAATTTATGCACTTGGGGGCTAAGAATATGCATGCATCATACATACTAGGGGGAGTACAACTGAGTGAGTGAGTAGAGAACGATCTGGGGTTTTTGGTAGATCATAAGCGCAATAATAGCATGCAATGCCAAGCTGCAGTTTCCAAAGTGAGTAAAGTCCTTTCTTGTATTGAGAGAGGTATGGTCTCCAGAGATCGACATATTTTGCCCCTGTTCAAATCATTAGTAAGACCTCATCTGGAATACGCAGTTCAGTTTTGAGCACCAGTTCTCAAAAAGGATACTGGGAAATTGGAGAAAGTGCAAAGAGGGGCAAGCAAACTGATAAGAGGCATGGAGGAGCTCAGCCATAAGCAAAGATTAGAGGAACTGAATTTATTCTCTTGAGAAGAGGAGATTAAGGGGGATATGGTCAACATGTACAATTACATAAGTGGTCCATATAGTGAAATTGGTGTTGAGTTATTCACTTTAAGGTCATCACAGAGGACAAGGGGGCACTCTTTAAGGCCGCGTACACACGGGCGGATTGTCTGCCCAACTTAGTCCGCTGAACCGTGTTTCAGCGGACAATCCGCTCGTGTGTGGGCTTCAGCGGACTTTTTCAGCGGACAGTCTGACGGACTTTGTCTTTCGGAATTTCCGTAATTTTGTCCGCTGAAACTTGGTTTTGTCCATCCAAACTTGGTTTCAGCGGACAGTCCGCTCGTGTGTAGGCAAGTTGGACGGACTAAGTATAGCGCATGCTCAGAAAGGATTTACACGGCCGAAGGTTGCATTGCAGTGTATTGGACGTTTTCCTAGTCCCGTCGTACGTGCTGTACACGTCATCGCGCAAGTTTTCAGCGGACTGTCTGTTCATCGTGTGTGGTCAAGTCCGTTCATTCAAAATTTGGACGGACTGTCTGTCGGATTGTCTGACGAACTTAGTTGGGCAGACAATCCGCCCGTGTGTACGCGGCCTAAGTCTAGAGGAAAAAAGATTTAATCTCCAAATATGGAAAGGTTTCTTCACAGTAAGATCTGCGAAAATGTGGAATAGACTCACTCCAGAGG
The DNA here is from genome assembly GCF_037356315.1 of Lithobates pipiens. NCBI lineage: Eukaryota > Metazoa > Chordata > Amphibia > Anura > Ranidae > Lithobates > Lithobates pipiens. The sequence goes on along the minus strand of NW_027507764.1, from coordinate 506,486,422 downwards.
TGGTTCTGGCAAGCTCAATAGATTGCTTTAAAAAAGGCCTGTATTCTTTCCTAAATGTACAAAATATAACTGGGTACTGACATTTAGAGGTAAAGTTAATCCAGGGAAAAACCGATTGCTTCTCTCTCTCAAGGGATCAGGAATAATTTTTTCCCCTTCTGTAGCAAATTGGAGTACACTTTGTTGGGGTTTTTCGCCTCCTCTGGATCAACTGTGGGTGAAGAGTTGCGTATATGGGATTGTATTTATTTATTTTTTGGTTGAACTAGATGGACTTGTGTCTTTTTTTTTTTTTAGCCTATGTAACTTCTGAAATTAAATTGTATAAGAAATTAACAATCAGAGGTAAACATGAAATCCTATAATTTTTTTTATAAGATATGATAACAAATGCTACAACAGCCAATAACAGACCTTTTGCAGCTATATCAGCTGAAAACATGGCATTCTTTCTTCGATGGAATATGAAATATTGTTCCAAAAGTTCTTACCAATGTAGCACCCTATAGTGTGCAACTAGTGTAGGTAAACTTATTTGGTTGACTCATGGTAGTTGTGTGAGTCTGCAACTGGTTTGTTTTACTCCAGGTCAGGATGGAAGGGCTCTCTACAGGGCAGATCTTTGGTACCGCCCGCTGGTTTGAGAAGCTTCTGGAAGTTAGTGGGTGGAGGGTAGGAGGTCCTGATTTCTATACTTGAAGAAATCTGGCCAATGCTCATGCATAATGCACTGGCAGGGTGGCTGGGTCAGCCCTTAAATATCGTGGAGCCATACAGCAGATTCTATTAATGCATTTTATGATAAGGTATGGATGTTTATTTGTGTGAGTATACACTATTTTGGAGGACAAACCAATGAGATTTGGTTATTTTAATGGTTTGGGGTTGTGTCGTTCAGCATTATATATGAAAGGATTTGTTAAAAAATATTACTTATGAAATATACAACTTTGACTTCTTTGTGAGATCTATAGCATTTGCAGCTAATAGATTTTAGTAAACCCTGGCACTAGCTCTATACTTGTTTGTTAAAAAATGCTATATCAAATATACCACACACAACAATGGTTTCCTTTAAACCAAACAGAAAACTGAAAAACATAAAAGGCTAATCCAGTTTTCTTATGTGATTGAAGGAAAAAAAAAAAAAAAAGAATATGTGAGTAACACAAACTTACGCTCAGATTACACATGAACTATCTTCTGTCTCCAAATTAAAATCACTTAGAAAGAATAGTTCAATATTGTTTACAGGACAATGTCATATAAAACGTGCAAGGGTAAAAAAAAAAAAAAAAAAAAAAAGTCTTTCTTCTACTTAATATAACTTGCGCAAAAGAGGGATTAGAGGAATATTTTCTCCACTACTTCTGCAGATTTTACTGTCGTTTTTTTCCGTGCTGGGTACAATTGTGTTTACACAAGTCAGCACAAGGACACCGATCAAAGGCAACACTGGTGAGAACGATCAAAACCCCAAGTGGATCATGTTGTTTCTTATGAGAATTCTGCAGATTTAAGTAAACAAGTGTGAATTGTTGAGGTTTTGGTTAAAAAAAAAAAAAAAAAAAAAAGCTACCATCATTTTATCTTAAGTAATTCTATATAATAACATCTGTACAGCAGATGGCTACAAGGCAGAAAAACAATGCTCCGTTTTCTTTCTCCTGGTCCAACGTATATATGAGATGACAAGTTTTGTCGCTGCACTAGGCTTGGGTCAGCAAATAATTTGTAAAAAGAATGCAGCTGCTGCAGATGGCCGTGTTGCCAGGCCACTATAAAATCAAAGAGGGAGTGAATTATTTCATGTATTGGTTTCATGCTATAAAAATACTGACATTAATCTGGGTGTGCTGGAGGTATATCATATAGATATAGATAACACATTTTGGAAAACATGGATTTCATTTTGTAACAAAGGCCCAACAGAGGGATGTCTCCTCATACTGAAAAGCTGAAAATGCCTCCTGAATTACTTTTTTATAGCATCTCCTTTTTTTAATGGAACAGGAAAGTGATAGTTAGGAAGTAAGAAGTATGAAGTCGTAGGGGTGAATGTTCAGCTTTTGCAGGTGGTTTAAGTAGAACACTGTACAAAGGTGAGGGGGCATACGCCCATAGGCTCTTATCAACTAAAGAAGTTTCCTCTTTTTCTCTAAATATCCAAATTAACTACTGTGGTACATAAAGTTTTACCAAGTGTGAATGAATAAATCATTACTCTGGGACCTAAAGCCCTTGTTCTAGCTGTCTAAAACCATTTGTTAGCATATACAACAAAATCCAAAAACACAACCCACAGGAAGGTCCCAACTGACACTTTTGGGGATATTTACTAAAACTGGAGCACTCAGAATCTTGAGAAGCTGTGCACTGTAGCCTCAGCTACAGCTTCTAACTTTAGCTTGTTCAATTAAGCTTTGACATTAAAATCTGGGAGCTGATTGGTTTCTATGCAGAGCTGCACCAGCTTTTGCACTCCCCAGTTTTAGTAAATCTAACCAACCCTTCGGCATTTCTAAATCAAAGTATTTATTTGTGCGACAACTGAAAGCCATACAGTATAGTAAATACCAGGTACAGCTATGTTTGCAAAGCTGGGCACATACTAGCAAGATTCTCATTACGCTCAAAGCAATCTAAATCAGCCAATCCAATCTGTTTTAGGTTTGCTATACACAAAAATACAGATTTTAAAATAGCAACCCATGTGCATAAAAATCAAAAGATAAAAAAAAGCAATATTGCAAATCAAATATGTATTTAAATCTCATATATGTGGCACTGCTTGGAAATATAGAGAACATTGAAGCAGCTAGGCACGAAAAACTATTCCTGTTCTATGCCCTGTATTATGCTAGAAGAGAGATCCTCCTTAAATGGAAGCAGTCCACTCCCCCTACGTAACATATGTGGAGAGCTACAATAAATTCTGTTTTACCTCTATACAAACTCACATACGAGAGTAGAAACTGCCCTAAAAAATTCGATAAGGTCTGGTCCCAATGGGTTGATGCACATGGATAGGGCCTTAGGGCTTGTAGAGGAATGGGAATAAAAATGTTGCTCCTTACTGTAATTCCATGGTCACGGATCAGAATGCTGTTTATTGAGTGCCTTGATGGACCTTCCCTCCTTCTATCCCCCCCTTCCTCCCGTTCCTGCGTACCCCCTTTTTTTCCTTTTCTGATCCAATGTCACTAGGAATAATACTGCTGTTACTCTTTTTGCTGTTAAGGATTAACACGACCAAGAATCATCAACCGCACTTTAAATGATGTTTTAGACCTATATGACCTTATGTATGATTACTGTCTATAAACTGTGTCAATGTCAACTTTTTATATTTTCAATAAAAAACTTTATACTGTAAAAAAAAAAAAAATCTCATATATGTTTAAGATAAAAAAATGTGTAATTCCTTTAAAGGTCATTCCATTCAATGTGGATGTTTTAGTTACAACTTGATAATGGTTGGCTGAATTGCCCACTGACTTCTGATACATACACTGATTCAAGGGACATAATCTCTGGTACTTAGCTTCCAGGAGCAAAGAAGAGAATACAAAAAAGCAAATTTAACAAGTTATTTGAATGATCAGTTTATCAAAAAGTGAGTCTTTAGCAATGGAATATGGTTGGCTGAATCACTACCTATCTTCAGCAATAGGTTTGGAGTACTCAAGTCGTGAAATCTACCCAATAAAATTCCCTCTCTTCTTGCCCACCATGTCAAGCACAGTTGGTTGAACTCCTCTTATCAAGTGTCAATACTACAAAATACATTAAGGAAAATGGAACCCCCTTATGAAGGCTGAAGCAGGTATACAGCCATGGGAATCCACGGGATAGATCTCACTGCCAGAGTTTCGAAGGGACATAAGAAGCAATTATGCATTTTTATTAGCTTTTAGACGATCCCTGAAAACCCTCCTCTATAGAGAAGCCTATCCTACCCACACCTAACTGTATTTACATTTTGTTCATCTGATCATCCCCCACAGCTACTACCCTTTGTTCCACTTGTCCCTCTCTTCTAGATTGTAAACTCTAACAAGCAGGGCCCTCTGATCATTCCTGTATTGAATTGAATAGTAATTGTACTGTCTTCCCTGATGTTGTAAAACTCTGCACAAACTGTTGGCACTATATAAATCCTAAATAATAATAATATTCTCCAGTACTTACTACCAATTTACATACTTGGGATCGCAGACTCCTAAATGTGCCAATACTTGTATATCATACATTTTGATAGAAGTATAACTCAGGGGGAGTAGCTATTGTTTTCCAGGAAAATCCCCAACATAACATATGAATGGATTTTTATATCGGGTTTACTCTCCAGTCCATTACACACACAACAATATCTGCTAGACTGCTATAGATCAGCAATCAGCGTTATGTTCCCCAGTGTCTAGCAGTAGAGGGAAGGGTCTGACTTCAGGAATGATTATCAGACACACAACTTAGTTCATAATGGGTGTGTGTGCAATGCAGACTCCTCAATACTGGATATTAACATGAAATATAATGAGAAAGTAATCCTTGAAGTGACCATGAACTTATTTCAAGCATCCCAACCCTGGCTAAGGTAAGCGTGGGAATAAGAGAAATGTTCCGAACTGGTCTGAAAATGTCTTTATGGCTAAATCAAGAATGCCGCCCCAAAGCACTCCCCAAGCCTTTCATGTTGCATTTTCACTTACAAAGCATTTGCAAAATGCACTGAAATGTACAGAGGCCTGCCAGACTTTTTGAAGTAAAAAAAGGGAAAATAAATCACCTAGGTTTGGCCTGCTGTGAGTACTTCTCAGTTACAAAACATTTCCTGTATCTGTTCTGTTGCTATGTCAAGTTTAAGCTTGTATTCTCCTTTATATGGACATCCTATTATAAAAATGTTTAGGTGCAGCTGGCACTGACGGAGTGGTCCTGAAAAAATGTCTTTAAGCCCATATTATTTCTCTCTAGTCCCTGACAGAGGCTGTTCTGTGTGGAAACTTTTAGTGCCGCCAGCAAGGTCAAGTCTGGCTTGCGCAGTAGGCCTTATGGCACACCATCAAACGCAGAAATAGCGCCAAAACCATTCACCTAAGCAGCTTGCTGGAATAAGTTAACATCCTAAATACCATGAGCATTTTACAGAGCCTTACTGCATGGAACATAATAACAATAACCCATATAGCATTTCAGAAAGCACACTGCTCTCTATTCATAATTTTTTCCTAGTGGCGCTGTAAAACTGCAACACTCAGCTAAGCATCACGACTTTTACAGTGCAGAGTATGTTCCATATTTTTCTTTTAAAGATGAAAAAAAAAATCTTAAAGTGCTTATTGAAAGCTGTATTTGGAATCCTACAAATATGAAAGAATATACAAACTGACTTGCTAGAGGCAAACTTGTATTTAAACACAATTCCAAAACTGTAAACTGAAGTCATAAACCAATTAATATTAGTTTACAAATGGCAGGCATTTTAAGAGGCAGTGAAAATAAATGAAGAAAATGTTTTATGATGAGATATGTGATCTTGATGCTATAAGAGCAAGAGCAATTAGTTTAATTTTGTAAATATTTTGGATTAAATCTTTACAAAAAAGAAAAATCCTAGGCAAATAGCAATAAATACAATCCCTATAACAGCACAAAATGCGAGTGCTTAAAGATGCCGCAACCAGATAGCAACCTTGCTTACAAGTTTATACTTTGAGATGTAAGTGCCTTTACACACGCATTAACTATAATGGCATCCCAGTCTTAGTCCGTAGGGTTCAATATTGAGTTAGCCCACCCTTTGCAACTATAATAGCTTCAACTCTTCTGGTAAGGCTGGCTATAAGGTTTAGGAATGTGTCTATGGGAATGTTTGACTATTCTTCTGGAAATGCATTTGTGAGGTCAGGCACCTCACTGTCGGAGTTGATCCAAGCCTATCCCCCAATAGGCAGGAAGTCGAGTGAGGGAATGATGGCCCCCATTCGACTCCATACCATTTGATGAAGGCAGCGATGTCAAACGTCACTTCCGCCCATCAGCTTGAAAGAGACAATTTTTTTTATTGCTTTTTTTGACCCCAGATCTCACATTAAAGAGGTCATGTCATGCTTTTTTTTCTATTACAAGGGCTGTTTACATTCCTTGTAATAGGAATAAAAGTTTTATCAGCGTAACATCATCTTTCACAATAGAGAAAAAAATTGGGCTAACTTTACGGTGTTCTTATTTTTTCATTCAAAAAGTGCATTTTGTTTGTAAGACCTCTGCGCAAATACGGTATGACAAAGTATTGCAACGACTTCCATTTTATTCTCTAGGGTGTCTGAAAAAAAATAATGTTTGGAGGTACTAAGTAATTTTCTAGCAGTTTAACTGGTAAATACCACATGTCAAAAATAGGCCTGGTTCTTAAGTGGTTAAAGTTCATGTAAAGGCAGGCGCCCCAATACTTTTGACAATATAGGGTATGTGAAGTGATGTCTTGTTGCATAACAACAGAGCTTTGAACCTAGTTGCAAACAAAAAAAAGAGCCACCAATGTATTGTAACAATATTTTCTTAATATACCACTAGTTCTGTTTGGCTGCATGCTTATTATATTCAATGAGCCTTTCACACCTACATTGGAGCTCTCTGATCATAGAGAGGTTCAAGGTATTGAGTGTACAAAATAAGCACCTGGAAAAGTGACAGCACTCCCAGCAAGATGGAGCCTGGGCCTCCATCTTGTGCTGAAATGTTGTGCTGAAAAGTTTTATTTGGAGTTGTAACTCCACAGGTGTCCTGTGCGGACAAAGGACATAGTCTACTTACTAAGGACAGTTTTGTCAAAGAGTGGAAATTTCCAAATGTTGCTGACTGCAAATATGTTCACATCTGCTGAGAACATTTAATATTTAGTGCTGGCTTTTCTTGGAACTTATAATTAAAAACAAAATAAAAGATCTCAGAAAGGAAGAGCTTAGTAAAGTGTTAATTGACACTTTCAAGACCAAAAAACAAACTCCATGCAGCAATAAAAATTACTATGTAGTACCCCCTTCCTTTCACTGGATAGCAATTGATAATTGCCATTTCATCTATGTGGTAAGGAAAATGCTTCGTCAGGCTTACTGCATTTGCATTGTATGTAAGATGTCAAGGGTTCCACACCATATAGTCATTTTTATTGAAGATTGGAGTTTTTAAAAAAGCCCCCCAAATGTATTACTGTAATGCAGCCAGGCTGCATATACAGTAACAAATATGCCTCTTTTTACTTGTTTTTGCAAAAAACCCCTGTGCTGCAACACTAATAGGGTTGTACTGTCATTCTTCTACACATGCACATTCAGCTCTCCAACACTTTCCCTCCTGAACTCTGCTCTAGTCATCAACTCTGATGAGGAAGTGAGAGTGATGTTGATTAGAGTAATGTTTGCATATTAGACTGCAGTAGAGTTTGTCTGTGAGAGCAGTGGGCTGACTCTCCTATGTGCTGGCAGCACAGAGTTAATTCATTCTTGCTGCAGCACTTACCTGGTTAAAAAGGCATATTTATTTTGGGCTTCACTCGGGCTTTAAACTTGTTATTTAAAGGGAATACTGTATATTTCACAAACAAGCTAAGGTACAGTGCCTTGCGAAAGTATTCGGCCCCCTTGAACTTTTCAACCTTTTGCCACATTTCAGGCTTCAAACATAAAGATATAAAATTTTAATTTTTTGTGAAGAAACACCAACAAGTGGGACACATTTGTGAAGTGGAACAAAATCTATTGGATAATTGAAACTTTTTTAGCAAATAAAAAACTGAAAAGTGGTGCGTGCAAAATTATTCGGCCCCTTTACTTTCAGTGCAGCAAACTCACTCCAGAAGCTCAGCAAGGATCTCTGAATGATCCAATGTTGTCCTAAATGACTGATGGTGATAAATAGAATCCACCTGTGTGTAATCAAGTCTCTGTATAAATGCACCTGCTCTGTGATAGTCTCAGGGTTCTTTTGAAAGCGCAGAGAGAACCATGAAGACCAAGGAACACACCAGGCAGGTCTGTAATACTGTTGTGGAGAAGTTTAAAGCTGGATTTGGATACAAAAAGATTTCCCAAGCTTTAAACATCCCAAGGAGCACTGTGAAAGCGATCATTTTGAAATGGGAGTATCAGACCACTGCAAATCTACCAAGACCTGGCCGTCCCTCTAAACTTTCAGCTCAGACAAGGAGAAGACTGATCAGTGATGCAGCCAAGAGGCCCATGATCACTCTGGATGAACTGCAGAGAACTACAGCTGAGGTGGGAGAGTCTGTCCATAGGACAACAATCAGTCGTACACTGCACAAATCTGGCCTTTATGGAAGAGTGGCAAGAAGAAAGCCATTTCTCAAAGATATCCATAAAAAGTCTCGTCTAAAGTTTGCCACAAGCCACCTGGGAGACACACCAAACATGTGGAAGAAGGTGCTCTGGTCAGATGAAACCAAAATCGAACTTTTTGCCCACAATGCAAAACGATATGTTTGGCGTAAAAGCAACACAGCTCATCACCCTCAACACACCATCCCCACTGTCAAACATGGTGGTGGCAGCATCATGGTTTGGGCCTGCTTTTCTTCAGCAGGGACAGGGAAGATGGTTAAAATTGAGGGGAAGATGGATGCAGCCAAATACAGGACCATTCTGGATGAAAACCTGTTGGAGTCTGCAAAAGACCTGAAACTGGGACGGAGATTTATCTTCCAACAAGACAATGATCCCAAACATACAGCAAAATCTACAAAGGAATGGTTCACAAATAAACGTATCCAGGTGTTAGAATGGCCAAGTCAAAGTCCAGACCTGAATCCAATCGAGAATCTGTGGAAAGAGCTGAAAACTGCTTTTTAATTTTGGGCAAAACGGTCTTTCAAGGTGGCCTTTCAATCAGGTCTTAGTGATTGCAAGATGTGTCCTTTCCTGTTATCCATATACTTACCCTTGAGAAAGTAAAGTGTTCACAATTCCTCCTCTCGCTTGTTAATGAATTATTGTAACATGTTCTGTTAAAAGATAATTACATTCGCTCCAAAGAAAAGGAAATAATCAAATGTTGATTCCCCACCACATTTACCTATACAAACATATGCTCACTAAACTTTTACACCATCAAACAATTGCTAACAAAGTTTCAAATGGTGTCACATGCTGCAAATATCTGGACTGCTTTAGAAGAAATCCTTGTGCAATCAAGGAAATATTTTAAAAGGTGAACATTTGAAAAACTTGAACTTACCTGATACTTTGCTTCCTGTTTGAATGCTAAGACATCCCTCAAGATCTGAAAAAGATGCCAGAATGCAGGGACTGTTCGGGTGTGGCACTGTCTCGAAGGAAAAAAACACTTGGGTAGTTTGTAAAGTGATCTTCTGGAAGAAAGATGCAAATCTCCACATTCCTTCTTCGGGTGGTGGATAAGATTTTGAGGTTTCTTGGGTCAGAGTACCAGGATCCTTTCTACAGGCTAATGCCAATTTAAAAGTCTCATCGCTTGGCATGAGTTCATCAGATGTCAATGAGGTCTCAGGATGAGGGCATGTCCCAGTCTTCATGATCTTTTCCAGGAAATGGTTCACCTGGTCCAACTTGACAAAACTGAAATTCACTTTTAGCGGTCTTGATACATCAACCTTGACATCAACTGTTGGGATAAGAAAAACACAATTAGTTTTATTAGTGGTATATGCAATCTTAGTAATATAATTTCTGCTTCGATCTGTTTTAATTTGTTATTCTTTTCAACAGAGTGCAAACTTTGCTATGCAGTATTTTTTCTTCAAATAAAGGGTATGATTTGGAAGAGTCTACTGTGGGTCAAATTAGTGGAAATATATAAGATTGTGTCTCCAATTTTTGCCTCAAAAGTTTTAACCAAAGCAAAAGATGACAAGATGAAGAGTTAGTTGTCATTGTCACACAGTATATTACTTTTAATCAAAAATGATAATCAAAAAAGCTCAGTCTTACCCTTAATTTTTATAGGTAAAAAATAAATGCAACGCTGTAGGCTTAAAGTAAAATTAAAGTCTTCGTTTTTTTGTTTAAAAATAACAAAAATGTTATGCTTACCTGATCTGAGCAGCGGTTTTGCACAGAGCAGCCCAGATCCTCCTCTTCTAGGATCCCTCGCAGGCGCTCCTGGCCCCTGGTCCATTCAGACACAGAACCATTGCTTGACCCTGCCCCCTCTCTCTCAATGGCTCATTGACTTAGATTGACAGCATTGGGAGCCAATGGCACCTACTGCTGTCTCAGTCAATAAGGAAGGAGAGTCCCAGAGAGCTGAGGCTCTTGTGCAACATCACTGGATTGAGATGATGCTCAGATAAGTATTAGAGGGGCTGCTGAACACAGAAGGCTTTTTTATCTTCATGCATAGAATGCATGAAGAAAAAAAAAACGTCTACCTATAGAACCACTTTAATCATTTGAAGGGATGTGCTATGTAGACTTTTAAGCTTACCATCTGAGGCCTCGTTGTATCTGTTTGGCTACTTTCACACTGAGGTGTTTTTCAGGCGCTAAGGGGCTAAAAATAGCGTCTGTAAAGCTCCTGAAAAACCCCTCCTCTGCCACCCCAGTGTGAAAGCCCGAGTGCTTTCACATTGGAGAGGTGTGCTTGTAGGATAGGAAAAAACCCTTTTTCGGCCACTAGCAGGGGTTAAAAGCTCCCAGCTAGCGGCTGAAAGTGCAGCTAAAACAACGGTAAAGCACCTCTAAAAATAGCGCCGCTTTACTGCCGATGCCCCAGTGTAAAAGTGCCCTAAATGGGAATCCCTGTGTCTACATTTGTATGGTTGTTTATAATCTTAAATAATTTTAGATTAAAATATTTTAGATTCAATTCAATTTTTTTTTGTTATATTTATCAAAATCCATGACCTGGTAGGGTTTAGTAGTTTCAATTACACCTCAAAACAAAAGAAAAGAAAAGAAAAGATCGCAAAAGCAGATGAATTAAAGAAAAGACATAAGAAACAAGAAATGTTAGTAGAAAATGTTCCCTTGAGTACTAAAGTCACTTAGTGTTACAAAACTAACTTTTCCAGACTTTGTGATTACTCAAAAAATAAATTTCACCTTTCACACTTGGCAAAGACTCATCAATCAGAAAAAGGTCTACACGCCAGATGGGATTAGACAACAATACAGAGCAGGTTAAGGGCTCCTAAGAATCTTAATGTAAATGGTGAAATAATGAAGAAGAAATCAAGCCAGTTCTAGACTGTACAAATATAACCAGTTACTCAGATATCTGATACAGCCATGACCCTTCAAATGTGTGGTAAGGGATATAAAAAAAGAAAGATGTACAGCTCAGGTGAGGTCACAATGGTAAATGTAGCATACATTATTGAAAGTATGTTGGATAATGCTGAAGCAAAATAAGCTGTTGGATATACTGCCATTCAAATAAGCAAAAACCTTGCTTTAGGCATCTACAATAGCTGCTTGCTGCCAGTAGTTATAATGAAGGGCTCTGCCTCCAGTCCTTGGTTCTTTCAGTATTCCCCAAAGCTAAATGATCGTTTAATCCTGAAAGCCAATATACCAATTCTCTGAGGCAAGAATTATTTCTCTAGGGAGTTTCAACTGTGCCAACTAACACTTCTGAACTCTGCCTGACCTTTTATATATTGTCTAAACAACCATCCAAATCACTGCTTGATACAAGACATTTTTAGCTACTGAACTGCAGATATGACTTTCTGCCAATAGCTCTTGCTCTATCCATTTTGCTTACACTCCTATTGACAGTCTTACAGAGTATGATGGGAATTCAATATGAAAGATTAAAAACAATTACTCACAGAACAGCTTTAAATACTGTCTGAACGTATTCCGTTCAATTCACTGATGTGGCTATAGGCACCTTTATTAGGACAAAGGGACTTGGCCTATGTTTACAGATAATTTTCTCCAGAGAGTAAAGGTGATTGTAGTCATATTAGTGCACTTGCAACACAACCGTGTACTGTGATATTTTTGTATTGGTACTAACCATCACATTTTCAGGACAAGCTTTTGAGGTATGCCATCTTCTTCTAAGGTCCAAGAAGTACTGCCTGCACTGAAATCCCAAAGAGTATTATCAGCTCTGCCCAGTTCACCTCTGTGGACTACAGAAAACTATTACCCATGGTATGGAGATGAGACGCATCTATTAGGTCAGAGGAACGTGGCCTACAAAAGGTCATTCATGATGTTCTCCTGAAAGTAAAGGTGATTGTAGCCATATTTTTACTAACAGACATATCTGACTGGATGCCACACCACTTCCTCAAACTCAATCTATCCAAAACCAAACTCATAATATTTCCACCCCTTCCCCTGACTTCTCTGTCAAGATCAATGGAGCAACTATTAGTCCGTCCCCACATGCCAGGGTGCTAGGAGTAAGCCTGGACTCTGAACTGTCCTTTCAGGCCCACATCTAATCCCTGTCCAAACAATTCTACCTCAACCGCTGCAACATCTCCAGAATAAGCCCCTGTTTAACCACTGACACCCCTAAGCTTCTAATTCACTCCCTGGTTATCTCTCGCCTCAACTACTGCAACTCCCACCTCATTGGCTTACCTTACATAGGCTATCCCCCCTTCAGTCCATCATAAATGCTGCTGCCAGACTCATCCACCTTATCAACGATTCAGTGTCCTCCACCCCTCTCTGTCATTCCTTCCACTGGCTCACCAAACAAAAAAAAAAAAAAATTCCCCAAACCAGATGCAAGCCCATTTAATGCTCTCATCTGTACTCAAAAAAGAAAAAAAAATGCTTTCGGGAAAACACGGCTTTTTGTTTTTTGACTTGATCCTAGTAAAAATAGAATACCTCAATGTTTATGACCATTAACATTATTGCATTACTTTTTATTAGTGTAGTTACTAGTAATTTTTTTATGTGCAATTAAAGGGGTTGATTTACTTAACCCCTTGGCGCCAACCGCATGCAAATATGTTGCCTCTCTGCGCCTGGTCCTTTACGGTGAGGGCTGCATATTTGCGTAAATTGTTGTCCATACAGCTGTGCCGATAGTGCACGCTCTCGACAGTTATCTGTGCCTAACCAAAAGCTTGCGACCGTGAGTTTTTGTATCACATGACCAGGGTGACAGCCAGTCACGGCGGTCATGTGCTCTTAAGCCCCATCTCCCGGCATCATAAACCTCTTAAAGGGCCAGGAGGTGCTGTCGTGAAGAGGTTAACAAAAATAGGCCGTTCACTATGCAAAGTAAATTTTCACCACAATCATTAAGCGAAGGAAAAATTCCCTTGAAAGGTGAATAGCCTTTTTCTTTTCTTTTAGCAAATCAACCCTAAAGTGTTTAACATTGGGGGTGTGGCCTAGAAGAGCATGTGAGCGGACGCATCTCAGAGCAGCTCTGGTCTCCCCTACATCCTTCACCATCCTGGGTTGTTAGCGACGAATCACCGAACCACATAGTCTATCCTGATGCCAAGAGTCCATGCGCTGCAGTGAGGTGTATTTTTCTGGTGGATTGGCAACCAAAAGAAACAACTGCCGGCCAAGAACATCACTACACGCTCCTGCCAAGATAGCCGCCGCAGCACCTGCATCTACCCTGATCTCTTTGGGGAAGCCAGACTCCTCTCTGCAATTCTCCCCAGGTGTTCCGGACCATCCACATATATATACTCCCAAATGTCCCTCGCAGAGAATGAAGAACATGGCATGGATGACAGGCCTGGGCCTACACTGTCAGATGTACTACGCACCATCAAGATAAATCATACTGATCTAATGGGGATGGTGGCTGAACTTAAAAATGACTTTGCAATTATGCGGAAAGATGTACAAAAGTTTTGGGGCTGGGTTACCGAAACCCAATGCCGCATTAGTGATCTGGAGGACACTGTTAACCCCACACAGCCTAAACTTTGTACATATGTTGGGAAGATAACAACCCTGGAGAACAAGGTGGATGACCTTGACAACCGCCTCCGCCGGAACAACCTGTGGTTAGTGGGTCCCCTGGAACAGGTGGAGAGGTCTGACCCAGTGGCCTTCCCAGGGAGCTGGCTGGGGCAGGAGTTCAGCCACGACCAATTATTCACATGTTTCGTGATTGAACAGGGCCCACAGGGTTTCGGGTCAGCCTCTCCCAGCAGGAAATTCTCCCCACATCATGGTGATCTGTCTACTGAACTATGGGGACCGGGACTCCATCCTCCGTGCCGCTCATCTGAAAGGGAGCCGCAAAATCAATAATGTGGTGGTCTCGCTATTTCCAGATTAGTCCGTGGCTGCTCGCAACCAGAGAGCCCAATTTCAGCAAATCAAGCAGAATGCTGTTCCCTACTACCCTTCGGGTGGTCCACTAATGGAAAACCCACTTCTTTCAATCTCCTAAGGATGCCCTGATGTGGTGGGAATCACTGCCACAGCTCCCTCAGCTCCCCACCTGAAGGGAGATGTATTTCACCTATCGACCTATATATTTTATACCAGGAACTGTGGAAATTTCAGCAACTCCTTTAATGTGTGGCTTGTTTTACCAATGTGTCTCTCTCATGCAGAAGAGTCCCAGGCCCTCTTCTACTAAGTTGGCATGAGCAGCTATGGGGGATAGAATGTTCAATCCCCATTTCCTTTTTTTGAACACTGACTTTTTGTTTTCTTTCTTTTTTGGTTTATGGGAACAGGCCACGCGCCCTGCACATGGTAAAAGTTTAGGTTCTAGGTCTGCTCTGTTTTTTAGGAGTTGGGCACCTTCTGGTAACCTTTACTTACATGTATATAGTTTTTTTTTGTTGTGTGTATTAAGTATGGATGGATGAATGAGTGTGCACTGAAAATGTCTAGCCTACGATACTGGGGCCGTGTCCAGAGTCTGGACGGCTCTGCCCTTCCTCCCCTTCCATGCCTCAAAATGATACCGCTACTACAATATGGCTGCCTTGTTTGCTCATAGAATGTCCATGGTCTTAACTCGAAGTTCAAAAGAGTTTTGATTTTTGATCGGATCAAACTAAAACCCACATATCTTGTGTTTACAAGAAACTCATCTGATGGGTTCAAAAATCTTAGCTTTAAAAAAACAACGGGTCTCCCACAACTATCATTCCACATATTCCAGCTATGCCCAGGGGTGTTGATCCTGATCCGTAAAAGGCTGCCCTTTACTTGTCATCAGGTGATCACGGATCCCAAGGGCCAGTTTATCATCCTACATGCCTCTGTACATGGGGTTCATATATTGCTGGCCTGAGTCTACGTCCCTCCTCCGGTCACGGCTGCAGTGTTTACAGAACTGAGTACGAAGCTCTCCTTCTTACCAATTTACCCTAAGCTCATTGTAGGAGATTTTAACTCAGAACTACAACCTGCTCTAGATAGGTTAAAGCCTTCATTATCTGAATCTAAGTTGTTCCTCAAGTGGTGCAAAACCTATGGATATGTAGATCTTTGGCATTGGAAATACCCTACTGATAAAACCTTTTCATGTCAATCTAAATCTTATTGTTCCTTTCCAGGTTGGACTATGCACTGACCACCAGGGACCTCCTTCCATCAGTTCGATCTGTAGCCTACATACCCCAGATGTTTTCTGACCACTTGATAGTACAGGAAACCTTAACCTTGGTTCACAAGCCCACATTTCAGGCCTGGAGGCTCAGTCCCCTCTGGATCTCTACACATCCATCCCGACTGATATACTGCACTACTGGACCTCTAACTCTGACACCGCAGCTACAGGACCCATTGTAGGATGCCTTTAAGGCAGTTATACATATCATGTATCAAACACTACTGATCTACCGGGAGGGCCATGCAATCTACCTTAAAACAGTCCCTCGACGCTGCTAGATCCCGACGTGTAGCACACCCATCTTCTGAATCTTGTGGGGTGTTGGCAGAAGCACATAACACATTGCAACTACATATGGTTGATGTAACGAAAAAACAGTAATTGCATCTTTCCGCCCGCATTTACGAACACGGGGAAGAATAGAAGGCTGTTGGCCTTCCTTGCCCATACTGACTTTCAAGACAGCTCAATCCTTGCCATACAACTCACTGACGGGTCTGTAGCGTCTGACCCACTGGTCATCAACCAGGAGTTTGCATCCTACTACCATGAGCTCTATGATAACTAGGTGATCCCTCCGGAGACCGTGTTTGCTGATTTTTCCTCCTCCATTGGTTTCCCTGTTCTTAGTGACTCTCAAAGACTCCTCCTGGAACAGACCCTAAGGATTGAGGAAGTAGAGACAGCTATTCACTCTCTACCCCTCTCCAAAACTCCTGGGTTAGATTGTCTCCACTCTAAGTGGTACCAGACATATAGTGAAACATTGGCCCCTAAACTTCTCACCACCTTCCGAGCATCCCTGGATTTGGGTAGGCTCACGGACTCCATGAATGATGTGCTTATTTTGGTTATACCTAAACTTGGAAAAGAAAAACTATTATGTGGGTCCTACCGACCCATCTCCCTCCTCAATAACGATGCAAAAATATTAGCAAAAATCTTAGCACTACGCTTGCAGAAAGTTATCCTGTCACTTCTCTCCCGATCAATCTGGGTTCATGCCAAGCTGGAGTACCCTTGACAACATCCAGAGGCTATATCTACATATCCATAAGGCTTTGATAGATAAACGCAGTGGTCTACTAGTGCTTTCTTTAAATATATACTGAAGGCATTTGACACTGTTCGGATGGTCATTTTTATGGATAACTATGGCACAGATGGGATTCGGTCCACAATATGTGAAATGGGTATGCTTGCTATATGTGGATCCAAAGGCTATAGTTCGTACTAACACAGATGTCGCCTTAGCTTTTTCGCTAAAGAAAATGTACCCGGCATGGGTGCCCTCTCTCTTCGCTTCTGTTCTCTCTCGCCATTGAGCCTTTTGCACTGGCGGTGCGGCAAGCGACGGAGATTGGGGGGATCTGCTATGGTCCACTGGAGAAGATATCTCTGTATGCGGACGATGCTCTTGTATACTTTGATGGCAAGGAAGGCTCTTTCAACAAGTTATTGCAGATGGTGGGGGAGTTTGGTGAGGTGTCTGGTCTGAGGGTCGGCTGGGAGAAATCCATAGCTTTTGCTATTGGTCCCTCCTTTCCTACAAACGATATAGAGAACTCTGGCTGATGTACCTCCCACACTATCAAATACTTAGGGGTGTATATACATAATGACATTTCTAAATATGAGAATCTTAATATTGCCCCAATTATCGGGCAGGTGACAGATAAGCTCCGCACATGGTCAACACTACCACTAAACCTCATAGGTCATATTAATATCTTCAAAGTGATTTATTTACCAAAATTATTTTACTGCTTTTGAGTTGCCTGTCTTTCTTCCTAAAAAAACATTTCTTGACCATTGAATCTGCCCTCTCATCTTTCCTTTGGAATACCCATCCTCGGATCGCAAAATCATCTCTACAGGCATCTATATCCTCTGGTGATCCCACGCGCCCAAATTTGCATAATTATTTCATTGCATCTCAACTTACATATATCTATGAATGGTTGCACGCAGTGCCTCAGACCCGCTCAACAGCGCTTCTATTAACCTCTTTTGTTCCGACCACCTCCCTTAAAGATGAGTTGCATAAAATACAGAAGTCTACGTGCTCCCGTTATTCCCCCACAGAAGTGGGCTTCCCGGCATGGAAAGAAGGGGAAGTATACTCGAGACTTCAAATCAGGGCCCATCGTCACATACCCCCATACGTTACAACTCTAACCTCCCTGAGCTCTATGGACACCCAGACTCGTGAGCTCGTTTCGAGGTCACTCATCTCTCGCATGTAGTCCAAGGGAACAACTTTGTGACTTTTGAGAGTCTAAGGCGGGAGAGGAGCATAGACAAATTCTTCTTTAAATACTTGTGACTCTGACACACCATCCGTACACAAATTGGGACATTGACTGTAGAGCTCACGGAGCCCCCTATGGAAGATCTGCTCTCCTATACCAAACTTACCAAACTAGTGACAACATTCTATAATAGAATGTCACTCAAGGGGTCCAACTCAATTCAGAACTTGTGTAGTAAATGGTCAGTCCTACTACTTGAGATCTTAGATGAGGGCTGGGAAGAGGCCACTGAGATTTGCTTTCAAGCTATTATCAGTACTGATGACGGATTTATCCAATTTAAATTTATACACCACGTACATTACACTCCATCTAAACTGTCCCACATGGGATTAGGCATTACTGCTGCTTGTCCCACATGTAATTTAGCCAATGCAGACTTACTTCATTTGTTCTGGAGCTGCCCGGGGCTGACCTCTTCCTGGAGGGAACTGTTCAGTTTTTTCGAGACTCAATTAACACTTCCTATACCTCAGACTCTGGAGGTTGGACTCTTATACTAAACAACTTTGTACACAGAAACCATACTCGAATCCTACTCGGCACAGTTTTATATTATGCATGGAAAGTTATATTATTGCACTGGAAGGATGTAGTAAACTCTCCATCGACCCAAACCCTTTATTGCATTATTAATGGGGAACTCCCCAAGCTCAAACTAATATATAAAAGTAGATCTTGTACAAAAAAAATACTAAAATATGGTAGCCATGGCTGGATGTCACTAATTCATTTTGGGGCACAGTGTTGTCGTCCCAGACAACCCAATTAAGCTTGAGTTACAGTGGGTGGTACCTCGCACACCAAGAGGAAAGGACATAGTCAACTTGAAATGGGCTCTACATAATATCAATCTTTTGCCTTGTTTGAAACCAAGAGTGAGGTGGGCTGAGACTAATGTACATTCAAGGTGCATAAGTGTGTATGAGTGTGTGCGTGACTGCTGTTTTGTTATAGGTACCCTACTGGCTGCATCATGATTCCTTGATCACCTCCCCTGGGGGAAAAAGGGAGACACTTTTCCAGAGAATTGGGACTACGATTGCGATTGTTATGTCATGTCATGTCATTGCTCTCAATGGGTCACTAAGCCCCACAAACATGTACTTGTCTTTATGCAATATGTAACTGGTACCTTGTTACCCCCCCCCTTTATTGACTTTATTTTACTTTACTATATTGTTACTCTTGTATTTACTTGAAAAATTTATAAACACCTTTAAAAAAAAAAGTGTTTAACATTAACACTAGGCAAATGCTTAACTTTAAAAAAAATTTTCATAATACATTTTTATTCAATGAAAAAATCTCTGAGCTCCCTTGTCACCTCCTCCCATGCTCGCCTCCAGGATTTCTCCAGAGCTTCTCCCATCCTTTGGAACTCCCTACCCCAATCTGTCCGACTGTCCCCTAATCTATCCATCTTTAGACGATCCCTAAAAAACCCTTCTCTTCAAAGAAGCCTATCCTGCTTCTAACTAACACTGTTTTACTTCCTCCATCAGCTCATCCCCCACAGCTATTACCTTTTGTATCAATTGCCCCTTCCTTTTTAGATTGTAAGCTCTAACAAGCAGGGCCCTCTGATTCCTCTTGTACCAAATTGTAATGTAAATATAATGTCTGCCTTCATGTTGTAAAGCGCTGAGCAAACTGTTGGTGCTATATAAAATCTGTATAATAATAATCTAACAAAGAAAGTTGTACACAGAAACATAAAATACAGGTCAACAGCCAACAATGCCATGAAGAATCATACACAATTTAGTCTCAAAGCATGTCTGTGGAGTCAAAAATCCCAGGGGGTGCAAGAAGCCACAATCAATTGCAAAGTGCTCAATGGTAACTAAATTAAAACAAAATAAACACTAAACAGGGACCCAGGAAAGTGTGTCATACCTGAACTGTTCATTTCTATTTCTAAGGGCCCATGCATACTGCAGCTTAAAAAAAAAAGCTGCTTTTACAGGCATTTGAGCTTTTATTTCAGATTGAAGAAGATTGTGCTTTTTTGTGCTCTTGTGCACGTTTTTATTGAGCTTCTTCAAGCTCCTTTGAGCATCAGTGTTTTATTTCACAAACCCTCCTAGATGGTATTTTCTTGACTACTGTATATAAAAAAAAAAAAAAAGTTGGAACAAACATTTCTGCGTGTTTTCAACCTCTTGAGCTCTTTGGGGCAATAGCTCCTCTCATAAACGCGAGTTTGGTGGGGTTTTCTTTCTGCCTGTAGGAGCATATGCCTGAAAAAAGCCATAGGGGGTTATTTACGAAAGACAAATCCACTTTGCACTGCAAGCGCACTTGAAAGTGCAATCGTTCTAAATCTAAGGGGTAGATCTGAAATGAGAAGAAGCTCTGCTGATTTTATCAACCAATCATGTGCAAGTTAAAATGTTGTTTTTTATTTTCCTTGCATGTCCCCCTCGGATCTACAGCGACTTTACTTCCAAGTGCATTTGCAGAGCAAAGTGGATTTTCCTTTAATAAATAACCCCCATAGTGTGCATGGACACATTGACTAACATGGAGGGGAGTTTATAGGCAGAAGAAATAGGAGCTCAAAAGCCTGTAGGAGCTTTTTTGAGCTCCACTGAGCTGCAGTGTGCATGAGCCCTATGAGGAAGAAGGTTTTGCATTCATATAGACTTGTTAGGAATACAAAAGCCCATCAACAGAGGTCCTTAAGAAAAGGTTATGTTGTGCTTTATTTTTATTTCTGCAAGCATCCAGAATCCAGTAGGATTGTATCCAGTCAGGTAAGGCCCTTGCACTAAAACATTGTTGGCAGTTTTTTTTGAAAACTGACATTTTATTGAAATTTCAAGGGAAACAAAAAAAACAAAGAAGGAACAATAAGGCACAGGTAATAAAAGCAAACGGTCACAGACCACAGTAAGCAAAGGCATAGTATACAGCATTGCATCAACTCAAGCAGTACATTACAATGACACTCCGTTACCGGGAGAGTTAGATTCCTGCAGCCCGCTACTGGTCAATTGAACAAACCTTTCAGAGACCAAAAGTTGGCAGTTTTAACCACTTCAGCTGGAAGATTTGGCCATTTTTTGCTATAAGGCACTGCGTTGCTTTAACTGACAATTGCGTGGCCCTGCAATGTTGTACCCAAACAAAATTGACATTTTCCCCACAAATAAAGCTTTCTTTTGGTGGTATTTGATTGTTTTTGTGATTTTTACTTTTTTCACTATAAACAAAAAAAAGAGCGTAAATTTTAAGAAAAAACACATTTTGTACTTTTTGCTATAATAAATATCCCCATTTAAAAAAATAAAAATAAAATTTCCTCAGTTTAGGTCGATTTGTATTCTCCATATTTTTGGTAATAAAAAAATCACGATAAGCGTATATTGATTGGTTTGCGCAAAAGTTATAGCATCTACAAAATAGGGGAAAGATTTATGGCATTTTTATTATTATTTTTTTTTACTAGTAATGGCAGTGAGTAGCGATTTTTATCGGGACTGCATTATGGTGGACAGATCGGATACTTTTGACACATTTTTGGGACCATTGGCATTTATACAGCGATCAGTGCTATAAAAATGCACTGATTACTGTGTAAATGTCACTGGCAGGAAAGGGGTTAACACTAGGGGGCGAGCAAGGGGTTAACTGTGTTCGCTAGAGAGTGATTCTAACTGTGGGAGCAGCAGACTGACTGGGTGAGGAGAGCATACTGAGTATGAACAACGATCGCTCTCCTAACCCCTGACCGCACGAAGATCTGTCTGTTTACATTGACAGATTTCCGTTCTGTATGTGTGTGAAGCGATCGCGGGTGCTCGTCGGGCACGCGCATCGGCTCCGGCGTCGCACAGCAGGCACGTGCTTCCGGAGGCATGCACACGCCCCCTAATGATCAAATGGTGAACCAACATACAGCTATATCGATTCACCCAGGGGAGCCAACCTGCCGCAGTAACTGCGGTGCCTGGTCGGGAAAGGGTTAAGGAAACTTATGTGTATGGTTAGCATAATTGTTATGCAGGCCCAACACTTAAACCCCCTACTGAATTCTACCACCTAACACAACCCCTAACATAAAATCTTAACTTTCCCATAACTGTTAAATTAAAAATAATTGTTTAGCCATTTTTTTTGTTTTGGAAAGAGTGGGGAGTGAACCCCTTGTTTGTGCTGCTACCTTTATTATAAATAAAAAAAGACGATATTTTAATTTCTGTCTGTGTTGCTGTTGCCGATTTTCTTTCTTTCTAAATTGTTGTCACCATGACCATAAGTGAAAGGAAGTATCTTCTAATAGAGTCCTCTTCTAATATACTCTAACCCTTAAAGCATTTGTTAACCCACCAAAAAAACAGATCCTGTTCCCTTAAAGCATGTTATACAGCACATTTGGCCCCAAGTAACACCTGTCTGATCCTGCCTGGCTATACTCACCCCCCTGTACGCTGACTCCAATATATCAGGTCTGCTGAGCCCTGACAGTGTACGGGACTTCATCAGTGGCAGCCTGCTATCTGTCTCCTGTGTCCTCTCCTCCATCCTCTCACCCCACCCCTCCTCCTCTGACTGTCTGCTAGCCCCTGCTCCCTCCTCACTGCCTGATTGACAGCAGCCTGAGCCATGGGCTCCTGTTGCTGTATCTGAGCCAATGAGGAGTGAGAGAACCCCATCCTCCATGCAGACCTGCCGTGCATCCCACCCTCTGCCCTGCTGTGAGTTTAACAGCAGGAGTGGTGGGGGAAGGCAGGTCAGTACACACAGAAGAAGAGTCTACCCAGGCCAAGCGGTGCGGCCCGGCCGCAGTCTCTCAGGACTTTCACTCTGTGACACATTCTGCGTACAGAATTTTCAGAACATTAGAGAGTTGCAGATTGAAAAGGAAAGGTTGTTTTTAATAACATTCAATTACAATATGACTTGTGTAAACACTATATTCATTTTTTCTTTATTTACTATTTTTTTCCCCCCACAAAAGTGCAGTTACCCTTTAAGCACTTTTGACTTACTGTGCCAAATGTACAGTGTTCATTACACTATATTAGAAACTGCTGATCAGATTTTATGGCCTATAGTTTCAGGATTTATAATGAATCGTGTGAAAAATAAAAACATCCAATGAGTAGGAATTCTGTGGGTAAAAACATCTTCTTAAAAAAGAGATGGCAAAGGAGATTGCTAGTTTTTAAATTAATAATCCAAAACTGCTTTAAATATGAAATGTGGTGTGCAGAAGAGCATTAATAAATGCAAAAAAAGAACATCAAATCTTGACGAGGATAGACTACAGCCTCGCCATGGTTCATTGCATGATAGCAGCAGGCACTGCCAAATGTGAAAGATTGAATATTGGAAAAATATTGCCTCTTAACAAATATCAACTTCTACTGTTACATGCATATGATAATGTTAGAATTTGGCGCACACAGCATATTATGGATTCAGGCTGTCTTATCTTAACAGTGTAGGCTATTGGTAAGGATATAATGGTATGGGAGGTGTATTTTTTTGTCATAGATCTGGCTTATTAATATCAGATTCTTCTTTCAATGCAACAGCATACCTGAGTATTGTTCCTGAGTATGTGCACCCCTTTATGGTCACAATCCAACCTGGATTCTTTCCGCATGATAATGTCTCACGCTACGTATCATCACAATCTGGCTCCTCTAACATAGCAGTAAATAAATGACTGAAAATGACTCAACAAATCCTGCACAGGCCCCCAGATCTCTGCCAACTGAACGCTTCTAAGATGAGGTGGAACTGGGAGCTGTCAGTATGAATGCATAGCCAACAAATTCGATGGAGCTGCAGGAGGCCAGTATAGACCAAAATAACCAAGGAACATTTTCAGTTCCACCTTAAATCTATTCTATAAACAATTCAGGCAGCTTGTAACCAAAAGGGTATATTAACAGTGTTAGGCAGATGTACCAAGTGGCCACTGAGTGTATTATATTTATGCAACTGATTTTGTAGTCCATTGCACTATAGAATTAGAGGTGTCAGAATGACAGTTTTACACAAATCGATTAAAGGACAGGAAGACTTTTGTGCTTTAGAAAATATTGTTCACCATTCTGGTTTAAAAACATTTGTGATAATAGCCGAAAGTATGGCTTTTTTTTTTACAGACAACACAATGGATTTCCCCTATATATCTCCATACCCCCATCTCTAGGTTCTTAAAACCTTCAACATCACCTTGCATGTGGTGTGGCAGAGTGAGACCCTGTCACTGTGAAAATGGAGGAGAATGTGACACAGGATTCACATTAAGGGTTAATGCGAGGTTCCAGATAATCACTCCTGACTGGAGAAAGCAGTGTTTTTGGCTTTCTTTAGTTCTAGATTAGAATATTCAATCCTATGTCTAGATTTTACCAGGTGCCTGCAGCAGCATGTCTAAGAACCCAGCTGTGCAGGGTCGTTATATACTTAAACCTGAGAATAACTCAGAGCTTCCAGTTTGCAGACAGCAGGTCTCATCCAGGGGTCAGAGGAGTCCCAGCCAGGTGGTCTCATCCAGGGGTCAGAGGTTCCCCAGTCAGGAGCCAAGAGACAGGAAATCTCACTCAGGCGCCAGAGGTGCCCCAGCCAGCAGGTCTCATTCCAGGAGTCAGCTCCTATCAGGGTGTCAGGAGAACCCCTGTCTGGAAGCCAGGATTGGACTGTGCAGCAGGGCACTGCAAATAAAGGCTTAGAGAGCCAAGTGAACCTGTAAAGCTGAATAACACAGTCAGAGAGGACTGGTAAGAGCAGTGGTGTTGCCAACCAGGGAGCCAAGGGAGCTCGGTATTTTTGTTTGTTAATATTGATATGGAAGGACCCCGACGCGGGCAACTGATGTCTATGTAATTTTTCCATTTTATTTAAAAGTGAGCTGCCATGCCCTAAACTATAGTTTGACCTGGTGCAACTCATTGTAAAATCACTTACCACATGAGTAAAATCCCAATACCACAGTGGATAGCTAGAAACAAAACAGCAGAAAGAAAATTACAAGGATTTGAATCGTATTTACTTAAAGAGGAACTGCAATCTGCTCACATCATTTGTAATAAAAACATCTTTGCCATTATGAAGCTTCCCTCCAACCACTTTGCATATTATTTTACACATACTGTGGTTCTGTACTTGTCAAATTTGCTGCAGAAATCTCCCTCCACTGAGTCTGGCAACCATTTTAACTGTGGGCCGCTGAAGCTGCTGCCTGTTCACTTCCTGGATTTACACAGACACACACCTCCAGCTTTGCGGCTCTCATTGGCTCTCTTATGACTCATCCCCCCTCCCTTCTTGGCAAACTCTCACGAGAGTTAGAGAGAGAGAGCTGAACATGATGTCATAAGCCTCGGCTTATTACCAGACAAGAAACAGGAAGTGGACTGTATAAGTTATTTACTGGCACAATAAAATAATGTTTTACTATCCAAAGTTAAAACAACAAGGGCAGAAATTCTAATAGATGGAAAGTTGAAAAAAATTACTGAAGGGGTGCTTTAAATAAAAATGGCAAATCATGAATACACAAGCTAGCTACTTTTTGTGTTGCTTTTGTGTAATCAAAACATGGAATTGAAGCACAGTTACTGACAAAGTTGCTTACATATCTTCTGACACATCAGTTTAATTTGTCCATTTCCACTTTTGTTTCAGGGTCAATAACACAAAGAATTCCCTTTTCTAGTCACAAAGTCAGATATTCAGTCACAAAGGTATGATCACTTCAAGGTTGAGAACTGGACTGATGCTTACAGATTTATCCATAAGTATAACTAAAGGCATTTTTTTTTAATTTTGGATAAAGTAAGTGAGGGTTATTTTGCCATCTGTGTCCCAGAGGGGAGATTCCCCCTCACTTCCTACCCCATATCCACAAGAGGAAGTGAGATAAAATGCCTCCAAAATGAAACAATCCTGTTGAGTCACAAAGGTCCTCAGAACTAGTGTCCCAAATTGAAAATTTCCCCTCTATTACTATTCTGATGTAAACTCAAAGTTTGTGATTTTCGTTAACTTTCACTTTTAATGATAATGGTAAACAGGACCAACAGAGGGTGAATCTCACTAATGGGGGCACAGACAGCAATGAAAACGGACAGGTGTATAAATCCCTCTTCACTCTATCCAAAATCAAAACTAAGTTTTGACTTTAGTTACCGTTTAATAGGACCTTTTACATAAATCAGTTCATGAAAAATTGCAAATCATATTACTATCACCAAGTTAAAGAAAGATAATAAAAATAATAATAATTTAGAATGCTATATTTGAGAGATTTATGATACATCTGGTCTGATTTAAAAAACAGAAAAAATGTCCAGAATCAAACATGAAAAAGCATTGGACTTTCTCTGAAACTCAAAGACAGTTGGCAATCACTCACATAGACGGTGCTCAATCCCCTTCATCCTAAACAAGTTTGCATAATGTTGCTGCGATATAGTCACAAAACCATGTCTGCAATGTACTAATGAAAAACTATCAGGAAGCCAAAATGTTTTTTAGCAAATGACCCTCTCTTAATTAGAAAAGTCTGCACTCCAGCCAGCTCCACTTCTCACGTGTCAAGAATCATTAAATCATAGGGAGGAAAAAATCTTATTTCAAAGTTAACGAATGCCATGCTTAACATAACAGCTAAAATGAAATGAAGTGGGCACATTCTTTGGTTTCCACATGAAGTCATGCTAAGCAGCCTACAGCTTAACTTGTAAGAACGATTAATTACTTTTCATGAAAGGAACCTGACCTAACATTTTCTATACTTTGTAGGTAAAAAAAAAAAAAAAAAGGATGCGATACACATATGACACTACAAATATACAATTATCCTTGGATGTGAAATTCAATATGTTTTATTGGTTGTCGAAATACAACTATTACATGACTATATGTAAAATGTATCCAAGCTTCTATAGTATTTTAAGGAAAATCATACCCAAGGAAATATTTATACATCTTTTATACTTTTTTGGCCTTAAATGTTCTAAGAAGGAAAATACATGTTCAAAATAATATAACTAAATAAATGTTAAAAATATCAAAAAATGCAAACAAAAACCCAAGATATTTGATGTATGTTAGTGATTTAAATTCAGAATTAAAAAAAAAAAAAAAATTCTACATTTCTATAAGTGCAATTATCTTGAAACATGTATCAATTTTCATTTTACAGCTTACCACCATTTCAGATTAATTGAAAGTCTATTAAAAGAATAAATAAATAAATAAATAAATATATTATATATATATATATAAATATATATATATAAAACTGGCAACATTTTCACCTAAACTGATTTTTACTTTTGAAGTATAACTAAAAACACAACTTCTTTTTTTTAGATTTGTATAGAGTGGAAAGTAATCAGAACACCTGTCAGTTTGTATTGCTGTCTGTGTCCCTGTCCCTGTTAAAGAGATTCCCCTTCTATATTTGTTCTGTTTACCATTGTCATTGAAAGTGAAAGTAAAGGAAAATCCCACATTTTGGAGGAAATCTTCCAATGGGGACACCAGTTCTGGTGACCTGGGGGCCCCCAAATAATTCCCTTAATTTGCAGGGATTTCCTACCACTTCCTGAGTGGCTATGGGACAGGAAGTGAAGAAAAATCTCTGCAATGGGACACAGATGGCAAACAAAAAAAATAAAAAACTGACAGGGGTTATAACCCTCCCATGTTCTATCCAAAATAAAAAAAAAAGTTTTGCCTATAGTTCTACTTTAAAGTTTTAAAATAAAAAAAATTTAAAGTTAGAGTGCTTTAGAGAGCAGTGACATTTTCCTAGGGAAAATAAAATCACAATGCATTTGCAAGTAAATTCAAGCTCCTATTTTGTTGACGTTAAAAATATTATATTAACCTTCATCACGCCAACCGTACAATTTGTGTTCACTGCTTGAAGGGGTTTAACCGGCGTGATGCCTGGTACCATGTTTCAGAGCCAGTGGTTGAATTTTTAGTGATAACAACCGATGGGGATGAAAGGCGCTCAATTGTTATCCTAAAGGAGAGGGAGGGGATATTTCCCTCCTCCAGCCGCCTCCCGTCCCACCGGGAGACCCGTGCCACTAGCCGCGCATCCACTGCCTAGGCTGAGACACGAACAAAGTCGCATTCGGCATTGATAGGGTCTCCAATGTAAAATCCCAGAAGCAATGCCACTTATGGTTTACTTGGCTGCCAACGGTGCCGATTTAAAAAAAAAAAATGACAGTATTCAGAATCGTCTATTTTGACGATCTGAATACTTTTAAGTGCAAAGGATTGATTTGGTATTTTCTAGACCCCCGATCCCTCCATAAAGAGTACCGTCACCACCTACTACTGTCTAAAGGGATGTTCACATTCCTTGTGACAGCAATAATAGTGACCAGAATGTGTTTTTTTTTTAACCACTTGAGATCCGGGCCATAGCAGAATGACGGCTACAGTGTGGACCTCAATTTCCGGGAGGCCGTCATAGGACATCCTCCCCTGTGCACGCTCCCTGTAAGGCGCATGGGGAGCGCGCTGTGATCACTTGGCTGTCAGCCAATGGCAGCTGATCACAGGATATAAACAAAAGCTCGGTGATTGTTTTTTTTTTCTCCTCACACTGTAAAAAAAAAAAAAGCAGATCGCCAGCTTGTTAAAGGGACATCGGTCCCGAAGAGGAAGGCGGCACATCTGCCTCCTCTGTGCCATTCAGTGCCACATGTCATTGTTACCTGTCAGTGCCCACCAGTGTCACCTATCAATGCCCAGGAGTGCCACCTATCAATGCCCAACAGTGGTGCCAATCAGTGTCACCTAGCAGTGCTGCCTATCAGTGTAAGCAATCAGTGCCCATCACTGCCACCCATCAGTGCCCATCACTGCCGTCTCATCAGCATACATCAATGAAGGAGAAAAATTACCTGTTTGCAAAACTTTATAACAAGCTATAAAAAAAAATAAAAAATTCAATTTTTTCAACAAAAAAATAAAAACCGCAGAGGTGATCAAATACCACTAAAAGAAAGCTCTATTTGTGTGGGAAAAAAATGTAAAAAATTCCATTTGGGTACAGTGTTGCATGACCGCACAATTGCCATTCAAAGTGCGATAGCGCTGAAAGCTGAAAATTGGTCTGGACAGGAGGGGGACAAGTGGTTAAAGGGACAATGTAAAATAAATAAATAAAATAAATAAGGAAAACAATATATATATATATATATATATATATATTTTTTTTTTTTTAAAGCGCCCCATATGCTTGCGCAGCAAAGAAAACGCATATGTAAATCACACCCACAAATGTAAACGGTGTTCAGATCACACATGTGAAGTATCGCTGTGATCGCCAGAGAGAGAGCAATAATTCTAGTAAAAGACCTTCTCTGTAACTCTAACCTGGTAACCGTTATATTTTTTAAAAGCGTTGCCTATGGAGATTTCTTAGGAACTGTCATATGTCACCATACCACTAGTGTGCACAATTTCAAAGCATGACATGTTAGGTATCTATTTACTCAGCGTAACATCTTTTTTTACATTATACAAAACAGTTGGGCTAACTTTACTGTTTCTCTTCTTTTTTATTCATGAAAGTATATTTTTTTCCCCAATAATTGCACTTGAAAGACCGCTGCACAAATACCATGTGACATAAAATAGTGCAACGCTCACCATTTTATTCTCTCGGGTCTCTGCCACAAAATATATATATATTTAATGTTTGGGGGTTCTAAGTAATTTTCTTTCAAAAAATACAGATTTGAACTCGTAAGCAACAAATGTCAGAAATAGGCTTAGGCATGAAAGGGTTAATTTGCTAGCTACATTCCTGTTTTATTGCATGTTAACTAATTCTGCAGCTAAAAAGTATCACACACTGTTTGTTAAGACTTAACATACAGTGCTACATGAGAATAAAGAAGGATTTATGGTATACTGCAGTGTAATCTGTCATGCACACACTTAATACTACCAGTGACACACACACACACACACACACAAAGGGGATGGACAATGAAACAAACACAAAACAGTGGCATATACACCAGTGATATACTTATGCAGTACACATACACACACACTTGCCCTGTCTACCTCTGCTATTCCCCAGCCTCCCTCTAGTTTAGCCCTGCCACAGGCTAACAGAGATGGGAACAGGTGGCCCTGCTTTCAATTACGGAAGGCTAGCATGGCAGTGTGAGGCCTGGATTAGTTCACCTTCTCACTGGGAATTTGCCTCGGTTGGGATTGGATTTATTATAGCTTCACACATGGAACGCGGCTCATGTCAGCTGAGGGCAGTGACACATCATATGATTCAAATTAACCTGCTGTGGACTGTTCCGCGGGGCTCGAGATTGTGTATTAAAATGACGACATTTTTAAAACAGTTTGATGGAAACCAGGAACCCTTAAGTGCAATGGTTCCAATTTGTTCCAACTAATCTATCACCTGCTGGATATATTATTCTAAAGGGTTTTTGGTAGCCAAGCCTTTTCCAGCCTTTCATATAATGCTAAGCTAGCTAATGGGTGTAATTGTGCCTTTTTAAATGAAAGCAAAATATTTTTGTGGCAGGGAGAAAATGTAATGTGGTGTATATATTCTCTGACAAACAGCTATGAGGTAACTAATGAAAAAAGATTATAGCCCAGCAACAGGCAGGTTTTTGCACCGAGGATAAGATTTCAATACATTATTCTAGCATACATTTATTTTACAAATGCCACACAAAACTTCCATCTGAAAGCTCAGTATAAATCTGTGCTGAAAGCTTGTGCTTTATCATGGCTTAGCTAAAAGTCTCAGCCCTGCGTAGAAAAATGTGTATGAATGAGAATTAAAAAAAAATATAAAAAAGAAAAAAAAATTCTTCTTTTCATATGCACCCAATAAAAATAAAAACTGAATTTTTAGAGAGAATACATTTGATATGATCACAAGCTGCATTAGCAGACAGGGATAATTGGAGCAGTAGAGCACACATGCTGTACTGCATTACCAAGCAGAAGGCACAGCATTACAATTTTAATAAGTGAATATGCAAACAGTGGATACGATTTAAAAATGAGGCAAACGGAAACTTTAAGGTTGATTCGGTATAGAAAGAAAATAATATTTTTAATCCAGGTGCTTTTATGTGTCTTTTATGTGTCGACCAAATTAGAGGTTATCAGACACTATTTTCAGAACAAGCCTTTCTGTGATAAAACTAGTCAAAAAAAACCTCTGCAGTTCTGGCATTTTACAGCACCTATATTTCATTTTGTAAACTTTGTAATCATGTATAATAATCCAGGCCATTCCGAAAGGCAGCTTTGAGCAGACTTGATATTTAAATGGATTTGAAGTTTCTTTCTTTCTCTTAACAGCCAATAAACTTCTATGTTTTCCTTGGTCATCTATGCAAAACCTTAAAGGGGACCCCCGATTGATTGTTATTTGTAACATGGAAAATTCTTCTTAAGCATAGGCATAGATATGTATTATTATCACTGCTGATTTCACCATTAATAGTGGTTATTAACGTACGAAAAATTACTTCTTCTACTGAAAAATTTGGTGTAGAACTAAAGTCTTTCAAAACACTGAAATTTTGATTAATGAAAATCATTATATAAAAGAAAATGGTAAAAATGTGATAAGTTAATCCATAAAAATATTATTGATCTTAAATAGTAAGTGTAAGCCTATCATAAAGGATTTTTTTTTCTCTCTCTCTATTATATATATAGATAATTATAGATATATATATATATATATATATATATCTATATAAAGAGAGAGAGATATATATATATATATATATATATATATATATATATATAGAGATATATATATATATATATATATATATATATATATATATATATATATATATATATATATATATATATATCTCTCTATATATATATATATATGTGTGTGTGTGTGTGTGTGTATATAGAGATATCTATATATTTTTTTTTTTTTTCTAGCACATCTTACACAAGACAATTCACTAGATATATAATGCAGTGATAAATAAAAATAAATAAATAATAAGACACAAAGTAAGTAAATAAATCGTTTTTGAATGTATTGGTTATAGTTTTAGTTTAAAAAAAAAAATACAAAAAGGGCAGTGGAAAATAAAATTCAGCTCTGTTACTGTAAATTACATATTGGAATTGTACATTACACTATATACTCATATCTAATGGAAAAAAAAAGTAATTTGAAACAATACAACATTACTCAATAAATTCACTTTTTAAAGAATTTTAGGTATTGCAATAGAAGAATCAGAATATAAAAGCTGATTCTCACATGTCTATGCAGACCCTAAACAGGCTGAATAATTGAAAGTTTAAAACTATATAGCTCTTTTAACACCCAAATCTTTGTTGTTCCTGTAAGTGGGAACGTAAACTTTGTAATCGGTAACTAAAGTCCCTTTTCGTTCGTTTTGGAAAATGGCAAATACATACGTTTTATATTGGCTTGTAGGTGTTCTATTTATATAATGCAGTATAAAATGGGACAACCTCCTCTAGGATATAACTATAATGCACACACGTCACGATATAAACTGCATATCAGCAGATAATAAAGCTTTTCATTTTGTTTCTCTTTAAGGTAACACAAAATAGCCATTATTTGAGAGCGTTTATTGATGGCATTTGGGCCATTCCATTTTTATCACTTTAATGTAAAAAAAATTACAAATGCAAAACTAAAAATGAAGACTAAGTGTTTTTAGGAATATATACAGCTGTTTATGTGGCTGAATGTGTGCAGATATGTTCTCTTCATGGAAGTTTTTACATATGTGAACCCATGGTGCCTCGCCAAAATATGTTTAACAAACCAATTTAATAATTCACTGCTAGAGAGCTAACTAGTATTTATGCCATAAAATATATAAAGGAAGGAAGATGTCTAGAGTACTATAGTGTAATCACACTGAAAATAGCAAGAACACCAGAAAGGCTAGGAAAAAAAAAAAAGCATAACAAAAAAAAAATTGTTTGTACAAAACTAACCCCTAGGTGGTACTGCTGCTTCAAATTATACACAAGAGCTTCATGCGACTTTGGAAAAGCAGCAGCTTCACACAATACGGACTAAATATGCTACAACTTTCTGTACTTTAAAAATAATTGTTGTACAACATAAACCAATAACAGAAACACTAAATTAAAGATACAGACTTATTGACTAACATAAATTGTATTGCGATGTTGCTTTTGAAGTGCAAAACCCACCTATGAATTTAAGCTTCAATATAGACAGATTTCCCCCTTACTTAGTGCACCAAATCCCCATCCTTATTTTTGTGAACGCTAATTCACTTCCCAGTTATTATTTCACGTACAGAGCAATTTCTAGAAGTTTTAGAAATTATTAATAACAAAAAAAGTTTATTCCTGATGTGTAGGGAAAATGTTTGCACGGTTAAACCTATGAAACACCTGCCTTCAGTTCCAGTTTGCCTGGATGCTCACAAATAAATGTAGAACTGATAAGCTTTTGAAAAAAAAAAAAAAGGTTTTATATTATAAAAAGGTTTCTCAATCTTCTGGTATATTTGAATATATACCCGACTGGAAAAAGGGATCATATTTTAGTATTTTTAGAAAAAGGTTTTTACAAATTTGTTTACATTTACAGATATAAAAATAGTATTACATATGAAATGGTTAATTTCCTATATTTTATGTGCAGTATATAAAATAAATAAAAACAAACAAAAAGAAATGCAGCCACAAAATTCAGACTACTTATTTAAAAAAAAAAAAAAAACCCTTATGTATTATTTTTCATGACATCTGCTTTCCCTGAAGCCAACAGTGGTTATATAAGGACAATTATTGTGTGTGTGTGTTTTTTTTATAACATATATTGTATTACAACAGAATAGAAAAATGTAAAAAATAGCAGGAACAACCTTTTCAGTCGTGGACCATCTTGTAATTTTTTCCTTTGGAGAAATACATTTTTCCCCCTCACTTTTTACATTTTTAAATATAACATTTTTTCAAAATTAAAATATGAATTATTTTGACCAGAAATTAAACACTTTTAAGAAACATTCATATAGTATACTGTTACAATTTAATAGTCACACATATTGGTTCCTGGCTCTTCAAACATCATTATTAAAGTTACATTTGTCTAAGAAGGCATTTCCTTCGATCTGAAAATATTTCTTCTAAATTTCTGTCGTGTGTACAAAGCAATAGGACACAGATGAATAAAAGTTGGGGTTTTAATCATTCCATAAAAAAAAAAAGTTTTAGCCTTAGATAAGAGCGTGGTCTGTCAGTGCACAGCTTACTGTGCCCCGAGTCAGGTCAGCAATATAGAGCAGGGCAGAGCAGAGCCTGAAATGTGGGGTGCCATTGAGGTGGCAGTTTTTGCTGCGGTGTACTGGCCTGAGTCTCCTATCTGTAAAGCCTTGGTCACATGAGCAGTCAGGATATATTGTGCCCGTGTGGGACAGGACTGACAGCTGATGAAGCCTGCCCTACTTTGTAACTGGAGTAATGGTCAAAAAGAATATGATTAAATTAATAGTAAAGAAAAAAAAATAGAGTAAAGCCCCATACACACTATCAGATTATCTGCTGAGTTTTTCCTTCAGATTTACCAAAACCATGTAGTAGAAGGGCCTGCCTGATTGCATACACATTGAAACTCCTAAGGTTTGACCTCATATTATATGGTTTTGGTAAATCTGAAGGAAAAACTCAGCAGATAATCTGATAGTGTGTATGGGGCTTTACAGTCATTTAGAGTTAACAATTGTAAACGTAACTGCTGTCTGCATAAGGACCTATTCACACATAGTGCTGAGTTGCATTGCAGTCCATTCAATTTAAATTAGCTTCCAAAACTGGATATTTCACCATCACTTTTCTAATGCACTGCCTAGGTGTTATGGTAAAGTGAAGATGCTTTGTTAACTACTGCGTTGGTGAATTGGGATGCTACTCAAAATGCCACATGGTCTTGAGCTGAATAAGTCTGTAATATTTCATTAACTATTTGAGTACCAGCTTTTAAAACAGTGCTGGGATAGCACAGCTATTAGTACCTGCTCTGGTATAAAACGGCTCTTGAAACCACTGTGTTCAACCTTTTTTGCTGCCATTTTTTCTCATATTTTTTGCACGCAATAAAGGATAAGTTGTAAAAAAAAAAAAAACCCTCTCTTTTTTTTTTTTCTTACCTGCAAAGTAAAGGAATATTGTGCTAGCACATACTAGCACATGTGACACTTACCTGTAAAGGAATGCCCTCCTCATTCCTGCTGGAGGCTGCATCCATATTCGCCTGTCTGTCTTCCTTCCAGGTCCATTGACTCCGACCTGTGTGTTGGGCCAGAGCAGCCTGACGTCACTCCCATGCATGCGCACGGGAGCCACCGGTCACAACACAGAGCCCTGAAGAAACAGCACAGGCCGCCGTTCCTTCAGAGCACACGTGCCGATGACGTCATTGGCGCAGTATACAGTAAATATCTTCTAAACGGTACAGGTTTAGGAGATATTTGCAGTACATATACGGCTATAATAAGGCTTACCTATAGGTACAAACAGGAAGTTTACTTCCTCTTTAAATCTGACAGTAAGTGC
This sequence comes from Lithobates pipiens, assembly GCF_037356315.1. Taxonomy (NCBI): domain Eukaryota; kingdom Metazoa; phylum Chordata; class Amphibia; order Anura; family Ranidae; genus Lithobates; species Lithobates pipiens. The sequence goes on along the minus strand of NW_027507764.1, from coordinate 506,450,936 downwards.
GGGCAGATGATCTCCCACATGCTGTCATAACAGAGGATCAGGGGGGTTGCGGAGGCTGCTGCAACAGTAACATGTTACAAAAAGTCAACTTATCCTTTAAAATGCATATTTTAGGCAACTAGATTAATTAAATCGTGCTAAATTATATATATTTCCTGAAAGCAGAGACCCTGTATAATAATATGGTGGCAGTTGCAATATTTTTTATAATAATGGTTCTGTTTATCAAACCTATATATTCAGTAAAAAATACACTCAAATTAGTTTTAATGCACACAATCACAATACCCGATTCTCTTATAGATTTTCTCCTCCAGCTCGTTGTCACAATCTAAAAAAAAAAAAAAAAAACACTCTGCCCATCTGGCCATGTCATTTATTCAGAGTTCTCAAAGAACTACCAGGGCGCTGTTGATTGCTCTAGGTCAGGCATGTCTAAAGTCCGACCCACTGGCCAGTTGCGACCTGCGTTCCGGTTTAATGCTGCCCCCTTGGTAATTTGTATAAAGTTGCAAAAAAAAGTATGTGAACCCTTTTGGAATGATATGGATTTCTGCACAAATTAGTCATAAAATGTGATATGATCTTCATCTAAGTCACAACAATACACAATCACAGTCTGCTTAAACTAATAACACACAAAAAATTAAATGTATGTGAACCCTTGGATTTAATAACTGGTTGAACATCCTTTGGCAGCGGTAACTTCAACCAAGCGTTCAGACGTGCATAATGGTCAGTAGTAATTCTTGACCGTACCTCTTTACAGAACTGTTTCAATTCAGCAATATTTTTGAGATATCTGGTGTGAATCACTTTCTTGAGGTCATGCCACAGCATCTCAATCGGGTTGAGGTCAGGACTCTGACTGGGCCACTCCAGAAGGTGTATTTTCTTCTGCTTAAGCCATTCTGTTGTTGATTTACTTCTATGCTTTGGGTCGTTGTCCTGTTGCAACACCCATCTTCTGTTGAGCTTCAGCTGGTGGACAGATGGCCTTAAGTTCTCGTGCAAAATGTGTTGATAAACTTGGGAATTAATTTTTCCTTCAATGATAGCAATCCGTCCAGGCCCTGACGCAGCCCCAAACCATGATGCCCCCACCACCATACTTCACAGTTGGGATGAAGTTTTGATGTTGGTGTGCTGCGCCTCTGTTTCTCCACACATAGCATTGTGTGTTTCTTCCAAACAACTCCATTTTGGTTTAATCTGTCCACAGAATATTTTGTCAGTACTGCTGTGGAACATCCAGGTGCTCTTGTTCAAACTGTAAACCTGCAGCAATGTTTTTTTTTTATAGCAGTGGCTTCTTCTGTGGTATCTTCCCATGAAATTCATTCTTGTTTAGTGTTTTACATATTGTAGATTTGCTAACAGGGATGTTAGCTTGTGCCAGAGACTTTTGTAAGTCTTTAGCTGACACTCTAGGATTCTTCACTTCATTGAGCAGTCTGCGCTGCGCTCTTGCAGTCATCATTACAGGACGCCCACTCCTAGGGAGAGTAGCAGCAGTGCTGAACTTTCTACATTTATAGACAGTTTATCTTACCATGCAATGATGAACAGCGAGGCTTTTGGAGATACTTTTATAATCCTTTCCAGCTTTATGCAAGTCAACAATTCTTAATTGTAGGTCTTCTGAGAGCTATTTTGTGTGATGCATCATTCACATCAGGCAATGCTTCTTGTGAAAAGCAAACCCAGAACTGGTGTGCGTTTTTTATAGGGCAGGGCAGCTGTAACCAACAGCTACAATCTCACCTCATTGATTGGACTCCAGTTTGCTGACACCTCACTCCAATTAGCTCTGGGAGAACTCATTAGTCTATGGGTTCACATACTTTTTCCACCTGCACTGTAAATGTTTACATGGTGTGTTCAATAAAAACATGGTAACATTTAATTCTTTGTGTGTTATTAGTTTAAGCAGACTGTGATTGTTTATTGTTGTGACTTGATGAAGTTCAGATCACATTTTATGACCAATTTGTGCAGAAATCCATATCATTCCAAAAGGGTTCACATACTTTTTTTTTTTGCAACTGTATATCTTTTGTGTCCCCCAGGGGGAGATATATACCGTAGTTATCGGCGCTGCCTCAGAGGGGACAGGGAGGGGGCGGGATGAGTGCCGTCAGATTACATACAGGAGAATCTCCCGTTTACTCAGTGGGATCTGTAATAGGAAGTCCTGTCTCCTGAGCTGGCATTGGATGACTGTTTTGTCTATCATAGAAGGTGGAACTTTGTATTAAAGAGGCCGCTGGGTAAACTGGAGCGTCTCCTGTATGTAATCTCTTGGCGCTCATCCAGCCCCCTCCCTGTCCCCTCGAAGGCTGCAGATGGGCATGGATCAGGCGAAACTGATGGCAATGGTGGGGCTGCATTCATGGCAATGGTGGGGCTGCATTCATGACAATGGTGGGGCTGCATTCATGACAATGGTGGGGCTGCATTCATGACAATGGTGGGGCTGCATTCATGACAATGGTGGGGCTGCATTCATGACAATGGTGGGGCTGCATTCATGACAATGGTGGGGCTGCATTCATGACAATGGTGGGGCTGCATTCATGACAATGGTGGGGCTGCATGCATGGCAATGGTGGGGCTGCATGCATGGCAATGGTGGGGCTGCATGCATGGCAATGGTGGGGCTGCATGCATGGCAATGGTGGGGCTGCATGCATGGCAATGGTGAGGCTGCATGCATGGCAATGGTGAGGCTGCATGCATGGCAATGGTGAGGCTGCATGCATGGCAATGGTGAGGCTGCATGCATGGCAATGGTGAGGCTACAGATGGGCACTGACCCTTATTTTGCTTCACAGATCTTTATTCAAAACGGGGCCACAAAAAAAAAAAAAAAAAAAAAATATATATATATATATATATATATATATATATATATATCTCCAAATAAAATGCCCAAGCTCCTCTCTTTACCGCACACAGCCACAGAGACAACAGAATTCTTGTAGGGTACTGTATTAGTGCTCGGAAGTACACACTTAGACCAAATTTTAATGGTTCAAAGAATGTCAGGCAAAATGGTCAGCCCTCACGCATGTTCACCAAATCTGGCCCTCTTTGAAAAAAGTTTGGACACCCCTGCTCTAGGTAGTTCATTGAGCTTCTTATCAGAGTTAACTGCCTGCTGGTTTCGAGGGTACAGGCAGACAGCTACACAGTCTGCAGGACCGTGGCATTACACTCACAATCTGCTGATTGTGGGTGCAATGCTTTACAGGTTCCTAACCAAAAAAAAGTATATATATGCATATTTTTTTACCTGCACTTATTTTTTTTTGTAAAGGTGAACTTATCCTTTAAAGTAGAAAGTGCTTATGCATTAGAACCACTTTAATGTTGCTGCTTTTACTTCGGCATGTGCAGCAATATATATGTTTGGAGCAATTATCATTTTTGAATACAAGTGCTTTTGAGGTGTCAGGTTCTCTTTATGGAGATACCAGGAGTCTTCTAGCACTATGCTAAAGCCAAATGAGCACAGACTGTGGCTGGGGTTTTACAGTACAGAACTTGGAAGTGCTGTGCAGTTGAACGCCTCTAGGATCATTTTTCACAGCACTTGCCATGTTAGTAACCAGGAACGAAATGCGTTGAGTGCAAAAGATGTCTATGTATATTTATGTACTTTCCAAATTGTATCAAATGTATTATGACTCATGATGATTTTATGTTCCTTTATGATTATGTCTTTGGAATTGTAATAAATTCTAATTAATTTACTCTACTCAATTGTTATGACCTTAGTGATCTACTCATTTAAAGTCCCATGGGCTATTTCTTCTTTTTCTATATGTTAGTAACCAGGGGGGAGAGGAAAGCCCAGGATACATGACAGTGGTGGACATGGCAGGAGGGAGGAATCAGGCATGAAGGAGGATGTGGCACTTTTGAGAGCATGCCGAAATTACGGAGTGGCTTTACAGCCACCCAAATCATGTTAACTAAAGACAAACAATTCCCTGGCTGTTAAGGCATGTAGGAGCCTCTTTACTTTAAAGAACTGCTGCAAACATAGCACTTATGTTTGTGGCAGCAAAAGGGCTAGGAGGAAGAGAAATCACAGCACTTCCTGTAATTATGGTGGCAGAGTTGATCCAGCCAGCAATAGATTATTATTAAGCCCCATACACACTATCAGATTTTCTGCTGAGTTTTTCCATCAGATTTACCAAAACCATATAATATGAGGTCAAACCTTAGGAGTTTCAATGTATATGTAATCAGGCAGGCCCTTGCACTACATGGTTTTGGTAAATCTGAAGGAAAAACTCAGCAGAAAATCTGATGGTGTGTATGGGGCTTTAGACATGATCAGTTGCTGCAGGACTACACAAAGGGCAAGATCAGGTCTTCGTTAACCTGTTTCAGACACCTCATGAAAGAAAATTCAATTTAAAGAAATGGCCACTGTAACTGAAGACTATGGCAGAAGTGGTGGAGAGGGTGGGGAAGGAAGATTTCTGCTAAGGTGGGACAGGGCAACACAATGGATGAAGGTAAGTAATTAAGTAATTCCCTTTTTCTTTTTTTTTTAAGAAAGCTCTGGCTTTAACTTTTACACATACAGTTGTGCTCATAAGTTTACATACTCTGGCAGAATTCATGATTTTTTGACCATTTTTCAGAGAATATGATTAATAACACAAAACCTTTTCTTTCACTCATGGTTAGTGTTTGGTTGAAGCCATTTATTATCAATCAACTGTGTTTACACTTTTTAAATCATAATCAACAATAGAAGAGTACCCAAATGACCCTGATCATAAGTTTAAATACTCTGGTGATTTTGGCCTGATAACATGCACAAAAGTTGACACAAATGGGTTTGAATGGCCATTAATAGTAACCATCCTCACCTGTGATCTGTTTGCTTGCAATTAGTATGTGTGTGTGTGTGTGTGTGTGTGTGTGTATAAAAAGTCAATGAGTTTCTGGACTCCCGACAGACCCTTGCATTTTTTATCCAGTGCTGCACTGACGTTTCTGGATTCTGAGGGGGAAAGCAACATAATTGTCAAAGGATCTGCGGGAAAAGGTAGTTGAACTGTATAAAACAGAAAAGGGATATAAAAAGATATCCAATGAATTGGGAATGCCAATCAGCAGTGTTCAAACTCTAATCACAAAGTGGAAAATTAAACCAAACCATGGTCAGATAGACCAACTAAAATTTCAGCCACAACTTGCCAGAAAAATTGTTCGGGATGCAAAGAAAAATACACAAATAACTTCAGGGGAAATACAGGACTCTCTAAAAACATGTGGTGTGGCCGTTTCAAGATGCACAATAAGGAGGCACGTCGCCAGAAGAAAGCCATTACTACGCAAATGCCACAAAGTATCACACTTACAATATGCCAAACAGCAAAGAGCCAAGCCTCAAACCTTCTGGCACAAAGTCATTTGGAGTAACGATACCAAAATTTAGCTTTTTGGCCACAACCATAAACACTACATTTGGAGAGGGTTCAACAAGGCCTATGATGAAAGGTACGCCATTCTTACTTTGAAACACAGAGGTGGATCGCTGATGTTTTGGGGATGTGTGAGCTGCAAAGTCACAGGAAATTTGGTCAAAATTTCTGGCAAGATGAATGGCAGTATGTTATCAATAAATACCGGAGGAACATTTGCATTCATCAGCCAGGAAGCTGCGCGTGGCACGTACCTGGACATTCCAACATGACAATGATCCAAAACACAAGGCCAATCTCATCCTGTAATTGGCTACTGCAGGATAAAGTGAAGGTTCTGGAGTGGTCATCTCAGTCTCCTGACCTCAATATCCTTGAGCAACTCTGGGGAGATCTCAAACGTGCCGTTCACGCAAGACAGCCCAATATTTTACAGGAACTAGAGGCTTTCTGCCAAGAGGAATGGGCAGCTTTACAATCTGAGAAGATAAAGAGCCTCATCCACAAAGTTGTCATTGATGTTAAAGGGGGCAATACACGGTATTAGGAACTGGGGTATGTAAACTTTTGATCAGGGTCATTTGGGTAGTTTCTGTTTTCATTATGATTTAAAAAGAGTAAGCACAGTTAATTGATAATAAATGGCTTCAGCCAAACACTAACCATGAGTGAAAGAAATTGTTTTTGTGTTATCTTTCATATTCTGTGAAAAATGGCCAAGAAACCAAATTATGTATGTAAACTTATGAGCACAACTGTACATATTTTTTGCAGCATGTCACATTGCAATGTACTAATAATATCAAATGAAAGAAAAGGAAGCTATTGTGTGGGATGCTGGACATGTAAGGGCAGGGCAAGGGAATTCACACTTTACGCTCCCTATATTAAGTTGACCATCACTGGTCTAAAGCCTTATTTAATTTTTAACATATCTGGAGATTCATGCTACTCCACAATATAAAATATTGTTTTAAAACTTCAATTGTGTCATTTACAAAATTAGAACAACACTCCAAAATCAACTGGACAGGCAAGCAACTTTCAAAATCATCACAAAAACATAATCTAGACTCCACTTGTTTAAATAAGTTAGGACCCATCTCTCCCTGCTCCCATTTGCCTTCAAGCTCATCGAACGCCTTGTCCATGACCGAATGAGTCGCTACCTCACAGACAACAACCTTCACGACCCCCTACAGTCCAGCTTCCGTCCACAACTGCCCTACTAAAACTCACCAATGACCTACTAACTGCTAAAACCTAAGGCCATTACTCCATACTCATACTGTTAGACCTCTCTGCTGCCTTTGACACAGTTGACAACCTGCTCCTCCTCAGAAAACTACACTCCCTTGGCCTCTGCTTTATCCTGGTTTTCCTCCTACCTTTATCAGCGCACTTTCAGTGTCACTTACAACTCCATCTCCTCCGCCACTCTTCCTCTTCCTGTTGGGGTACCCCAAGGCTCCGTCCTTGGCCCCCTCCTATTCTTGCTCTATACCTCTTCCCTGGGCCAGTTGATAACCTCCCATGGCTTCCAATACCACCTCTACACTGACGACACCCAGATCTATCTCTCAACTCACCCCTTGATCTTCATGGATCTCAAATTTACTGAATGACATATCAGAACGGATGTCACACCACTTTCTCAAAATCAATCTTCTAAAACTGAGCTTGTTATATTTTCTCCTTCCCGTTCCTTCCTCCCCCCCCAAATAACTTTACCATTAAGATCAACAGCACAACCATTGGTCTCTCCACACATGCCAGGGTGCTGGGTGTAATCCTCGACCCTGGCCTCTAAATTCTGCCTCCTTAAACTCCGCAACATCTCCAGAATTTGACCCACCCTGACTAATGACACCATAAAGCAACTTATTCACTCCTTGAATATTTCCCGCCTTGACTACTGTAACTCCCTCCTTAATGGCCTACCCTTATGCAGGCTATCCTCCCTTCAGTCTATTATGAATGCGGCTGCTAGACTAATACACCTCACTAGCCAATCTGTGACTGCTGCTCCTCTCTGCCAATCCCTTCACTGGCTTTTCCTACCGCACCATATAAAATTCAAAATGCTAACCACAACATACAAGGCCATCTACAACATTGCCCCCAGCTACATCACCAGCCTCATCTGCAGATATCACCCAAATCATCCCCTCTGCTCCTCCCAGGACCTCCTGCTCTTTAGCTCCCTTGTTACCTCCTCCCATGCTCGCCTTCAGGACTTCTCCAGAGCCTCTACCCTACCATCCTCTGGAACTCCCTGCCGCAGTATGTCTGATCAGCCCCTAACTTGTCCACCTTTAGGAGATCAATGAAAACTCACTTATTCAGGGAAGCCTATCTCATACCCATCCCCATCCCCATCAAATAATTCCCTACATCCATTACCTTTTGTACCGCCAACCCCCTCCCTTTAGAAGGTAAGCTCTACGAGCAGGGCCCTCCTGTCCCTTCTGTATTAAACTGTGCTGTAATTATGCTGTCCCCCCTCTTCATTGTAAAGCGCTGCATGAACGGTTGGCGCTATATAAATTGTGTTTAATAATAATAATGTAGGTCCCCTTTGGAGGCTAATGAAAACTCAACAGGACACATGTAACAGATCCTAAATATTACATTCAATTATTTATGAGCCCCATGCTCTTTTGTGGACAAGATTACCCATGAAATTTTTAAAGCTTCCTTACAGGCTCTTTTTAATCAAAATAAAGTTTCAGCTAAGAAAAAGGAATTTGCATCGAAGATAACATCTCTAACAGCCAAGATTAAAACCCCTGAAAAGACACATAAAAGAAACCATACAGATGCTTCAGGATTTCAAACAAGTTAACACTGATCTGTAAAAGATTTTGTCTGGCAGCACTGAAAAGGTTCCTCACTAAACAGCTATTCTACAAGAGAAACATGATTTTTGTACTCACTGTAAAATACTTTCTTGAAGTCCATTGCGGGATACAGGAATTCTATAGACTCTCAAGCTATATTGATGCTAACAGGAGAAAGGACACTGGCAAAAAGAAAACAAAAGGTTGCCATGCCTCAGTTTTGTTGCAAAGCAGTAGAGCAAAAGCATTAAAATAAACACAGAGGAGTGGGACCTGTGGACTCCAAGAGAGGTCCTGTGGGACACAAGAATTCTTTTGACTTTTAGGATGTCCAAAAGCAGTCCAACAGAGGGCTGGGCAACAGAGTAACAAGGTCAACAGACTCAAGAAAAAACATTAAAAACCAGGGACAAAGTGAAGCTCAAAGAGCTAACTGAAGGACCTAATGTCTGAAGCTGGCTTAAATTGAGGCCTGAACAAATGTCTGTAAGAACTTAAAACTATGTGTGAACAGAAGACCACGTGGTATCCTTGAAAATCCAGTAAAAAGTTGTAATAAAAAAAAAAACAGAATAGAGCACAAATCTAGTAGATTACACCTTGACAGAAAGGGGTCGAACATGAAGTTTAAGGCCACAAGTTAGGATGAAGGTCTTGGAGATGTTGGATCACTCAATCGCTTATGAGGTCTATGCTAGATTACAAAAGTGCAATGACATTGGGTGAGAGATTCTCCCCACCGTTACCATATCAGGACAATGGAGGGAATAATTCTTTAGCAAACAAGGTCCAGATAGAGCAAAGGTAAATTCTGAGTGGTGGACTGGCAACCAGGATTGGAGGGTGTCAACGAGGAAGTGGAGAAAAGAAAGTAAAAATTCTTAACATTTACAAAGGACTTTCACTGAGGAAACAAACAAACAAAAGGTGGACTTTACGATATGCTAAGGGTTAGAACAACTAAGGCCAGCAAATGATTCCAATAATCCAAAGGTAGCGCTGACCACCACATTGGTCAGAATGATTCTTACTTCAGAAAGGAAGGAAAGAAATCTAATAAGAGATTCACAGATGGATCCTGACAAAACCATAAAAGTCAGGTGTCTGTTGGGAACAGTGATCTATAGGTCAGATGTGGTATCCAGCAGAAAGCTGAACCGGACCATAAGGAGTACTTTCACATAGGAGCCAAGTGGAACTAAATCCTGCAGATCGTTTGCACACTCGGAACAAACCAGTTCTTTTGTTGATGCAGGAGTGTATCCCACTGTTATTTCTAATTCTGATGGGGGGACTCCCACCCCCCCCCCCCCCAATCAGAATACACAGTTCAGTGCTTGCAGTCATTGGCTGCGAGCACTGATCAAATGGTTGTCCAGTATGACTGTTGAACAGACAGTAGTACACATGTACAAAAATTCGGCCAGTTCCTGCTGAACTGGATACATTTCGGTATGTGTGTACAAGACTTAATTCCCTAACTGTCCACACGAACAGCAATATGAAGGGCAATGAAAAGGTCTAAAATAGGGATCCGAGTACAGTACATTCCTTAAGTATGTGTATACAGGTAAATACTGGAAAGGAATCCACTGATTGTTCAGAAGTGACGGGGAAGCACTGTACTGAGAACATCCCAATAAACAACTGGGTCGAGGTAGGTGGTGCTTTCTGGGAACAACTGCACATGAGAATTCACAGCAGCTTTGTAATCAGCCAGAATTTACATTTTTTTTAAAACAAGACTCCACAAGCACAATGTGACTGTGGTCTGTTATACTGACTGTGGTCTGCATTACCATGGATCCTCTGCTGTCTAAGCCAAGAAAAGTTGTGCTGTAACATGTGGTGGCTGTTAAACAATAATGCACATGACAAACACAAGCTGCAAAAGAAAACAAATTGTTTGTAAGCTGTGTTTTAACTATGATGCTTGCAAGACTGTTATGAGAGACTACATCTCATAGGCGTGTGCAGCCTATTGCATTAGGGTGCGCACTGCAAAGCTCAAACACACATGCCTCAGCTGCACGGGACAGTGCATGAATGGGAAGTGCTCTGTGCTTCCTGTTCATTCACAAACTGAAGCACAGCAAATAGATTACTATGAGTTAGTTATGAATAGACACAGTGAGCAAGTGTGTTCACTTTGTTCATTTAGAAAAGGAAGGGCCTGGTAAACTACATATTTACTAGCCCCTTCCCCCCACTTTCCATACTAAATCATCCCCCCCACAGCAGCCAGGGGGAGTGGAGAGAAGGGAAGCCAGCAGCATTGCGGGGTGGGGAGGTCAACATAGTGGGGTGGGGGGGGGCAGGCAGGAGGGGCAATCGGCACCACACATAGTGAATAGGGTGTGCCCAGGCACACCGCACATGCCTATGCTACAGCTATTGTTTATAAGCCACAGAGACCATCCTAAACTTCCTCAACAGCAAGATTTGATTTACTCAAAGTAAAGCAACTTTTTTGCTTTCTCATTGGTTCACCTCCAAAAGCTCATATCAGATAGGTGGAGACACCTGCCTTGTACTTGAGCTGCAAAGCGAGAACCCGGAGGTCAAATGCATGTGCTGCAAACTTCCCAGGCTCTCTATTCAGGACAGGGACAATGACAGGCTGGTCATTTAATTAGTCAGCACTGTATAGTAAATGTGATTTTGCACCATCACAAGCACTCCCTCTTGAGCAGATAACCACAAAGGGTTGTCACTGCCCGTTGTAGGACTGTCGCAGATAGAGCACTCGTGTAGATAACAAAATAGGAATCTGTGCTGTTTGGCTAACTTGGGGGTGTTTCAGGATTTACACATCCAGCCTGAATTTACCAGTAGCTGACTGAAGAAATATCCAGAAATTCATGGCAGTTCCAGAGAAACACCAGTATAGACTGAGAAAATCTGAACTCTGGGGCTGGCTGAAGAGAATGCCAGGATTTAACATACCCAGCATAAAATCCACCAGCAGATGTTGATAGAAGAATATGCTTTACAAACAAACAGATTACAAAAGAGCTGAAGAAAACCCATTCACTCCCCCGAGGACACTAACAAAAACAGGAAGCTTGATGGTGATGAATATGTTTACCTGTGCTGGCCTTTTTTTAATTTTTGCCAGTGTTCATTTTTATTGTAGGCAGCAGTATAACCTGGCAGTCTAAAGAATTGCTGTGTCCCTCAAAGGACAAGAAGAAAATATGTTTAATCAGAAATGGTCATAAACAGAACATTTAAGACTAAAAGAACAACAAACCTTCCACATTTCAGAAGGATTGTTCTATATTGTGTGAGGTAATAGTGTCAACCAAAAAAAATTGTACCTAATAAGATTTGTAAATCACTGCTTTTAGCCCCCCTAATCTCTAGCACAATCAAATAAGGAAAATTCCTGCACTTAAAGAGGAAGTAAACCCTGATGAGTTTACTTCCTCTTTCATTCCCTGCAAAGGCAAAGCATAATGGACTACTATGCATCGCATAGTAGTCCATTATGTGTCACTTACCTGACACAGGAGCCAGCGAAGTCACCGCTGTCCCCTGTAGTCCGGTGCATCCATGTTGTCGGTGGGGTCTCGCAGCTCTGCCGCTGTCATTCGGCGAAGCCGCGATGACGTCACTCCCGCGCATGCGCACGGGAGCCGACACGCGCGGCAGCTCAGTTCTTGGAAATGCCGCGCGCTCAGTGCGCCTGCTCGCCGCTGTCTACAGCGCATGCGCCGTAGACAGCGGTGCCTGTCTTCGGGCAAATATCTCCTAAAACGTATAGGTTTAGGAGATATTTCTTGGACCTACAGGTAAGCCTTAATCTAGGCTTACCTGTAGGTCAAAGTGTGTTGTAAGGGTTTACAACCACTTTAAGTTATCATTACTACTAAAAAAAAATTCTTTAAATGTTGGCTCCCAGTTTGATCCCCCTTTTCAATCTTTTCCTAGAAGCATTAATTGAATATAGGCTAGGTGCTTTTCAGGGTGGACTGATATTGCTAATGAATTTTCTATGGTTTGGTCTGGGCCAATGCTTTCTTCACAAATAGAGTTAGACGAGCGAGCGCCTCCCCCACCCCCTTTCTGAACCAAGCCACATCCCCTCAACGTGGGGGGGGGTGTTTGGGGATAAGGATGGCTCTGCCCCCCCAAACCACCTTGTCCCCATGTTGATGGGCCTCTTCCTCACAACCCAGGGCTGCGATTGTGGGGGTCTGTGGGCAGGGGCTTTATCAGAATCTGGAAGCCCTACCCATTGTAGCCCTACCCATTGACCAAAAAAAGAGTGTCAATTAAAAAATATAGATCCACGCTTGTTGCCACCGCCGGACCCAAAGAAAAAAACTTCACCTGCTACGAAGGCAAACTGCCGACTGCAGACTCTGCTGTTTGGCAGTTCTTATATAGGTAAGGCACCGTCCCCTTGTGATGTCACCAACCCAACATGCACAGGTCATTGACATCCCAAGGGAGTGGCGCCACCTGGTGGCTTCACCCCTTACCTATATGAGAACTGCCAAAAGGCAAGCCAGGCATTCGGCGGTTTGCCTTAGTTGATGGCGGACCTTTTTTTATCTTCTTTCAGGGCGGCAGTGGCGTCATGATAGATGATGGATCTACATCAGGGGACATTGTTTTTTTTTTATATAAAGGAATTGTCAAAAGTTGGGTGTGAGTTTTTATTTATTTTTTATGCTTTTTTGGTGACTGTGTGGGGGTACTATGTGTACCCCATATACTCATTTACATGGGGGGGCAGGATCTGTGGACTCCTTTGTTAAAAAGGGCTTCCAGATTATGATAAGCCCCCTGCCCGCAGACCCTCACAACCACAGCCCAGGGTTGCTGGAATGAGGCCCTTGTCTCCATCAACATGGGGACAAAAAAGCCCCCCGCCCCAAAGCACCCCCCTTGTTGAGGGCATGTGGCCTGGGGGGGGGGCGCTCATTCCTGCATGCTCAGGTAAGGGTCTGGTATGGATTTTGGAGGGACCCTATGCCGTTATTTTAATTTTTGGTGTGGGTTTCCCCTGAAAAGCCATACCAGACCCAGGGGCTTGGTATGGATTGCTGGGGGGGCCACGCCAGTTTTTAAAATGTTTCTATTGCTGGCAATGGTATTGTACTGTTGCCGGCAACTTAAATTAAATTTTTTTCTTTATAAATGCAAGTTTTGCTGCAGCAGGTTTTAGGCACTATATTTAAAGGAATTTTTCAATTTTTATTGTTTCACTTTAAGCATCATTAAAATCACTGCTCCTGTAAAAGCAATCTTTTAAAAAATAAAATTGCATTACATGTCCCCCTGGGCAGTACCTGGGCCCCCATACCCTTTCTGTGGCAATAACTTGCATATAAGCATTCAAAACGACACTTTTTCAAGTTCAGGTACCATAGACTTTAATAAAGTTTGGAGTTCGGGTCCAAACTTTTGCGATGTTGGAGAGTTCTGGTGTGAAACTAAACCAGGGAGTGTTTGAACCAACTCTATTGACTAATATAGGGCAGGAAATTTAAACTCTAAAAAGCTGGCATTACACTGCTATAATTTCAGGCAGTTTAGAAGGTACTGGGCAAATCTTGATCAGTGTGTGGCTGTCCATTGTTTAACTTCATGTCGAAGGGACATGTTGACAAATTTTCTCGTACAGTGAATGAGGCTGATCAGTGCATTTTGGCAGTAGCAGGTCCTGTTGTCAGGATTCAATGTCCCGAAGCAGGAAGGGTGGAGGGAGAATCCTTCATCCCCCTTATTGTGTGGATGGAGGAATCTGTTCTTTTTCATTCAGCCTCTAGCTTACTGTGTACATTGTGGATGGGGTCATTTGTTCCAGTTAGACAGCCATTCAAGGTGTTAAATCTGTGAGCAATTAGAACAAGGGATCCCTTTGAGGTGATGACACTTTATGTTCCAAATCCAATGCAACAAAATATTTTTTTCTTTAACCAAGTAATGTAAGCAATTTGGCTCAGAGAAAATGAAAATGAAAAAAATGAAATGAACATTTCAGACAGAAGTTACTACTTATACTTATGGGTGATGCTAACTTCAACACTAATTAAAATGTACAGGACATATTTTCCTCTTAAAACTGAAAATGATGTGTTAAAAAATATTAGTACATACACAATTTTTGTTCTGTTGAACATTTCTTTTTACAATAATTTCAACTATATTGAGTCAGTTACAATGAAGTCTAAAGTGTTAAAAACAAGTCTAAAATGCACATGTAAATGCATGAATGAAACCTTAACTGTGTACTCCACTATTACAAACCAAAATATACTATTATAGGTGTACATTTTTTTCAATATAATCTTTTTTTCTGCTTCCTCAAGTATATATGCATCAGTGCAAGCAAAATTTCCTGAATGGATCAGGTACAACTGATGGTTGGCAATAACACCTGATGCATGTAGTAGAGGCATTGGTGAATAGACATAGGAAGGATAACCATGAGGGGAGAGAAGAAGCCAGTTAAACAGAGCATATTGCATATCAGTAATTCAATTCATTTAATTGAGGTTAATGCCAAGATATTTCAGGGCTTGGAACTTCCTAGTAAATGGAAAGGATGACTGAAAAGTAGCAGCTAAACTAGATGTTATGCTAATAGTAAGACTTTCAGATTTAGTATTTATTTCAAAATTAGACAGAGAATTAAAGGTCAGTTCTACCATTATAATAAATTGAGGTTTCAAATTATAGAGTGGAATGTCATCTGCATAAGTGGAGAGTTTATGTTCAAAAGAACCAGAATGTTCTAATAGTACTCACTGTATTCATTTTTTGGGAAGAAAACCTCTACCATCAAAGTGCACAAGAGGGGCAAACGAGGAAACTCCTGTCTAGTCCCTCCTAGAACAGGAGAACCTTTACTCTAGCAGTAGGAACTATATACAAAGTCAGAATTCATGCAAGCATATTTGAGGCCAAGGCCTTCAAGGTTTCCTAAAACATAACCACCAGTCTACTTTGTCAAAAGTTCTCAGTGTCAGCTGAAAGCAGCAGAAAGGGAGATGGCTGGTGACATTTGTTCATTCAAATAATCATGTTAGGGGGCATAGAGAGTTATCTCTAGTGTCTCTACCATTTATAAATTGGGTTTGACCTGGATGGATTCATTTGGGGAGTATGTGTGCTAAACTATTGCCAAATCTTTTTTGTTAGTACATATTTTGGTGTCTAGGTTGAGGTGAGAAAAAGGTCTATCAGTTAGTATAATTCTGTTCAATCCTTATGGAGCACCGTGATATGTGCAAGGAGAGCTTCTGCAGGTAGTAATCAGCCACTTTTAAGAAAGTTGTACATGCAGAGGTACTCTGCCAGGAAAGATATAGTGTATGCTTTTTATAGTAGGGTGTTTTTTTTTTAATCAACAGGGCTGGGGCTCTTGTCTATGGGGAGGGATTTAACACCGTTTTCTTTTTTCATAGTAGAAATGGGCCTATAGAGGTCTTCAGTGATATGGGATGAAAGTTTAGCATGGTGAACTGTGTTGCAGGTTGTCTTTGATTAGTGCATGTCTCTTCTATTGGAGCACAGGTGATGTTTGAGGGAGTGAATTGCAGAGGGTAATATTCCGTGAACTGTTGCAAATTTCTACTAGTTTCTAACATTTTCACTCTGGCATTGGACACTAATGTGTGTCCACTTTCCGAGTGTCTTTCTATTGGAAATGTGTTTGAGTTCTCTTTACAGATATCTAACAGCTTTTCTAGTTTGTCCGGCAATTCAGATAAAGTGGCTTCATCTTCTGGGAGCAGAGACCATTTGTATTTAGATTCGAAGGAGTGGATGGTTTGACAGTTCGAGCTGCTTTCCCTTTTGAGGCCGAAGCCATGAGAAATTAACTGCCACCAAACTACTGCTTTGTTACCTTCCCATGTAGCGCTTTCAGATACATTGGCAGAAGGGTTGTCAAAGTAGTACTGGGTGATGGTAGTTTGGACCCCCACCGAGATGGCTAGGTCAGCTAAAAGATGATCACCATTATGGTGGCAAGGTCCATTCGCTATCAGAGGGGTTACAAGGACAGACTGTTAACAACAAAGGAGTATGGTCAGAGTTTGTTACGTATTCAAGTGAACTCTGGTGTACTTTTTTATTTTAATGAACCACGTCAATAACGGGCACTTTTACCCCCCTCCTGTCCGGGCCAATTTTCAGCTTTCAGTGCTGGCGCACTTTATATGACAATTACGCGATCATGCAACACTGTACCCAAACAAATAGAGATTTCTTTTGGTGATATTTAATTACCACTGCATTTTTATTTTTTGCTAAATAAACAAAAAAAAGACTGAACATTTTGAAATGAAACACATTTTTCTTCGTTTCTGTTATAAAATCTTGCAAATAAATAAGTTTTCTTCATAAATTTAGACCAAAATGTATTCTGCTACATTTATTTGGTGAACAATACCCAAAGTGTATATTATTTAGTCTGCAGGAAAGCTTTACAGTCCACAAACTATGGTACAGTATATATTTGAAAAGTGATCAATTCTGATGGACTCATTTCTTGAGGCCCTAAAATACCAGAACAGTAGAAATATCCCCCAAATGACCCCTTTTTGGAATGGCTATTTTTTTTTGTTTTTTTTTACTACAAACTATCCTGCATTCTCAAGGATTGATTCATAACCCACAATTCTTACAATTTGAGAACCCGAAATCCATTATGCCCCTCGCCTCTTTGAAACCTTCCAGGCTAAGTTATTAATAAATATCTTGATTCACCTTAAGCCCAGAGCCCTTGAGGATCAACTCATTCAATCCTTTCTCTTCCCACCTCTCCCCATCAACCAACTTTTCTTCCTTTCGCTCCTTACTTTTCCCCCTTTCCCGCTTTCACTCCCCCTACCTATTGGTCCCCACCTTGCCTAAGTCTAACTCACTGTCGATTGTTACCACTGTGTATACCTTAACTTTGATGTTGCACTCTATATCTTGTTCAATTGCCCGTGTGAGTGACACAGTTGTTATATATTACCATGAAAACAGAAACTACTGAAAAAAGAAAAACATTACCTGGTCCATTCAGGAAATCTTTTATTTGTAGCGTGATCAGCGGTGGAGGAATTCCAGTTCTAGCATTGGCCTCTCCTGCTGCTGTCTGTAGCCAGATTTTGGTGTAATCTAGGCTTTCTGGCAATGTCTTCCCAACATCTATGATAAGATGAAGTGACAATTATGCAGAGGATACTTCAGCATTAAAATTAACATAACATACGGTAACATAAAATATATGGACAGCACATTGGTTACCATTATTATCAGAACAATGACCCATAACTATGAAGGTATTTTAACAGAAAAACAACTAATAAGACCACTATCACACTGAGGTATTTTTGGGCTAAAAATAGCACCTGTAAAGCGCCTGAAAAACGGCTCCTCTGCAGTCTCAGTGTGAAAGCTGAGTGCTTTCACGTGAGTTCACACTCACAACTCGAGGCGATGCGCTAGCAGGACGTTAAAAAAACTCCTGCAAGCAACATCTTTGGAGCAGTGAAGGAACCCCTGCCCATTGAAATGAATGGGCAGTGTCGCTGAACCGCCGCTGAAGTTGCGCTTTGTGGGTAATTTTAACCCTTTTCGGGCCGCTAGCGGGGTGCTACCGCAAAAACTACCATAAAGAGCCACTAAAAATAGCATTAAAAAAGCATTCAAAGCCATATCCTGGTACTATATGCAATTCACCCTCTGGAAATTGGGCTTCGGCCCTCATTTCTTGCAATGGGTCTCTGCACTATACAATAAGCCTAGAGCGTATATAAAATACGCAGGCTACAAATCAGAGGCATGCGTCAGGGGTGCCCACTCTCCCCCCTTCTATTCACCCTGCTTACTGAACCTTTAACGCAGCACATCAGGACTGAACCTTCTATCACGGGCATAGAACTAGGTGGATACCAACACAAACTGCTTATTTCTGGATGATATCCTCCTATTCCTATCAGCTCCACATGTTTCTGCCCCGAACTCCTGATCACCCTCAATGAGTTTGCCTCTTTCTCAGGTCTAACTGTTGACATCCAGAAATCCACGGATTTAAACATTTCACTAATCGAGATGGAGTTACGTTTGGCGCAAGTGGCGTTACCCTTTACATGGGCCCTGCAAGTCTTCGTTACCTAGGCATCCAGCTCACACATGCTCTTTCATTGTGGGATAGGCTTAAACCATATACGGCCTACAATCTGTGCACACCCCCCTCTTTTCATGCCTTAAGAATCCTGCCTTCTATCCAGCCTGGCAATCTCCTGCGGTGTTCCGGGCCTGGTCCACAGCCAGTCTCATTTGCCTACACAACTTGGTCTCGGTGACATCACTTTTACCCTTCTCAGCCCTACGTGAGTCATTTGTACTCCCCCAATCCGATATACTCCGCTATCTACAAATAAATAATTTTTTTACCCCATGCATGAACACTGATGCTTCCCTGAACCAACTTTCACAGTTTGAACATATCTCTATACGGAACCCACACATCAGAGGGCTAATTTTGACTCTCTATTCTCAATTGCTCGCCAAACCTTGCTAAGTGGGAGAATGACATAGGTCACCTTTGAAACATCAGAATGGTCTGAAATTTGGTCTGCAACAAAACCCTCCTCACCAAATGTAATTGCGGTTGAAGCCACCTACAAGGTGCTTACATGCTGGTACTTAGTCCCTGCCAAAATCGCACCCCGATCATTCGGCTCTCTGTTTCCACTGTTGTTCTGAGCTGGGTATGCATAACTGGTGGACTTGCCCAGCGGCGCAAGATTTCTGAAAAGCGTTTTTCACACTCGCCTCTGAGTTATTCAAACTATCTCTCACACCAGATCTGGCAATAGTTGTTATAAACTTGAGACGGGAATCCTTAATGCGTAAACAATTTAAATTACTCACCTAGCTCTTAACAGACATAAAACAGACCTTAGCTAAAGCATGGAAATTGCCCACTTTGAACATAGCAGAGACTAAACATAGAATGAACCGTACTCTGCTTCACGCTAAGATGGAAGCCTTGGATAAAGACCACCTTAGCACAATCTACAACTTATTGAGACCATGGAATACACACGATCTGCCGACAGGCTTTGAAGAATGGGTACTTCTGCCATGGTAGAATGAACACAACCATGTCTCCTATTTGATACCACAAAGGGGGTAGCTCTACTTTTGGGGACCCTTCCTCCTCTCTCCCTTCTTTTATTTTCTCTTTCTTCCACTCCCCCCCCCCCCACCCCTGTTACCTCTTCTCTCAGGTAACCTCCATTGTGTTTGGATAGCATAGGCTATCTCTAGTGATGTAACAAGGCCATAACGCAGCAGGAGGATGACCATGGTATCCTACTCTTGAGGGACTGTTGAATGTTTATTTTGCTCAGGCTGAGTCTATATACATAAGCTTGACCCTAAACAGCTCCATAAGTCAACCATAATGCTTCGAATTTGGTCACATGGATTGTCAACAGATAGGCCATGTACAGCTAATATCGTTTCCCATACCTGTATTATCTCGACACAATGGTATTTCTTTATATATTGTTTGTTTTTTATGCTATATATTGATCTTTTCAATAAAAATATTTGAACAAGGAAAGTGTTGAGGGCACAACAAACTAGACAACAAGCATTCTTAGACTAGGGAAAGCAATTGGAGTCTGGGCATTTTTTTAAGCTTTTCAGTGCAGGCATTCTTTATGGTCTATAAAAAAGAGCCTTTCATTGCCAAAACACACAGTGTTTTTGTATTCATCATAAAATTCTTTGTTTAAGGTCTGAGGATCACAGCAAGTCTTTAACCTTCAGGTAACGGTGCTGTCTACAGCCCACAATAAACCCTCCTAGTACCCCAGCATTCCTCAGCTTTGTAGAAAAGCAGTACTAAGAACATGATTATAAACACAGAAAGATGGAACTCGTGTCCCTTAATGGACCCAAAGAAAATAATTTTATGGTAAGTACTAAAATTCTATTTTCTTTCTCTTCCATTGAGGGACAGTGGAAACGTTTAGCCTTTGGAACATCCAAAAATAGCCCGACTTGGGGATGAGCAACACAGCAAAAAAAAATGATAACAGAATCAATGTGAACAACAAAACTGCAGAACTTCAGTTTGACAGCTGCCTGGCACCAGATGAGGGTGCCATCTAGCAACAAAAAACATGAGAACAGATGACCAGGTGGTAGACTATCATAGGGAACCAACACCTGATGGTATCTAGGTATGTCTTGACAAGGAAAGAAGAAAAACTATCCATAAGACCATAATCTTGAAAGCTGGCCTACCCTGATACATCCATAAGGACCATCTGTGCATCGATAATTAGTAGCTAAAGACTGATAGCCTGAACTGTTGTCAAACAAGGAAAAGAAGCACCTCTCACAGAGCTGGGGCAGGACAAAACGGACAAAGAAAAATGTCCTGGGAAGATCACAACCGCTGTAGGTCACAAAGAGGTACAAGACCTCAATTCACTTAATCCCATTACAGGCCCAAAATAAAACGGGGCTCAGGCATAGACTGTCAAGTCAGACACTCACAGAGTCAATATTTACTTGCAGAGCAAGGTAGATCGCCAGAAAGCCCAGGCTCATGAGTCAGACTAGGACTTGTTAGAGGGGGGAAGACCTAAAATTGGGTGTATAGATTTCAGAAGTCACCAAAACTTTACTGCTAGTGGATTCCTGCACCTGGAAATAAACCTTTTCAGCATGCATTTGAACTAGGATAAAACAATGTCACCCTAAGTATTCAAAAATGGGTACGCCATGAGAATGTACTAGGGCATACACTGGGGTCAACACCCAGGAGTGCTAGGGCAAGACTGAAAAGTCAAAGGTATGAAAGGACAGTGATTTGTAAGGCTGCATCCTAGGTGACCATAGACCTAATTCAGTCCCCTTGGCAAAGTGAAGGAATAGTAGATATTGTGGATACTATGCATAGCTTTTAGATATAACAGCCACCAAAAAATCGGAAGTTTTTTCTGTGAAAAAGAAAATTACCTTGGAGTGCACAAGGGTTCACAAATGTACTCCCACTTCGGAAAGTGGGGGTGCTACCTCGTCGTACTGATGAAGGCTTCTCACTCCCAAACTTGGGTCTCTGACAACAAAGTCTGAAGTCCTATATGTACATACTCCAGGAGCCAAAAAATAATAAATAAATGGCAGACCGTTCCCTAGATGCTGAGGCAGATAGGTGCTCCTGTCTCCAGTGACATGCTTGATAACAAAAAAGGGCTGGTCCAAAGAGATATCTCTCGAAAATCATGTGGGTAAGATTGGAATACCAGACTGATTTCTCAGTTTTAGTGTACATGGCATTTATAAGAGTAAAATGGTCTGTTATTTCTTTATTAACCACTTAATAACCGGCCTATAGCCGATTAACGGCTATAGGTCGGTTTGCTATCTCTGAGAGGCCGTTAATTAACGGCCTCCCGGAGAATCGTTCGTGCGCGCCCCCTGGGGCGCGCACGCCGGAACATCCGTGCTCGCCGAGTTCACGGGACCCGGCGCAACACGGATCGCGGTAAAGGACCAATGGCAGCGGTCCTTTACCACGTGATCGCTCCGTCCAATGACGGAGCGATCACAAATGTAAACAATTCGGCTTGCCGGGTCAAGCTAAGGTCATCAGTCTCCTCTCCTCACACCGATGCAGCGTGAGAGGAGAGGAGAACATTCCAGTGAAAATAAAAAATAACCGTGAGTGCCCAGCAGTGCCCAGCAGTGCCCAAATAGTGCCACAACAGTGCCAGAACAGTGCCAGACCAGTGCCATCTATCACCTGTGCCACATCTGTGCCACCTGTGCGACCTGTGCCACCTTTGCCACCTCTGTGCCACCTCTGTGCCAGCAGAGCCACCCCAGTGCCACCCCAGTGCATACCAGTGCATACCAGTGCCACTACAGTGCATACCAGTGCCATACCAGTGCCACACCAGTGCCACACCAGTGCCACCTGTGCCCATCAGTGCCACCTGTGCCCATCAGTGCCACCTGTGCCCATCAGTGCCACCTGTGCCCATCAGTGCCATCTGTGCCCATCAGTGCTCATCTGCGCCACTGCAGTGCCACATCAGTGCCGTATGTGCCCACCAGTGCCGCCTGTGCCCACCAGTGCCGCCTGTGCCCACCAGTGCCGCCTGTGCCCACCAGTGCCCACCAGTGCCATCTGTGTGCTAATCAGTGCCACCAGAGCCACACCAGTGCCACCAAAGTCACTATAGTGCCCATCAGTGCCACCTGTGCCCATCAGTGCCACCTGCGCCCATCAGTGCCACCTGCGCCCATCAGTGCCACCTGTGCCACTGCAGTGCCCCATCAGTGCCGCCTGTGTCCATCAGTGCCGCCTGTGTCCATCAGTGGCGCCTGTGTCCATCAGTGCCCACCTGTGCCCATCAGTGCCCACCTGGGTGTTAGCTTTCCAAAATGGGGTCACTTTGTGGGCGTTTCCATTGTCCTGGTGCTCCAGGGCCTTCATAAGTGTAATAGGTGGTTGAGGTATTAGATGTGTAATTTATGCTCCTAGAACGCCTGAAGTTGCTACTTCAATGTTGGACTTGTGTATGTGGCCAGGCTGTGTAAAAGTCTAACACATGTGGTATCACCGTACTCAGGAGGAGCAGCAGAATGTATTTTGGGGTTTCATTTGTGGAATGTATATGCCGTGTGAGAGAAATAGCCTGGTAAAATGACAATTTGGTGTGAAAAAAAATTAAAATAAAAAAAATCTTTATTTTGCAAAGAATTGTGGGAAAAAATTACAACTTCAAAAAACTAACCGTGCCACGTACTAAATACCTTGGAATGTCTACTTTCCAAAAAGGGGTCATTTGGGGGGTTTTTGTACATTACTGGCTTGTTAGGGTCTCCAGAAATGAGATAGACTGTCAGTACATCAGCTGTGATCAAATTGATACATTTTCAGTGATTGGCACCATAGCTTGTAGACCCTATAACTTTCACGCAGAATAAATAATATCCACTAATTTGGGTTATTTTTACTAAAGACATTTAGCAGTATACATTTTTGGCCAAATTTATGAAGAAAAATTACTTATTTGCAAAAAATTTTAATAGAAATGAAGAAAAATGCTTTTTTTTACAAAATTTTCGGTATTTTTTCATTAATAGCACAAAAAATAAAAAACGCAGAGGTGATCAAATACCACCAAAAGAAAGCTCTATTTGTGGGAAAAAAAGGACGAAAATTTCAGATGGGTACAGTGTTGCATGACCGAGTAATTGTCATTCAAATTGTGAGAGCACTGAAAGCTGAAAATTGGTCTGGTTATTAAGGGTGTTTAAGTGCCCAGTGGTCAAGTGGTTAAATAGTAAACTTTTGCAATTTACTATAGATAATCTTGTCAGGTAGAGATCAGAGTAACTCAGAATCAGAGCCACATATAGTCATAGTGACCAACCGTTCAAAAGTTGCTTGGGACATTGGCAGATCGGCCAAAGAATCTGGAAAGGCGCAGTAGCACACTTAAACCATATGCGGTCAGAGCCAGCCAGAAACTGTTAGCTGAATAAGTGGGGTGAAAAACATAGTGGATTATGTCAACATTCACTCCCTCAGTGTTAACCCTTTCTGTGCCAGAAACTGGTGGAAAATGGGAGTTTTAAATGGGCCCAGTACTCCAAACAAATGAGGTAGTTACCAGTGCTCACCCTGATCAGCCTACTAACAGAGTGAAACATCAGGCAGGGCAAGCCCTGAGACAACGCTGATGGCTTTGAACCCAGAAAGCGCTTCCCCGCTGACTGGTTGCCAAAATGGCACCTGAAAAGCACCTTACACAGAGCCCAAAGGTCACTTTCAGGCTATCCCCACAAAATCCAGACCAGCAGGTCAAGTACCTTAAAATCCAGACTGAGGATAGGGGGTGACAAAAAGCTGAAAGCGTAGGCACCTGTTCTATAATGAACTGATAACCATAAGATTTTTATGTTTACCTACACTGCCCCAGGTAAGACTTCGGTTTCTTGTTTATGATTGTAAATTTTTATGTTAACCATGCAATATAAATGTATTAGGAATGGACAAAAGGACTTTTTCTCAAAACACAGATCTTTGCACAACTATATAACAAGGGTGTGGGTTTGGGTCTATTTATTTTATGAAAAGGGAAGCCTAATTACTAGGTTACTAATTGCTGGTGTACTATGTGCTCTGGAATAGACCAAGTTCACTTGAATATGTGTTCTGCTATATGCAAAAAGGAAAGTACACATGCAAGGTCTGGGGGCTGGTTTGAAGAACCCAGAAACAAGCAACTTAACCATTTAAGACTTGGGAATTCATCTGAAACTACCTGTTTTCAGACATACATGACCCTTTAAAAAACTGATCAACAAATGACATCAAAATATCAAATAAACTATTATATTCTGAACAGAATTTTGTGGTTCACCCAGTTTTTAACCAGCACTTAGCAAGACTTAACCCACTAAGCCAACCAATGCCAATATAGCCCACTTAGTCTTTAAGTTCAAAAGCATGTAGCCATTTGCAAAGATGAATGCAAATATACTGGACCACATCCAAACCCTAGGAGCACCTTGCATTATAAAACTACTTAGAAGGAACCAGGACTGTTCGAGGTCTTGAACTGAAAACAAACACTGTATAACCCATTTTACAAATAAACATTTTAAATATAAACCTTAGGCTGCCAACGCTTTTTACTTATTCTATGTAATTATATAAAATCATTTTTTTTTTCATTTAGTCTCTGCACTGCATATTTACTGCCATTGGGCCCTAAGGAAAATTCTGTCTTATGGACACAAATAATTATGTCCTTAAATCCCTTAATAGCAAAAAAAAAAGCTCTAGCTTTAGCCCTTGAGACTCCCATAGCCAGTTACTATTCTGATTTAAATATGTAAAATTGTAAACAATGTTACAAATATTTAGAGTTCACTAAATCTGGCAACTAGTGATCAGTATGTCTTTTTAAAACTTGAAGGGATTCACATGGAGCTATAAATAACTTGGAATCTGCCTTATTACTGCAGTAGATGGACTTTTGTAATGTTTAAATAAATGTAAACACATCTTAGTAAGAATTGGGCTAGCATGGCCCCAGTGGATTTTTCAAAAAGGTAGTTGTTCTGATGATTAGAAGCAGACCACAGACTTGCTTCCTAGGCTGAAAGAAAATCCTCTACTTTTCCAGTCCAGGACAAAGAAAAAAGTTTATTTTAACTCCACACTCCTCTTCAGCTTACGCTTACCTTATTGTTTGATCCCCCGCCACTCCAGTCAGCACCAGAAATTTAAGGAAATACTGGGTACTTTCTGGTATGGACTCACTACAGGTCGCAGTTCGGGGATAATCAGCGCTGTCCACAAAGGAGTTGATTGTCTACAAGCAAATATGCTGTTCGATGTGCAAGGGAATTTTCACTTAACTTCATCTCACTAACCTAAGGAAAATATCTTTGCAAAGTAAACAGCCCGTTTGCTTTAATAAATCAACCACAGAAAGTCAATAGCCCTATGTACAGTGTCTTGAAAAAGTATTCATACCCCTTAAAATTTTCCACATTTTGTCATGTTACAGCCAAAAACGTAAATGTATTTTATTGGGATTGTATGTGATAGACCAACACAAAGTGGCACATAATTGTGAAGTGGAAAGAAAATGAAAAATGTTTTTAAATTTTTTTTTACAAATAAATATGTGAAAAGTGTGACGTGCATTTGTATTCACCCCCCCCCCCCCCCCCCCCCCGAGACAATACTTTGTAGATCCGCCTTTCACTGCAATTAAAGCTGCAAGTCTTTTTGGGGATGTCTCTACCAGCTTTGCACAAATAGAGAGTGACATTTTTGCCCATTCTTCTTTGCAAAATAGCTCAAGCTCTGTCAGATTGGATGGAGAGCATCTGTGAACAGCAATTTTCAAGTCTTGCCACAGATTCTCAATTTGATTTAGGTCTGAACTTTGACTGGGCCATTCTAACACATGAATATGCTTTGATCTAAACCATCCCATTGTAGATCTGGCTGTAAGTTTAGAGTTGTTTTCCTGCTGGGAAGTGAACGTCTGCCCCAGTCTCAAGTCTTTTGCGGACTCTAATGCCCCGTACACACGAGCGGAACTTCCGTTGGAAAAATCTTGGATGGTTTTTCCGACGGAATTCCGCTCAAGCTTGGCTTGCATACACATGGTTACACAAAAGTTTGCTGGACTTTCGACCGTCAAGAACGTGGTGATGTACAACACTACAACAAGCCACTAAAATTAAGTTCAATGCTTCTGGGCATGCGTCAAATTGTTTCCGAGCATGCATAGGAATTTTGCGTGTCAGAATTGGTACAGACGATCAGAATTTCTGATCTGAACTTTTTTCGACCGAAAAATTGAGAACAAGCTCTCAATCTTTTTCTGGTGGGAATTTGGCCAGC
Source organism: Lithobates pipiens (assembly GCF_037356315.1). Taxonomy (NCBI): domain Eukaryota; kingdom Metazoa; phylum Chordata; class Amphibia; order Anura; family Ranidae; genus Lithobates; species Lithobates pipiens. The sequence continues at coordinate 506,424,231 of NW_027507764.1, read as the reverse complement.
AAAAGTCTGATGGAGTATACACACGATCGCATTTTCCGACCAAAAGCTCTCATTGGACTTTTGCTGGCAGAATTTCCGATCGTGTGTACAGAGCATTACTGGCTTTCTTCTAAGATTGCCCTGTATTTGGCTCCATCCATCTCCCCATCAACTCTGACCAGCTTCCCTGTCCCTGCTGAAGAAAAACATTCCCACAACATGATGCTGCCACCACCGTGTTTCACAGTGGGGATGGTGTGTTCAGGGTGATGTGCAGTGTTAGTTTTCTGCCACACATAAGGTTTTGCTTTTAGGTTAAAAAGTAAAATTTTGCTCTCATTCTTCCACATGTTTGCTGTGTCCCCCACATGGCTTCTCGCAAACTGGACTTCTTATGACTGTCTTTCAACATGGCTTTCTTCTTGACACTCCTCCATAAAGATGAGATTTGTGGCGTAGATCTCTGCAGCTCCTCCAGAGTTACCATGGGCCTCTTGGCTGCTTCTCTGATGAATGCTCTCCTTGCCTGGCCTGTCAGTTTAGGTGGATGGCCATGTCTTGGTAGGTTTGCAGTTGTGTCACACTTTTTCATTTTTCGGATGATGGATTGAACAGTGCTCCATGAGATTTTCAAAGCTTGGGATATTTTTATACAACCTAACCCTGCTTTAAACTTCTCCACAACTTTATCCCTGACCTGTCTGGTGTGTTTCTTGGCCTTCATGATTTTGTTTCTTCACTAAGGTTCTCTAACAAATCTCACAGGGATTCACAGAACAGCTGTATTTATACAGAGATTAAATTACACAAAGGTGGACTCTATTTACTAATTAGGAGACTTCTGAAGGCAATTGGTTCCACTAGATTTTAGTTAGGGGTATCAGAGTAAAGGGGGCTGAATACAAATGCATGCTACACTTTTCAATCAGCACAAGTAGTTTACATATCACTATTTCTGATCTGCATAGTGATTCAAAGAATTCATTTAGTTGCAGAATGGTCACCACAAGAGGCCTTAGACTCAATTTTTTAACTAAAACCTACATGTTCTTGGCTATAACATAATGAGGTCTTACTGAATTGAATCTCCTACTTGTAAAATGTGAATAACCTTTATTCATAAATTACAGAGACAGGCAATTTTAAAATAGCAGCATAACATCATTTGCATTTCAGAAAATGCAACATTTGCAATTCCACTCTAAATGTTTGATAAGAGTGACAGTGCTGATATTCTTTATGCTAGGTTATACTTTACTTCTTGCGCTGACCATGTGCGTGGTCAAATGGATCTTTTCCTCAAAGGTGCCATAAGGATCTGGATTTGGGTACTAAAGTCAAAATATTCAGAGTACTGAAGCTACAAGATTGATATGACAGCCAAGCAAGTAGCATTTCCAGGCCACGACCAATGACAGTCTACATATAGCTAAATATTTCCCTTTAAATCAAGATCACTGAACTTTAGAAATTTTACTCAGGTGCACCATTTATATTCCAAAAAGCAGCAAATGTTGAAAAAATCTCAGCAAACCGATGAAGCCGATTTACTAAAGAAATTGAGAATATTCACCCATCTTACCATGTGAAGATAAAACAAGTAAACAGGAAAATGACTGGATAATTAAATTGTAACTTCACTTTCATGGGAAAAATCGCAAAAAAAAAAAAAAAAATGCTACACAAGCCATATTGTATCTGAATGTTATTATTTCAAATTGTCTTTCCTTCTCAATCTGCAGAGCTGTAATTCAGCATATATTTCAGCGCATTATGGCAACCTGGAGGCGTTCTGCACACCCTTGTTGTACGGGCAATCCCCCAAAATTTAATTTTCTGCTTGGCTCACTGATTTTCCCAAAAGTCTGTACTAAGATCCCTTTTCACACTGGGGCGTTTTTCAGGCGCTTTAGCATTACAAAAAGTGCCTGTAAAGCCCTGCCAGTGCAGTGACTCAGTGTGAAAACACTCAGGCTTTCACATTGGGATTGCAGATGAGGCTTCTTTCAGGTGTTTTTTTTTTAATGCTAAAGCACCTGAAAAATGCCCCAGTGTGAAAGGGGTCTAAGATACAAGTCCGATTTAAGGCAAAATTTGCAACAAAAATGCAATTTTTGGTGAGATATTAGCCACAGGGTTAATCACGTCTAAAGGTATGCAGACCCTGCAAGGAGAATCCGTGTGATAATAACTAATATTTATTCTCTATTGTCACACAACTGGGTGGGCTCAGAGCGCAGTGCTCTGTGCCCCCAGCCCACCCTTTTGTGAAGCCTATTAGAACCTCTGGCTCTAATCATGTGCTTCAAACCCCCAACCATTGTTATCCATGCATCTGGCGCTCTTCATGTTGATCAGGGGGGCGGACGGCGTCCCTAGTGGACAGGCCATAACTGACTGCAGGGGGAAAAGAGGGGAATTCCTGGATTAGGGTCCCTTCTTAACACCCCCCTGCAGTTTTCCCAGGTGGCAGTCTTTTTTTTTAACTGGAGGGGGGTCCTATGTTCCTTGTTGGGGATCCCCTCCTATCACCCCCCTGCAGTTCTCCCAGGTGGCAGTCTTTTTTTAACTGGAGGGGGGATTTCCTCTTATCACCCCCCTGCAGTGGTCCCACCTGGTGGTATTTTAACTGGAGGGGGAGGGAAGGGAGTTCCTGTACTCCTGGATGGGGTCCCCTCTTATCAACCACTGCAGTCCTCCTAGCTGGGGGTCTTCTTTAACTGGAGGGGGAGGGAGGGGATTTCCTGTATTGCTGGATGGGGGTCTCCTCTTGTCACCCCCTGTAGTGCTCCCACCTGGGGTGTTTTTATCCTCCTGAAGTCATATTATCCAGGGGTCTCCTTTACCTGGAGGGAGGGGGGTCATGTCATCTCAGATTACTGCCCCTTTCACACCAACCTCTGTTAGCATTAGCTTACCTGGGGGGGGGGGGGTACTGGGGAAAGACTGACCTGGGAAGGATTGTACTGGGGACAGACTGACCTGGGAAGGATTGTACTGGAGACAGACTGAGCTGGGGGGATTACACTGGGGGACAGACTGACCTGGAAGGAATGTACTGGGGTACTGACCTGGGGGGGGGGGGATAATACTGGGAGGTATACTGACTTGAGGGGATGTACTGGGCGACAGACTGACCTGGGGGGATTATACTGGGGGACAGACTAACCTGGGAGGATTGTACTGGGGGACAGACTAACCTGGGAGGATTGTACTGGGGGACAGACTAACCTGGGGGGATTGTACTGGGGGACAGACTAACCTGGGGGGATTGTACTGGGGGACAGACTGAACTTTTGGCCAAACCCACTGTTTATCATGGCACAGCATTACTGCTCTTCTTAGGGCACCCAAAGGTGTCCCAAGTCTTTTACAATCCTATAGTTTATACTGCAAAAAACATTTGCACTGCTAAAGTGTTTGGCTTTATGAAAAAGTGGCAACCCTAATTGTGGACCCACATTAGTCACTACACACACTGATATAGTAATGACTCCTCCACATTTACATTATGTTCTGATTGCAGATCTCAGTGGGATCTATTTAATATATTTTGGTGTAGGTATCACTGTAACTCATGTTAAGAGCAATAACCTACAACTGACATCGGAGTTCATATATACAGATAGTGGCTGAAAATGCCTGGGGGAGAGCAGCAGGACTGATATGCTGTGTTTTCTTGATAAAAAATTTGATTAAGGCTTGGTTCACACTGCTGCGGGGGGAGATCCCGATGTGATTCGCACCGCACTGCAGTGCAAATCACATCCGATCTCCGTAGCGATGCGAGTTCAGCCATACAGATAGTATGGCTGAATTCGCATCGCTCCCGCAGCAAACTCGCACAGGACCCTTTTTTTGGTCCGCAGCAGAATCGGATCGCATGGGTGTTCACACCATGCGATCCGATTCCTGTGCGAGTGTGCAGATCGCACTGCGATATGCGGACGGATCTGGGGGTGTCATTAACATATCATTGACACTCCCAGCAGTCCGCATAGGGCAGTGTGAACTGCCGGCGGGAGTCATGCGATGCGGGAAAACGCCGCGTATTCGCGGCGTTCCCGCATCGCTATAGTGTGAACCTGGCCTAAAACTGTTTATGATGATGCACAGTGATTCAGCAAACTAAAGCAGAGTGATGCACTTTAGAGATGTGCTAAACACTTTGCCAGTTTCAGGACTATTAGGTGAAGAAAGAATAAATAACAGGAGGAGACTCCAGTCACATAATTCATCAAGGTCACATGACTGATTCTCCTCCATGCATGCATTGGGCAGCCAAAATGCCATTGGATACAACAGGCTGAATACCCCTGCCCACACTTTATGACTTGGTAGGCCATGGTATGCCATAGTACTGCGGAGTATAACAGAGAAGCAGATAGTGATATTCACGCTTTAATGTCATACAGTTAGCATGCAGATCTACTTTAAATGTGTTTACATGCATTAAGATAACTTAAAGTAACAGCAAGAGTAGGAGCCCCCAATGAATGTGGAAAGTACCTAGGAACGGACTCACAGACATTTCACTACTGTAGTCTCTACGAAAACATGAAATACATTTCTTTCAAGCACTAACCAAAAATGAATACAAGTTTCTTTGCTTTGCATGACCTAAACACAACCAAGACTTTTTAAATACAAGTGAAGTGAAGAATGTAGCAATCCGTAATTCTGCAGTGACAGCAATAAAGTGTGTAATGTGATTGGTTGATCTGATTGGTTGCTACAAGTCATTGTGCTGTAACCACTGCTTATTGTGATGCGCTACTTGTCCTAATAGCAGGCTGGAAACTTTGTAATGCAGAATGCCTTTTGGTCGCATTCCAGTGATGACCTAGTAATACTAATAATTTTATAAGGCACTAAATATGATGTAATATACTTTGTAAAATACCCAAGGATGTAATCATCTTTCATGCAAAATGTGATGTGCTCTACCACTGTAGCTAAAACACTATGTCAGCCTTACTATGTTTGCATTACTTAAAGTAGAAATAAAAGCAAACATTGTTTTTTCATTTTAGATAGAGTAAGGGAGGGCTATAACTGCTGTCAAGTTTTTTTTTTTTTTTTTGCCATTTGGGGCAATTTCCCTTCACTTCCTGTCCCACAGACAAAACAGGACGTAAGAGTAAGTCTCTACAAAGTGAGGAAATGACTGGGTGTCACCCACTGGAAGATTTCACCTCTATTCCCGTTCTTGTGATAACAGCAAACAGGACAAACAGAGAGGGTGAACCTCCCTAATAGGGATGAGCTCAGGCGTGTTCACACAGCTCACGTGCAGAGCCTGCCAGGAAGTCGGCGCAGCGATGCGCTAATCGCAGGCAGTGAGACATTGCCCCGATGTGCCGCTGCAGAGATCAGACAATGTCTCACTGCCTGTGATTAGCGCAGCGCTGACTTCCTGGCGGGCTCTGCACGTGAGCTGTGTGAACACGCCAGAGCTCATCCTTACTCCCTAACAGGGGCACAGAGAGAATTAAAGACCTGCCAGGTGTTCTAATCCCGCTCTACTCTATCAAAAAAATATTTTGCCTTCAGTCCTACTTTAAATGTTACAGAAGCACAATTCGGTATTAAGCTTAATTGGTGGAGTGGAACATCAGTTCAGTGCTTAGCTCTGTGACCTTTTTGGGTTCCACTTCCAGCATCTACATGAAATGTTTATGTGGATTTTCTACATATGTTTTAATCACGTCATATAATCCAGACACATGAAGCTATGGTAATATCTTACACACTGAACTGATAATAGTGTGACCCTGCTGGAAAGATTTGATAGTGAATGGCTCTAGATACTCTGTAAAACCCAGAATACATCAGTGGTATACAAAGATATAAAATAAAGAAAAAGGCCAAAAGCATAAACCCGGCCACTTTATTATGTACACCTGTTTAATTGTTTGGAAACACAAATTACTAATTAGCCAATCTCATGGCCAGCAATTCAATGCATTTAGGCATCTAGACATGGTGAAGATGACTTGCTGAATTTCAAACTGAGCATCAGAATGGGGAAGAAAGGGGATTAAGGAGAAAGAGAAAATATCTAGCAAGTGGCAGTTGTGTGGACGAAAATGTTGATCTCAGAGGTCAGAGGAGAATGGGCAGACTAGTTTGAGATGAAAGAAAGGCAACAGTAACTCAAACAACCACTTGTTACAAACAAGTTATTCAGAATATCATCTCTGAATGCACAACACGTGGAAGCAGATGGCCACACCGGGTGCCACTCCTGTCAGTTAAGAACAGGAAACTAAGACTACAATTCATACAAGCTCACCAAAATTGAACATTAGGCGTTTGATTCAGTTAGTTAGGTTGAAAAAAGACACAAGTCCATCCAGTTGAACCATAAAAAAAAAAAAAAAAATCGTACAATCTAATATACCCAATTGTATATCCACAATTGATCCAGAGGAAGGCAAAAAACCCCAGCAGAGCATGCTCCAATTTGCTACAGCAGGGGAAAAAAATGCTTCCTGATCCCAGAGAGGCAATTGGATTTCCCCGGATCAATTTTACCTATAAATGTTAGTACCTGGTTATATTATGTACATTTAGAAAAGTATCCAGGCCTTTCTTAAAACAATCTACTGAGCTGGCCAGAACCAATTCCACATTTTCACAGCTCTTACTGTGAAGAAACTTTTACGTAAAGGTTTTTCGTTTGAGGAGTGTGTCACAAAGAATTAAGACAGTTCTGAAGGCAAGAGAGGGTCCAACCCAGTACTAGCAAGGTGTATCTAATAAAGTGACCAGTGAGTGTAGGTTAATACTGAATGCATATCATCACCTTTATACACCACCTTATTAAAGAGGATTCTCAGAAAGGAGCTATGCACTCTCAGCACACTCACAGACAGGTTGTTAGAGCTGCTTTAGTTGCCATTTCTTGAGCACTTGCGACAGCACCTGCTTTAACATCCTGTCTGTTTCAGAATGGCCATTTCTAAATAAGGGTCCAGACTTCACACAGCCCCATGATCTTCTGTTAATGAGCTGAAGCAGGAAATCACTGATTGGCCTTCCTTCTATAAAAGAAAATTCTCTTTTTGAGACCCTGCAAACCTCACATAAAAAAAGGGGGCTACATTAAGGTTGAATCCCGTACAGAGATCCATTGACATTGCCATGCATCATTATCATATGTATACATATGATTTATGCAAGCTAGGGATGTTGCTTTTACCAAAATGTAGGAGGTAGGTTGTAATCAGGTTTCTCTCTAGTCTAACAAAGATGAGAACTGGGGAAAATTGAAACTAGAAAATTGTAAAATAATGACCTTCTCCGTTGTACAACTATCCACTTGTGGTAAAGTTTACATAAGACTTTCTTTAAACAGTCCTGGTAGCTGAATAAAGTGGAGTGCAAGTAAAGTAAGATGAGTAGATGCTGTTGCATGGGTGAAGGAAAGGTTGATGGTAAAGCTGTATTAATCCCAAAAACAAAAACATAGATTATTACCAATGCATTACCAATACATTATTTTTCACCTAGTGATCCAACCAGTAACTCACTTCCTGTCTTAGGGTGTCTCCACTCTATGGATGAGGAACAGAGACACCTTTGGACAGCAGAAGTGCCAGTCTGGGAAGAGGGCAGAGTTAGATGCACCAGCATTGTAAGCACCTCTGTCAGTGTTAAATGGTTTGTGTCTGAACCCTTCGACTATAACTATTGTTGGACAGCTTGCTTTGTTAAACGAAGTTGAAAAATAATGGAGTTCCTGACCAGGTCACCAGGTGTAAATGAAGAAAAAAAGACTAAAAATAAAAAAAGAATACAGCCACCATATCTAAGGATTGCTAAACTACAATATATACAATTTTTGTTTTGGAGTTTACTACCAATTTAAAGAGGATCTTCATCCTGTTAGAAAAAATACCGTAGCTGCTGACTTGTAATAAAAAGACACTTGCCTGTCTAGAGATCCAGCACCATCCTCACTCGGGCCAGGTCTGCGCCAGTCTTCAGATCCCTGGTGCTGACAAGTTAACTGTGGGAAACCGGCTGCGACTCCTTGCAGCTCCACAGCCAGCTTCCCATTGTGAATGTTCCTGTAGCCTTGTGGGACCTATGACATATCCCAGAAAGTTGGACAGATACCTGTCAAAACCAGGTACCCCCACCCCCCCCCCCAAAAAAAAGAGGGGGACATAAAGTGGAATTTCCCCTTTAGGGTGAAGTTCCACTTTAAGGCTAGGTTTCCACTATTGCAGCCCCAAAGTCGCACGACTTAAAGTGCGACTTTGCAATGTGATTTTTGATGCAATGTCATGGGACTGGTGAGAGCCATGGAAGAACAAGTTGCACCAAAGTCGTAATACAAAGTAGTACAAAAACCTTTTTTGAAGTCACTGCGACTTGAGTCACACCAATTAGAACGGGTACCATTGAAATACATAGATTTTGACTTGTTATGCGACTTCATGTGTCAAGTCGCACAACAACTCACAGTAGTGGAAACAGAGCCTTAGTGGAAGGGTTGAATGCACTTAGAAATGTATTTAATTTACATTGACAAATCAAAATCAACTTTTCTTTCTGCAGGCCCATTTATTTTTGCCAGGAAGGAGGGTTCATTGAGAAAAAGACTGGCAGTTGGCCCGTAAGCTTTCAGTATTCAGTGCATGTGTACAAGGCCTGAAATAAACTCTTAGGTATCTTACTACTTCAAAAGATTTCTACAGAGCTGCTTTTTTGATTTGTCTCCGCAACAAAATCTGACAGTTTTGCTTATTCTGCATTTCGGAATCAGCAACTGAATAGTATGCAAGTATGCAATGCCGCAATAAGAAGTGCTCCTCAGAAGGCATGTGTGCTAAAGAGCTCCAGCCGCCGAAATGGATGAGCAATTGTAAACCACTTCTGAGGCTGCCTCTTGACCTCCATCAAACAGAAAATAATAACAGTAGTTGAGGAACAGAATTTGTCTCTGTAGGAGTTTCATTATTATGAGTTCATCTGAAGTTCTGTGTACCGAATATGGAATAACTCACAAGTTCCTGCCCACAGCTAAGATAGGCTGCCAAAACAAGCTGCCTACTCTGTGATTAAAGGTAAAACATCAAAAAAATGTACAAAGTGTGCATTAAAAAAAAAAGACACATCAAAGAACACATTTTTCTAAATTCTGGAGGACAGCAACAAGGATCCTTATAAGCTAGAAACATGCTGTGATCAATGACTGAAGATACCTTTCTCAGTTGTGCTTTTCCTTCATATTATAAGATGACGAAGGACTTCAGACAAAAAATTTTCTAGTTGGGTTTAAATGCCTTACATACCTCTTTTTTTTCCTCTGTATAATCTATTAAAAGAAAACTCTACTCAAGTGGAAAATCTGTAAAATGTTTTAAAAGGAGCTATGGAAACCACTAAACACAATCAATGTATGTTATTGCACCATTACATGGAGGGGGGGCTCAGGAGCTGGCATTTGGTACAAGAAGAATCAGAGGGTCCTGCTCGTTAGAGCTTACAATTTAAGGAGGCAGGGTTCAAGTGATACAAAATTGGATTTTTATAACAGCTTACCTGTAAAATCCTTCTTTGAAGTACATCACGGGACATAGAGCCATAGTAGTTACTATGTGGGTTATAGGCCACCTTCAGGTG